>NC_092819.1:620000-1220000 GCF_023375885.2 Dermacentor andersoni
CGGCCCTGTTCAGCTTTTGCTCGGCTGCTTCAAGTCTTTTTTCAACTACCTTCCGTGCATCACGCTCCCTGTTTAGCTCAATTTTGAGCTGTTCCACCTGTTTTACAAGCTCTTCCTGGAAGGCCTCCATTTTCTGCAGCCTAGTATCGACATCACAGCGTGTGCCGGTTGACTCGAATCCCTCTCCATTCTCATCCGTGCCCTCATCTGCCTTGAGGGACCCCCGCGCACTGCCTGCTTTCCCGCCTTCTTGCCATGTATTGCACGGCTTTTTCTGATGCAAATGCTATAATAATATAATAATGCAGAGCACGAGCCTTTTAGCAAAAACCAATACGCACATGATCCAAATCCTCAAAATGTCGCAAAGCAACTCTCACCACTGTTTCAAAAGCAACAAATGCTGCGGAGACCCAAGATATGACACGTTCTCGCACGCGCTCAACCACGCGCCCACGCTCTCATTTTACCAAAACAAGCACAGTAAAACCACTAATAGCTATTAGTCTCAACTGTTAGTCAACTAAGCTATTAGTAGTCTCGACTATTACTAGTAGCAATTAGTCTCTCTAATAACTCAACATCCCACCCGGCTGCACGTGTTGAAGCACGTAGCCCGAAAGGACGCTCTAACCATCCTGCAAAATCAAATGTATATGAAACACATCCGCGCACGCGAAATACGAGAGACAAAAAAAAGGAAAAAAGAAACACCCAATTACTATATAAAGGAAAAAAAAACGGCAAATCAAAAACAGAAGCAAGCTAAGCATGCACAAAAACTGTGCATTTTGTCGCCGCCACGGAGCCCGGAAAAGCACGTCAATTCGCCACAATATCTCAAGCTTTCGCTGTGCTAAGGGTACCGCCACTTAGCGGCTGCGGTCACTCAAAACTTCAAACGGCAGCTGAAAAAGGGCTTTGTCTTTCAGCTTCCGTCAACGTTCTTCAGATCTAAAAATGTTGGTTTGCGAGTAACATATTGTTATGGGGACGTTGCGAGTATATAAAAACTATATTTACAATATACAGGATGAGTCAGGATGAGTCAGAATAGTTAAGATGGCTGACCCCCAACAACACGCAGCAGCCGGCGTCTCCGATCTTCTTCTTCCTCTGTCTTCTCTCATCTTTCCGTAACAGGACCCCCGGGTGGCGAAGCGCCGTCTCGGCGCATGGCAGGCGAAGAATTGCGAGCGAAGTATGGTTACAGTCGCGAAACGTGCACAACGTCGACAGGCGTCTGACTTGAGGATACATCAAAGAGTAATGGCGAAATCTCGTAATTGACGTCGTTAACTTGGCGTAGGACTTCATAAGGCCCTGTGTAGCGAGACAGAAGCTTCTGGGAGAGGCCAACCCGACGATATGGTGGCCGGAGGAGCACTCAAGCACCTGGTGCGAACTTAACATCGCGATAGCAGCGGTCGTAACAATCTTTCTGTATATGCTGTGAGGCTAATAAACGAGATTGGGCGACTTGACGTGCCATGCGAGCGCGATAGATGACTTCACGAGCGTACTCAGTTGCAACACGTGGCACAGAAGGGAGGATGGTGTCAAACGGCAGTGTGGGGTCACGACCATACAAGAGATAAAAGGGTGAATACCCTGCGGTGTCATGTCGGGACGAGTTACACGCGAACGTCACGTAAGCCAGCGTGGCGTCCCAGTCGCGCTGATGGTTGGAGACGTACATCGACAGCATCTCCGTGAGTGTTCGGTTGAGACGTTCCGTAAGACCGTTCGTTTGTGGTTGGTAGGCGGTGGACAGCTTGTGCTCAGTGGCACAAGAGCCGAGGAGGTCGTCCACAACTCGACGCGAGAACGAGCGGCCGCGGTCTGTAAGTAACTGTCGAGGTGCACTGTGCTGGAGAATAACGTCGTGAAGGAGAAAATCGGCGACGTCAGTTGCGCAACTAGTCGGCAACACCTTTGTTGTCGCGTAGCGTGTCGCGTAATCGGTAGCGACGGCGATCCACTTGTTCCCTCTAGTCGTTGTCGGAAAAGGGCCAAGCACGCGAACGAACGGTTCAGAGGGAACTTCAATGGAATAGAGTCGTCCGACAGGTGACAGGGGAGGTTTCTTCCGGCGCTAACACAATTCGCTAGTTGCGACATAGCGACATACGGAGCGGTAGAGACCCGGCCAGAAGAACCGGCGTTGTACGCGGTCGTATGTACGCAAAACTCCAAGGTGTCCCGCCGTCGGTGCATCGTGAAGCTGTTCGAGAACGACGGGTCGCAGATGACGAGGAAGCACAAGCAGCAACTCAGGGCCGTCAGGGTTGATATTGCGGTGGTAGAGGATGTCGTCATGCAGCACAAACATGCGGCACGTGCCGTCGGTGCTGCCACATTGCACTCTGGCGATGATGGACTGTAAGGATGTCTCGCGTTGTTTAGCGCGCCTGTCGGTCATGTCAGTCAAAGCCATCACGCAGGTCACCGGATCATGCGCAACAGGATCGGGAGAATCCACGAGGTGACGCGAGAGGCAGTCAGCGTCCTTGTGGAGACGTCCAGTCTTGTAATGGACACTAAATGAAAATTCCTGGAGCCGCAAACCCCAGCGACCAAGCCGTCCAGTCGGGTCCCGTAGGGAAGACAGCCAGCAGAGTGCGTGGTGGTCTGTGACGACCGAAAACCTGCGGCCGTACAAATATGGCCGGAACTTGACGACAGCCCAAACTAAAGCCAAGCACTCCCTCTCGGTGATGGAGTAATTTCTCTCGGCAGGTGACAGCAGGCGGCTGGCGTAAGCTGTCACGCACTCGGTACCATTCTGGTGTTGGGTGAGAACAGCGCCGGTGCCATAGCCGCTTGCGTCAGTGAGGACTTCGGTCGGTGCAGACGGATCAAAGTGGGCAAGTATGGGAGGGGTGGTCAGAAACCCGATGACAACGGCGAACGCGTGAGCCTGCTCCGGGCCCCATGATAATGGCGTGTTCTTCTTTAGAACATCTGGCAAAGGCCGAGCAACGTCGGCGAAGTTTTTGACCAAACGGCGAAAGTAAGAACACAGGCCGACGAAGCAGGGCACGTCAGAGGCAGAACATGGCACAAGGAAAGTGCGTAGGGCGCGAACTTTTTCCGGGTCTGGTAGGACACCGGATGCGTCAACGAGGTGTCCCAACACGGTAATCTGATGGCACCCGAATCGACATTTCGTGGAGTTCATTTGGAAACTGGCTTTTCGGAAGACCGCAAGAATTGCAACGAGACGGGTAAGGTGGCTGCCGAACGTGGGAGAAAAAACAATAACATCATTGATGTAACAAATACAGGTGGTCCATTTGTAGCCCCGCAGAAGAGAGTCCACCATACGTTCAAATATCGCAGGAGCATTGCATAGGCCAAAGGGCATTGCTTTGAAATTATATAAGTAGAAACCGGATTTTAGGAACAATCACAGTTCTTTTGGATCCCTCGTTTACTGATTACCAAGTTAAATGCCAAAACCGACTCGTATTGTTATTTGGGAAGTTGCGTAATGATGCGTGGCTGCCAGTCCCGTACAGCCGCGCAGAGCGACGCTGCAGTTCTAGACGTACTGCGCCCACCACGGAATGTTAGGAAAACACCCACATAAGCATAGTAGAAAAGTGGCTACGTCAGGCAGATAGACTGATAACGGTAGAAGCGTCATTCAAAACACACGGAATCCTTCTCCATTTCCGGCGGCGTTTTCGCTACTTCCTTTTTTAAGTAAAAAGGTGTTGATCCATAAATAGTTTCACAAGCAACGGTTAAATATGTTAATTTTCGTTTTTTCCTTTCTCACTCTGAGAACAGTTTACACCCTTTGGCGTGCCCCTTCTGCCACACAACGATAATCGTCATCTGCCCTGATGCGTTTCCTTTCCTTAACGCTGCGAGCCCGGTACTTTCCAGTTACGAACGGCACGCGCGTTATCAGCATGATAGCAATGCCGACAGGAAATGCTATCATGCTGATAACGCGCATACTGTTCCTTACTGGAAAGTACCGGGCTCGCAGCGTTAAAGAAAGGAAACGCATCAAGGCAGATGACGATTATCGTTGTGTGGCAGAAGCTTGGGGCACTCCAAAGGGTGTAAACTGTTCTTAGAGTGCTGTTTGAGTGTTGCCTCGGCTCTCTCCTTTAGTAGACCGCTTAATTTCTCAACTCCTTGCGACTCTTGTTTCCAGTTGACAATTTTGCATGAAAAGTGCTGTACAATTAGGGAAGAACCAGGCGAGGTAACGGATGACATTCACATTCCTTATGGGTTTAACGGTTATTGCAGGGTTTGATCATGGACGCTGTTTCGCATGATTTTATTTTCAACCTTATCTAACCCATATCGCGGGTACATGGTTTCGAGAATATGCCAGCGTCGCAGCGAGCCGTCACTCGAGGAAATAATAAAGCAAAAGGAAAAGTTAAACGCAACTGGCATTAGTTAGTAGAGACTTTTAGCTTGTACGCTATCCCGGTAAACGGGAGCGGTTTGGGCGGATTACCGGATGGTCGGGGCGTAAACGTGAGCGGTGAAGCCGCCTGGTGTTGTAGAGCTCAACCAGACAAACGCAGAGCTAAAACTGCAGTAACTCACCATATCCTGCTTCGCCACTCGTGCAAATTTTTGGCAGCGGCGTAATTGTGAACACGATTACGCCACTGTCGAAAATTTACGCCAGCAGCTAAGCAGAATATAGTAATTAGCTCTGTGTTTGTGTGGTTGAGCTTTGCGCCACCAGCTGGCGCCACCAATCTGCCCGCTCACCTTGACGCCCCCGCTAAACCGGAAAACCGCCCGCGCTTGCCCGAATACCGGACACGCTAAAAGTCTCTAGTTTTAGAATAGCGTTTGTCGCTTTACGTACGTTAAACATAAGACAGCTTTAGTATAGCGTAAAACGCTTGCGTTAGCGTTAGCGTGCGACGCAACGCTAACACAAAGAAAGGCTGCACTGCGCGGCACAAGGTAGTAGAGACTTTTAGCGTGTCCGGTATTCGGGCAAGCGCGGGCGGTTTTCCGGTTTAGCGGGGGCGTCAACGTGAGCGGCCAGATTGGTGGCGCAAAGCTCAACCAAACAAACACAGAGCTAATTACTATATTCTGCTTAGCTGCTCGCGTAAATTTTCGACAGTGGCGTAATCGTGTTCACAATTACGCCTCTGCCAAAAATTTGCACGGGTGACGAAGCAGGATATGGTGAGTTACTGCAGTTTTAGCTATGCGTTTGTCTGGTTGAGCTCTACAACACCAGGCGGCTTCACCGCTCACGTTTACGCCCCGACCATCCGGTAATCCGCCCAAACCGCTCCCGTTTACCGGAATAGCGTACAAGCTAAAAGTCTCTAGTGTTTTAGAATAGCGGAACGGAGAAAAGCGCTAACGTTAACGCAAACATATACGGCGCCATCTAGATGTAAAAACACGAAATACTGACAAGCCAAATCCACAAGAAATGTGGAGCTAATCCAATGCCGAATCCGCAAGTGCGTCCCTAAGTCAAGCTTGTCCAAAGCCACAGTCGCTGCTTTAATTACGGATGTAGGGGTATGGTGTCTAGATAGTAGACACCATAGTAGGGGTGCTATTCTCGACACGCATGGCGGCTGCACGGCCGCCATTATCCGCCATGTTGACTCTCTGATTGGCTGTGGCGAGCTCACGTGCCTTGAAATTTGTGCCGGGAAACGGAAGTTTTGCGAAATGTCATTTTGCGTTTTCATCAAGATGACGAAACGTGATGTGGAGCTGCAAATTTTATGGATTAATACATATTTTCGGTCCTTGGCAGATATATTGTGATGTTAAATTCATTAAAACTTCTTTCTGGGCGAGTTGGTGCATACTTGACGTGAAACTGTTTACAGCGCAAACACATGCAACCACAAAGTATAAGGGACAGGACACACAGCGCTTGTGTCCTGTCCCTTATACTTTGTGGTTGCATGTGTTTGCGCTGTAAACAGTTTCACGTCAAATATTGTGATGTTAGCGCTTCAAAAAGAATGTGAGCGGTAGCGTGCAGAAGCCAGTGCAATGCATCTGCAATTGCGCTAATATGTGGCGGCGATCCAAGATATGCGCCATGCCAGCTTGCTGATTGGCTGAAGCAATATCTCGTGAGGAGCGTCACAGGAAGGGCTGTTTCGTAAACGTCATTTTGACGATGCGTGACGTTGCCCTGGGCCGCCATTGCTGAGATTTTCCGCCATAATTTTTGCTGCGACGAGCCGCGCGAATTATGCTAATGAGCAGCCATATGCAATGGCAGCCGAGAGGAATGCGTATCGCCACATTTTCCCCGCCGTTTGGCGCCACGAAAATATTTTGTTCATAGCGCGTGCTCATAGTATATTTGCATCGCTCTCGGGTGGTGTTGGCATTTGTGTTTTGGGCCATCATTTTTTAAAAGAATCGAGTTTATACGAAATAATATTGGTTGAACATAGCAAACTTTCGCCAATGTTGTCCACTTTTCACTGCTTCATTTGTATTGTAATCAAGATTAATGCCTTTTCGCACAATCAGAAGTTATGACAACGGCCTCTTTCTAATTTATAAAAAGAAATGTACGCAAGGCATCGCCTTGAAGTTTCCTCCCGCACCAGCGAAATGAACAAAAGATGGCAGTGCCGGCGCTTGCGTCGCGCTAGTGGATATCTCTGGCGCGCGCAACGCTATCGGTGATATTCGGCCGTTTCTCAGCCAGCCGAGTCGGGCTGAGTCACTTGCGTTTCACGAGATAGCGATAACGTGGCCTGGAACGTGCGCGCATCACCACTGGTAGGTCGCGTATGTTGTCTCAAGCAAGAAAACAAGCGCGTTGGCGCCAACATGCGATGACTCATTCCATTTTCCAGGGACACGCATCCTAGCTATTGAAGCAGACGACGGCTTGTACGCAGCAGACGACGGAAGCGAGAAGCGTTTTCGACGGAATAATCATATGCTTTGAGATAGCTGCTTTATTTTTACTGCGGAGGAAAACTGTTTTGCTTTACTGATAACGCTACATTCAGTGCCATCATTTCAGTTTCTTAGGCGAAACGTCAAGTTAGCGTGACGTTACGTAAGCAAAACTGGGCCACCAGCGCCATTTGGTTTGCGTCGCGCCTACGTCACGCATTCTAGTTCACTATAGTCACGCACCGAAGAAAATGGCGGAATGTCCAGAATAGTGCCCTAGGTCTTTGGTTTCAGTGTTGTTTTGTCGAGAGTCGCGAAACACACCGATTATTCTTAGCATGCCGCGATCGAGTGTTCTGTGGGACCCATATTACCTGTACTTTCTAAGTTGGGATGACATAGACGCCCTCATGCTTCGGGAACGAGAGCGACCGCGCAGGTTGTACGTGTTCTCAAGAGGCGGCCTGCTCAATATCGAGGTGTATTCCGGAGGGGACGTTTAGCCGGCAATTTCGCTTCCAGATAGCGGATTTCCCACTTCTTTCCACTTTTTTGCAACTGACGCCCATCTTGACGTCTGTCCGAATGGGTTCAAGGCGAAAACCTCGTTCAGGAGGTTCATGTCGTCGTCGTTAGTAAAGCGCACACACATTGTGACCACTGCACCGACCACACTACTTTGTTTTGCCGCGGAAAATGTGGCATGCATCGGCTTGACATGCGGCTTTACACCAAGCGAACGAGCGAAATAAATCAAGGGGCTTTAACGGCCAGCACGAGGCGCCAGAAGGCGACATGAAAGAGAATTCAAAGAAAAAGCGCCGCAGAAAGAAGCGCGCTAAAGATCGGAATGCGGTGACTAATGTAGCGCCGCCAAAGACGGCGAGAGACCCAAAAGGGTAGGGCGCGAGGAAAAGAAAGGTGCGGTGTCACTGACGATGTTGACGCATCAAACACGTTCGAGCCACCGGTCAAAGGGGGACCGAGAAGCATGTTCTGCACGGACGTGGACAAAGGGCACGGGGCAGTTAAATTCCTCGTCGTTCCGTCGTTCTTTTCGAAGCTCAGCGTGTAGAACAAAGAAGGGCAAGGTGGCAAGACGAGACCAGGTGGGGAGTAGCGACGCGGTCAATGAAGGTCATGATGAAAGCGGGGCGCCAGGACGCAAATTGGCAGGAGACTTTAACGTCTTGGGGGAGCTGATAGTGAGTCAGCCCTTTTGTTGTTCCTCGGTAGCCAGAATAGCTTTCAAACCGCGACCACCTCGAGTACGGCTCAAAAGTGAGTCAGTCGAAAACGTTTGGAACGGGAGGCAAAGAGAGCTTCCGTAGAAGTGAAGCGTGTTTTGTATTATTTTTGAGCACTCGGATAATTTTCGCGATTTAAGTTTCTTTCAATATGTAAGGTATGAGCTCTGTTTATGTTTTGTTTGAGAAGCTCGAGATTTGAAAGACGCGTTTTTTTGTAAACATGTAGTATCGCGAGGTGTTCATTAATAAGTAGATAGGCTTTCTTTTTTTTGTGTGTGAGTAACCTGAATGTCAAGGTTATCGGTAAGAAGCCTATCGTAGCGCGCGTGCGTTTTAGTTAACCTTCTTTTTTTTTTATAAGCGTTTTTTTTATTTTCTAAGGTTAACCGCGTAGGTTTTCAGTAAGTGCATCATTTGCACTGAGAAGCGTTCTTAGTTCCACTGGCGCGTGTCCTTTGTGGACGGACGGAAGCAGATTTTTGACTGGGTTGCTCGTGTGTGTTGAGGGCAGCCGTATTCTGACTTCTTTAGTGAGCGTGCGTAGAACTAGTAATTAGGAGACGCATTTTTTTTAAAAAGGGTTTTGCGGAGTGCGTAAGTTACGCAAATTAAGTTCTGGTTTAAGGTACGTGTCCTGTATGGACTAGAGAAATACACGTGAGTAGGCGTAATGAAAAGTTTGCCTACAACGCAAGTACGCGTTCTGTTTAGTGGCCACAAGGCTAGCGCGCTTGTGATTACGTACTTGTGAGGTTGACCAGACTGTTCAGTGGCACCAATACGTGCGATAAGTACGCCACTGCGATAGGTTGAAAACATGCTGTTCGTGTAGTTAGGCCACTTAAGTTATGTTCGGCTGTTTTCACTGTTTGTTTGCAACGGCAACGACCCATTGTTTTGCTACAGCAATAGCACTCTGGTCTTGTCGGCATTCGGGGAGAAATGGATAGCGGTTTGGAAAGGTGGTTGGAACTGCTTTGTCAAAATTGGGGAAATAAAAGATCAGGGTTCATTTTCACTCAGTAATAGCCTGGCGAGTCAGGTGTGAAGAGCCTGCGCTTACACGTGGTGCAGCGCTGTGTTGTTTTGTTTGTTTGACGTACGTTCTCCAGGGCCCAGGATCCCGAAGTTCGTCAAACGAGGCTCGACACCGGTGCCCTGCAGGTTCTTTCAGCGTTCCTCATGGCCAGCGAATTGAGTTCACCGGCCATTCCGAACTTCCGAAGCGAGGACGAGCTGTTAGATACGGGACCGTTTCCTGAACCTACTTCGAGTTCCCCAGACCTCATCGAATCGCACCACAGCTAATTGAGGAGCGAAGAAGCACGGATGCCACATTCCCTAGGCGCGGCACGAGCAAACAAGTTGGCGGACCCCACTTCGTGTGCAGCCGGTGGAGCTATTCACTGCTTGGCTCTTCCCGAAAGCGAAGAGAGAGCCTGGCACTGTTCCAGGTAACGTGGGTCCAGAAGCAAGACGGCTGTAATGCGCCGTGACAACCTGGCGGCGTCGCCCCCTACCCTCTATGGTGACGGCGCATTGCAAGTCAGCAAGGCAAGACCGCAGGGGGACCAAGGAGCGACTCTCTTCGCCGGGTGTGACTCCATCGCACGGGCGCCTACCATTGGCCGAAAATGACGACACCCGAGCGGGCTCGCCGATTGGCCGAAAATGGCGTCACCTGATCGGGCTCTCCCATTGGCCGAACGTGACACCGAAGGGCTTAAAAGACGCAGACCGGGAGCAGCAGAGGAGGATTCCTAGAGCATTCCCTGATTCATCTCTCTCGAACTTCTTGCGACGGGCCGCAGCGTCCGAGTTGCTGCCGGCCCGAAATGACTTTACTACTGTTAATTGACGCTCACTGTAAATAATGTAAATAAACCTCCCAAGTTTTTCATCTCGAAGTCCCCCTCAACTCCTACAACATGTCGTTTGGCATTTTATGCACTTTTAGACAAAAAGATCTAAAAAAGTTCTTGAGTTCCACGTTCTGATGTGTTTACCAATATAGACTCTAGTGACACCAGTAGTGGGTTTTGCCGCAGATAGAATATATACTAACATATTCCAAGTGCTGAGGTTATGTTTAGAAGAAATTCTATTTTCAGTCTTATCATAGACCAAGACGTCCGTAGCCGTTTGTAGCCGTTTCAAGAAGTTTTTAAGAGGTTCTGTCTTTCATGGGCCGCGGGCACAGAAGTGTTGATTTGACGGTCGACCGCTTCGGTACTGTCTCCTGGACCCTGCGGTACGCTTTAATTAATGCGGCCCTGCTTCTGCACGCCCTGCGTAAGTTGCCCGCTTGACCTATTCGCATGGCGTTTATTTTTCAGAAATAGCAGCAACGTACTGTACCGTACCTTGAACTTAATATCCTGTTTCTCCGCAACCGCTGTCGTATCATACCCAGGAATTCTGGACACGCGTTTAGTTTCTTTTTTTGGCCACCACGTGGCGTATCGACCTTATAGATTTAAAATTCGCGCCGTGACGTATGCCAGACGCACAACCAAAGAAAACATAATAAAAAGAAGCACACCCAGAGACAGTTGCTTCACCTCGCCACTTGGAAACGAGTGCGCTTATGTATCAGCCTTATCTTGAAGACAACCTGCTACTTGCTCAACTTGCAATGGATCGACGATTTTGCTAGACACCTTGCCAGACAGCGCGTCGGCATTCCGGGTGAGATTCCTGGCCGAGATAACGGCTCCCGCAAAGCTTCGGCTGGGTTTCCTTTCTTCATTGTTTTTTCTTATTATTTATGCGCCACTACGGCCGTGGGCTTCCGCATAGTCAGCGTTATTTTTCTTGCGTTTTCTAAGAACGGGTGTGATTCAATAAGACGAAGCTTTAGCTTGGGCCCTTCTTCGATGCCAGCTGATCAAATACATGTAAAACGCATAAATGATTTCATGAGAAAATCGCTGAACCGATCTGAACGAGAATTTTTGCATTCAAGAGAGAATGTTAGGATGGATGGATGTGTGTTGTTTAGTGGCGCAAGCGCCAGGTGTGGCCAAAGAGCGCCATGACTGATAATGATGTGTTAAGCGCTGATTGGTGAGTTACGATGATGGGGTGTAACATGGCTGTAAAGTGGCCTAATATTAATCGCTATCGTAGAAGCATAAAACGATATATAGTATAAAATTATGACAGTGATACGTGGAGTGGTCTCTGAGCACGAATGACAAGTGATCATGGGGCTAAAATTCATGAATATGGAAATAGCACATATGTATCCTTAAGGCCTTTGAGCACAAAGGCTGGGAGGCAGGTGCTTTCTTTTAATGTAGCTACCGCAGCAGAAACCTCTGTTAAGAGGCTGTGCTACGGATTTCCTGGGGCAATAATATGAAAACTATGTACAGCTTTTAAAAATTGAAACAGGGATTGATATTTAAAGAGAGGTTCCATACCTATAATCACTTGAGGATGAAGTGGAATTTGTTGCCGGTGTGGTAATGGAAAATGCTTTTTCCTATTTGCGTCTAATTCTCTGCATTGCATCAGGATGTGAAGCACAGTAAGTGGCTCACCACATTTATCACACGTGGGTGGATCACCACCGGACAATAGGTATGCGTGTGTACTGTATGTGTGTCCTATTCTAAGTCTGCAAAGTGTTACTTCCGTGCGGCGGTTCTTTGATACCGGCGGCCAGTTGCCAAGATATGGCTTGATAACATGCAGTTTATTTTCTGTTTCTTTATCCCACAACCGCTGCCAGTAAGCCCTGAGCGTTTTCCTTAGGGAGGGCTTAAGGTCCATTACAGGGACAGTCGTGGAAGAGTTGGAAGCGTTCGCGTGGACGGATGTGGCTAGCTGGTCAGCCAACACGTTTCCTTCAATCTCGCGGTGCCCCGGCACCCAGCATACTATGATATGCTGCTTGGACGCATAGGTGGTGCATAATGCTGAATAGAGAGATACAATTATAGGATTTTGATATTTCTTGACAGTTTTCAATGCGTTTACGACGCTCAAAGAGTATGTATATATAACTGCCTTTGGGGTATTCAATTCTTTAATGTGTTTAACGGCAGCCAATATCGCGTAGGCCTCTGCTGTGAAGATGCTTGTGCTCGGGTGCAGAACACCGGTATCCGAAAAGGATGGACCGACTGCTGCGTAAGACACGCGAGAATAACACTTTGATGCGTCTGTAAAAAATTCAGGAGAAGAGTGTGCTGTAATTCGAGGAAGTACATTCGGATATGCGCGATAGGCGCGCGCTTTGTAACAGCTACGAAAGATGTATCACAGTGTATAGGTTGCCACTGCCAGGGCGGGGGCCGTATAGCAGGGGGCATAAGGTGGTATTCAAGCAGTGGAACCCTTGTTTCTTCAGCTGTGTCTCTAACACGCAGTGAAAAAGGTTGTGCCACTGTGGGCCGGTTGCGAAAAAGTTTAGAACTGAACAAATCGTTTATAGTAGAATACGCGGGGTGCTCACTGTTTGTGTTCACTCTCAGAAAATACACGAAAGACGAATATGTTCTCTGCAGATGAAGAGACCACTCATCCGATTCTACGTAAAGGCTTTCGGCTTGGCTTGTTCTAAGGCGCCTGTTGATAGGCGAATTCCTAAGTGGTGGACAGGGTCTAGCATCTTTAGAGCAGTTGGAGTAGCCGACTGGTAAACTATGGCTCATTAGTCTAGTCGTGTGCATATGAGGCTTTTATACAAGTTCATGAGGCATTTTCTATCGCTGCCCCAGGTTGTGCGTGACAGCACCTTTAAGATATTCATTGTTTTCATACATTTGTTTTTAAGATACTTTATGTGCGGTACAAAGGTTAATTTCGCGCCTAAAATTATGCCTAAAAATTTATGTTCCTTGTTTACAGGCAGACGCTCACCATGCAACACAATTTCAGTATCAGCGTGCTGGCCTATTTTTCTAGAGAAAACGACACAGGTGCTTTTTGTGGGTTCAGTCTGAACCCGTTCTCATCAGCCCATTTGGAGACCTTGTTAAGGCCAAGCTGGACCTGTCGCTCACAGAACTTGATTGAAATCCTATCTGCACATCGTCAACATAAGTTGAATAGAAGATGTTACGTGGTATGTGTAGACGAAGAGAATTCATTTTTACTATAAAGAGCGTGCAGCTGAGCAAACCACCCTGCGGCACTCCTGTTTCCTGTACAAATTTCCGTGACAGAACATTGCCCACTCGAACACGGAATGTGCGATTAGACAGATAACTTTCAATAACATTAAACATATTACCGTATATACCTGTGAGAGGTCTCTCAATATCCCAAACCGCCACGTAGTATCATAGGCTTTCTCCATATCTAAGAATACTGATAAAAGAACTGCTTATGAACATAAGCTTCACGGATACGTGCCTCGATACGTATGTGATGGTCACTGGTGGATCGACCCTCCCGAAACCCACACTGGTATGGGTCGAGGAATTTGTTTGACTCGAGAATATGTAGTAGGCGACAGTTAATCATTTTTTCGAATACCTTGCAGAGGCAACTTGTTAGCGCTATAGGTCGGTAACTTGATACAGAGGAAGGATCCTTCCCGTGCTTCAGAATTGGAATTATAATAGCCTCCTTCCAAACAGAGGGGATCTCGCCGGAAAACGATATAACATTGTAAAGGGAAAGGAGGGTTTTCTGTGTTTCGGATGGTAGTTGTTTTAGCATCTCATATATTACGCTGTCTGAACCTGGGGCGGATGTATTACAATAGTTCAGTGCTGCCTGCAGTTCTGCTATGCAGAATGGTTCGTTGTACGCCGCACTTTTAGAAATTTTCTTTCTAACTTTTGCCGTTCTATTTGCGTTTTGTACTTAAGGAAGGTTTCGGAGTAGTGTGAGGAGCTCGATATGTATTCAAAATGTGCACCAAGAAAGTTGGCTTGATCTTCAAGGCTTTCTCCATGGCTAATTACTATAGGTAAGGAATACGTTTGTTGCTCATTAACTTTCTTAACTCTATTCCAGACTTTTCTCTCATCTGTATACGAGTTGATGCTTGATATAAAGTTTGCCCAACTCTCTCGCCTTGCTTGTCGGCGCGTTCTCCTTGCCTGGGATTTGACATGCTTAAAGTTTTCCAAGTTTTCTGCTGTTGGCGAATCGCGAAACAGCGCCCACGCTTTGTTCTGGTTCCTCCGTGCTTGCCTACATGCATCGTTCCACCAGGGAAAACGCCGCTTGGAACCCATGCCGCTCGCTTGAGTAATACATTTACAGGCGGCATCCAGCATAAAAGCTGTAAAATATGCAACAGCATCATCTATGGTTATACCAGACATCTCAGTCCAAGTCATGTGTGTAAGAGTTCGGTACCGTTCCCAATCGGCTGAGTCAATCTTCCACCGAGGGCCCTGCGGGGAAAGTTGATCTTGTTTCGGCGTAGTTAGGATTATTGGGAAGTGGTCACTCCCATACGGGTTGTTAAGCACATTCCATTTAAAACAGGGTAAAAGCGTCGGCGATAAAATGCTAAGATCTATGGCAGAGTATGACTTGTTGGCTAGGTTAAAATATGTGGGCTCCTTCGTATTCAAGAGACATGTTCCGGAGGAAAAAGCACTTGTTCAATGACGCGACCTCGCGCATCACAGCGTGAATCGCCCCATAAACTACTGTGTGCATTAAAATCACCAAGAATCAAATAGGGCTCCGGGAGCTCATCTATTAATGATTCTAAGTCGCGTCTGTGAAGCTGATAATGTGGTGGTATGTACAAAGAGCAGATGGTAATGAGTTTATTTAAAAGTACGGCTCGAACGGCCACGGCCTCACGGGCCGTTTGGAGCCTCAAATGCTGACACGCTACACTTCTATCAGCAATGATGGCTACACCGCCAGATGATGCGACAGCATCCTCGCGGTCTTTCCGGAAAGTCATGTATTCTCGGAGGAAGTTAGTGTGCTTGGAAGTTAGGTGGGTTTCTTGCACACACAGCACTTTAGGCTTAAACTTACAGAGAATTTCTTGGACGTCTTGTAGGTTTCTTAATAATCCTCTAATATTCCACTGTATGATGTCATCCATGTTGAAAAAAAAAAGTTGTGCTGTGTGTCTCAAGAGAGAGGATAATGACATTACTTTACAGGGCCTTTGTTAGGCCCTGTAATTGGAATTGTGCCTTTTTTGGAGCGGTCAAGAGAACCTCGCCGCTCCTTCGACGCTACTTGCGCCGCAGTCCATAGCCTCTTGCGAGGCACTGGACACCCGCTCCAGAGAGCGATGTGTTCGTCGCGTAGACTTCGTCTCAAGCGACGGAGTCTTCTTCGCCACGGGGCCGAGGTCGACAGGACCCCTGTGGCCTCTGCGGTGCCCTGGCTGCTCCCGAAGCCTGAAGAGGCTACTGGTGTGGACACTTTGAGAGATGGCAGGGCAGCGTTGGCTGCTCCTACCGTAGGGGCGGGTGGCGTTAGCCTCGGCACGCTAGGCGCGGTCCGGGCTGCCGCCAGAGGCCGTTGTGGTGCCGCCCCCCGATGCACCACTTCAGCGAAAGATGTTTTCAGTGAAAATAAAGAGGAAACCCTTTGTCGTGCTTCACGGAATGTTATGTTCTCCTTAAATTTAATAGTAATTGTTTCCTTTTCTTTCTTCCAGGCTGGACAAGCTCTGGAGTATGAAGGATGACTGCCGTCGCAGTTCGCACAATGTACCTCATTATTGCAGTCGTCAGCAGAGTGACCGGTTGTGGCGCACTTTGCGCACATAAGTTGTCCTCAGCAGCTCTGGGATGCGTGACCAAATCTCTGACATTTGAAGCAACGTCGCGGGTTCGGAATGTAGGGTCGAACATGAAGCTTTACATAGCCAGTTTCAAGAGTCTCGGGTAGAGTAGTTGAGCTAAAAGTGAGTATTAAATGCTTTGTTGGGATTTCATTGTCATTTCGTCTGATTTTAATGCGCTGCACATGGATTACGCCTTGGTCCTTCCATCCATCCAGGAGTTCTTCTTCATTCAATGTCATTAGGTCTTCATCTGATACTACGCCTTTTACTGTGTTCATGGTTCGATGTGCGTTCACAGAAACAGGGATGTTACCAAAGGCTACGAGGTGTGCGAGTTTTTTGTACTGTTCCTTGTCTTTTAGCTCGAGGAGCAAATCCCCACTTTCCATCTTTGTTACCTTATAGCCAGCTCCAATGGTCTCTTTTAGGCACTTGGCCACAAGAAATGGTGAAATTGTTCTAGCTTTTGTGGATAATTGTTCGCAGTGAAGGACGTGGAATTTCGGGAAAGTTTCTTTGTTCTTTGGAATGAATAGAGAGGTTGCGTCAGTGCGTACCCTTTTCGAGGCACGATCGGGTGAAAACGGGTTCGAGGATCCCATAGAAAAAGTGATTTGTTCGGCAACGGCGTCTGCCACCCACCACGGAGCCCAACAAGGGGACGTGGCAGAACATGTAAATAAGTCTGCACAGCGCCAGCACTATGCCGTTACTATAACCCAATATGGTATACCCAAGGTAGGACAGCCACACCAGATTAACCCTTGCCGCCAGGAAAAGTCGAAGTGAATGGAAAAGATGAGAAGACAGGAAAGATCAAAAGCGGAAGAGAAAGACGAAGATTAGGGTAGAGAGAGACAGGAAAAGGCGACTGCCGCTTTCCTCCAGGTGGGTCAGTCTGGAGGTGCCGTCTATGTGAAGCAGAGGTCAAAGGGGTATGTTGCCTCCGCCGGGGGGCCTTAAAGGTCCAAGCACCCAGCATCGGCTCAATCCCCAGGATCCCCCTTTCCCCAGACACGGCTAAGCTGCGCACGGCTACACGCGGGAGGGTCCAACCCTCGTGTGCTCGGGTACGTGGTGTCGCAACACACCAAACGTCTGCCGACGCAGACGCCCCTGCGGGGAAGAGAGAACGTTAGATCACAGTGATCGCTGCAATAATAATTTTGATTTAGGCCATGACATTATTGACAAGAATTATCGGAAATCGGCAAATCTGGAAAAAGAATATAGTACGAAATCCGTTAGTTCGGATAAAAACTGATATCGCATCCCTCTAAACTGCATCACTTCGAGCATCACAATCGGACGAATTCGATGTATGAATTTATAACTTATGTGAAGTTAATTGTTACAATGCCTGCAAATATATTGCGAATACCATATTCAGAAGTTAGTGGTGTATTTCAGGGTGGCATATGATACATCATTTTTGTCCGCATTAAATGGATATTAGGTGCAGCTTACAGAATTCCGATATTGTCTTTAGTTGCTGAGGTACAGAGTCGTATATTTCAAGTATTGTTTCTTGAAATTTCGAATTTTTTTTAGAATTTAAAAAAGTGGAAGCTAAATATAAATTCGCTTTCTGAAATCTCATTTTAACTGTTTCTTTTAAGTTCAACATAACTCATGAATTGTGGTGCAGTGGTTGTAAGAAGAAAGGATTGCTCATTTCCCATGTAGGAGCTAAAGCTTCCCGTTAAGTTAGGTTTATAATAATATTTTTGCTGAGAGAAGCAAGACGGGTAGCATATATAACAGGCACATACCCAGGGAGGTGCCCAGGAAGGCCCGCCCCCCCCCCCAAAAAAAAAAAAAAGATTTCAACGGCATACCCCCCCCCCCTCGTCGCCCACACCATCACTCCTCACACATATTCCTAAAGCGCTGACAAATCAATCTATTCGGCTGTCAACATTTTGATGCCGTTTACAGCGAGAGCTGTATATGACTAGGAAGGAAGGAAGGAAATCAACTTTATTCGAGGCCCTGCAGGCCACGAGAGCTTTGGGCTCTCATGGAGTGGGCGTCTCCCACGACGGAATCGGGAGGTTGAGTTTCCTGGCGGCGTCGTGGACCTGCTGGACGGCCCAGAGTTGGGGAGCGAGTTCTTCGCTCCGGATTGCTTCTTCAAACTTGCGCTTGTCCTGTTCGCAGTTTATGTGAGCTTGCGAGCCGTGACCTTACATAGTTTTTTTCGTCATCCGTCAACAGAAAAAATCGTCCTGTGGGCCGATCCTGGTGATAGTCCAAAAAGGGCCGAAGCTCAATGGCACATACCCCTGTGGGCTTGGGAACCTGGAACTACAGAAAGCTGAGCTAGTTGGTAAGAATTCATTATGCAAAAAAAAGAAGTGAGGCGCCTCACTCTAAAAAACGCCTCACTTCCTTTTTGCATAATGAATCCTTACCAACTAGCTCAGCTTTCTGTCGTTCTAAGCTTCATTTCTAGTACTCTGAGCCCTTTTCCATGTTCCCCTACTTATCTGCACAATCCTGATTCGATAGCTTCCTTAATTGCGATATGTATGTTCCGCGCTAGAACCTTGTCGTGGTTTAGTCGTAATCGTGTCGTCCCATTGGAAGTTCAAATGATGTGCGGCTTCCTTCAACCATCAACTGGGCATGCCAGGAGGATCGGGGCTATTCTTTCCGCTGAAACATGCTACCAGGAGTGTCTAAGGGTCCGTTGCGAGGCCCTCGGAGACGGTCGCCATTGGAATCGCCCCTACGCCAATTGGAATAAGTTAGCCGTGCAACACGCGGACTTCCTACGGAGGATGAAACTTCCGGAGCTTCAACAAAGTAAGAGGAAACACCTTTCTAATAATTCACCGTCAAATAACGTACTGGTTCTTGGATACGCCATCGTAAGTGATAACCATAGAAGAACCCTTGCTTTAGGTCCTAAGCACTGTTTTAAGCCTAACATAAAACCCGTTGACGTTTTAAGCATACCGCGCTGAATAACCAGGTTCGTCCCGGAAGAAGAACGCTCACGCTGTGTTTCGGATTGCATTGCTAGCATTAAACAATCAAATTCTCATTTTAAGACGTCTGACCCTGTCCGACCGTTAGTTGATTACCTTGTGGAGCATAAACTTAGACCAGTAATATCTGACAAGGAAGGTTATTTCGTAATTGTGCCAGATGACATGTTTTCACAAAAAGCGATTTCAGCCATAGAAAAGAATTTACAGTCAGTAAAACTCAAGCCTTCGGTAGTTAAGCATGCAACGTGCGGTTGACCTCTTGTCAAGACATAATCTTGATAGGGTTGTCTGTAATGTCAAGAAAGCTAAATCCCTCACCTTAGAACTGTTTTTCTCGGCCAAGACCCATAAACAAGAAATTCCGTTTCGTGCTATAGTGTCAGAGAAAGGGGCATGGCAGGTCTGCGTCGCTAGTTGCCTACAGAACTGCTTAGCTTCACTAGTTTTTTCAGACCCCTTTTGCTTACGTAATTCTCAGGCACTAGTTCAATATTTGAGAGAGGAAAATCCTGGTGATTGTACAGCTTTTAGTATGGATATCGAAGACCTGTATTATTCCTTGCCGCATGACGGGTTGCTAAATTCCGTAAATGAGTGCATTAAAGGACAACTGCAAGAGTCGGCTTTTATTGACAGATGCGGAGATTAACTCTTGTGTCCTGTCTGCACGCCTCACTTCTTTTTTGCACATTGGGAACCTGTAACGCACCCTTCGAAATCTTTGGGATGGGCCCGCGTATGGGGAGTGCTAAACGCCTGCTTCAACTCCGCCGCCAGTGGGCCCAGTATTGCACTACCGTCGGGCCTACTCTTCTAGTACACTGTAGTCGGGTCGACCCGCGGCGGAGGTGAAGCAGGCATTAAGCACTCCCCATACGTGGGCCGATCCCGAATAATGTGAAATACTGGACCCACCCACTGCGGAGGTGAAGCAGGCGTTGAGTGCTCAGCATACGTGGGTCCATCCAAAGGTAGTGCAATGCCGGGCCTACCCACGGCGGAGGTGAACCAGGCGTTAAGCACTCCCCATAAGTGGGTGAAGCACTTTGCTTTTCGTTGAGAGCTTTGACTGTCGTCAGCTCTCGCTGCCATTCCATCTTCACAGAGTCGAATGGTTGTAAATTTTTTCACTCCTTTGATGGCAGCAGTTATCGGCATCTTCAGCGGCGTGAAGGCCAGTTTTCTCATCGATTCGGTTCCTGCGCGATTAACTCGAGACGAGTTCAGTTGTCACTATCTATTCAACGATCACGCGCATCGCTGCTCTTCGTTAGTTCAACCTTCCTTGTTTGGGCTGATCCAGGAACCAGGAAAGGGATTCGGTTCGTAGTCAGCTGGTCTGTATGCTCGAGGAACGAGTTGCGGTCCGAGAAAACGCCAGCTGCGTTAAACGTTTCCTTTTGCTTCATTATTTTCTCGAATCACGGCTCGCCGCGACGCTGGCAGATCCTTGGAAGCATATACGCGCGATATGGATTAGATAAGGTGGAAAATAAGATAATGCCAAACGGCGTCCATCATCAGGCCCTGCAATAACTGGTAAAACTATAAACAATATGATTGTCACCCGTTGCCTCGTCAGGCTTTTCCCTAATTGTACAGCACTTTTCATGCAAAATTGGCAACTAGAAAGAAGTGTCGCAAAGAGTTGAGAAATTAAGCGATCTTCTAAGGGAAAGAGCCAAGGCAACAGCCAAATAGGAAGGAAAAGTGAAAATTAACAAATGTAACTGTTGTTTGTGAAAATATTATGGCTCAATTTCTTTTTATTTAACAAGGAAGTAGAGAAAAGGCAGCCGCAAGTGGAGAATAATTCTGTGTCTTTTGAATCACGCTTCTACAGTTATTCAATTCAGTTATTCATTTGTTCAATTCCAAGTTAAAAAGGCTTTCCAACCGAAAAAAAATTGACTATCAAATAGCGAATAAAATTTCACTGGCATCAAAATGAACAGTATTTACACAGAAGCTATAAAACTGGCCAAAAAGGCATTCCAAGTACACACTTTGCCCACAATGCTTGTGAATGACCCTAAAAAGTTTTGGCATGTTATTAACCCTTCCAAAGATAATTCAGTCACATTGATTGATTCTAGTGGTTCACCGGTACCAGAAGATGTATAACCCCATATCCTTAATTCTGTGTTCTGTAACAACTTTGTCGTATGTAGTAACCCTGTGCTTCCAACTCTCGAGTGTTGCAATTACCCACCTATGGGCTTTATCATTGAACCTCTCGGGGTCGAAAATGTAATTAAACATCTGAAGTTGTCATCAAGTCCTGGTGCTGATTTGGTTAACGTGAAATTTCTCAAAAATACTGTCGTTTATTCATCTGTTCTGCATCAGAAAATTTTTCAGCAATCCTTAGATACCCATCGGCTACCTCCAGAGCGGAAGGTCGGGGAGGTGGTCCCACTTCATAAGTCCGGTAGCAAACATTCGCCCCTCAACTACCACCCCATTTTCCTCACCAGCATTTCTTGCAAGGTTCTTGAACATATTTTGTACTCACATTTAGAAGAGCACTTAGACAATAATTCATTTTTCACAAAAGCACAACATGGTTTCCGAGAAAACGTGTCTTGCGAAACTCAACATCTTTTTTTTACTCACAGCCTTCACCTTCTTCTCGACAAAGCTTAATTCCCAGAGTTTTTCTTTGATTTTGCCAAGGCCTTTGACAAAGTGTGTCATAAATTGCTTCTATTTAAACTTAGCAAACTTAATCTTGATCCTAACCCGTTTGCATGGCTTGTGTATTTTCTCCTTAATCGGTCACAGTATGTTGTGTCAAACAATCATATGTCCCCACCTAATCCTGCAGACTCTGGTGTGCCCCAAGGATAAGTCATAGGCCCTCTTCTTTTCTTAATTTACATTAACGATTTACCCAATGGTGTTTGTTCTAATATTTACCTTATTGCAGATGACTGTTATCCTCCGTGAAATCTCGGACAAATCTGATAACAAACTCTTACAAGACGATATAAAGGCTATGCAATCGACAAATAGAACCAGGTAAAATACTTGGGCCTTAACCTCGTGTCCAACCTTAACTGGGAACCTCATATCTCCTCCATGTTAGAGTGCCGAAGGCGAAATCTTTTTTAGAAAGGAATTTGTGTAAACCTCCCCCACATGCCAAATTAAATGCCTGCAAGACACTTATTAACCCATCATTAGACTACGCTGACCTAATCTGGAGCCCCTATCAGAAACACCCAATTAATAAGGTAGAGTGAACACAAAAATTAGCAGTCAGTTTCATATACTCTGATTATTCAAGACAGTCCAGTGTCTCAAATCTAATAGCGAAGGCAAATTTAGAGCTACTTTCCCAGCAGAGCAATTTCAAAGCTAAAGTTCCTTTACCTTCTATACCAGGATTGTGTTTCGGGGAGGGGGGACACCACCTCCACCATCATCATCATCAGCCTGTTTTATGTCCACTGCAGGACGCAGGCCTCTCCCTGCGATCTCCAGTTACCCCTGTCCTGCGCCAACCGATTCCAACTAGCGCCCGCGAATTTCCTAATTTCATCGCTCCACCTAGTGTTTTGTCGTCCTCGATTGCGTTTCCCTTCTCTTGGTACCCATTCTGTAACCCTAATGGTCCAACGGTTATCTAACCGGCGCATTACATGACCTGCCCAGCTCCATTTTTTCCTCTTGATGTCAATTAGAATATCGTCTATACCCGTTCGCTCTCTGATCCAAACCACTCTCTTTCTCTCTTAACGTTGTGCCTAGCAATCTTCGTTCGATCGCTCTTTGCGAGGTCCTTAACTTGCTCTCAAGTCTCTGCCCCATATGTCAGCACTGGCAAAATGCACTGATTGCACACCTCACTTTTCAATAATAATGGTAAGCTTCCAGTCAGGAGCTGGCAATGTCTGCCGTATGCGATCCAACCTATTTTTATTCTTCTGTGAATTTCTTTCTCATGATCAGGGTTCCCCGTGATTAATTGACCTAGGTAAACGTACTCCTTCACAGTCTCTAGTGGCCGACTGGCGATCCTGATCTCTTGTTCCTTTGCCCGGCTATTTATCATTATCTTCATCTTCTGCATATTAATATTCAACCCCACTCTTAGACTCTCTCTGTTAAGGTCTCCAATCATTTGTTTTAACTCGTCTGCATTGTTGTTGAATAGAACAATGTCATCGGCAAACTGAAGGTTGCCGAGATATTTGCCGTCGATCTTTACTCCCAAGCCTTCCCAGTTTAATAGCTTGAATTCTTCTAAGCACGCAGTGAATAGCTTTGGAGAAATTGTCTCCCCCTGTCTAACCCCTTTCTCTATAGGTATCTCCCTGCTTTTCTTGTGTAGAATTAAGGTAGCTGTAGAACCTCTGTAGATATTCTTACGCGAAGGACGAGTCAGTAAGACGAGAAACTATTTACAGATTATATTTACAACGGTTGCAGCGCTGACCGGTTAGATTCACAGCGCGAGCCCAGTTCGTTCTTCCTCCTCTTTTCTGGAGTGATGGCGCCTATGTGCCTCGTTCAAACAAACAAATACCACACGCATGTAGCAATATTTTCCAAGCTTTTTAGGTTAGCGTTCTATACTCCTTGATATTGTAGTGCCTCTACGATTGCTGGTATCTCTACTGAATCAAATGCCTTTTGGTAATCTATATAAGCTACATAGAGAGGCTTATTGTACTCTGCAGATTTCGCGATAACCTGATTGATGACATGGATGTGATCCATAGTAAGGTATCTCTTCCTGAAGCCAGCCTGTTACCTTGGTTGACAAAATCCAGT
Source organism: Dermacentor andersoni (assembly GCF_023375885.2). Lineage (NCBI taxonomy): Eukaryota > Metazoa > Arthropoda > Arachnida > Ixodida > Ixodidae > Dermacentor > Dermacentor andersoni. The sequence goes on from NC_092819.1 coordinate 643,643, forward strand.
GTTGCCCTTATTCTATTGGATATTATTTTGGTAAATATTTTATATAATACTGGGAGCAAGCTAATGGTCCCATAATTTTTCAATTCTTTAACGTCTCCTTTTTTTGTGGATTAGTATAATGTCTGCATTCTTCCAGTTTTCTGGGACCCTTGCAGTCGATAGACACTTCGTATAAAGAGCCGCCAGTTTTGCAAGCATTGTCTCCTCCATCTTTGATTAAATTGACTGTTATTCCACCTTCTCCTCCCGCTCTTCATCGTTTCATGTCTTGCAGGGCCCTTCTGACCTCATCGCTAGTTATAGGAGGGTTTCTGTATCCTGTTCATTACTGTTTCTAAGTGAGGTATCCTGACTCCTCTGGGTACTGCATACAGGTCAGCTTAAAATTTTTCCGCTGCTTTTACTATATCTTCGAGATTGCTGATGATATCCTTCTTATCTTTTAGTGCATACATCATGGTTTGTCCTATGCCAGGTTTCTTTACTGATTTCAGGCTGCGTTCATTTTTTACGGCTTCTTCAGTCTTTCTCATGTTATAGTTTCGAATATCAGTTATTTTCGCCTTGTTGATCAGTTTTGACAGTTCCGCGAATTGCGCAACACTGTGCGGCCGCCAGTCCCATACAACCGCGTAGAGCGCAGGACTCTTGAGATTCTAGACGTACTGTGCTCACCGCGAAAGGTTAGAAAAACACCCACATAAGCACAGCAGAGAAGTGGCTAGGTGAGGCGGTTCAACCGATAACTGTAGAAGCGTCATTCAAAACAATTGTTCTCCACTTCCGGCGGTGTTTTCTCTACTTCCTTTTTAAATAAAAAGATGTTGATCCATAAATATTCTCATAAACAACGATTAACTTTTTATTATTCGCTTTTGCTTGCAGTTTGGTTGTTGCCTTGGCTCTCTCCCTTAGTAGATCGCTTAATTTCTCAACTCCTTGCGATTTTTGTTTCCAGTTGCCAATTTTGCACGAAAAGTGCTATACAATTAGGGAAAAACAGACGAGGTAACGGGCGACAGTCATCTTGCTTATGGGTTTAAGGGTTATTGCAGGGTTTCATGATAGACGCTCTTTCACATTATTTTATTTCCCACCTTATCTAACCCATATCACGTGTATATGGTTCCGGGCATCTGCCAGCGTCGCGGCAAGCCGTAACTCAAGGAAATAATGAAGCAAAGGGATAGGTTAAACGCAATTGGCGTTTTCACCGGCCGCAACTCGTTCCATGAGAGTACAGACCAGCTGAGTAACAGCCGCATCCCTCTCCTGGTCCCAGGATCAGCCTAAACAAAGAAGGTTGAACTAACAAAAGCAACAGCTATGCGCGTGACGGTTGAATAGATGGTGACAACTGAACGCATCTCGAGTTAATCGCGCGGGTACGGAATCTATGAGAAAACTGTCCTTCACATTACAAGATATGCCGATAACTACCGCCATCTAAAAGGAGTGAAAAAGGCAGCATAATGCTGACCGATGAACAGCTGCCAAGTCTCAACATTGATCTGGCGGCGCTTTAGGAATGTGTAAGCAGTGGTGGCGTGGGTGGGGAGGGGGGGGGGTATGCCACTTGACCCCCCCCTGGGTACGTGCCTGTTCTATACCGTGGCCAATTCAATATTCTGCAGTCTTATTTACTTGACCCTTCCTACACTCATCAAGAACCAACCACATTAAAACAATTCGACAACATTCAAGCTGCGTTAACACACAAATACTTGCTATTTCCCTCAGCAACCTTTTACTAGAGCATCTTACCTAATGGCAAGCTTACCCAACAGTGCTGTGTGTTGTAGTAACCTTTCGTTATCCAAGTTCAAACCATTCATTTGTGTTCGTGATGGCTTTTCCTTTTTTTTTCACCTCTGTAGCCACTTCTGCAACAGCCGTTTAGGCCTGCTGTATGTTTAATAAAAATTCAGCAGACATGCTTAAGACTGCTTACATGTGGGAATGCAAAAGCACGATACTGTTTGTAGACCTCGGAACGTCACGAACGCACTCATTTTATATACTCATGACGTGGCACCACCACCTCCCCATTGGCAGCGCTGTCACGTGCCCAATGACGCCACGCGTAAGGCCAGTCAGCCAGATGGCTGCAATGCAAAGTGCGCAGTGACGCATGCACTAGGCACACCTTTAGATCAACCAGAACCATAGAGCAGCCATGGTGTTGGGGAAGCATGCTCTTCTCACACCTTGGAGGTTCGAATCCCACCCAGGCCAAAATGTATCAAATTTTCTTTTCAAAGTCATTAATTTTTTGCTTACAGGAACCTCCCCAAGAAATTTGACATCAATCTGAACATTTTTTTGGTGTGTTTTTACTATTTGTTTCGTCAGCCATTTTGGGTACCATCTTTTGGCCATGCCGACTATGACAAATTTTTGCGTAATGGGGCATATGATGCTTTTGCAATAATAAAACACTAGGCATATGCAACTGGGCATGTGCCATAGGGTATGTGAACATTCCTGACTAATACCCCAGGCTAGGTATGCACCACTGACTATGTGCAGGAAAAAACAGGCAGAACAAGAGGCAAGAAGTGAAGTCAGCTATAGAGATATGAAGGAGTCAACAACAGAAGCAGCCGTGTGTGGAGAATGAAAAAAAAAATTTAATTTTGGTGTTTTACATGAGAAAACCACAACATGACTGAGAGGCACTGTGAAGAAAAAAGTGAACGGAACAAAATGAAACCCAAGCATGCATTAAGCAAGGTGTTTTGGGCTACAAAGAAACGATGAAGTCGGTTACAAAGAAGTCAGCAACAGAAGCAGCGAGGCATGGGGAACTTGAATGAAAAATATAGGACCAGTGCATGCATTGAGCAAGCGTTGAGATACATAAAAGTGATGAAGTGAAGACGTTTCAGTGAACATCAAGGGAAGCTTCACTTGTCACCAATTAACACATATGCATGGAATCTGCCAAACTTTTCAAGTTGGTGGGTGGGTGCTTTCCAAGTATGCTGGACACAAAACAGCTGATTTTCTCATGTCTGAAGTTTGAGTAGCGAGTTCTCGTACGAAGTCTATATTTTGAAAACTTTAATATGTTCTGCAACATGTGCACTTTTTCATAATTCTGAAGATGCAAGAAATGTGGTGAAACTAAATTTTCAATTAACAAAATTATTTAGTGCCTGACGCGGATACGTCAGGGCTCTACAGGTCAACACAACTAAGACTTTGGCCACTGTATACAGTGGCAGCTTGTCTTGTTAAATTAAAGGATTAAGTGACACAACGTTCCTGGTCTAATTATTATTGTAAAAATCACGTTTCACAGGGTACATCTGACCTGGAGAGAAAGTGAAGATCAAGAGGAAAGCCGAAGTGAAAACATGGGCTTTTCAATATGAGAAGTCACAGTTCTAGCAACTCTGACATCATAGTTGATCTAGACTTGGTGCCGCAGATAACTGGCTCCAATTTTCCTGAAATTCCGGAAACCACATGTTGCACCACACTGCAACTAGGCTTTTGCAAAGCACTTCTACAGCCTACTGCCTAGGCTTAGGTCAAGAAGACATGTAAACAGTTTCCAAATAATTTGTGACCACAATTCATACAGACCAGTCAGCTTGGATATTTCAGACACCACAGGCTGCCTACAATCTTCTTGGAAGCAAATGTTACACCTTTGATTCATCACAAAACAAAGTAACCTGTCTTTCAACGCGCAATGAAGCCGAAGTATGTGGGCTGAGTGAGCAACCTACTGTTGGCGGACGAGGGGACGAAACTAACCAGAATGATTGACATAGTCATGCTAATCAAGGTGATTCATTGTCACTCCTGCTGTGCAACTTTCGAAGCATGTTTCACAAACAAGACCAGCTATGTGCATTTATTGAGGCTTGTTCTGTAGATATTGTTCTTGGGACAGAAACTTGGCTTACACCCGATATTGGGGACAACGAGCTGTCGCTCTCTAGAAACTTTACTATTTTTAGAAATGATAGGGTGGGCGCACGGGGAGGCGGTGTTGTAGCTGCCGTGAAATCTAATCTATGTGCTCGCGTTGTTGACACACAGTCAAATATTGAAATTTTGTGGATTTCACTTCAGGTCTGTCCCTCTGTGACTTGCGCAGTCGGGGTCTGTTACCGTCCGCCTGATGCTACTTCCGAATTCATCGAGAGTCTTAATCATTCCCTAACTTTAATCCAAGACAAGTATCCAACTTCACCTATAATCCTTGCTGGCGATTTCAACTACCTCACAATAAATTGGCAGACGTGTACGCCCCTAGGTTGCGCAAGGAAGAGCGAATGCAAGGAATTTCTCGATGTTCTTTGTTCATTTGATCTGCATCAAATAGTTTGCAAACCAACACGTGGAAACGCTATTCTAGATCTAGTTCTCACAACCGAACCGGAAAATATGCTTGTTCACGTCCTTGAATGTATTAGCGACCACAACGTAGTACACTGTGAATACCAATTACAAAGTAGTAAACCAGAAAAGGCAACGAAATCTATTTACGATTACTCCCGTGCAAATATCGACGCGATTCTTACAGAGCTGTCATATTTTTCTGTGTGGTTCTTGGAAACCATGGCTTATCGCAATACAAATGATAACTGGCTCGCTATCCGAAGAAAGCTTATTGAACTGAAACAAAAGCACGTTCCCAAAATTAGAATAACGTCATCAACACAGAGCACATGGTTCACGTCCCAAGTAAAGAGAGCAATAAATAAAAAGAAACGCCTTTACTCTAAAGCTAAGTTGTCCCACTCGTATGGTGATTGGCAGCGATACCGAGAACAATCAAATAAATGTAAAGCTGAAATTGAAGCATCTAATGACAAGTTTTTTAACGGTGACATCGTCAGCATGATAATGAACAATCCGAAAAAGTTTTGGAAAGTAATTAACCCTAAACACTCTTCTCAATCCACTATACCAATCGTTAATAACGGTGAGCTACTCTCACCATCTGAAGCTGCGACTGAACTAAACTCGTTTTTCAGTTCTGTATTCACAAACGAAAATCCAATTACACCTGACCTTACGTTTCCTTTAATTAACTCAACTATGAATGATCTCATAATTACACCAGAGGGAATAGAATCGGCCATCGATCGGCTTTCGAATAACTCAGCGCCAGGTCCAGACGGCATCTGCACAAAGATGCTTAAAATGACTAAACCTATAATATCTCCCGTATTAGCCGCCCTTTTCCAGCAATCAATAGATACAGGAATTGTACCAGATGACTGGATGGTCGGTCGTATCACTCCCATTTATAAATCAGGTGACCGATCAGTGCCCTCAAACTATAGACCTATATCCTTGACTAGTATTCCATGTGAATTACTTGAGCATATCATATCTTCCGCAGTTATGAAATATTTATCTGAACATAACTTCTTTTCTAACAATCAACATGGATTTCAGAAAGGACGCTCTTGTGAAACACAGCTTTTTGAACTTATAACTGATCTTCATCAAGCTGTTCACGATTCCATAAACATCGATGCCATATTTATTGACTTCAAGAAAGCATTCGATAAAGTTCCCCATTCTCGCTTAATGATGAAACTTAGCCGGCTTAACATGCATGGTAAAATTATTAATTGGATCTCAAGTTCTTTAACCAATCGCTACCAATTTGTTTCCGTAAATGATCACTTTTCCGCTTTAGCACAAGTTAAATCTGGCGTTCCTCAGGGATCCGTACTTGGCCCAATCCTATTCTTAATTTACATTAATGACATCAGTAACAACCTGACCTCAACAGTTCGATTGTTTGCAGATGACTGTGTTCTTTACAGACAAATTATCACCTCTGAAGACACTAATATTTTACAGGCCGACCTAAACAAAATTTCACTTTGGTGCGAGCAATGGCAAATGGAAATTAATGTTTCTAAAACTAAAACAATGACATTTAGCAGAGCCAGTAACGTTCACTTAAGTTCATATTTTATGAACAGCATATGCATAGAGAATGTGTCTACATTAAAATATTTGGGAGTCCATTTAACTTCTAACCTTACATGGAATGATCACATTGATGAAATAATTTCGAAAGCAAATAAAACACTTGGATTCATTAGGCAAAATTTGTATTTAGCAAATGAGTCAACTAAATTATTAGCTTACACAGCTCTAGTTCGCTCAAAGATTGAATACGCTTCCATAATATGGAATCCAAATCAGACTTACCTAATAAACAAGCTGGAATCTTTACAAAATAAAGCAGCACGCTTCATCACTAAAACATACTTTAGAACATCCAGCATCACGGCTATCAAAGAGTCCCTCCAATTACCGTCTCTAGAAACACGACGAGTGTTAGCACTGCTTTCCCACTTCCACAGATTGTATCATACCCCGTCATCCTTTACAGCATCCCATATCAAACCCCCACAAAAATTTTTTCCCCGCCTCGACCATCCCTTCAAAGTGCGTCCCATGTTTGCACGTACGAATCTCCTCCGACAATCACCGCTCTTTCTAGCTATTCATCACTGGAATAAGCTGCCAAAAGAAATTGCTTCTATACGTGATCATGACTCATTTGTTAGTAATTTGAAGCGCAGTTTTACGCATGTTAAGTAAAAGCAGAATTTTATGCCTTTGACGCATTGTAAGTGTATCTACATGCTTTGTACGGAGTGTTGTTGTTGTTGTTTTCATCATGTATGCAATTCTCTTTCCTTTTTTTCTTTTTATATTTTCTTGTTGTATTCGGTGATCTTTACCACGGTGTTCTATATTTGTGTTTGAAATTTCCTGTTGTTAACCCCTCCCCCTATGTAATGCCCATAAGGGCCTTTAGGGTATCTGAATAAAAAAAAAAAAAAAAAAATATGCAGAGTTAGTGGTGGAAGGCTTGGATAAAATTAAAAAAAAAGAGCTAATGATATTTTTTTCTTTATTTCTTGTTCCTTTTCTCATTCAGGTGCGCACAAGATTACATTTGTAGTAGTACTCATAAAACCATTAATTCACTTGGCCGAAATTTAGTTCAAAAGTTCGAATGAGAAAATGATACTATGTTTTTCAAGATGTCTGATTCAACAGTTTTTAAGCTTTTTCCCATGTGCTCTGATGTACTCTCTGCAAACCCAACATAGGTTCGGTTCTTTTCTGTCGGCACACATGTTTGTGTGCATGTGTCTGTGTGCACAGCAATGTCTGCCAAGAAACGCAACGGTGCCAACCAGGTGCTGTTCACAAAGAAAGATGCGTACAGAGCTTCACTCTTTGCTCTCGAGTGCCTCAAGTACACAACTATCAGGTGGCGCACAGTCCTCTGGCACAATCACTTCATCTGCAGAGTCTTCCAGCAGGTTTTCATCTTCCAAAGTGCAGAGCAGTTGGTCATTTTCATAGGTTGGAAAATAGAACCTGCAACGATAAAGTGCTTAAACTTTACAATGACAGCCTTCATACAGAACTAAAAAAGTTGCCTGCTACCAATTTTGTGCTGCTCCCTTTCCTGTGAACTTTGTGTGGGCACAAGCAACAATATGAGACAGCATCAGATATGGCCAAAAGTGAAGAAAATTATGTTTAGTTTCACACAGAACATGCCAGACTAGAATTGCTTGTTTTTTATCTGACATTACATGGACAGAAATTAAAGTGCTACAAATATTTTGCAGTCAGCAACAATGGTTTCTACCGTCTTTCTGTTAGCTAATGTTGAGTCGTGTTTGACTCCTGGTGACACCATAAATAACCGATCCCCTGTGAGACCTATAAAGAAAGCTTATAGTCAGGATGTTTGCCTGTGGCCTGATTGATGCTATTAATCCATTTTGTGCACTGGCAGCTAAGTGCTTTTTTTTTTATTCAAAGCTAGAAAGCAACAATTTATTTGACATTCAATTAGCAGCCAACATTCAGGGTCAATCTCATTCAAGAATAGTTGGTAGGCGTCTATACTCTCTTGTATACTTAGCAGGCAATCGTGTGGTTTTTCATGGTAACTACATTTACAACCAAAAGATAATGGGACAAATATTAAAAAATATGGTAATGTATAACAAACTGAAGCCAACAGACACGAATGCTAAGGACAGCACAATAGGAACTAAACTTATAAATACGCTGCCTATAAATTGGAGATGAGGGTTAATTTTCATGTTCTTGTTTATCATTATCATAATCTGATTTTCTTTATCAAGGGAAAATGAAAGTGGAAGAAAAAAATTGCCATAGGTGATCACACCTGCAATGTTCTACCAATTGAGCTATAGTAATAGCGGCCGACTCTCTCTCCACTTTCTTTATATTTCTGTACATGTTAGGCTTGAAAGCCTTCTTCGGGGCTCTCTCTTTATAATGGCCAGTGCCATTCACAGTCACCAGTATAACAACAGCCTCAATGATGGCAGTCTTTATGAATCATATAGCTTGCCAAATGGCTACCTTAAAGGGCCCCTCACCAGGTCTGGCCATTTTGAACTGACAAGCGCAGAGCATACACTGCTTGATAATGGTTGTGTTTGCAAAGTATTACATTGCTACGTGCCGCAGAAATACCTGACATTTCAAACCGAATGCCGTTTTTCCTTCTACTCGTGGCCGCCGCGCTCCAAGCCGGAGGAGGACGTACTCGTGTACCTGCGCTTACGTACTGTCAGAGCTGCGATCGCCAAACAGCTCGCTTTTCCATTCGTTCGGTTGTCCTCTCGTGATTCGTTGGTGTCCGCGCGTTTTGTCACGGACGCCCCCGAGGGCTCCATGGTCACTGCGCATGCCTGAGCTGAGAGAAGGTGAGAAAGGAGAACAACTCTTTTTCGCAGGATGTGACGTCACGTTGTTGCTTTTTTACTTTTTTGAAAGAGCTACTCTCGAACGTAGATTAGCCATTGCCGTCGTGTCGGCTGCAAGACGTTCTGCACGGGCTTTTGTGCATTCAGTTTAGTGATCAGTTCAGTTCGGGTCCAATTAGCCAATATTTCATTGTTCCAGTTCTGGATTGAAGGAATAAAAAACTACAACGCTCTGCCAACTGGTTTGGTGCACTGCACTTTATCACCTTATGAGTTGTTCTTGACACACAGGCTAAAGGTATGTCCTCACGTGCAGAAATAAGCGTGTGCTTAAGAACGCGCCGCGTGAGAGGTGCTTTCGCGGCAAGAATTCGCTGCCGCGCAAGGATGGGTTGCGAACCCATTTTTTCGTGGCACCGCGTTTCTGCAAACCCGAGTGAACCAATCACAGGCGCTGAGGTCGTCACGTGGGCAGCGAGGTCATTGCTCTCGCCGAGTCGCAGCAGCCACGGACGAACAACTGAAACGCACTTTTGAGGCACCTCGAGAGAGGGCGAGAACTCTTGCCTACCTGCCGCTCTCCGTGAATGCGCAGTGGTGTGACCTTTGGAACGCGGCGCGCGCTTATTTCCGCAAGTGAGGACGTACCTTAAAACAACTTGCCCACACGAGAAAGTTCTGTCAACAGAAGGCAGATATCCTGTGGAACTTGGGAGACAACAGTTGAAGTTTTAATGAAATTAGCATTGTTTGGGTACTTTACACGGTTTGCGGCATGTATCTAACTTCTTCCACAGGCGAGAGACCCAGCCAGGGACAGCTCCTTCCCACCACTGCAGCCTCCGCCCACGAAGGGGCAGCAGCAACACAAGGGACAACAACAGATTAAGAAGACCCAAGACAACGCTAAGGTGAGCTGGGGACCACCGAAAACACCACCTTCGCACTCGGGGAAAGCTAATAATAATGGAGAGGAACTTAAAAATCTTAGAAAGGAAAACGAAGCATATCGCAAATGCATAGAACAGCTAGAACGATGGTTGGAGGAGCTAATTAAAGCCTTGCAGGATCAAAGGACCGGTAGTCCCCCTAGACCGCAGACTCCACCACAACAACCACAGCTACCAGAATCTTTCGAAGACCAAATGAGAAAATTTATGATGTTTATACAAGAGAAAACAAATGCAATAGAACACAATATGGCAATAATGGATCAGGAGATCCGAAACCAAGGCAAACAACAAATCTCACAACTAGCTAAAGACAAATTCAACCTAAGAAGACAGGGCCTCGAAAACTACAACGCGTCTAACATCGAGGACTAATCATGGCCAGACATGAAACAATAGAAATTTGGCTATGGAATTGCAGGGGCTATCGCAAAAAACAAGGGCAACTCCTAGAATACATGAACACAACTCGCACCACCAGATATCATAGCACTACAGGAGAAAGGGAAAACCACACCAATGCTAAAAGGCTACACGTGCTATGAAAAAGAACGCACAGAAATACTAATCAGTAAATCCCTCACCGCCATAGCACACGACATCATAGCCGACACAGACATAGACCACGGTATTGTCGAAATCATTCCAAAAAAGAAAAGAAAAGACAGCAGTGTCTTTGTCACAAATCTCTATAGTCCTCCGAGCCAAAAAGAGGCGGACTTCCGCAAACTTTTTGCAGGAGCGAGCAAATTAGCCAAAACAAACCCCCTAGTGATTGTAGGAGATTTCAACGCCAAAGATATGACCTGGGGTTACAAAAAACCAGACAAGAAAGGCATACAAGTTAAGGAAGCAGCAGATATATACGGCTGCACCCTCATAACAGACGACAGTACACCAACCAGACTAGGTAACAGCATAAGCTCAGACACGTGCCCCGACCTGACATACATCCGGGGAACAGACAAGGTGGTATGGGAAAACCTGCTGGAGAATCTGGGCAGCGATCACTACATCCTAAAAACGCAATTGGCAACTGGAAGAATAAAACGCAATATTGGCACCACCAAGGTGACAGATTGGAATGCTTTCAGGAAGGAATGCAAAACTATAGAGGGAAACATCGAGTCCCTAGAAGGCTGGGGAAACAAGCTCAGGGAGGTGCTCGACAAGTACACCAAAGAAATAGAAAGAACAGAGGAAACACCTGAGGTGGACTCGCGACTACTCAAGCTATGGGAGGCAAGACGCGGGCTCACTAAAAGATGGAAAAAACAAAGGCTAAACAGGAAGCTCAAAAAGAAAATCGCAGAGATAACCAAGGAGGCGGAGGAGTATGCGGCTCAGCTGACTAGGCAAAATTGGCAACAGTTTAGCGAGTCCCTAAACGGAACTCTTAGCATGGCAAAAACATGGCACACACTCAAGGCGCTCCTGGACCCAACAAAAACAAAATCTGAAAACAATAAGGCCATACACTGCCTGGTACACCAATTCGAGGGACCGGACTCTGAACTGCTAGAGCAGGTCAGAGTCAAATGTTTTGGACATGACAACCCGGCGGCCTACACACAACAATACAAAGGGAAAGAAAACGAGCTGCTGGACAGGCCAATCACAAAAGAAGAGGTGTACGCGGCCATAAGAAGCGTAAAAAAGAATACAGCAGCGGGCGCGGACAAAATCAGAAATTCACTTATTCGAAACCTAGGGGACGAACTGGTGGAACAACTCACCACCTTCCTTAACCAACACTGGGCTGCAGAAACGATACCAGAGGAATGGAAACACGCCGAGATTGTAATGATACCCAAACCAGGCAAAAAGCTACAGGTAACAAACTTAAGACCAATCTCCCTCACATCGTACTTAGGCAAATTACATGAGAGGATAGTAACAAAAAGACTACAACATTACATGGAGGAAAACGAGCTATACCCCTATATTATGTCCGGTTTACGATCCAAGCTTTCGACACAGGATGTCCTTCTCCAAATTAAACATGAAGTTCTCAGCAACATACCATACAACGGAGAACACGTTTTAATGGCACTAGACATAAAAGGAGCTTTGGACAATGTCAGCCACGCGGCAATCCTGGAAGGCCTTAACAGCGTAGACTGCGGGAACAAAGTACACGGATACGTCAAAGCCTTCCTCTCCAATAGAACAGCCACAATAGGTTTGGGAGAGATCCGATCGCAAAAATTCCCCACACCAAACAAGGGGACACCCTAAGGTTCAGTAATTTCCCCGATACTCTTTAACATCGCAATGACTGGCCTAGGGCATAAACTAAGCGAAATCGAAGGCATACAACACGCCATGTATGCAGATGACACCACCATCTGGGCCACTAAAGGCTCGCTGCGCCAAAAAGAAAGCTATCTGCAAGAAGCAGCCAATTGCGTGGAAGAATACGTCGGGGAAAGAGGCCTTGAGTGCTCAACGGAGAAATCCGAGCTTCTGAGAATTACACGGGGCAAGAAAAGCAAAGAAAGCCGTAACATGCGGCTAAAGGGGCAGCTGATACAGGAAAGCCAACAAATCAGGATCCTTGGAATGTGGGTGCAATCCAACCAGCGCTGCACCCACACTCTGAAAACACTCAAGCAGTCAACAACCCAAATGGCACGCATGATCACGCGGGTGTCACAAAAGAGATATGGGATGAAAGAAGGAGACACACTTAAGCTGGTTGGCAACCTGGTGGTCAGCAGGGTCACATACTCACTCCCGTACTTAACTGCACCAAACAGGAAATACAAGAAGCAGACACCATTTTACGCAAAGCATACAAAACAGCACTTCACCTGCCGAACAATACATCGACAGAGAAACTAATGGCACTTGGTTTAAGCAACACCTTCAAAGAACTAAAAGAAGCCCAAAGTATCGCACAGCTCATGAGACTCCAGCAGACCAAAACGGGAAGGGAACTGCAACTGCTAATAAGGCTACGCTTCGCGGAATCAAAGAAACCCAAAGGACGGAGGGGATTCCTGATGAATATCGGAAAACATACACTGTTAGCCCCCTACCCAAAAACATGGACCCAAACCTCCACACGGCGCGAAGGGACGCAAAGGCGAAATAAGTCGAAAAGTACCTGGCCACAAAAAACACAACAGCATACACAGATGCTGCAGTATACGGCAAGCAAAGAGGCACAAACATAGTAAAGACAGCTGCGATAGTAATAAGCCAGGACTACAAAGAGATCAGCAGCGCGTCAATGAAGGACTGCTCGGTAACGGAAGCTGAGGAAAGAGCCGTAGCTCTAGCGGCAGTGGAGGGCTACCGATCCGAAAGGTCTTTAACAATACTCGCAAGCTACGTGTCGGAATTACATGAACGGCAGAATAGGATGCAGAGCGCTTCACATCCTCCGCTCCTGCAGGGCTAACAACAAAGTCAGCCGTACAATTTTCTGGGTACCGGGACACACTGGAATAGAAGGGCACCTAAGGGCGGACAAGGCAGCTCGAGAGCACACAAACCGAGCGGCCACAAGCATCGACCCTGAGGAACCCATACCAGTCAACCCAAGCTACTCAGACATTCTGAATTACTATAAGGGGGTCCGAATCAAATACCCTCCACCCCACAACAGCCTAAATCAGCATGAAGCAACCTCTTGGAGGAGGCTGCAAACAGGAACATACCCAAATCTAAACACACTAAGCAAGATGTTTCCCACCCAGTATAGAGACATTTGCCCCTGGTGTGGCGCCAAGCCCACCTTATATCACATTACATGGGGATGCGTTCAGAATCAATTCCTTCAAGTAAAAGACCCGAGTGTGGAGAAGTGGGAGAGGGTGCTCTCCAGCAGCGACCCGAAAGTCCAGCATGGACTAGTAAGGCACGCTCACCGAGTAGCCACCCTCAGTGGTGCCCTGGAATAGGAGCGTCGACCCTGCGCAGATGGGGAAGAAGACCGTGAAGATGGCCGACCACATCTGCCACCGCTAATTTCTAACCAATTAGAGCAAATAAAGTTTTTCCTCCTCCTCCTCCACATTACTACTGGCCAAAATTGTCTACTAGCTTGGGCCACTAGGTATGAGCAGGGTGTGTATGTGCCCAAACAAACAACTTGCCACTAATTGATGTCTGGCCTAGTAGACAACTTAGGTCACTGGGTATGTTCCCTAAAGAATGTGCCAAGTTGACAAGGGGTTAGCGCCCCATACTCGTTCAGTGTGGTCGCTTGAGGGATAACCATTTGCAATGAAGTTGAAATGGCTATCCATCAATGGACAAGAGGCTGCTGCTTAACCTGACAATGCGATGCCTTCAACCAATGCTGGTGCAGGTGAGCCAATGGACACTTCATCCTAAAGTGTGTATACACACGTGTATATAGAGAAAATGTATATAGAACAATTAAAGGGACAGTACGTCAATCTCTTGAATAAACACTCCAAACTTGTACATACCACAACTCTGCCTGTCTATTTAGTTCCATTATTGTAATCATCAAATAATTGTCCCAATAATCATTATAACGTACAACACACATCAATCACACCCCGATCTGTGATGAAGTACAGTGCAAAATTCAAAGCAGAAATGATAAAAGACGACGGAGAAGCTGACACCAAAAGGAAGATGAAACAGAAATGAAGGTCTCGAGCAGCACAAGAAAAAAATCACCCATGGCAGTGTAAGTGAACGCCAGTTGGACAAGATTGTTCAAACGCCGCTGGACCAGGTGGGCGTGACCAGGCCCACAGGGACAGCTGAACCCGCACCTACATATGGTGTTCTGAAGATCAGGTTCCTGTGTACAGGATGGGGAGTGCTTCGGGACGCAACCAGAAGTGCGACATCGGAGCGGTACGAGTTTGCTGCCGTCCTCTCTTCAAGTTTGCTGCCTGCTGCCATCATTCATTGAAAATTGCTGTTGGCTTCTTTCTCTTCAAGTCGGCGGCCATCCAAATTTCCTGCCCTTTGTGCCATACCTTCCTCCTGCATCGGCCACCGCCTCACCGGAGACAGTTCTACCGCATCGGGCACCACTAGCACTGCACCCAGCGAACTTTTGAGACCGACTAGCCTTATTTTGGAACCCCTCATGTTTGACTGAGCTTTTCATATGTGTAATGTCTGCGTGCCGATTTAATATAGTTTTTTTCGTGTCGTAACAAAATGCCTTGTCTAATTCACCTACCCAAAGTCACACACCTTGAAAAGTGCTTATCCTAACCTTTACACCATCATGAGACAGATTGCTAATTACATTAATGTTGCCAATTATGCCCAAGAGACGGATGTGCCACCAATTTTTTTTTACACTTCTTACGTAGGACTGCGCTGCTAGTTGCATGTGTTTTAGGAATACTCCTCAGAGTAAATAGAGGTTAAATGTATGAGATATTAATAGTGCTAGTAAACTTACAAAATATTTAAGGTTTAACTTTGACACTACCGAATCACAGCTGCCACGGTAGCTTAACTCTTTCCTTATCACGAACAAAACAGCCCGTTTTTGAAGGCATTAGCAATAATTTTTTATTGAATACACCATGAGTTACAATAAAATGCTATACATCAATAGTGCTTAGACCACTTATATTGTAGCCGTTTGTAGTGCAGAACTGGCTACAATGTGGCCTCTTCCAATTCCTGTTTACACTCCCATAGAAATCCATATATACGCATACCACTTACAGTGCAGTTGCGCGAGATGAAATACCTGTCATAATGCTGCTTCCACAGGAAAATCCCGCCAACAAGCACGGTACCGAGCACGCTTCTCAACGAGGGGCGCTGGCTGACGGAAGGGGAGAGCAATGAGGGCAACGCAGAGAAGAAGGAGCACGAGATGAAGAGCAAGCGGAATGGAAAATAATAATAATAATAATAAAGCCGCGGTAGCACGATGCGGTGCTCAGTGGTTGCCTAGGCGATCGAGAAGCCTCGTGACGGAGAAGGTTCAGCGCTCTGCACTGAACGCGGCTTCGGTTTCTGTGTACCCTTCGCAGTGTGCATCATCGTGATGTGCAGATATTGAGTGTGCGACCCTGACTGCTGTCACTTTAGGCAGTGTTCTGCAAATTTATTTTGGAGCTATTAGGCTTTATGTGCACTCATGAGCATAGGCGCCACGTCTTCAATCTGCCAGGGGGAGAGGGGGCTGGGGCCCAATTCGCAGCCTCTTTTTTGTTATTCGTTTACCTCCCATTACCCGCCTGCCCATGCTCCTTAGCAAGAGATGTACACAGGTGGAAAGGCAATACTGTATATGTAAACATCAGTGTTGTATGTTTCTAATGTCGAGTGAATATGCTAAAGAGAATGACCGCATGGTTCTTAAGATAGTAAATAAATAAATTAATAAACAAACTAAAAAGCACGTACTGTATTTACTCGATTCGAACCCATACTTTTTCCCAATATCATCATTATCAGCCTGTTTTATGCCCACTGCAGGACAAAGGCCTCTCTCCCTGCGATCTCCAATTACCCCTGCCGTGCGCCAACCAAAAAAAACAAAAAAAAAAACAAAGAAGAAGAAGCTTACTGTGGAGCTCTAATACGATTCTGCTATTCCAAGATGGGTCTTAATATTGTTACGTAAGAAGACGCAGATGAAAAGCTATATACAAGTATATTTACAACGTAATACGCCGCACTTGGCCAAGAGGCAACAGCCCGCGCTAGCCTCCAATCGTCGTCGTCGTCGTCTTCTTACTGCTCGCCTCTTCGTCATTGGTAATACTATTCCGTAGCACTACCCCCGGCGGCAAAAGCGCCGTCCCGGAGCGACTAAAGGCCGGACTCGGAAGCAGTGTAGTAGGCCTTGAGCCTACTGACGTGCACGACATCACTAGATGTCAGAGTAGATGACGAGGTTGAGCTCACAGCAGCAATTTCGTACGTCACAGGCGTCACCTGGCGCAGCACGCGGTAGGGCCCTGTGTATCGTGAAAGGAGCTTTTGTGAAAGTCCGACGTGACGAGAGGGCGACCACAAGAGCACGAGCGCACCAGGCAAAAACTGTACGTCACGGTGGCGGGCGTTGTACTGATGCTGCTGAGTGGTTTGCGAGTCCGTCAGTCGAGCACGGGCAAGCTGGCGTGCGTGGTCAGCGAGGGCGATGGCGTCGCGCGCATACTCGCTCAGGAGGAAGTGCCGTGTCAAGGGGCAAGGTCGGTTCGCGACCGTAGAGTAGATAAAAGGGACAAAATCCGGCGGTGTCGTGCCGGGAAGAATTATAAGTAAATGTGACGTAAGGAAGGGCAATGTCCCAGTTGTGGTGGTCCTTGGAAACGTACTTGGACAGCATATCGGTAAGAGTACGGTTTAACCGCTCTGTCAGGCCATTGGTTTGAGGATGGTATGAGGTAGTCAGCTTGTGTTGAGTGGAGCAGGAACGTACAATGTCGGCGATAACTTTCGAGAGGAAGTTACGACCACGGTCAGTGAGCAGCTGTCGCGGGGCGCCATGAAGTAAGATGTCACGCAAGAGAAAGTCCGCAACGTCAGTGGTGCAACTGGTAGGGAGAGCCCGCGTGATAGCGTACCGGGTGGAGTAATCAGTTGCGACAGCTACCCATTTGTTCCCAGAGGATGACGAGGGAAAGGGACCGAGGAGGTCTAATCCAACACGAAAGAACGGTTCCACAGGGACAGTGATCGGCTGGAGATGACCGGCAGGTAGCACCTGAGGTGTTTTCCGACGCTGGCAGGTATCACAGGCAGCAACGTAGCGTCAGATGGAGCGAGCGAGACCAGGCCAATACAAGCGGCGGCGGATGCAGTCGTACGTGCGGGTTACGCCAAGATGTCCTGCAGTAGGTGCGTCATGCATCTCAAAGAGCACAGTCTGTCGTAGATGTTTTGGCACGACAAGAAGAAGATCAGATCCGTCAGGGAGGAAGTTCCTTCGGTACAGAATGCCGCCCTGGAGGACATAGCGGCGAACGGACGCGTCGGTAGGTGTAGAGCGCAGACGCTCGATGAGTGCTCGCAGTGGTAGGTCTCGGTACTGCTCATCGGCGATGTTAGCGAAGGCAGACACAGAGAAAATGCCGTTGGCGGTACTACTGTCAGCGTCGTCAGGCTCGTCTACCGGGTAACGAGACAGGCAGTCAGCGTCCTTGTGTAGTCGGCCAGATTTGTAGGTGACAGTATATGAATATTCTTGGAGGCGTAATGCCCAGCGACCAAGTCTTCCTGTAGGATCTTTCAGTGAGCATAACCAGCAGAGCGCGTGATGGTCTGTGACAACGGAAAAGGGTCGGCCATATAAGTATGGGCGGAACTTCGCAACCGCCCAAACTAGGGCCAGACACTCACGCTCAGTGATGGAATAGTTGCGCTCCGCGGGTGAGAGGAGCCTGCTGGCGTAAGCGATAACACGGTCGTTGCCGCGCTGGCGTTGTGCCAGTACTGCGCCAATTCCCTGACCGCTGGCATCAGTACGGACTTCGGTAGGCGCAGAAGGATCGAAATTGGCCAGAATGGGAGGCGTTGTGAGAACGTCGATTAGATGCGAGAATGCAGAGGCCTCGTTATCGCCCCACTGGAAAGGGGCGTATTTTTCAAAAGCTCGGTTAGTGGTCGTGCTATGGCCGCGAAATTTTTCACAAAACGGCGGAAGTAGGAACAAAGGCCGATGAAGCTGCGCACATCCTTGACACACTTCGGAACAGGGAAGTGCGTAACAGCATGGATCTTGCCTGGGTCTGGTTGCACTCCGTTCGCGTCAACGAGATGCCCAAGGACGGTAATCTTGCGACGGCCGAATTGGCACTTCGATGCGTTCAGTTGCAGACCGGCGCGACGAAAAACGTCCAGGACTGCCGAGAGGCGCTCGAGGTGCGTAGCGAACGTTGGGGAGAATACTATGACGTCGTCCAAGTAGCACAGGCATGTGGACCATTTGAAACCGTTAAGAAGGGAGTCCATCATGCGTTCAAAAGTGGCAGGAGCGTTACATAGACCGAACGGCATCACTTTGAATTGATAAAGACCGTCCGGAGTTACAAAAGCAGTCTTCTCGCGGTCGAGATCGTCCACGGCAATCTGCCAGTAGCCGGAGTGGAGGTCAATAGAGGAGAAGTAGCGAGCACCATGGAGGCAGTCAAGGGCGTCATCAATCCGAGGTAGGGGATACACATCCTTTTTGGTAACCCTGTTAAGGTGCCGATAATCCACGCAAAAGTGCCATGAGCCATCCTTCTTTTTTACCAGTACAACAGGTGACGCCCATGGACTACATGACGGTTCTATGATGTTCTTGGCAAGCATTTTGCGAACTTCTGCGTGAATAACTTAACACTCAGCCGGTGACACTCGATATGGGCAGCGATCAATAGGAGGGGCATCGCCGGTATTAATGCGATGTTTAACAGTTGTAGTTTGGGCCAGAGGACGATCGTTAAAGTAAAAAATATCGTTGTAGGAATACAGAACGCGGTAGAGCTCACGAGCGTGCTCGGACGGCATGTCAGGCGCTATCATTTTCTGTAAGGCGGCGATGGTACAAGTTATCGATTGAGATGGTAGAGGAGGATCGGCTGAATTGTTGTCTACCTCAATAGATGCTATTGAGTGATCCTCGAATGAGCAAAGCTGGGCCAGAGACATCCCGCGTGGCAGCACTTGTGACGTCAAGCCAAAATTGACCACTGGCAGGCAGACGCAATTCGACGTAATAGATAAAACGGTATGAGGTACCGTGATCCCGTGTGTAAGGAGGACGTCTTGCATAAGAGCCGCGATATAGTGACCGTCGGGCACTGGTGGGGATGACACTAGGTTAACGTAAGTCAGTGCCAAAGGTGGCAAGCGAACGAAGTCGACGGGACTGAGGCGACTGGGGTGTGGTTCAGCGGGATCCAGAACAGGCAGGTCAAGGCGGAGAGTACTGGCGGAACAATCGATGAGAGCAGAATGTGCGGAAAGGAAGTCTAAGCCGAGGATGATGTCGTGGGGACAGTGGGCGATGACTGTGAATAGCACAATTGTGGAGCGATCGGCGAAGGAGACACGGGCGGCACACATACCAATTACGGGGGCTGTTCCGCCATCGGCGACACGGACAACATGCGTCGTGGCGGGCGTGATTATTTTTTTCAGGCGGGTACGAAAGTCCGCGCTCATTACCGACAAATGCGCCCCAGTGTCTATAAGAGCAGATACAGGAACACCGTTGACTTGCATGTCAAGAAGGTTCAGATGAGTGGGCAACGTCAGTAGAGGATTTGGCGGCGTAGGGAGCAATGCAGCGTCACCTCGAGGCGCTGCATCATCTAGTTTTCCGGCTGGGAGCGGTGTCCGAAGGGAGTCAGCGAAAAGGAGCGACGGGGCTGAGGAGAGCGAGATTGTTGTCGTTGGGGCGAAGGTGAACGAGAATAGGGTCAGCAGTGCGCCATTCAGCTGGGTTGCGTAAACGTGGTGGGTAAGAAGATGCGGGACGGAGCGGAATCGAAGAAGCCGGATGGGTATCAGGGCGATGGGCCGAGCAGATGCTGTGAAGGCCCATGTTTTCGAACTCCTGGCGGACAACTGCCTGGATCAGGGAAACCGTGACTGCAGGTGCGTTGGTGGGGCTGGAGTCGAAGGCAGCCGGATAGGCGGCCTCAATCTCACGCCGGACGATCTTGGTAATATCGCCAGTGTTGTTGGGACGAGGAGCGTCGGCACAGGAAGATGTCGCTGGGATGTTGGGCAAACAGGCAAACTGCTGGTCGATACGTCGGCTTTTAGCGAGTTCCAGGCGGCGGCACTCTTTTATAACAGCATCCACCGTTGCGACGTTGTTGAATACGAGCAAGTTGAAGGCGTCATCGGCAATGCCTTTGAGGATGTAGGATACCTTTTCTGACTCAGTCATGTGTGCATCAACTTTGCGGCACAGAGCCAAGACGTCCTGAATGTACGTGACATAGGGCTCTGTTGACGTCTGCACACAGCCGGAGAGCGCCTTCTGCGCGGCAAGTTAGTGACCGTAGGGGTTGCCGAACAAGTCTCGGAGCTTTTGCTTGAGCGGATCCCAACTGGTGAGCTCATCTTTGTGCGTCCGAAACCAAACTCGAGGTGTGCCACCGAGGTAAAAGACTATGTTGGCGAGCATGATAGTAGGGTCCCACCGGTTATTGCGGCTGACGTGTTCGTACAGGCTGATCCAGTCCTCGACGTCTTCCCCATCTTTGCCCGAGAATACACCAGGATCACGAGGAGCAGGGAGAGTGATGTAGGTCGTCGAAGTGGCAGCAGGTGTCGGAGGCGGCTGAGTCGAGTTGTCATCGCCGGGAGCCATGAAGCTAGGCTCGACGTACCGTCCACTGCGAAGCTCCGTGTCGAGGTACAGGGAACGTCCACCTCCACCAGATATGTTACGTAAGAAGACACAGATGAAAAGCTATATACAAGTATATTTACAACGTAACACGCCGCACTTGGCTAAGAGGCAACAGCCCGCGCTAGCCTCCAATCGTCGTCGTCTTCTTACTGCTCGCCTCTTTGTCATTGGTAATACTATTCCGTAGCAATATCAAAAATGATAAAGGTGATAAATGAATTTATGTAGTTTATCAGCTAGATGCCCGTATAACTAGTGTCCACCATGCTGATGGGGCAATAGATGTGTACGAAACCATTTTCACATTGATTAAATCTTACTTTAGAAAATTTCCTTCCGATAATATCACACCGTATGTTCAACTGTAATGTGTGCTGCTTTCGCAGACATCTAAAGTATGTCCATGGTTCACACATCGTATATGTACGTTAGACATCCAGAATGCGATGCCAAGGAACGTCTTTTGAATGGCCACATAGCATGAAGAACAAATAGGACATTCCGTAGATGTTCATAAAACATTGTTTTTCATCTTAGATGTTGCAACCTTGCCAGTGCATATTATGGACAATCATGGTTTACTAGGTAGACAGTTCGTATAAAGGGCCGCCAGTTTTTCAAGTATTATGTCTCCACCCTCTTTGATTAAATCGACTGTTATTCCATCTTCTCCTGCCACTTTTCCCCATTTCATGTCTTGCAAGGCCCTTCTAACTTCATCGCTAGTTATAGAAGGAGCCTCTGTAACCCGTTCATTACTATTTCGAATGGAGGTATCGTAGCTGCTCTGGGTACTGTACAGATCAGTATAGAATTCTTCCACTGCTTTTACGATATCTTCCGAGATTGTCAATATTACCCTGCTTATCTTTCATTGCATACATCTTGGTTTGTCCTATGCCAAGTTTACTTCTCACGAATTTCATGCTGCATCAAGTCCGTACTGAACATGCGCTAAGCACAACAAAACAAAAACACGGTCAACACCTAATCTATACATGTCTACACTTATCAAGAAATAAGAGCTCTTTCTTGGTAAGGAACACAGATGGTGCGTCTACACACTTCTCAGGGCCAAGTTTATAGATGCGATAGGCTTCAATCAGCTCTCTTTCCTGCTGAGTTTTAGCCTTCGCCAAGATCGAAATGTCACTAAAGATAGGATTCATTACAACCGCACTCCTTACAATGCAGCGGAAGATTACCTCCTGGTGCCTGTGGGTATTAGATTCGCATGCTCACGCATGCGATCATTCACACAGCGACCTGTTTGTCCTATGTAATCTCTACCACATTTCAAAGGGATACTGTACACTACACATGTGTCATACGTGCGGTGCATCACGACATGCTTGGTACTGCACGTACTTTTTCGCGACTGTGCTGCGAGACCCTCATGCAATGTTTTGCTAGCTTACAAGGCACAGAACAAACTAAACTGACGTTTCTTGCCACAACCTTTTTAAATCTATGTGAAATGCCATGTACATACGGCATAACCACCAAGTTCTTTTTTATTTTGTCTCGCACTTCGGGATTCCCCATTTTTCCTTTTCAAACGCTTGTACATAGATTCAGTCATTGCAGTGATCAAATTCTTTGGCTAGCCTGCCACTAACAGTCTCCTTTCTTGCTGGGCAGCACTGTCTTGCATTAGATCCGTACAACTCTTTTCCACCGCATTCGACAAGCACAAAGAGGCTATGCCACACTTGACCAGTTTCGAGTGAGCGGATTGGTACGGTAGCAACGTCTTTTTAGTTCTTGCATTATAAGCCCAGCAAATGTGACCTTGAGTATGAAAGATTAGAGTCAAATCTAAAAACCTGATAGAATTTTCTTGTGGTGCCTCGTGGGTGAAACTAAGATGTCGAGAGCAATGCTGAAAAGCTGATAAGATACTGCAAATGATATCAGTGAGACAATCACTTCATCCGATATTTAAGAGAACAAGGAAATCATCAACATACCTAAACACACAAGCAACACAGTAATCGGTAATGGCGTCTGAAAGAGACCTGTCGAATTTCGCTAAGAAAATACCGCACAGTACCGACACAACACTTCACCCTATACATATACCATTCTTCTGCAAAAACACCTTGCCATTTAATTTAACAAAAGTTGCCGACAAGTAAAAAGATAACAGCTTCATAAAACTCCCAGTCGAGAGGCCACAACTAACTTGAAAAGAAGTCTCTCCTTGGCATTCAATAGCTTCCCACACTGCCACAAAAAGTTCTTCATGCGGAATAGAATAATACAGTTCTTCAATGTCCACAGAAAAGGCCATGTTTGCTGTTAGCACTCCCGATCTTAAGGTGTCGCTCACTACATTTGAACTGTCAATGCCGAAAGGGTCCTCAGTAGCAAGGGCATTCAAGGAACGTTGCAAGAACTTTCCAACAGGCTTCTGCCATGAGCCTTCCTCTGTCACTATGGTTCTCATAGGGCAGTCAGGCTTGTGCATTTTTACAGAGAAAATTGCGGAAAGCACATTACCATTGCTATTCTTAACAGTCTTTTCCAAGAACACCAGGTTAAGCCTCTTTCGCAGCTCCAAAGCCCCTTTTTTTCACTTTTTCTGGCTATACACACACAGCGTTGAAGTTTTCGTTCTAAGCTTCTTTGGTTTTCTTACTGAACAAAGTATTCTGGAGAACAAACCCACCTTCCTTATCGGACTGAAGAATTCCAACGTCATTGTGAACGAGGAAACGTACAACCGGCCGCACGAGCTTTCCCGAGGGACCACGAGAAGGTTCTGAATTCTGGGGTTGTTCAATACCCTCTGATAGGCACCTTTCCTTCTCCTCGGAAGGTGCTTTTCGTGAAATCTCCCAGACAGTAGCTAGAAGCTGGTGACCACGCAAGCTCGGTGCTAAGGCAAACTTGGGTCCCTTGACCAGCAGGTCATGCACTCCAGCTGGAACTGAAGCGTTGTCGAGATAGACCACGCGTCCAGTATAAGGGTTTACCTTGCTCCGCTTCGGAACATGACGAATCACGTCATGCACCATCTGTGTTCCTCACCAAGAAAGAGCTCTTATTTCTTGATAAGTGTAGACATGTATAGATAAGGTGTTGACCGTATTTTTCTTTTGTTGTGCCTTGCACAAGTTCAGTACAGACTTGGGGGACGTCGTTTTCATGAATGAAGTTCAGTTGTTAGTCCAGCCTCCTTCCTGTCTCTTTGTCTATGTCTGCTTCTTGATTTTTTCTGCTTTCAAGTTTGCTGGCATTCTCCTAGTATAACCATGTACCAACTAGCCCAACAAGCCACTTTCATGATCACATTGCTTGTCGAGAAAAAGCTCCAAGATACTTTTGAAGACAACAATGTGACAAAATACGTTAACTGTGTTTTCGGTCTATGTAATCAACCAATATTTTGAATAAGCTCGATTATTCTGGCTTATTCATGGTTCCACCACAGGCACCATAAAGCCAGTGTAAAACAGCAACCAATACTTCATGTGTTGAAGAATGGTTTATTAAAACTTTTGGACTCGATCTGTGCAAGTAGCATCGTGAACATCGTTGCCGCGAATGCAAGTTCGGAGGCTTGTGGTTTCGCTGAATGTTTAATTACGACCACAATTTCACGGCGTTCGCCCGTTAATCTACGCAGATGTACCAATAGGGCGCAATATCGAGTGCTAAAATGTATAACAAAACCGATGAGCTACACACTGAGCAGATTGTACAACCTTATTCGTTCAGCACAGCTTTCCTTTCTGACCGCCCCATGATATGAGCACCAGTTCAAATCATCTTTAGCTTATCTGCATATACGCAAACGTGTAACATTTTTGTAATACACTCGTAACGCATTGTTTAGCACGAAACAGTTTTCATTTTCTCGTGACCTAGTTACAGTTATGCCACCAAACACATCCACACTTTAAAGATATCGACGCTGAAACGAATTGCTTAGGCTTGGATTACAAGGCTAAGTGCTAGCCAACGCATGTCTATGGGCTGTGTGGTTGCCACTGAACAAGCACATCCTTCTAAATTTGGCAACCTTATTTGGAATTAGTGTTTTGGCGCAGGTTGGACCAGCTTGATGGTTGGGCACAAGATGGCGCAGGCGCGGCACTTCCATCCCTGACCATGATCGCAAAGCGAATCCCAGTCTCGGGTTGCATACTGAAGCAAAAGGCGGAGGCTTTCGCACTTAAAATGAACATCGAGATTAGCGATGGGTGGCTCAGAAATTTCAATAATCGCAATGACTTCAAGATGATATACAGTGAAAGTGGCGCTGTCGACGATTCAGCTGTCGAACAGTATCAGAATGGAAAGCTACAGTCTTTGTTTCAGCAGTTTGCACCTGAGAACATTTTCAACTGCGATGAAACTGGACAAAATGCTTCCAGAGAAAATGCTTGCATCTGCTGATGACCCCTACCATGGCGGAAACACAGCAAAGAGCAGCTGACTGTCCTCGTCAGCAGCAACATGTTGGGCAGCAAGAAGCTTCTGATGCTCGTTATAGGGGAATCGAAGAATCCAAGGCACTTTAAGGGGGCAACCCCACCTGTTCAGTACGAGGCCAACAAGAAGGCCTGGATAAGACAGCACTTATTTGAATTGTACATTCGCAAGTTTATTGTACATTGTACAATAAACTTGATTGTACATTCGCAAGGACAGAAGGTTTGTACAGCAGAATCGAAAAGTTACGCTGTTTGTGGACAACTGTGTTGTGCATGGCTACATCAAAGATCTAAAAGCTATACAGATGGAATTTCTGCTGCCGAACACCAAAGAAGTGCTGCAGCTAATGTACTAAGGTGTGATCTGGAAGCTGAAGCTTGTGTATAGGTCAAGCAAGCTCAGCCACATGGTGCTGTGCTCAGACAGTGGCAAAAGTTACCCCATTGACCATAGGTCTGTTGGTGGCATGCTTGTGGACTCGCGGAAGGCGATTACCCAAGAGATGCTTCGCAACTGCTTTCGCCACGCGGGCTTCACACTCAGCACCGAGACAGCTGTTTTGCTCTGGAAGAAGGACAGCGTATATGATCAATCTCCTTCCACGGGTTTGTGATCGATAAGCTGTGCGCACTGGCATTCAGATTCCAGCCGGGATAACTTTTGAAGGATTCGCCAAAAAACATCTCAAACTCTGTGTGGAGTTAACTGATGATGAAATCATCTGTCATGTGACGGTGGAATCGAACGGCTCCGACGCTGAGATTGAAGAGCTAGTGCCTGCACAGCCGACGAGCTCAGAGTTGATGCAAGCATTGATGACGCTGTCATCAGTCTACAGCAATAATATGACCTTGGCTGAAATTGAAGCAAACATCATCGCATGCAAATGAAACACCATGCAAAAGAGGATTAAAAATTTTTTTTTCATGCTGCAAAGGCAGTAACAGGCAGCGTTGATTCAGCTAAAGCTAGCGCTGGCTACACTAACAGCACTGTGTGTCAGATTTGAAAAAAATTTTATTAACAGCTCTTTTCAGAGCGACTGCAACAATGCATTGGCAGAGTTGCGAAAGTCTGATACTCCGTCCTTGACCCTCTCTATCTGTGAAATACCTATAAAACGGTGCATTTTCTGCATGCATTCGTTTTTTGGGACGGTTTTGCGGTCCCTAGGGAGTCTGAAAAATCGGACACTGACCGTATTCAAAACATTTCTACGGCTTACCAACAGGCCTAAATTGCCATGACGGTGAACCATTATTATCACGTACGTCTAAACATATTGTGCCTATACATACTGTGTATTTGTGATAAATCTAGCAATGAAGCAGGTGGAATCGTCTTGCTTGTGCCTATGAAACCAACTGCTCACTCATGTATTGTATGTTGTCTACACAAATTGCTATCATGGCTGAGATAATGTGTCAATGCTTTCAGTTTATTCTTCCTCGTAGAGAACTGTATTGGTGCTCCTGCTGGCAAAAGGTCAATTTTATGGCAGTTAGTGCAGTGGAGACACTGGGTTTCTCACCCGTACTCTTGGGACAAAGGAACGACAACACAGTAGTGCAAACAATCTTAAGGGCATTTATTGCACCTTTCATAGACTAGTGCCTGCTAGCCAAGTTGCTATCCACAAAACATGCCGATGGGCGCGCGACAAATTGCGGAAGTCCAACTCACCGTGACCGGATAACGAGCAAATATCTTCGCCCCATGCTGGACACCAACGCCTGGTCGTTCACGCGTACGGTCATGCGAACGGTGGTGCGTTCGAACGCTCATGTTCAACCATTACAGGGTAGGCTTCACGAGACGGTCTCGCGGAAGCATAGATTGGCACACGTGCAGAACGTCCGCGCCGCTTGCCGACCCCGAGCCAAAGAGGAAGAGCCTACTCCTTTACACACGCAAGTAACCCTGCTGTTAGGTGGCGTTAGGAGAGCCACGCTCGCGCCATCTCTTGCAATGCGCTTCAACCACACCGACTGCTGCAGGCACCAAGCCAAGTGGTGAAGCCGGATTACAGGAGACGGGAGCTATGCGAGAAAACATGTCAGGGGACGCGTGAGTCGCGCATCCCCACAACACCTAATACATACAATGATGCTGGTGTGTTCTTGCTGTTTCAAAATGTAGATAAATTCTAAACATTTACTGTAAATATACTTTCATGCTAGCTTTTTTTTTCTTATAACAGTATGATTACAAGTGCTATGTACCTGGTCACATATTCCAAACCTAATTTAGTGACTTGTAAACAGACATGTGCCAGCAAGTTTTGCTTTCAAAGCCAGACCAGACTCTGCTTCTATGCGCTCCCCCCCCATCCCCCCCCAGCCCACTATCTCAACCAACAAAATACTTCAGTCTGAACATATGGTTTGTTCTGCTTATGGCATGACACTTACTGTGGTTGATCCCAGCATGACTTGTCGATGACATTGTTGTCATGCACATTGCTGGATAAGTGAGACAACAGTTGATAATGACAGCTGAACTTTTCTGAGCACACGAAACATGCGTTCAAATAAACCTGTTGAACAAAAAGAGAAAGTTTATAGCAATGAAGAGCCTATAAATATATGCTAGAACTAAGGACAGACAGCTGTTCACTATTTCTCAAAGTACAGAATGTAATTTTTGGCTAGATACTAAGCAATGTGGACAAGCAGAAAATTCTGTCACAGAAATACCTAGCTTACAATGCTTCAAACACAATGATACATGACTTGGCAAGAGCTACACAGCACTCACTGCCCATAGTAATTCTGTCAGTACAAACCAAGCTGCACAACCACCTCCTCTAAGCTTAATTGCACATCAATGCAGTTCAATCATATCATAGTCTTGTTTACTTTGTCCTTCACTAAAACAATGCTGCAAGTAACACTTCTGTATGGCCTGTAGTATGTACAGATTCAGTTGCCATTGTGTGCCCAGTTACCAGCATTACAAAAACATTACAAGAATTACAAGAACAGACAGCATCTCCTCTTTTCATTCTGCAGACAAAAAACAGCAGCCATGGAATCAATGGCATGCAATGTCAATAGCATAGTCATGAAATGTCATTGGCAACACATGTAGTTACCGTGATATGCCCAGGTTGCAAAACCACTTACAAGCATGTAATATCACTGATACTAACGATTACTTACCTGCTTCCGTAAATAGTTTATAACCTTTACTTGCTGGTAAAAGCCAAGGCTCTCTCTTATCTTAGTGAAATCAAATTTGTGAATGTCCTGGAATCCACAAAATGCCACAAATTCAGTGTGAGCAGCTGAAGTTTAAACAAGTGGGAACTACTGAACACACCTTCATGTGCCTTGTGATGGCAGGAATGCTGGCATAGGCTTCACTGCACATCAGGCATACGAGGCTCGTTTCTTCACTTTCATCCTCCCAGTCCTCACTGTAGTTACCAAAGTGCATGAGCATAAGCCTCACTTTCTGTGTGTCCCAAATCTACTTTGAAATAAGAGTGCTACGGAATAGTATTACCGATGACGAAGAGGCGAGCAGTAAGAAGACGACGACGACGATTGGAGGCTACCGCGGGCTGTTGCCTCTTGGTCAAGTGCGGCGTATTACGTTGTAAATATACTTGTTGTTACGTTGTAAATATACAACACTGGCGATATTACCAAGATCGTCCGGTGTGAGATTGAGGCCGCCTATCCGGCTGCCTTCGACTCCAGCCCCACCAACGCACCTGCAGTCACGGTTTCCCTGATCCAGGCAGTTGTCCGCCAGGAGTTCGAAAACATGGGCCTTCACACCATCTGCTCGGCCCATCGCCCTGATACCCATCCGGCTTCTTCGATTCCGCCCCGTCCTGCATCTTCTTACCCAGCACCTCCACCAGATATGTTACGTAAGAAGACGCAGATGAAAAGCTATATACAAGTATATTTACAACGTAATACGCCGCACTTGGCCAAGAGGCAACAGCCCGCGCTAGCCTCCAATCGTCGTCGTCGTCTTCTTACTGCTCGCCTCTTCGTCATCGGTAATACTATTCTATAGCAAGAGAAACTTGAAGAACACATCTTTCATCTTATTATCTGGAAGTGAGATGTGTGATTGTAGGACAAGACTCTGCAAATGAATCGCCCCAGTGTCATACACAGCATATGGAAACAAAAGTTCACCTTCTAGTTCATCTTATTGTGTTCATGTTTCATTCCAGCATGACAGTACATCACTGGAATGATGATAATGTGCTTAATGGAACAACGGTATTCTAGGCCATGGGGCCTATGATGCCTCTGCGATTAAATGATTAGCATCATCATCTCAGCATGCATACATTTTGTAACATTATCTCCCTCCTCTCCGCCCCCTGCACATTGTATGTCATCGGGATAACAGAAAGTATACGGTGGAAAAAGAAATGCATTTTTGCAATCAAGAACATGACAGTCCATGAAATATAAGTGCTACCGCTTAGTTCTTTTTCCCCCCATTTTTCATCATGGTGCCTCAGGCAAAAAGCAAAAGCACGGTAAATAGCATTTAGGCACCAAGCAAGATGAACCTGAACCACAATGAGTCTATACCAACTAGCCCAAATTTCACTTCATCAACTTCATCATTTCGTTTTTCCTTGGTTCTTTTTTCCAACAAACTATTAGGAAAGAACCTAGGGCTTATGAAATCTTGCGGCAGAAAAACGGTTGCTTTTTTGTTAAAAGATTTTAATACCCATAGGGAAATAGCATTTATTCTGGTGCCCATATTCTAACAAGCAGTATTTATTAAGGCAACAGCAGCTTTTTTTAGCAGTGCTTATATGGTGTCTGCACACCGAGTTGAGGCTGTATAAGAGTGCTGTGTGGTGAAGTGTCCTTAAAAGGGGGTCCTTGTGTTGACCAAGTGAGGTGTAGAACGTGCCTTTCAGCAGAAAGTGCTAACTGTTGTAGGAGGTTCGACGAAAAGGTTCAGCATTTCAAAAAGCAAAAATGCAGAATCAGCAGGGACAGAATGCATAAATAAAAATAAAACTCTTCACATTCTCTCTAAAATCCTCACTTTCATCAATAATCCTCCAACTCAAAGAGCATGAATCCACAACATTGTCACGCACCCTGATGCAAGGTCTGATGTCATGGGTAACTACTGCTGTCTCATTACTTTTCCAATGCACCTCGTACTTTCATTACACAAAGAAAACGAATAAATATTTTTTTTTCATTTCTCAGAACATTGGCAGGTAGGTGAAGAGTCAACGAAGTTCAATGAGTCTCCACCATTGTTCTCCTTGTACATTTTACTTTAGATCTTGCAATTCTCAAGCAGTACTTGCTCAGACCCCAGTTGGAATATGTTTAATTAAATCATGACCACAATTACCACAAAAAATATTTGCCTTTTTGTCAACTTGGGTTGACATTTCTGCAACTATAGACATATCTGTCCTGCACACTGAAGCTATGCCTCTTAGTGTAGGAGGTTAATCATAGCTTATATGCAACACAGAAAGACCTAAATATAGCACAAGAATCGAGAACAGGGCGAGTTGGATTAGGCTCGTCAAGCAGCACGAAGAATAAACAAGGGCAAGTGCTTGTGTCTTGCCATCTTTGTGCTGCTGCATGACAAGCCTAAATATTGCAATTCGATGTCATTTTTCATTAATGTGTGAGCGAAGCACATAATCAGAACACATCAATCTTGACATGCATGCAAAATAGCTACATACAATTCGTCAGGTTTGTCATTCACTGGCTCCACGTCTTCATCTTGCTCAGTTAATTTCGGGCCTCTGTGTTCCTGCAAGGCACCACAGTAAGGTGCAGTAACCCCCCCCCCCCCCTCCTGTAATGAATGCACTTTACATGGCTTTTAGCTTATCCAAAATTCTGCTGACCAGTGAGCATTTGTTTTATACCAGAGTTTAAAAATTCTGGCAGAAACCACCTCAGGATGACAGTCAACATTATTGCGATTTGCACTGAAGCAGTGAAATGGCACACCATGTTGCCACCACCAAAACATGTCATGTAGGAGGCTTCCAAATGCAGCCGAGCCCCTCTCTTGCGCTTCCCACTGGACATGCTGTGCCATTTACCAGCGCCACCAGAAGGCATGTGCATAGCACGTGTCTAAATTTATGATCAGGCAAGGTTGTCTGAATACATGTGATGCTGCTTCGATTCCACCCAGCACCACAAAAATTTTGAAGTTCTTTTTTTTCCCTTATTATTGAAGAGTGGCGCATGTCCAGTAGCACATACCAAGCGACCCTAGTTGCCATGAAGAAGGTTAATTGAATAGTGGCATATACTCAGAAGCACATACCCAGTGACCCAAGTTGGCATGAAAGAGGTTAGATACAAAAGGAAAAACCTGAGAGGGGGTAAACTTATCAAATAAAGCTAACCACATTGGAAATGCAATGATTAATTGGTTACTGTTTATTGGTGCAAGGGTCAAATAGGGTCAAAGAGCACCACAAAGAATATTGATGAGTTGTCAATGGAAAAATGAATTGTAAATGATAGATTTAACGTGTGTAAAAACGCCTACAAATAAATTGTTGTAAAGTCAGTAAAATACATAAGTATTAAAATAATAACAATGACTATTGATGGATGCATAATAATAAAAGTTCCATCATAAAGAGATGATCTAGTAAAACATGTCGGTGACAGTAGCACTAGTGCCTTACCAGAGCTCAACACAAGGGTTGGGAGGCACATGCTCTACAAGAATGCTACTGGAGCAGCAGCCTCGAGTGAGGTTGTGCTACGAATCTATGGGGCTGATAACTGTGTGCCAACGTCTTTTAAAAACCTTAAAGGACCACCGACAGCCAAATTTTTGTTTGCGACTTTTACAATTTACTCAGTAGGTCTGCGCCTGATAACCACAGAATTCACTTACTCACTCAATCAATCAATCTTATTGATAACTAAATTAGTAAAGAAACAGTTGTATACAGGAAGGGGTCCCGAAGTAAAAACCCCAGGCAGGACCCCTTACAATGAATTGTAGATAAAGAAATAAAGTGAACCTAACAATACATAGGTGAAATAATTAATGAGCAAGATGAAATTTGAAATAAGTACACTGATTTCATACATTTATTTATTTATTTGTATTTATTTGAGTGCCCTGATGGCCTGTTAGGGCATTATATGGGGGGGAGGGAAAGGTCTAGCATAAGTGGAATGTGTACAATGTAAATAATATAGGAAAACTTTAGGTACAATAAAAAAAAAAACTGGTCTAAACATTGAACAGAAGCAAACAAAAAGAAAAGAAAGAAAGAAAAGCGAAACGGAGTTTATACAATATCTGTTAATGTGAGAAACGCAAATGAACCCAAACGCGATGGAGAGGACCAGTCTCCATCAGAACAAGAGTTTAAATATACAATCTAAAGAATAAATTAGGTAAACAACCTACAGAAATACATATCAGATAAAACGGAAGGAATGTTATACAATACTAAGCATACGAAAACACTGTTAAAGTAAATATTCAAGCTTATGCTGGTTCAGACAGGTTGATACACTACAAGAAGGTTAGCAGTGCTACGTGAAATGATGATTCCGTAAGTGAGACAATACTTGAAGGTAGAGAGTTCCATTCGGCAATAGATAAAACCAGAGGTGAATTTTGATAAGCATTAGTCCTGGCAAATATAGGTTTTACTTTATGAAGAGAGTAGCTATATCAATTTAACAAGTTGTACATGTTGTAACTCCTCTCAAAGAGCTTAAAGCTGTAAACAGCTCCACTAAATCTGCAATATTAAAAGTCAATAAACACTGGTCACTTCCTATTTGTGTGTTGAAACAGTTTCTCCAACAACCCTCACTTGAAACGATTGCTTAACCGACAATGAGTGGCATGCTTTCGGGAAACAAGTGAGGACAGTAGAATTTCAATAACAATCGTTCAGTCCTCTAGCTGCTGTCTGATATTTCAGTTGGCAAATGCGAAAATATTGTACATTATCAAAAATATGTCAGGCTATACTTTCGTCGACATTCCAGACCAGTAAATGCAGCGCAGTAATGAGAACGAAATGATGATGGTGTGCTTGTCTATCGTTCATATCCTCATTGCTGTGCCACAATTCTGCTATGAAAGTAAAATGCGAGGGTTATATCAAGGTATATAATATATGTATTGAATGCTTGTTTCAGTTGTGCTGTAACTCAGCAAAAATTACACTGGACTGTTATTTAACTTCTCTACTGTATTTATTTTATTATTATATCAATTTTATGGACACTCTAAGTGCCTTTCTGCCATCGCCGTTGCCATGAGCTTTCGTATAAAGTCTAAGGCCGACAAAATTGTCGCCGTGCGCTGTATGCTACTTGCAGTGGCGTAGCCAGAGATTTCGTTCGGGGGGGGGGGGGGGGGGGGCTCACAATGCAGCTCGGCCTCCTCCTAAGAGGAAACATTAGGTCGGATGCTCCTATCTAAATACATGTAGAAGGAGAATTAGTTTTTCTTGGCAACCACTTCACCAAATTTGACAAGGTTTGTTGCATTTAAAAGAAAAACTTAAATTCTAGTGATTGCTTGTTTCGAATTTTCGATTTAGGCCGTCAAATTTTTATTGAAAAGTGGCAAAAATCGAAAATTTTCAGAAAACAAGACAATGAAGTTTACAACTCTGTAAATCAGCTATAAGAATTGACATCACAATTCTGTTAATTGCACATAATAGTACATCTACAGCGGACAAAATTGATGTTACACATGAGTTTCAAGAAATTAAGTATTATGGAAATACGGCTTTTGCAGAACCCTTGTACATAACATAACCAATTCACGTAAGATACAAATAGACATACCGAATTTGTCCGCTTTTAATGGTGTAATGGATGCCGCTTACAGAACCGCGATATCTGTTCTTGATGCAGAGCTATTAATTTGTAAACTTCGTGCTTCTACTTTTTTCAAAGTTTCGGATTTTTCAAATTATCTTAAACAAAGTTCGGGCCCTAAATTGAAATTCCGCTTCCAACAGACATTAGAATTTACCTTCCTCTCTCAAATGCAACAAATTTCATTAAAAACTATTCAGGAGTTGTCTCAGAAAAGCGTGTCTGTGTTTTACATGTATCCGAATAGGCCGCGTCGGTATTGGGCCACAGCTAAAGCTTCCTCTTAAACAATTTGCCTAGGGATCAAATACATGAATAATAACTGCATTGCCATTGCCAAAGATGCTGCAAACGAATTCTTGAACGCTACACACTATCAATACAAGTAAAATGTATTTTTTCATAAAATATACTTGTATGTGCCAAAAATTGTGCCCAACATAATTGATGTCAATGCTTCCATGTTTTTTGTCTATCTAGTAAGTAAAGAAATCATCCCACGAAATTTAGAAATATATAATTTTGAAACCAGCAAAGCAGTGCACGCTGCTGATATAAAATATGTAAAGGCCATGAAATGAACAAGTTGAGGACAAATATTTTAATGACCTTTGTCATTCAAGAGCCTTGTTTGCATTTTCGTACATATGCAACGACCAAGGAAAATCTCAATGTGCTGTCCTTTGTTACAGTGTATTGCGCAGGATCAGCTCTTACCGGTCGTGTATCGTAATTGCACCGAAAGTATAGACGCAACAGTGAGCACGTGTAAAAAGCAGGAGTTCTGCAGAATATACGAGGGCAAGTCAAATGAAAGTGAGCCAATGCGAATATATGACAAACGGGGTACTTTATTTAAAAGTAGCGTCCATCAGCATTTAGACATTTGTCCCATTGACTAACGAGTCGTGTAATTCCCATCTCATAAATCTCTTTGGGTTGTTGCTTCAAAACGTCTGCAACTGACTTTCACGTCATCATCCGAGATGAATCTGGTTCCCTTGAGCTGTTTTTTTGGTCGCCCCAAAATGTGCAAGTCGCAAGGCGACAGGTCTGAGCTGTGTGGCGGATGTTGCAGTGTTTCCTGCTTGAACTTTGCCAGTTTTGTATTAACCACATCAGCGACGTAGGGACGAGCATTGTCGTGGAACAAGATGACCCCATTTGTCAATTTTTCACGTAGTTTGTTCTTGATTGCGACACGCAGCCGATCCGGCATTTCACAATATCGGAAACAATTAATGGTCTCTCAAGATTTAGCAAATTCTATCAGTAATGGCCCCTAATGATAGAAAAATAAAAGTCAACAACACTTTTCCGGCGGAAATGACGGCCTTTGCTTTCTTTGGGTGTTGTGAATTCGAATGTTTCCATTGTAAGCTTTGCCGGCGTGTTTCAGGTTTGTAGTAGCGGCATGATTGTTCATCTCCGATCACAATTGCAGACAAGAAATCATCACCCTTATTGTAATACCAGATCAGATGAGCAAAGGCAGCGCCGAACTTCTCCGTATTCTGGCGGTGGTTCAATATCTTGGGCATCCATTGTCCACACAAGAGCCGATAGCCAAGATGGTCATGAATTATGGTGTGAGCGGTGACGGTGAACCGAACGGTGACTGATGTTCACACGCTCTGCCAGTTCATCGATACTTATCCTCCGTTCTTGTGTCATCAGCTCATCAACCTTTGCAATTTTGTTCGGGGTGATTGCACGATGGCTTTGGTCCGGTCTGGGATCGTCTTTGCAACTTTCACGTCCTTCTTTGAACCATATTATTCTAACGCTTCACAGTGGCCAATGAAATGCAATGTTCGATGCGCACGGCGGCCATACGGTGACCAATTTCTTTTTGGGAAACCACCTTCAGCTGTCAAAAACCTCACGGCACCACACTGCTCAACTTCTGGAGCGTCCATTACGTCACACAACCATGTTCAACAGTGTATGAGCGCATTAAAGAACATTTATCCTCACACCTGCGTGTCACTTTTGTAAATGAAAGATGCCTGTGTGCTAAGCGCAGGCCTTGCAGATAATGAACAGAACCATAATTGCGCAGGGCGGGTAGGCTCACTTTCATTTGGCTCGCCCTCGGACATTAGAAATGCGAAGATACAATGGAATGTACAAATGCAAAGATACAGCTTGGTAAAGGACAAGAAAGTGCCGCTGGAAACAAAGTTCACTGCACGTATGCACAAAACCTCGAAACAAGATATCTAAACATACGTATAAGTCTCCAATAAATCTACGTATCTAAGAAAAAGTCACGGTATATAATGGGTCAAACAAGGCAAATAAACATGTTGCGCAATCACAGATTCACAGAATCCTAGATCCCTCCCCCATTCCATCCACTCCCCCCGATGTATCGTGCGCGACGGAAAGCGGCGCGCTTGCTCCTCACTTTTCTCCCTTGTGCACACAAGACTGAGCCATCATCGACGGCTCACCGATGCCACTCCCCTCCCCCAAGATTTCACTTGCACATACAGCATGCGGCACGGGGTCACGATGTTATCGCCCTTGGACTTTATGCAGAACATGAGGGCGACGGTGACGGCAGGAATGCTCCTAGAGTGTCCATGTAATTGCTATCACAGTAATATAATATGAGTATCCGGCAGCTGAAGCATCCCATGGCCCATTACTTTCTGCAAAAGAAGTAACAAAATAGAACTTTCACCATGAGACAATTCGCTGCGCCGCAACATTTTTTTTTCCTTTTGTGGGGCCGTAATGAAAAAAAAAAAGAAAAAAACGTGAAGGAAAGTATGTTGGTCACAATTGAATGCCTACTTTGGGCAACTAATGTGGCTAATAAAGGAATATCGAAGAAAACACGAGATGCTTGGTCCACCGAATACTGCTCGGTATCCTATACCGGCGAGACAAGACTTTCTGGAGAGGTTGCGCTCGAGCGAACGCGGTGTAATCCGTCGAGTCCCCACAGTGATGGCGGCGAGCGACCATTGTTTCTTTTTCTCGTCTGCTAGCTAGAAAGCGTCCAAAAATCTGCCAGGCGAAAATGCACTCAGCCAGAGAAAACCGAAAGCGCACCGAAGTGCGCCACGCGGTGGTCGGGGCAACACGAGAAAAACGCATGCGCTCTGGCTGGCTCTGGCAGCCCGCGGGTAGGGGAGCGAGAACAAAAAAATTGAAGAGGCTCAATGTGTCGTCGAAGTTGAAAAACTAGATAATAACTTCGTTGCTTTTGCTGGCTTTAGTGTGATGACATTGACGCTTTGGCGGAGGTGAATGAAAATGTTGATATTCTTTTTTGTGACATGACGGCACAAGTGAACCGCCACAACGCGTTGTCTCATTGGAGCTCGCTGCGTGCTTTGTCAACTTGTCTGATAGTGTGATTTGGCATGTCTTATTGTATGGCCCGATGTACGACTTTCGAAAAGTTCATGAACCTTTGGCGTCAAATATTTATGGGAACATTAAACTTAGAAAGTTCCGCAATTGAAAATCTAAAGCACACGTTTGGAAATGTCAATGCACCTTTCACATCAAAAGTTTATGAGAACTTTATACCCAAAAAGCTTCTGAATTGACATCCACGTGCTTCGTAGATTTCATGATAGAGTGTAAATTCCGCGGCCTCCGTGAGATGCCGCGGCGAGCCCGTTTGCCATCAAATCGTCCTTGAAACATTGTGCTCGGATGGGGCTGCTTGCGTTATGCGACTCTCGGTGCATGGGCGTTGCCGCGAAATCCAGCCCGAGTTCACAATTCTTGCGGTGAAATGGCTTTTCGAACGTGAAAAAGACGTTCTAGACAAAATCCAGAATGATTTCCGGCGCCGGGGGTTGCTTTGATCGGTGGTGCATGGGCAGCACGAAAAAATTCCGGGGCGGGGGGGGGGGAGGGCTGAAGCCCCATAAGCTCCCCCTCCTGGCTACGCCCCTGGCTACTTGGACAAGCGAGGAACGCGAGGTGGAAGCAGACCCTCTTCTGTCGCATGTGAGGCACGATAGTTAGGCGTGCGAGGGGGGGCATTCTTCTCTGGCGGCTGCTGCTTACGGCGCGGCCATGCAGGCACCATATCTTGAAACTGATGTGCAATGTGGCCAAAGTCTGCGCCTGTATGGGCCTCACCTTTACTGCGATCTGCGACGTTTGCAGTGTTCGTAATGCCGGTAGCTTTGTTTGTGTTGTGCTTTCAACGTTTCATTCACATTGAAGTGAGAGATGAACGAAGGTCAACTCACTCGTTGCTGCTGTCATGATTTCTCACTAGTGTTATGACAGCGAGTTTGTGTGGTCATCGAGCGAGATGTGTTCATGTTTACCTGTGCATACGTCACACTTTGCTTGTTAATTTAGGTAGTAAGTGAATGTTTACAAGTCCATATTTATACAGCCCATAAATCTACTATCCTTACTTAGTACAGCTATCTACTAATTTGCTATCGCAATTGATACTTTGCCTTTCAGGCAAAACTTCGACTTCTTTATGCCTTCGTTACCAACGTGAACTACTGCTGCAGGGCGTACAAACACATATGAAAACTGCACACCACAGTGGATTGAGCTGCATCAGCCAGAAATGCAGACCTCGCTTTGAGAAAGGTTAGAAAGGTCTAGAAATGTGCTCCTTTGATATATTTAGACACACAAAAACAATGAAAAAGCAATATGAAAGGTTAAAGCATTGGGAATGAGAGCAAATTAATGAAAAGGTCCACCATGATGCCATGTGAGCAGCGGTCAGTGTAGGCCACATGAGGTTAATCAGTACAAGCAGCGGGGCTAGCTTCATGACACAATGCTCATATCATGAATCCAAGTTTAATACTTGGCCAGCGGGAAAACTTTTTTTCAGGGTTAGAATATTAAGTGAGGCGGGATACAAAGTAATTACAAAAGAAAGAAGAGCACAACCTCCTACAGCAGTTAATGCAACAAGAAACAGAACAACTAACAAGCAAGGCTCTAGCAAACAGAAGTTATGTGAAACAAAAAATTACAAAAACAGAGGGCATAATGTTACACAATACTTAAAGAAGCAAACAAAAATCGAGAAAGAGAAACAAATGCACGAAAAAAAGAACAATTGCAGTAGTCTGTTATTCATAAATAGTTGTTATTCATGTCTGCACTTCATATGGTCACGAATACAAATGTCATCAGGTGAGTGGTTCCAAAGTTCAATGGTGTGCGGCAAGGCAGATAAGTTGAAGGCTATAGTACAGCTAAAAAGGCATGTGAAGCTGCAATGATTACATAAATGACGCAACGTGTGAGACAGTGTGGAAAGGGGAAGGAATTGTTGCTTGTTCGCTGGAAGATACCTTCTGAAAAAAGCAAAGGAGGGCTATGGTTCTGCACAGTTCTAAGGAAGGGAAGGAGACAAAGAAGATTTGATGCGAGCAACACTGGAATTTCTGCTGTCCTATTTCTTGGCAATAAAACAAGCGGTGTGGTTGCGAATGGATTCAAGTGATTGCATTAGATATTGTTGATGAGGGGACCAGATAGGAGAAGTATATTAATTTTTTAAACAAATTTTGTGTGCGAACAAAGTGGGACGAAGAAAAGGAGCAACACAAGGACAAGCACTTTCTAACAACTGGTTTTATTTTCGAAAAACCATCTGCGTAAATACCCACAGATCTGCGCGATCTAGTCAACAGAGCACACCTATAGCGCATATAACAACACTTCTGATAAAATGCCGTGGAACAACGCCACCCGGTGAACATATAACAGCAAGGCGCATAAACCAAGCACTTAAGATGAATATGCGTTAGAGATATGATGACAGGAGCGAATTCTCTTTAACAATGAAACAGAAGGATGACTGATGCATTCTTCCTTTAGTTTTGCAATCCAGTGAGCTTCCACAATTTCTCTCACGGTTTGATATCTATGCCTAAACAATATGTCAGTGCTTATAAGCTTATAAGACACGGTGCGCAAGCATGTTCTTGACAATGCGTTGCCAAATGCGTACTAGGGCGACCTTTCAGACTAGACAAGTGTTCCCTTAGTCTCGTGTTAATGCATCTCGCAGTCTGCCCCAAGTACACATGACCACACGTCACAGGAATCTAATACACAACGTTCTTCACGCAATCGATAAATTGGTTCTAGCTCAGATGTTTAATGCTGCATTGTTTCTTTACATCATCCTTACTTTTGAACTTACTTTTTACCCTAGAACACACATTCCCTACTTTGTTTTTCGTCGAAAACACCACTTATACTTCGTAACTCCCGGCCACCTTTTTAGGTCTGTGTGAAAGGCCGTGCACATACGGAATCACTGAAACCTTGGAAGCTACATCTTTTTGCCTTTGATTCTTTATGCATAGTTCCTTATCCTGTTTAAGTTTTTTCGTTAGTCTAGCACATGACGCCAGCATCACAGCGAGCGGGCACCCAGCCTTTCTCAACCGATCAACTTGCTTAAGAAATGCAATGTTTACAGTGTGGTAACACGACTTCAACAACGCTGACCGGAAACATGAAATGAATATACCATTCTTCACAAGCTTGGAATGGTTTGAGGCATAGTTCATTAGCGGTTTTCCAGCTCGGGGCGAGAATGACCAACACACATGTTGCGGTATAAATTGTAACTTGACATCAAGAAACTGTAGCTTATTATCTACCGGTACTTCCGAAGTAAATGTCAAGCCCTTGCCCAGAGAATTAAAGGCTTCTACTACCCTATTCCTGAAAGCATCCTTGTCTACATGACAGTCCAAAATCAAGTAGTCATCCACATATCTAACTACCTTATATACTACACCTTCTAAATCTTTTGCCAGCTCTCCGTCTATGCTTCCCATAAATATACTACTAAGGATGGGAGCTACCTTTGACCCGATGCACACACCCCTTGCCTGTATATACAGAATTTGTATATACTGTATATATACCTGTATATACAGTATTTACTGTATATACCGTACTGCCTGTATATACTGTACTTCATCACAGAATCCTACGTGTGTGTTCGCTAAATAAAAATGAAGTTCAAGAAAGGATTCAACAGCCATCCCGCACGTGTTGTGCAATGACACCTTGTCATTCTCATTTGTTATGCAATCCTTAACACTGCACATTAGGGGCCCTTGCGGCAAAGGATAGTAGAGATCTTGAACATCTATGCTGAATCCCCAGCTGCAACTTGTACTATATGATGCGAGAAAATTCACAAGGCCTTCAGAGTTTTTCAATAAGTATGGATCCTTTACTTATAAGGAATTGAACATTTTTTGCAGAAACCCCGCGACCAGAACCTGCCAACATCCTCGCTCAGACACAATTGGCCTAAACAGAATTTCTTGCTTGCGTGTTTCTGCAGTAAAAGATATATCCGATATCATTACTTTTGAGTTCTTTACATGTGACGCAAGCTTTTCTTGGTTACATTATTTCAATAGCTCCACCGCCTTTTTTGTTGTTTTCTACATTGTTGTTAAGAAAGTAAATTCACTCTGAAATATATTGTTTCCAGGTAGATGCATAAACTTTCAACTTTCTGTGTTAAGTTACATTTGCCATGATGAACACCAACTAGTTGTGCAGTCAAGGTCATTTTGAAGAGCAATGTGACCAGTTGACAAGTTAATTTTTTGGTAAAATATGCAATCCTCCGAAAATAAACAGATAAGGCGATAACAAATGGCAGATTTTAGCCTTCTTTGGCAACTTCACCCAGTTTGCGGTATGTTCGTCAGTGTATAACAGTTTCCTGCCAGCTTGGGTCACTGAGTAGTCCATGGTTTAATGGGTAGTGCATTGGGCAGTTGTTCTGAGGAAACCGGCTTGGAAACCAACCATCATGCCAACTTGGGAAGCTGGTTATGCAACACTGCGTATGTGCTGCTCTTCAAGGAAACTCTTTCAGACAAGCTTCGGTCACAGGGTGCGTACCACTGGATTCATAGTAAGGTTCGTTACAGCGCAATACAAGACAAGGACAAATGATGGTACAAAACAACATGCTTCTTTGTCCTTGTCTTGTGTTGCACTGTAACGAACCTTACTGTGAATCCCAACCAACTGGCCCAACTTGCCGTCTTGATGTGTACTATAGGCCTGTCTTCAATAGCAGAATTTTTCTTTTTATTTTAATCCTTTAGTACTTTTTCCAGTGCTGCACGAAACTGAACCAGCATCCTATATATTCAGACAATATTGTATAAATATGCATATGCAGATGT
Source organism: Dermacentor andersoni (assembly GCF_023375885.2). Lineage (NCBI taxonomy): Eukaryota > Metazoa > Arthropoda > Arachnida > Ixodida > Ixodidae > Dermacentor > Dermacentor andersoni. The sequence goes on from NC_092819.1 coordinate 686,150, forward strand.
GCCACACACTACTTTGCAGTGGTGTCGTGAGATGGCACAGCCATGCCCAGAGGAAGTGCGAGAGATAAGCCTTGCTGCACACACGCCTCGTACATCACACATTAGCATGGTGAAAATATGATGCGTCACTACATTGCTTTAATGGTAATTGCAAAATTCATTTTGCTGGCCGCACTTGATAAATGTCTGCAGCCAAGGGCACGCGAGCACCTTCTCATTACTTCTGTTCCAGATGCTATGCCAAAAATGCACTCACCTCACGTGCATGATCCTATAGTGTTTGTCACAAAGATATGAATCAAACAGATTACGAGGCCTGAGAAAGGACAGGGTAAATTGATTGCCATCATCATCATTATCCTACCTTTAAAATGTACACTGCATAACAAAGGATTTTCCCAGCGATATTCAATTACTCCTGTGTTGCGCCAGCCGATACCAAGTTATGCCTACAAGGTTCCTAATCTCATCACGCCACCTTATTCTCTGTTGTCAACTGCGCTTCCCTTCCCTTGACATCCATTCTATAACTCTAATAGACTGCTGGTTACCTGCCCTTAGGTCAGGTCAGGTCAGTTTATTTCCTTAAAGGCCCGTTTATCAGGGGTGTTACATAAGGGGTGGGGTACATCTTGCAACAACAATTCAACGTGATAACAAACGTAACATTTGAAAAGGGGTAGATACCCTGTATAAACAAGTATATACTCGTGACAAATTGTCAATTAGAAGAAAAAAGTAACAGTTATTTCGGCCGAAGAGAAGAAACAGTGGAAATGGACAATTCACTTCAGTAACTAGTGGAACATTTGAAAAAAGGTAGATACATTGCATACAATCAGAAACGTACGGTAGATGATGAATTTGTACAAAAGGTAATTAATTTGACAAAATTGAAGCAACCTCAGCAATGAACACATGGTGATTATTTGTATATACAACATGGTGGGGAAGGCCATTCCAATCAGTTGCTGTTCCGAGAAAAAAAAGAAGCAGAGAAGGTAGTTGTGTGTGAGCGTGGTTTTAAAACTTGGAGCGGATGACGAGCGCGTTGCAATACTCTTGCGGGTGGAATGATGTATGGTACACGATTAAGTGAACTATGAAAAAGACCAATGCCGACTATCTTACGGCGGTGCGAGAGCGACTCTAACTCAGATTTCTCTTTTAAGGATGATATGCTTACGTCATATGAGCATTTTACTGCACGATTTTGGAAGCGCTCAAGTGCATTAACGAGATATTTTTGATATGGGTTCCAGATTGGCGATGCATATTCAAATTTAGGTCTAGCATTCCTTTGCATTCTTTTGACTTAGCATTCCTTTGCCTCCCCAGCTCCATTTCTTCCTCTTAATATTGTTACGCGAACGAAGGATTAAGAACTGGAGACTATTTACAAAGTATATTTACAAAGGATAACTACAGCGCTGGCCAGTTCAGCTGGCAGCTCAAGAGCCAGAGAGCATTCGTCGTCTTCGTCGGGGCGCTCGGATGCATCGTCCACAAGAAACACGCAATATGCATGTATCATTATCCCCTGCAGCAGAAACACCATTCCGGTGCATGTAAATATCGGTGATAACAGGAGAGTAATATGATTTGAGGTGTGCGACATGCACCACGTATGTGGAATTCGGGGCAGGTAGGCACTGGTACTGACTGGGGCGATTTCGTACGTAACTGGAGTCACAGCACGCAGCACTCGATATGGGCCTGTGTACCAAGACAGGAGTTTTTCTGACAGCCCAATGTGATGAGTCAGGAACTACAGGAGTACCAGAGATCCAGGTGAAAAGTGTACGTCTCTGTGTTGGCGATTGTACAAACACCGTAGCTTCTCTTGGAAGGTCAGGAGGCAGGCGCGGGCAATTTTGCGTGCTTGGGCTGCCATAGTGACGGCGTCAAGTGCATACTCGCTGGTCTCTGCTGCAGTGGATGGAAGGGATGAGTCCAGTGGCAATGTGGTTTCTCAGCCAAACAACAGAAAGAACGGGGAATAACCGGTAGTGTCGTGACACAAAGAATTATATGCAAAAATGACATAGCGCAGGGCAAGGTCCGAATCAGTATGGTCGGACAAGACATACTTTGCAAACATGTCTGTTAGGGTGCGATTCAGATGCTCCGTGAGACCACTAGTTTGTGGATGATAAGATGTAGTCAGCTTGTGCTTGGTTGAGCAGGACTGCAGGATGTCGGCGATGACTTTAGAAAGAAATGTCCGACCACGGTCAATAAGCAGTTGGTGTGGAGCACCATGCTGCATACGTGAAAGAAAATCGCGTAAAAGAAAATCGGTGACATCTATGGCACAGCTTGATGGAAACGCTCTGGTGATGGCATAGCACATGGCGCAATCTGTCACCACAGCGACCCACTTGTTGCCAGACATGGATAGAGGGAAAGGGCCAAGTAAGTCCAAGCCAATGCGAAAGAACGGCTCCGAAGGAATGGCAAGCGGTTGAAGGCACCCGGCAGGTAGCTACGATGGTGTTTTTCAGCGCTGCCATTTCTCACACGCCACAACGTATTTCCAGACAGAGCGGGCATGGCCTGGCCAAAAGAAGCCTCGGCGAATCCAGTCGTAGGTAAGGGAGACGCCAAGGTGACCTGCCATTGGTAAATTGTGAAGTTCTTGGAGAAAAGCTGACCCGAGGTGCTTGGGAATGACGAGGAGTAGAGCAGGACCATCGAGGTGTACATTGTGGCAGTATAATACACCATCCCGGAGAACAAACAGGTGAAGGGACGAATCGGAAGGCAAAGATTATAAGCCATCAATGATGGCGCACAAAGTGGCATCACGGCGTTGCTCGTCGGCAACATGTAGCAGCTGAGAAACGGAGAAAACGCAAGTGTCGGCATCGGGGTCAGGGTCGGCAGGTGGTCCGTCCACTGGATAGCATGATGAACAGTCTGCGTCTTCATGTAATTGGCCCGACTTGTACACTACTGCATAGGAATATTCTTGCAGCCGTAGAGCCCAGCGACCAAGCCGGCCAGTAGGATCCTTGAGTGAGAAAACCCAGCAGAGCGCATGGTGGTCCGCGATTACAGAGAAGCACGTGCCATACAAGTACGGGCGGAATTTGGAAACCGCCCAGACGAGAGCCAGGCATTCACGATCTGCTATCGAATAGTTGTGCTCCGCTGCTGTGGGGAGGGGGCTAGCGCAGGCGATAACAAGATCGTGACCCTGTTGGCGCTGGCCTAAGACGGCTCCAATACTGTGACCACTGGCATCGGTACGTATCTCTGTAGGAGAGGACAGGTCAAAGTGGGCCAGTATAGGTGGCGTGGTGAGAATGTTGGTGAGGTGGGCAAATGCGGCAGTTTTAGCGGGGCTGCACGTAAACGGCATGTCCTTTTTCAGAAGACCAGTAAGTGGTCGGGCAATCGCTGCGAAGTCTTTAACTAAGCGTCGGAAGTAGTAGCAGAGTCCTACAACACTTCGGACGTCTTTGACAGACTGAGTACAGGAAACGACATGAAAGCACGAATTTTCTCCGGGTCTGATTGAATAGCGGAAGCATCGACGAGGTGGCCCAGCACTGTAATCTGCCAACGACTGAAGTGACACTTCGATGAATTTGGTTGGAGCCCAGCCTCGCAGAAGACTTGAAGAACAGCTGATAAGCACTCAAGGTGCGTCTCAAATGTAGGCGAAAATACGAGAATGTCGTCTAGGTAGCACAGGCATGTTGACCATTTGAACCCTTGAAGCAAAGAGTCCATCATACGTTCGAACGTTGCTGAGGAGTTGCCTAGACCAAATGGCATAAATTTGAATTGGTATAGACCATCAGGGATGACGAACGCAGCCTTCTCTTGGTCCTTTTCATCCACAGAAATTTGCCAATAACCAGACCAAAGGTCTATTGATGAAAAGTAGTTGGCACCGTGGAGACAATCGAGGGCGTCATCAATTCAAGGCAAGAGGTAGATATCTTTCTTGGTAATGCTGTTTAGATGACAGTAATCTATGCAGAAACGCCATGTGCCATCTTCCTTTTAACAAGCACCATGGGTGACGCCCAAGGGCTCAACGAAGGTTCAACAATGCCTTTGGCAAGCTTCTTGTTCACTTCATCTTCAATAACCTTATGCTCTGAAGCAGAAACTCGATATGGCCGGCAGTGAATAAGACTGGCATCACCAGTATTTATGCGTTGCTTAACAACTGAAGTCTGGCCCAATTGGCGATTGTTGAGGTCGAAGATGTCGTGGTAGGAAAGCAAAAGGCGACACAGAGCTGCTGCTTGTTCAGGCAATAAGTCCGCAGCAATCATGGGACGAAATATGGCACCAGGGCAAATGCCATCCTGTGGCCATGGAGAAGAATCTGAGCAGACGTCTACTAAAAATGTTGTGACATGGTCATATCCTATAGCACACAGTGTTGCAACAATTGCCTTGGGGTAGAACTTCCTTTGTCAGGCCAAAATTGACGATGGGGAGGCATGTCCGGTTATTGGCAACGGTGACAACAGAGTGGGGCACAGTGATATTGCACATCAAAAGGACATTAGGAACAGGTGTGGCGATGTAATCACCATCAGGCACAGGAAAAGATGATAGCAAATCGACGAAACCCGAGGCTTTAGGCAGCAGGTGGACGAAGGTGGTCGTACTAAAGTTGTTCGGCAGCTCAGCACAAATATGCGCGAGTAGAGGAAGTTCGAGGCAAAGGGTTCCGGCAAAACAGTCAATCAAATCTGAATGCACCGTAAGAAAGTTGAGTACGAGGATTAGGTCATGGGGAAATTCGTCAGCACTGTAAAAAGAACAGGAACATGGCGGTCGGCGATATTTACATGGGGAGTACACATTCCAGTAACGTCAACAATGCTGCCATAGGCCATGCGTACAGCTCGTGTAGTAGCAGGCTTGAGAACTTTCCTCAATCGATAACGGAGGTTACAACTCGTTATGGACACCTGGGCTCCAGTATCTATTAACGCCATCAAAGGGACACCGTTGACGTGAACATCAAGTAAGTTCTGGTTCATTGGGAGCGTCGATAGAGGATTTCGACACGACGAAGATAATGCAGCACTACCCCCAGTATAGCTGAATGGTCTAGCTTTCCATCCGGCAGCGTCCATAATTGGTCGGCGACGAATAGCAGCTTGGTTGGGGCAACGAAGACTGACGGCGCTGAGGTGACAGCGAGTAAGCAGGACAACTATCATCGACGGATACGTCAGAGGTGGGAGCCATATGGCAAGGTGAGTAACGGCGTCGGCCAGGGCGAGAAGGCGAGGAAAAAGAAGCTCGGATACGGCAACGCCCAAGAGGTGCAGCAGTGGCAAGCAACGTGGTCAATGCAGAGGCAACGGAAGCAAATGGGCTTATCGTCCGGAGTTCTCCACTTGGTAGGGTTGCGGTATCTAGGAGGGGAATACAGATCGCTATGAGACGTAGCTATCGGCACCGGTCGGGCGTCAGGTCGGGAGACGGAGTAGGCAGCAGGAAAACCTAGGTTTGATAATTCTTGCGCACAACTGCCTGAATGAGAGAGATTGCTGGGGCTGGTTGGTCAATGGTGGGGTCAAGTGGGCGTGGATGGAGCTCGCGGCGCAGGACTTGTAGCCTTGAGCTCGCGGCGAACAATACGTGTGATGTGCTCATTTAAGTGTAGTGAAGCAGTAAGGTTGACGCAAGACGACGTCGCAGCCGTGTTAGGGAGCCGGGAGAACTGTGGGATGACGTGGTGGCTTTTGGAGAGCTCAAAGCGGTGGCATTCTTTGACAATGACGTCGATGGTGGACACATTGTTCAAGACCAACAAGTTGAACACGTCCGCAATCTCTTTGAGTACGTGCCTGACTTTGTTAACTTCAGCCATTTTCTCACTGACTTTCTGGCAAAGAGCAAGCACGTCTTGTATGTACGAGACATACGATTCAGTAGAAGATTGAACACAGGTAGCAAGCTCTTTTCTAGCAGCTACCTGCCGACCAGTGGGATTTCCAAAGAGGTCGCTGAGCTTCTCCTTGAAAGCATCCCAGCTAAAGATCTCGTCCTCTTGTGTCCGGAACCAGACACGAGGAGTTCCGCCCAAGTAGAATAGGACCTTCGCTAGCATAATGGTAGGATCCCAGCAGTTGTTTCGGCTAACATGCTCATACAGGCTGAGCCAGCCCTCAACGTCGACATTATCTTGGCCGGAGAATATGCCAGGATGATGGGGATTGGTAACCGTAACATACGTTGTTATCGGGGTCACAGGAGTAGAAGCAGATGAGGTGTCATCACCGGGAGCCATGGTGGAAAGCAGGACGGCGCGGCTGCTGCGGAGCACAGTGACGAAGACAGGGAACAGCACCCTCCACCAAAATGTTATGTGAACGAAGGATTAACTGGAGACTATTTACAACGTATATTTACAAAGGATAACTGCAGCACTGGCCAGTTCAGCTGATAGCTCAAGAGCCAGAGAGCGTTCGTCGTCTTCGTCGGGGCACCCGTGTGCATCGCCCACAAGAAACACGCAACATGCATGTATCAATATCAACTAGAATATCAGCTACATCCATTTTCTCTCTTACCTATGCCGCTATCTTCCCGTCTCTTATAACATCTTTCACTCCATTGCTCGTAGCACAGTGCTTAATGTCTTCTCCAGCTTCTCTGTTAACCTCAAAATTTCTGCCCCATGTGTTAGTACTGGTGAATGCAATGATTGTATATATATTTCTCTTTAAGTATAGCCGTAAGCTGCGAGTCGAGATTTCGTAAGGCCTGCCATGTGCCACAACCAATTTCTTGAAGACAAGGTCTTCTTTGGCGAGTTCATGCTGATTTGGGGTTCGTGGGATCTGAGTATCTAACCACTTTCACATTGTAAATTAGTCCATTTGAGGCATTATAGTGCACACAAGACAAGGAAAAAGGTGTCAAAATGAAGCTTGGAACAAACACGATGCACCAAGTTAGCGTAGAGCTATGCACGGAGCAGTAATAATGCATAATTAGTGGAGAAAGGTGGGAATGAAACCTAGATGCGCTCGTTCCAACTGCACATGCCTAAAACCAGAATCAAAAGTGCGGTTTTACCGAACGAAAAATGCAGGCTGATCCTGAGGTAGTTAGTGCAGTCTAAAAACACGAGCCGATGCCGAAGGCAATACAGTGTAAACAACAAACATGGCAGGCTAATGCACCCAAGGAGACCTTGCATTTCTTCGATGTCAACCGCTGTTGATTCACGCCTGACGAACACCTGGTGACAGCACCTGGTGGCTGGCCCAGCCCGGGGCCGGTCAGCGAGCCCATATCCGGAAAACTAAAAGCAGCAACCGATGGAGGTGCGGTTGCTGTCCGTCGAACTGACGAAGATCCTCCGCCGCCGCCGAAGACACTACCTCGACGACATAATGACACGCTGCTGTCCCGGCGAAGTCTGGAAGCAAAGAATACAAGGACGAAAGACCACCTGGCGACATCACATACCAGCCACAGGTCAACGCGACACAGCTGTGATCCGACGCCAAGACCGAACCAAAATGCAAGACAAAGAACTACCGACCTCGACGTGCTTCTCTACGGCCACACAGTCCCCACCTTAGTCTACACAGAGGCTGATTACTCCGTCATTAGTGGACACATTGCCGCCCAGATGAAGAAAGTTAAGGCTACATGGGAAGGCCCTCAAATTTGGACCGCTGGAGGATACCTCACAACGCTGACTGGAATATGCACGGCAAGAATTACCATACATGACTGGACTTACCCTGCCACCTTCCTTATCCTCGAACAGTGTTCAGGAGACGTCATTCTAGGCATGGACTTCCTGAACCAACACGGCACAATCATCGACCTGAAGTCGAAGTCAATAATGCTGTCGGAAGATCAAGCGATACCGCCGGAGAGCCTTCCTAGTCACCGCGCCTCAAGTGTACTTGAAGATCAAGTGAGCATCCCACCTCGCTCCAGCATTATTATTTCAGTCCGCACCGAAACACCCGCTGACGTAGAAGGCGTCATCGAAGGCGACCAGCGTCTACTGCCCGACCGTGAAATTTGCGTCGCAAAAGGAATCGCTTGACTGCACGGTGGAAACACGAAAGTGTTGCTGACAAACTTCACCAGGAGTTCAAGTACATCTAGAAATTCTGGAAACCAGCAATGCATTTGTTCTGTCAGATTCTGCCCCATCTACCCCGACGACCGTAGTTCCTGAATCCGACTTCGACATAAATCACAGTCTTCCCATGATTAAGCAACAGCTCAGCAGTCTACTTCGACGATACAAAGCGTGCTTTTCAACGTCATCAAGGATTCGACAAACACCAGTCGCAAAGCATCGCATTACCAGCATCGCTGAACCAGAAGCAATAAACTCAAAACATGCAGGAATACTCACGGTGTAATTGACGACATAGTATTTGTCATAAACTTTATTGTGAGGATTTATCTTCTTGTGCTGTTTTTTCCGCATGTGCTCTTTCAATGTCTGCCAGTTTTTGAACGTCTTCTCACAGTACAAGCACTGCAGTCTTCATGAAAAAAAAAAATTGAAAAATGACAGCATTGCTTACTGAAAATACCTCCTAAATGACAGCATAAATATGGTTTTAAACTTCCACGCACTTGTTCAGTTTGTCTTCCAAGACGTCAAGGAAGTCTTCAACATAAACTAAAAAAGAAAGGGCAATTTAACAAGCTGTTGCAGTACTACAATGCAATGGCACCAAGTTAAACTTTACCTAAATTATCAGGTCTTCCGACACTGAAGTTGTGGTCACGAGCCATGTGATTGAGAAGCGCGGCCCTGCAATTAAAATACCGATGCTCACAAGCCTCAAGCGTGATGCACAACACACGGTAATTATCGTACCTGTTTTCAGTAAAAATCTGCTTGCAAAACAAGCACGTTCTTCTGAAGGACGTGTCAGACCTTTCAAGTTCTTGACTTGCAAGCACATCATCCTAAATGTTGGAAAACATAGCACCGTACTTTAGACAAATATAAGCACCGTTTACTGCAAGTACCGCACCAGCTTTGACTTGCGAAGTTTCCTGCGAATATCGTCGTCTTCAGGTAGCTTATCAGAAAGCAAAAAGTAGAATTCACTCGTTCCTGCGCACACAAGCACCTCCCATGTATCAAGACATCTTTGTTTCAGACTTTCAACGCTAGAGAATTACGCTCACCGACATCATTCTGGCCACTGTTACTCTTCATTGCCACGCATACTTCTCTGATATCGGCAATCTCTCGAAACCGCTCTTTCCAATACGCAAAATATCTGGAAAGAAAGAAGTCGCTGTAAGCACAGGAACTGGGTTCAGGAAGTTTCGTGGGTGCCTGTGCACACAGGTATTACCCTTGAGGATCAGCAACGCCACTGAAATTGGTGATGACAAACTTGTGCGCATTTAGCAGGTGTGTCAACAAGTTTTGGAAGTTACTCGTCTTGTTGACATGAAACGCAATGTCACAGAAAATGCAGGCCACTTCATTGGTCTCTTCGTCTTTTTTACTTCGATTTCTAGATGGCAGAAACAGCGGTTCTAAAAGCGGACAAAAGAGCACTTCCGTCAACTCAAAATAGATCCACAGCAGTTTTCATGGGTGTTCACTGCGCTCTGCGCTTGGCTCACCGATCGAAGTAGCTGAAGCAGCCATTAGAAGGCGAGCACGAGCGCCAACGGAGGGTTACTGAACCTATTAATACCCCTGTCCCACGAGCATGCCAAAGGTCCTTTAAAGTTAAGGAGCATTGAGCTTTTAAAGGCACGTTAGCACAGAACACCTACGTTAGTTCAACGGATATGTGTAGGTGCTACACGCATGTATAGTGCCTAGAATATACTGGCTAGTGTAACGTGCACCCGCTCTTTTCAATGGAGCAGCGTGGCGGCGCCTGCAATGAATGCCCACGGTCGCCGACAGAGGTCGCTGCCAGACGGGTGGGTGCAGACTGCGCGTGTCGTCTGCTTCGCATATCAGTTTCGCAGCTGTTGCGTCGGTTTCTGTGTTGCCGTTTTCAGTGTTATTACAGCGTTGCGTGTTTGTTCTTGGTGTTTTCAAAGAGAGAATGCTTCGCTACTGTGTTCGTGTGCCTGTCATTACAAGAAGTATGCGGCGGCGGTGAAAAAACGCCTAAGAGACAGTGCAAGGAGAGGACCTGCTTTATGCCGTTGTGTCGAAGCGGTTACCGCTCGAACAAAGGGCGTGTATCGTTGTTCACTCCACCACTGATACGAAGCGGCAGCACAACGGGCAAGAATGATCAGGAGAGTGGACAGAAGGCCGGCACCAACTGCTGTGGTTTGTAAAAAACATTTCGAAAACAGCTTAGTCGAGCGCACGTTCTCTATCACCGTGAACGGCGTTGTCCACGAGATTCCCCGCGATAAACCACGCCTGAAACCCTACGCTATACCCACGATATTTCCTGAGTATCCTAAGCATGCACCTTACTCTTCGTGAGTACCAGGGAAAAAAACGAGAAATAAGGAGCAGTAGTGCTTTGATCTACTATACCGTTATGTTGCACGAAAGATCACTGCCCAAAATTCTTGACCACAGTGTGCAGGCTTCCTTTGCGTAAGTAAAGCTGAAGCTAGTGCCGACGCTGCTTCAATATTGCACTAGGCATTTTGACAATGCATGGAGGCCTTGTCTATCTTAGTCAGACCTCGTCAACCGCTGTGAAGGCCGTGGAAGATGTTTTTACTGTGTTCTTTAGCAAACACAAGTTACATGTAGCGAGTCTAGCTGATTTTTCAGGTCAGCTGCAGACACTGGCCTTTCCCCAACTAGGGTGCCCAGAACATGAAAAACCAGCTTTGACAACACGTACTTGTGAAGTTGTATGTATTCTAGCTTGAGGAAGGATCGAGATTCTTGGTTGGGGAAGGAAGAATGGGGTTTAAGCGCAGCGCAGTAACTGTCTCTCAGCAGAGGACACCTCAACCAAGCTTGAGGTTTCGGTTTTCTGTAAAAGGCATCAACAGAGAGAGGGAAGTGCAAAGGCAACGGCAGAAGCTCTTTAAACTGCGTCACTGCCACTAGATCTAGCTTCTTCGTGTATGTGTGCATTCTCTCATCTAGGGCTGTCTTATATGCCCGCGTTTGACTGTTGTTACGCGAGAATAAAATATTTGTTACGCTTAAATGAAAGACATAAAAAGAAGTCTGCACGTGTTTACCAGGTATTAAAAAATGTATAGTACACAGAACACCGCGTGCAGTCCATTTTACAGGGAATTTTTTTTACTTATTATTCTATCCTCGTGGCCCAATGGGCATTATGAGGAGATGGGTACATGGTTTACAAACAATCAAAAACATTCAAACCTATGACGACAACAATAAGGTAATAGGCAGAAATAGCAGCAAATATAATAAAAAGAAAGGACAGCGAAATTCGTCATTTCAAAAGATGATCGGTTAATTTACAGCGGTTTTCAATGGTTATGCATTAATATAACATCAATAGAACAGTAACATAACCTTAGAATTCCTTTACTTTATTAGAATGAAAAAAAAAATTTAACCTAAAACTTACCCTTACAAAAATTACGCTGCCATCATGGCTAGAATAAAAAACAAGTGTCCTTAGCTATCACCGAAAAGACACGAAGGCGAACGCCTTGTAAAGCCTACTGTAATTCACCTTAATGCACCCTAATCCTTCTTCATCCACTCTAATCCTCCTTAATTAATACACCTTAATCCCCCAAGTTCAACCTAATCCCCCTTAATCCAATCACTATAATCAATAATTAAATTCGCAAATCATTTAGCATCTATTATACACGGCTGGACATGCTTTGGTTCGTTTATGGCCTTCCTTGGATCGTGTGATATGTTCTGTACCTCGGAACACGGCCTTGGAACACGGAGGTCTAAGGCATTTGCCTTAAAAATTACGTTTTCTCTTCGCCAGCATGGAAACACATCAGGTTCGCCGCTCGAAGCCGAGATAGCACACGCTTTTCTCGCAAGCGACAAGCGCTAGCGAAGCCTGTTGTAATCAGAACAAACCCTGATTTATAAATCAGCTGCCCACATTTGAACTGTGCTGCTACTACGGCTTAATAAAAACAAAAAGCGCAGCAGCCCGGTTGCCAATGACGTGGAAACACGGCGGGCTACGAAGACCGGATGGTGCCGCGGCACCCACCTGCACTGCAGCGCTCCTAGCGGCAGCCGCCGGCATTCATTGCATCCGGTGCCACCCGGGAGGCCGCGGACGGCACACTAGCCAGTATATTCTAGGCACTATAACGCATGCTACACCATAGAGTTTCTCACTACATTACCTAGAGGGAAACCTGGCGCTGCTGCGCTGTGGTATGGACAAGAACGGCACCGAGAGCGGCGCTGCTGCGCCGCCGTTGAGAGCGCCGCATGCGAAGCAAAATTCTATTCGCGGGTGGTACCCCTCTTCCATCTCTCGTTCGCGCCGCCTTGATTGCCTCCTGCACTGCGATTGTTTGGGCACGTTTCGTGCCGCGCGCGGTGTGTGCCTACACGTGTGCGCGTGGACATTTCCTTCGAAGGGCGGTGTACAGTCTGTTTCGCATTTTGGGGAGAACTCGGAGCGCATTGTATCGCGATGCGGCGAGCGCTTGAGTCAGGCGGCGGCAGCAGCTGGCGCAAGTGCTCGAGGGGTGGGATCTTGAACGGCGTCGTCTGCTACGGCGGCGCGCGCTGGCCGCATTGTCGGGAAGCGTTCTACTGTCAGTTGCAGGGCGCCGATCTCATCGTTACTGCGCGAAATGAGCCGGTATTCTTTACTAAGCGTTGTGCGACGCCCACTGATACGCCTCGAAGGTAAGTTCATCGCTGCAGGGCAGTCATAGACGATCGAAGTACTGATTCCATACATTCTTGACGGCCCGTTTCTGGAAGGCGACTATATATTCTAACGCGATAGGTCGCCGATCCACACTGCTCGTGTTGTGCAACAACTGCTAGAAGAGTGCGCAGTCACTCTCTTGGAGTGGCCGCCTCAAGCCCCGGGCGCCAACGCCATTTAAAATGTCTGGGGCTCGTTGAAAGTATCGCTGGCGCACCGTCCCCTCTATCAGTCGCCCGAGGATAGGCTTCGATCCACCATCGTCAGGGACTGAGACGTGCTGCGAATGAACACATCCCTGATCAAGTCATTCTGCACTTCACTGCCTTCCAGGATGAGCGCTGTCATCGCTGCCGCTATGGGTGGGGACATGTCGAGATACTAACTGAAGTTCCGAGCGTGACGTGTCCAATTCCCCGCCGGCGGGCAGAGTCTGTCTGGTGTAGCGAATGATTGTCGAGAAAAATCATTTCCAGCTCATTGTCTGAACCTAAAACGTTCATTTAATTGTATCCGTTTGTTTCATCGTGTTCAACTCCCATAGTTATCATTGTTGAGTGCTTTGTTTTCCTTTCGAGTCAAACAAAGACTGAACACGTTGCGCGCACATCTTGGTGCGTCTTGTCGCTGCTTATTACGGTAGCACACACAGTGAAGAAATATACGTGCACTGCCCCTGACAGTAGCACGCTTCCCAACAATGCGGCCAGCACGCGCCGCCGTAGCAGACGACGCGGATCACGACTCCGCCCCTCGAGCGTCTGCGCCTGCTCGAGCTGCTGCCACCGCACGACTCCATTGCTTGCCACATCGCGATGCAATACGTTCCAAGTTTTCCCCTAAGTGTGAAACAGACTGTACACGCTTCTATTTGCCTTTAAGAAGATCGGCACGCTTGACGATTATTTTTATGGCTGCAATGCGGTGAAAGGGCAGCGTCTGCTTAACCATGTAAGTGACGCTGAGCAGGTGATTGGAAACGACATCGTATGTACCTCCGGAAAAATCGTCAGCACATATACGATGCGGCACATACATACGGCACATATATACGAGCTAAAGTCATTTTTGCAGTTTCTCACAATATGTTTGCTACAAATCCGTGTTGTCTCTGATGGCGACAACGGACTTCCATCGACACTGTGCGGAAATAAAGAAAATATATCGCTGCATAGCACAAGTACGACATGCGCACACAACTTTAACTAGTGCGTCCCCTACAATATGGAATAGAGGCAGCAATGTAGACAGCTTGGCCATTTTTTAACAGTGCTCAAGAGACGGAAGTTGAAAGTATTAGTAATCATTCCTGCTTCAGCAATGCCGGCGCGACCAAGCCGCGGGCGTGTATCGTCCAGTAACTCGATCGATCGGTGCAGTGGTGAAGCGGGAATGAACTCCGGTCATGTTCAATGCATCGTGCACATATTCAATTTCTCGGTACGCATGAACTTCGGCCACTGCTAGCGCATACAAGAGAAGTGGTTTCAATTCTTGGGCAGCGCACACATAAACGAAGCACGAGAAAGAAGACAGGACAAGCGCTCGTCGAACAACTTAGTTTTTATATGAATAAAAGGATTATGTACCGAGTAATTATTAAATTCATGTGGGTTACATATAAACACCGTCATACACTCAGGAGTGATCAATGAACGAGCTCGCTTCGTTTGCCAGTTGTTTACTTCGCTCGGCGCACCGCAGTAATCCCTGTCTGTCGTATGCTTTTTTCGTACAATTTTCTTGTGAATCGGCAGAATTTCACTGGTGGCATCAACCCTTTCGTGTTTACATTGCTGTCGTGACAGTTAACAATACAATAATAATTTCCGGTCAAGCGAGGCACCGTCGCAAACAAGAGACGTGTGCCGCGCAGCGCGAACTGCACGCGGGCGCGATCGTGAAGCGATCGCGCTTCACGATTGAAGCGCGACTATGTTTGGAGGGAACAAACATTGGGAAAGAAAAACGCGTTTTTTAATTCAAGCGAGACACAGTTAGATTCATTCAACGAAAATAAAATTCCTACTCAATTTTATATATTCGTGAAGAGTTAAGAAAATACAAGTTTATTTATTTAATATCACTCAGTAGCATACCATGCGAGGTTCTGGAGCATATAATCTTCTCTAATCTGGTCACCTTCCTAGACTCTAACTCCGTCTTTAGGAAGCCACAGCATGGATTTAGGTAACCGTTCTCATGTGAAACACAGTTTCTATGCTTTACCCATTCCTTACACACCATTCTAGATCGTGGTTCCTGGGTCGACTGTATCTTTTTGGACTTTTCCCAAGACTTTTGACAAGGTTAACCACCACCTATTACTCTCCAAGCTAAGGAGCCTAAATATCAACAGCAAAATTGTAACTTTTTGGATTGAGTTCCGTTTAACTAATCGCTTACGGTAAGTTGCTGCCAATAATTCTACCTCACTGCAGTCACCTGTTACCTCTGGCATATGCCCCAAGGCTCTGTGTTGGGTCCTTTGCGTTTCCTCATCTATATTAAAGATTTACCCGATTGTGTTAGCTCTTCAATTCACCTCTTTGCAGATGACTGTGTCATATTTACTGTGAAATTTCAAGTAACCTAGAAGTTTGTTCTCTGCAAACTGATATCTCTAATATTGCTCATTGGTGCAGAACTTGGTACATGAAACTAAACACTAACAAATGCGAAGTTTTGCGCATTTCACGGACTAGCAGACTTCCTGCTATTTATAACCTAAACGCTACTCTAGAATTTGTTACTTGTTTTAAATACTGGGGATTCATATAACATCTGAGCTGGAACGATCACATTAACTACGTTAACAATGGCAATTGCATGCTAGGATACCTACGACGTAACTTTAGTTGTGTTCTTGTAAGTGTGAAACTAGCAATGTATAAAACACTAGTGTGCCCAAAATTTGAATATGCATGCTCTATTTGGGAGCCCTCTCAATTGCACTTAACTTTTTCAGATGATACAGAATAATGCAGCACATTTTATATTATCTATCCCACTACACTAGTAGTAGCACGTCGATGAAACACATCTTTTCCTTGCAGTCACTTGTCTCACGTCGCAAGGCATGTTGTCTTACACTTTTCCATAAGGTATTCCATCATCAAGTTTTCAAAGCTAAATTCATTTTACGACCCCATCTTATCATTCAGTCTGCTTAGAACATCACCACAAGGTACACGTCACTACTTGCTGCACTAACACTTTTTTTTTATTCTTTCGTTCCACGCACGTCCGATGACTGGAACCACGTTCCCTCCGATATCGTTTTCATGTCAGGCCACAACTTTTGTGCAACCATACACAATTACTTATTTGATGATGCGTGAAGTGTGTGTGCGTGCATACATGTTAATTTTTTTATATATATGCTGTTTCTCGCGTTATACCTTAACTCTAACTTTCTTTTTTGTTAGCCTAACACTGCTTCCTCATATCTTTTGTAGATTATATTATATTTGATATCTTGTGTTTTTATTTAATGTACCCCACTCCCCTCTCTAAAGCTTTGTGCGCTTGAGGGTGAAATAAATAAATACTTTATATGCTCCATATAGCTCATGTGGAATGCCAGCTTCTCAAGACTGGTCTTTGTTCTACTCTTGAGTATGTTGATGAGGAAATAAAGGGATGTGGGGTATTACATTACCTTTCTATATGGATGGTGGTGATGGTGAAACTTTATTTCCGAAAAGGTCCTGAAGGACACCCGACTGTTCAAGGTGTAGACGGCACCTCCAACGTTGGGACGGGGAGCTCTAGGTTCTCCACCCCTTCGTGGGCCTTCTGGGCAGCCCAGAGTTGGTCTTGTAGCTCGCTGCTCTTAAAAGTGTCATCCCACTTGTTCTTGTCCTCCAGGCTTGCGTTGCACATCTCCACAACATGTGTCCCAAGTTCACGTGTCGGTCACACTATGCACAATTGAATGATCTGTTGTAGTCCAGGTTGTAGTATAGTGTCGCCCCTGTCAGATCTCTGTGTTATCATACATTTATGTTTCGTAGTAGTTTAGCTAGATGGCGCACCCCTTTCTGTCATGTGACGAGCTGGGACCAATCAGGAGGTGTCATCTGGCATGTGAAGTCCTTTTTAGTAATAAACGGCCGAGGGTCGGCTGAGTCTTCATTCCGGTTTTCATCGGGAGCAGTTAGCTCCGAGATCCTTCACTGCGTCGGCGCTCGCCGCGCGTTCGCTGGCCGGGGGCCCCCACTTGCCTGCCGCTGCCGACACAACACAGGTCAATTCGGGTCATACGCCAAGGATTGGGGTACGAATTCGTCTGTAGCAAGCGGAGAGTGACTGACTGTGCCCTGTTAAGTCCCTTCTTTGGAAGAGAGAATTCTCTACGTCCTAAATAGAAGTGCTTGGCGAGGTCATTACATGTCTGAAGTTGATCTTTAAAGGCCTTAGGAGGAGACAAGGGGGTCTGCAGGGGAGTGCGGCTGGCAAGTCCTCGCATGGCCGTATGAGCGGATTCGTTAAGGTTCCAATGTCCTCCCACAAAATTGCCCATATGAGCTAGGAATCAAACTGTAGAGTGGAGGCTAATGGATCTACGTTCGAGTAACTTGGAAGCCTTTGCATCTACCACTCCCCCTAGCAAAGCTGCGAGTGACTGTCCTAGAATCACTATAGATTACCAAGCGCTGTGGATCTAGCAGAGTGAGTGCAATGACCATTTGTTCGGCAACCTCCGGATTCTTGGTGTAAACAGTGTGTTGCAGACTCGTTCGTGGGCGTCTATTACGGCTACCAAAAAGCGTCACGACTGACGCTTGGGTGGCATGACCTGGGTGGCATCTATGAGGACAGCATCCGTAGCAGCCTCGGCAAGAAGAGCCTTTGCAGGGGCGAGCCTTCTCCCTTGGTTAAAGACTGGGTGGACGTTAATTTAAAAATTAATTAATTTCAAAAAGCTCGGTGGATGCGTTGAACGGTAGCCCCAGGGCTACCTTGAAGACTCGAAGGATGGTGGTATCGAGGAGTTTCTCTTCTGTTTTCTTCCAATCGAGCATAGCTGCAACATATGACAAAGGACGAAAGCGTGAATGAGCCTAATGGCACATTCCTCGCTCGTGCCTCTATTTCTATTAATTGGCACATTCGTAGAGCATTCTCCACTTTGCCAGTTATCTTTTGTATCATCAAGCCATTGGATCCGTCATCTTAGTCCGACTCTGATCGACCCTACTTCAGGGATGTGGTTACCACTCATGTCAAAGAGCTCAATATGGCGCCTACTATCTTGCTCCCAACCCTTGGGTTTTCGTCCTGGCTTGGAAGGATGGTAAAAGAGCAATTCCAATTTCCTTGACGAGCATTTAAGGCCCGCTAGAGAAAGGTAGAGTTCCGTGATCCTCCTGCATTCGAGCCTCCAACTCTCTGTCGCTGCTCCCAGCACTGCACAGAGTAACATCATTGGCATAAATGGCGTGTTCGACCCCCTCAATGTCCAACAATCTTTTGGCCAACTTGGCCATGACCAGATTGAACAGGAAGGGAGACAATATCGAGCCCTATGGAGTGCCCCTGTCACCTAGTGCATAAAGTTCTGATTTTAAGTCACCAATGCGCAAGGAAGCGGTTCTGCCGTTCATAAAAGATTGAATATAGCGGAAAAAGTGTTCACCAAGATTAAAATTCAAAATGGCCTGAAGAACTGCGATGTGGCGTACAGTGTTGAAAGGCCCTGTCTACATCAAGACTGAGTATGACCCTTGTATCGCAAGTGACCCTTTCTATGAGCCTCTTCTTAATTCTAAGCATAGCATCCTGGGTCGAAAGTCCTGGACTGAATCCGCTCATGGTGTATGGAACGTGGGCACGTCGGCTGGCCTGTGGGCACGTCGGCTGGCCTCCTGTCAACATGAGGCTAAATCCGTTCCTGTTCTTCATGCAGTTCCTTCTTGGCTGGACAGTGACGGTCGGCGCATTACAAGATGGAGCACAGCCGTTTATCACCGCTACCGCCCCTGCTCAAGATTATGCACATGACTGGCAGCACTACAACGACACCTGGGCCTCATCACGCCGTGGACTATCGACGTCCCCCGCAGCTATAAAGAGCCCGCCTTGGTCACGACAGTTCAGTGGGCACGTCGGCTGGCCTCCTGTCAACATGAGGCTAAATCCATTCCTGTTCTTCATGCAGGTTAGTAACGAAGCTTGTACTGTGAAATCGGACAACCCGTGCTTTTTCCAGCTGACGTGCCCACACTGTTTTTGCATTCTCTGTTTGAATGTTCGAAATGTACTATCGCTACCAATAAGTGGGGACGTGGAACCGAATCCTGGTCCCACGGTAGACCAACAACTCACTGAGTTACTTAAAGGGCAAAAAAGCATCCAAAACAGACTCGACGAAATTGAATCCAAGCTTAATATTGTTGAGGCAGCCACATTAGCTATCACAGAAGTTAAACTGAGGTGCTTATAGGCTTGAAGGGACTATTCGAACTATGGAAAGTAAGCTGATAGAACTAGAAGACCGATCCAGGAGAAATAACATTATTGTGTTCGGTGTAAAAGAGCAAGATGATGAAACGACAGATGATTTGACTGAAAAAGTGGTTAACGGCGCTTTTAGCGAGACCCTAGACGTGACTGTTTCTTCGGTGGAACGGATTCACAGGATAGGCCACAAGCAACTCAACGCCGTCCCGTGATAATAAAACTGACGGACCATCTTGAAAAGATGGCCATTTTGAAAAATTGTCGCACGCTGAAAGGGAACGAGGTCTCGATTTCGGAAGATTTCTCAGCCCCAACCAGACTGAAAGTCAGAAACTCTGGCAGAGCACCTCAGAATTAAGAAAAGCAGGCGGAAAAACCCAGTTGGTCTACGACAAAATTAAAGTTAATGACGAACTGTTCGAATGGGATGCTACAGTAAATAAAAGGGTTCCTGTTAGAAAGCCTGACGTCAGTAAGAAGCAATGAACTGAAACTGGCAATAAACAACCATTTTGTTGCCTGAACCTTAATGCTCGTAGCATTATGAATAAGTCCGAAGAAATAGAAAGCATCATTCTGACGTACAAACCACATTTAATAATAATAACCGAGACTTGGCTGCACAGTGAAATCAGCGACGATGAGGTAACGCCACCGGGCTATCAAATTCACCGCACGGATAGGGATTCCCGAGGCGGTGGTGTCGCAATTATCTTCCAAGAAGTGCTACACGTGGAGAAGCTTCCTGGCGTACCAGGTATCGAGAACGTAATCTTACAAGTCTTTCTTGATGACCTCAGTCTCGTAGTAGCAGGATTTTACAGGCCGCCTAACTCAGGTAATTCCTTTTTTGAGAAACTTAATGAGTTTTTATGCGCTAGCAAAAGTTATTCTTGGAATTTGATTCTCGGTGGCGATTTTAACGTACCGTCCATAAACTGGAGCAGTAAATTCCCAGACCCCTTATGCAGCTCTGCCGAGCCTTTTGTTGATATTATTCTTTTCCATGACCTAACACAACTAGTTACCGAACCAACACGGAAGGGGAAACCATGTCTATTTTAGATCTTTTTCTTGTCAGCAATAGCATCCTTAATCGCAGCCCGAAAACGTATGTTCTTGACGGTATATCCGATCATAAGATGGTAAGCTTATATGTAGATTTCAATTGTATAAAGAAAATCAAGAAACAGGCATTCACAATTTGTTGTCCTCTCTGAGTCTGGGGAAATTTCCGTTGATGATTTGTGGCTTTTCTTCAAAAACCTTGTTTTAAGGTGCATAAAAGATTTCGTACCATTCCGAGTGAAGTGTGTGCAACGCTCAAACCCATGGATGACCAAAGACATTGTACGCTTGGGACGAAAGACGAAAAAGATCCGAAAGAAACTTCGTCGTAGTCCCTCCGAAGATACCGCGCAAAAACTTTCCGACATGTGCAGACAGTTAAAACACGCTATCAAAAATGCTAAGTTATATTATGACAGTGTAACTATGAAAAACTTTCTTCTTTCGTCCCCGGCAAAATTTTGGCGTCATTTCAAACAAAAAAAGGGTACAATATCGAATCTAGCTATGTATTGATGGTAGACCTGTTACGGATCCATTTGCCATTGCGAGTTCATTCAATGATTACTTCTGTTCAGTGTTCATGAAAGATGACGGCAATCAGCCACACCTTACACTACCTCACGAATGCCCTGCTATAGGTGACGTATCAAAAACTGAGGAAGGCGTTCTTTCGCTTCTTTTGAAAGTGGACAGCAAAAAATCCCCTGGAATAGACGGCATATACCGAATGCTTTCCTCATTAGGTATGCCGAATGGTGCTCGAAATATTCAACCATAATATTTAAAGAATCCTTACGGCGAGCGGAACTTCCACATGATTGGAAGTATGGAAGAATCGTCCCCGTTCCTAAATCACAAAATCCATCACGTATTGCGATATACCGGCCGATCTCCATTTTATGCACATGTGTGAAGACACTTGAACTTGTCATTTTTAAACATATATCGGAGTTTCTTGAAAATAACAACCTGATCGATTCCAGACAGCATGGTTTTCGTAAGAACCTGTCAACGGTAACACAACTGCTCGAAACCGTTCATGATTTTGCCGCATCATTAGATAAGGCCAGGTAGACATGTATTATATTCTTAGATTTCGAGAAAGCCTTTGATCGCGTACTTATCCCATCCTAAACTGCTTATCAAAATGAAATCAATATTCAAGAACACTACATTAATATCCTGGATAGAAGCATATCTTTCATTGCGACAGCAGAGTGTTTCCATCGACAGCATTAGTTCCAGTCCGGCCCCAGTTTTGTCAGGCATACCGCAGGGATCCATCCTGGGACCACTGTTCTTTTTAATTTTTATTAATGACATTACTCAAGACATACCAGTGAAAACTAAGTTGTTTGCTGACGATTGTATATTGTATGATGTAATTCAGTATCCGAATGACCAGGCTCTTCTAAATTCATCTCTATCTAAAATATACCGTTGGTGCTCTGAGTGGCAAATGAAGGTAAATGAGAAGAAAACCATATCAATGACAATAACAAGAAAACGGATTCCCCTACACTTCCAATATTCAATAAATGGCCGCAGTCTTTCTTCAGTAGAGAGTTATAAATACTTGGGTGTCATGATCACGCCTGATCTCAGGTGGAACACACATATCAACTACATACAAAAAAAGGCCATGCAGAAGCTTGGGTATCTGAAACGTTCCCTACGTCAGTCGACAGAAGAAATAAAGTTACTGGCATATAAAACATTTATTAGGCCGATTCTTGAATATGCTTCCGTCTTATGGGACCCATTTACTGAATTAAATATAAGTAAACTCAAAAGTGTCCAAAGAAAATCAATAAGATTCGTCTTTAATTCATACAGCTGGCACACATCTCCGACTCAGCTGCTAGAAAAAGCTAATTTAGAAACACTTCAACTAAGACGTACGTCATCGTGATAGGTTGAAATATATGTATTTAATATATCATGATAATTTGCGTATCAATAAGTAATTGTACATTCAACAGGTGACTCGTCGTTCCACACGAGGAAATCACTCGAAAAAGGTTAAAGAATTCGCCTGCAGAACCGAGTGCTTCAGTAATTCATTTTTTCCTCGAACTATTCGAGAATGGAACCGTCTCAGTGCATGCATTGTCGAGAAGCCCACCATGCAGTCATTCTTAAGTGCTTTATAATTCCATCAGCCTTCGATTTTCAGCAACACTTATCATCTCGCGACATATATATATGGTTCTCCCGCAAAATGCTTCGATAAGTGATGAATTACAGCAGTTTGTCATATCGAGCGACGCGCATGCGCAGCTTGAATGGTCCGTGTTCTGATTTAATCTTTCCTTGTCAAGCACTCTGTCAATATATCATTGTACAATTTTTATATCTGTAGCATGGGTTTGTATGCAAGTGACGTGCAAACTATCGGTCTTTCGCTACTCTTCAGTGCGTAGTGCGAGCCGTGTGTAATGTGTTCTTGTCTTGTTATTTTTGATCATTTTTTCATATGTACTGTCCACTCCTGCCTACGGCCTTCTCTGAAGGCTGGCAGTATTTCTCAAATAAATAAATAAATAAAAAAGTTTGTTCTCCTCCACATGGTTTGCGAGCCGGTTAAGCACAACATGTTTTGCGGCCTTACCGTGACATGACGTCAGAGAGATCGATCTGAGGTTTGCAAGCCCAAGAGGTTTGCCCGGCTTAGGAATGAGTACCGTACGTGCGTGTTTCTATTCATTTGGAATGCGGCCCTCTTCGCGAGCGGCAGACCTACTGTTAAGCTCCTGAATCGCAAGGCGAATTTCACCTTCCCAGAAATCTCCGTCAAGGGCGTGATTGGGAGACCCCGAGTATCCGATCGAAAGGGGGTTGAACGATGGCGTCCCCTTGAGCGGGAGGTACTGACTAGCTAGGTCATCCAACAGCTTGTTATCCGCCATTTCTTTTTTCGCCTGGTGAATAATTTTGCATAGTAGCGACTATTGAGCGGATTTGGACTTGGAGCCACTCTCATCCAAGAGATGTTTCAGGAGTCCCCAGCCACCGCCTTTGCGGAGTCTGCCATCCAGAGAGAGGCTTACCTCGTCCCACTGCTGTCTGCATAGAACTCTACAGTGTTCCTCAATTTCCTTATTCAATATTGCTATTCTCTCCCTAAAAGTCTCCTGTTCAACCGCTGACCTTTCCACCGTGCTAATATCGATTGCTTGGCCTCGAGGAGATGAGCGTACCTGAAGTCCATCTTATCCATTTGGACGTCCGTGATAATAACCCTCTCCGACGCCCTGATGTCAGATCTGAATTGCTCTACCCAGTTTTAGAGCGGCGGATCAGCTGTAGCGGGGGGCGAGTGTTGGCGGGGGGGGGGTTCTCAATTTATGGAATTTGTCCCAATCAATAAATTATATTCCCTTAGCTTCATAGCGACTTACTCAAGTTTGATTGTTATTATATAATGGTTACTGCCCAGATCAATGTTGGTATTGTCCCAAATGGACTCCTCAATCCCCCTCACAAAAGTTAAGTCGGGAGTAGAGTACCCGCACAAGGAGGTATCGCATCTAGTTGGATGTTTGGGGTCTGTAATAAGTGTTATACTAAGGTCTGAAGCGTGCGTCTACAGCCTCTCCCCCTTGCTGATGGGGAAGGGGTATCCCCACGCTTAGTGAGGTGCACTGAAGTCCCCCCCAACAAGCATAGGAGACTCCCTAACAAGTTTAGTGACCTTGGTTAGGATGGATTTCAAGCACTGTCTGGAATCTTTAGGACTGCTGTATAAATTGAGGAGAAATATGCTGCAGCTATTGCCTAGGTAACTGTTGGGAACAATCTCAACCGCAATAAATTCAATATTACTGTGTAGCGTGCGGAGCTAATGTCGGACATAAGAAATCTTCCCATTTATCAGAATGGTGACACCCCTGCCTCTATCTCCTCTAAAAGACCACCTTGTAGCCTGCGAAGAGATCGATCGTCAGTGTTTTTTGGAGCATAACTACGTGTGGTTTTTCAGCCTCGAATTTAATTAACTGCAGAAGGGCAGCCCTTTTAGGACTGATTCCCCTGCAGTTCCATTGCCAAACTCGGAAATTCCTATTAGCTGGTACCACCCTGATTATTTGGAGATATCTTATTCAAATGAGAGTTACTGCGAGACCTGCCCTGCATTGGTAGTTCTTTGGGGCAGATTTTCTCCATGACAAGAACTATCATCTCATTAAGATACGTCTTAATCTTCTGCAGTCCGATTCCCAATTCCTCCTTGCTACACTCAATACGACTAAGTCGGTCGTTGATTTGTCCGACGCTATCGTTAAAGGTAGAGAGAGCTTCCTTAATTTCAAACTTCGCGTTGGTTTGCAACTGGTTCGACGGATAAAGGGTCTTCTTTTTGGGAGCTGGGCAATGGTGGGCCCCGCTTTCTAGCCTTATCACCTCACCTCCACAGACTTTGGAACCTCATTAGCCAACGGACACTCCGACGAAACAAACTTGTTATGAGTGATTTCTCTGCGGAGCTCAACTAACTCTAGTGTAAGCCTATCGACCACCACCCTGAGGCTGCTAGTCACCTTTTCTAACGATACAATTCTGTCCCTCTCTATGTTGCGCTAATGGCAGGAAGTGCTGCACTTTTTCAAACACAGATGAATATCTGCACAGGAAAAGAAATGGCAGCACCAGGCCTTTCAATTAATGCAAATAATTAAGTATGCCAAGTCTAGTAAAACATGTTGTTGGAGTAGTTGGTGCATCGTATTTAAGAAAAGAAACAGCCAAAAAAAAAAAAAGAGACGCACACAGAAAACAGTGCCAAGGAGGTCTGGCAAAGTTCTCATACACAGAGGTTAAGAAACTCAATTGCTAATTATTTGGGAGGCACACACAGAAAAGGTGGCATAAGCCGCATTATCATTTTTTTTATTCATGCAGTTTGCCACAAGGCATGTGTAGTCAAAAATGAACAAAAGTGCATCTAATAAGAGCATGCAGCCCTGTGTAATGCAAGTGCTGCAGTAATGAGTTTGCACATATGTTGTCCATTACCTAACAGATGCAATCCTCTGGAACATTGGACTTGTGGGGTCTAAAGTGCTCTTGGCTACAAAGGAATGAAAACACATGGTAGTGCAGATGAACAAAATGGAATTTATTGCACTTTCACACACAAAAATGCCAGCTAGCCAAACTTCACACAATCAATGGAACAGGCTGAGGAAATGAGGGGGTTCGACTTGCCATGGAAGCATACCAAATGAATAGGTTTGCCCCATGCAAGACACCAATTCCTAAGTCAATCGCAAGTGCAGTCAGGTGAATGGAGATGCATTCGAGTGATTAGGAAAGGCTTTGCGTATCGGTGCCATGGAGCGCTCAAAAAAGTGTGTGGTTGGCCTGCACGCGACGCCGTCCCCGTGCCAAAATGAAAGGAAGCCAGTTCCTTTTGCAGCTGAGTACCCATGCCATCAGGTGGCACTAGTATTGAAACACTCACGCCATCTCTCTCACTACTATGTAACTATGACTTCCTCCACTGTGCATGTACTAAGCATGGAAGCCGTATATTAGGACAGAAGACACAAGCCATGCGGGAAAAACATAAAGGGATGTTCAAGTATAGCATCCTTACAGGCTTTAGTTTGGGTTGCTTGAGCATCGAATTTCAATTCAAGTTTTATTTCCTTGAGAGCAGGAGCTGCGACAAAAAGCTCAGATGAGCTTGACAGGGGACCCGACCTATTTGGTATGACAGCAATGCAGTACACGCACAAAAAAGATGAAATGAAAAATAAGGCCTAAAATAAATCATACAGACAATTAATACAAGCACACATAATTATAAACAAAGATAGATATCTACCTATACACATATATATAAATAAACATATACCAATCCTTGTTGGCAATACAGCCTAATTTGAGAGTTTGAGTTACAAGAAACCTTGAAATGTTTAGAAATAAGTTATTTAGGAGAGACGACACTGTGTAAAGTGAGCATCTGTGAAAGCACGAGAGTTGCCCATTACCAATGCGTTCACATATATTTAAGATACCTAGGCCACCAAATTAACTCGCAATGTGGTCAGTTGATGTATGAAAAGTTTCAGAGCAAAGATATGGTGGTGTGCCCACATTTATAGAGCATGCATGATTCCATTTGGTTCAAAGCTGTCTTGTTGCTGGAATTCCAGAATTATGCTGAAAAATTAACTTTATGCAAACTTAAAATACAGCAGAAATGACAAACCAAAATGATGTGAATAAATACTGAACAAATACCTTCAATTTGTTTTCTCGAATATGTAGTGTACTGTAGAAATTAAAACATGTTTATGAAACTCTCGAGTCGTGCATTCCAAGTTACCGCTACAGTCATGTGTGACAATCTTTGGACATAATGGAGTCTTAATCTGTGACAAACATGGACAAGCTGTGTGCCACACAGTTCGCACACACTGTCACCTTGCATTGCTGTGCCAGTACATATTATAAAGTTATTATTCTAATATATTTATTTGTTTTCACTGTGATACTAAGAGCAAAAATATGGTAGCCATATTCGTAAGTGTATGCAAGAGATAAATGCATTGTCATGTGATTGTGATTACTTTAACATAGATCTCAGTGAACATTGCACTTCACAAGATTAAATTACATCAACGAGAACCAATGTGTCAATTATTTGAGACGCACAAGATATATCTGAGGAAAGTTAAATGAAAATAAATAATTGTGTAATATATAAAGACCTAGTCAATATTCGTAAATGCAATGACAATTATTTGAATGAGAGAGTCCAAAGTGATTTGTGTGCCTTCAGGGTTTTCATGAACATTTATTTTCACTTTTTTTTTTAGTATGGTGCTGAAATCTGTCGTAACACAGGAAGAAAAGAATATAATGTTATCCTCATGTAATTTGCTAATCACTGCTGCCTTCAGGCATTATTAAAAATTTGCACGTGCACAATACTTCAATGTCTCGATCTATTCACAGCATGAGCCCATCTCTGGTAAGAATGGAAGCAGCATTGAGAGGTCAATGGCAGTTCCTTTGGTCTTTCCTTGCACTCTGTCAGTGGCCTAGCTGAAGAAGTTGGAATGTATTTCCTTGAATGTGCCTCCTGTGCTTCACATTTAGTGCTTGGAACTAAATGTGTGCAGCAGAACCTCGTTTGTACGTTCTTGGAAAAAAGAAACAAAAGAAAAAACAGACTGGGAAATGTACAATCTAAAATCACAAAACAAATTTAGCGGACTCGACTGTAGTTGACATTTATATATTGCGAAGCGCTGCGTGAATTGTTGCAGCATGAGACGCCGATGTATGTCGATCTAATGGGGACCAAGCGGCCCAACATGTATACTGCTATTCTTGCTGCTTCACCAAGCTTACATTCGCACTCCTCGACTTCAGCCCAAATCAGCAGCTTCTTCGGGAGGAGAATTTTCGCAGGAAGCTTTGACTTCCTGCAAAAGCTTCGGTGAGAATCATTGCAGCTTGCGTCAGCTAGAAAACGCATCATACGATTGCAATTTGTTGATATATTGAATATTAGTGCCAAAGCATCGTGTTTTTCATGAACATATCACAAGATAAAGAAGAAGTGTAACTGTAGTGAGTCATTTCTTGCGTTCTTGACTGCAAACATTGGTGGCAGTAAACCATACAAAATAGGATCGTATCAACGAGGTTCTACTGTATAAGGTATTATGTAAAATTCTCCCTGTCGTGTAGCCTGTGCAAACATTCTTTGCATGAAGTACTAAGAATACGCGAAAACTCGTCCTAACTTCAAGTGCCTGACAAGTCCAGCTTACTTTCGAAGGGAAATTGATCAGGTGATTGCTTATAAGAAAGGTCTCGATGCTTCCTGTGTGGATAGCCATTGTTTCAAAAGCCTAAATAGCAGAAAAATAAGAGGACCAGAAGCTATGGTAAGAGGGTGCAGAAGAATCATTTTCTGCATGTTTAGTGGTATACTGCAACAACTTACTTGTAAGCTCTGTATTTTGCACTTGCAACCAAATGTAATGTTTTTGAATAATTAATATAGTGCCCAGGAAAACACGTTGCATGCCACTCAAAAACCATAAAAAGTTGTTTACAGCACACATTCATTCGCTTCAAAAATCAACTGTTTCCCCACATAGCACAGGCATATCGCAGCTAGCACTAATTCCAGCTAAGTCCACAATACTATTTTCTTTAGCCTGGTCTAACTTAGAAGAGTTGAAAGCCACAGCAACAAAACATGTGCTGTATCGTTATGATTTTATTTAATTGCAGTATGCTTCAGTAAAGTCACAGATTATACTTGAGCATTTTTTTTTCTTCAGTGCTTGAAAAAATTGAAAAAAGTGTTGGAAAGCTTTATCACTATTTACAGGGTGGGCAAGGAGTTTGAGAACATTACAACAACTTTAGAAAAAGCAATAATATTTTATACAAAAATAAGTACATTTGTGCCCAATTTCCTTGACTGTTGAGTGAAACCACCTTGAGCCTCAAAAACTGATTTAATTTGGCTTGAAAATGGCTGCATTGCTGAGAATTCCACAACAGGACCTTCCAGTCACTTTTTCACATTGTGTGGTCATTTGCTAGTCTACCTCATAAAGACATTCTCTACCCACCATGGCTGCTTAGTGGCTATGGTGTTGGGCTCCTAAGCACGAGGTCGCGGGATTGAATCCCAGCCATGGCAGCCGCACTTCAATGAGGGCGACATGCGAAAACACCTGTGTACTTAGATTTAGGTGCACGTTAAAGAACCCCAGGTGGTCCAAATTTCCGGAGTCCCCCACTACGGCGTGCCTCATAATCAGAAAGTGGTTTTGGCAATTAACCCTATAATTTAATTTTAAAGACATCCTACATGCAGCCTAGTAGGTTTAAGTTATGGGAACAAGGAGGGTGTGCTTTCAGTGTTCTTATCGCTTCACCACAAGTGACTTGTCGCCATTGAAAGCCATGCGCTTTTTCTGACCCTCAGGACAGAGGATCTTGTGAGGTGGAATCTCCAAGTTGCCTTGGTTAGGCTAAACCAACTTGGAGCACTGTATTTTCATCCCCTGTGTCAGAATGGCTACCTCTGAACAATCATGCAAGATAAGTGACAGAGCAGCTGATGAGGATAAATGCCTAGAGAGATGTAATGGGAGTGTTTTCCAAAGTTGTGTTCTCAAATACCCTGTGCACCCAGTACTTCTGCTTAGCTTTTTTTCAAAACACAGACACTAAAACTACAACCTGATCTGATTCAGGGAAAACAGGGGGAAGGTGGGAGATGGAAATTCAAGACAATGAGCAAAACGGGAACAAGGTGAAAGCGGGAGCCAACGTTTCAACAAGTGGACTTGTCTTTTCAAGGCGACATAAGTTGACATAAGTCAAGACAAGTCCACTTGTCGAAACATTGGCTCCTGCTTTCACCTTGTTCTCGTTTTGCTCAACCTGATCTGATGTATCACAGTATAGATTGTGGCCAATATATTTTCATATAAAAAATAAAACATAACCATTGAAAAAGAGCAGATTTCTGTGTTGAGAGCTAATCCTCTGGAACAGTGCAGTAGAGATAAAGAGGGCATTTCTTCGGCAACAAATATTAGTTTGTTGCATTGGATATTAGTAAGTGGGTGACAACTGACGATGGGTTTAAACTGAAATACAGTAGTTGACTATTTTAGCAACCCTTTGTAACTGTGGAACTGAAGCTGGTTGTTCCTCTATAGTGTAATCCCAAGCCAAGCATCCCAATATGTTGCCAGAAAGCTGTGCAGCACCAAAATATATCATGCAAGATCCAAACTGGTGCCAACCTGCTACAGCACTCACCAGTGTCAATTCCACAAGGATGTGTGCAAAGTAGACAAATCAATAGAGCACAATTCCTGATGGCCAATGCCATGACTAGATTGCTGAAAATTACATCCCTAATGCACTGTTCTTAAGCTTTTGATTAAACACCTGATATACCAGCAGTACAGACAAATTCATTTTGGCTTTGCGTGGACAAGCACATATGTGTATTTGAGTGCTTGCTGCTTTTAAAGCCTTTGTCTTAAGGCAGGGCCTAGAATCATACAGTTCAGCAGCACAAAATGAACAGCTATTTCAATTGACTTAGCCATCAAGAGAGCAGGGCCTTTCTTCCATGGTAAACAGCAGAGCTTTCTCAATTTTCAGCTTCAGCCACTTGAGTAAATCTTGATCTTGGCAAACAAGGAAGCGCTCACTGCCTGTGAAACTTGCTATGGATTCATCCTGTGAGAAACAAGATCCTTAATAGAGCAGCTGCTCAGGGCAACCCCACAATGACAGTTCTTCTTGGACCTCACCTGTCTGACCCGTATGACAAGGCTGCTGCCAGAGATGACGGGCACCGAGACTACGTCCTCCAGTCGGATGCTCCACTGGATTGTCCAGCCACCCCAGGGTCGACATCTTTCCAAGAGAAACACATGCCTAACAAGAGGAGGGTGAATGCATACACTTAGTATAAAATGTTGTACTCACTTCCACAAGCAACAGACAAATCCACAGCAGACTGATCTCACTAGGTGCAGAGCACATGCACGCCTGTCCTAATGGCACCAGAAGTGCTTAGCAGCACCTTGCCATTTTTAAGCTCATGGCAGCCTAGATTTGAGTGCAGAGGCCAGCTTCCCTGTGGGGTCTGTCAGTGGATTACACGGCTTCTTTTCTTCTTTGCTGACAGGGTGAAGGGCACATTTTGTGAGTCTCCTGCCACCTGAATCTACAGCACAACACCCCAAGGGTTAAGCTGATTGGTCAGGAGAAAGACCACATGCTTTCAACCACAGTGGCCATTGTATCTACTCAGGACTATCAGTATCTTCTGCAGCAGCGACCATGCTTGCCATGAGATCAGCCTACAGTCCATGCAGAAATGGTGTTTGTAATGAAGCGCTTATTTCAGGCAAATGGTGTTACCGGTTATTTGTTGTAGGCTTTTTCAGTTGCTTCATTGGCTCCTTTTGCCAACTTCTGCATTTGTTTTGTTGTTTTGTGTTTGAACAAAAACATTGTTTTTGTTCCAAAGGTGATCTTTGCTTTCTCGATTTATGCAGTTTTGACTATGCCTTCCACTGCAAGGTGGCTGAGCAACTGACCGATGTGTGTCACGAAGTTCACCATGTTCTGTGTGTTTTATACATTGTACCAGTACAAATAAAGATCAGTTGACAGCAAGTGCACCTGTTATGTTTGCATGAGAACCAATTAGACCAGCTTTCCACTCTCATGCAGAGAAACATCATGTTCTTTTGGCGTGACTTCCCGACATACGTCACCAACAATTAACAGAGGCGTCACACTGCTTCTATTATACTTATACAGATGACTTTCGTTAATTGAACTCCACTTAGTTTGAAGTTTCACATAATTTGATCCTAACAGAATGTCCTGGCCAGCATCCATACCCTTCTATGAGTGAAGGCCGTCATTATTTCGATACTCAAATTGGCCCTCACTGAAAAATTCCTACTTGACTGGTCCCCATACACATGCCTTACCCCAATAACCACTGGAATTGTGACTTGGATGGCTGGCCCAATAACCACTGGAATTGTGACTTGGATGGCTGCAGCGTCTTTCTTGCCAACCCTGATGGACAGTAACTTCATCAAAGGCGTGCTATATACAGGCAAAAATGCCGCTTTCTGACCTGTCTTCAGCAAATTTTCAAGCGAAAGTGGCAGTTCACAATTAAATGATTACCATATTTACCCAATTCTAATCTGCAATTTCATTTCATCATCATCATCATCATCATCATCAGCCTGGTTACGCCCACTGCAGGGCAAAGGCCTCTCCCATACTTCTCCAACTGCCCCGGTCATGTACTAATTGTGGCCATGTTGACCCTCCAAACTTCCTAATCTCATCTGCCCACC
Source organism: Dermacentor andersoni (assembly GCF_023375885.2). NCBI lineage: Eukaryota > Metazoa > Arthropoda > Arachnida > Ixodida > Ixodidae > Dermacentor > Dermacentor andersoni. The sequence goes on from NC_092819.1 coordinate 718,398, forward strand.
TAACTTTCTGTCGCCCCCTGCTACGCTTCCCTTCCCTCGGAATCCAGTCCGTAACCCTTAATGACCATCGGTTATCTTCCCTCCTCATTACATGTCCTGCCCATGCCCATTTCTTTTTCTTGATTTCAACTAAGATGTCATTAATGCGCGTTTGTTCCCTCACCCAATCTGCTCTTTTCTTATCCCTTAATGTTACAGCTATCATTCTTCTTTCCATAGCTCGTTGCGTCGTCCTCAATTTAAGTAGAACCCTTTTCGTAAGCCTCCAGGTTTCTGCCCCGTACGTGAGTACTGGTAAGACACAGCTGTTATAAACTTTTCTCTTGAGGGATAATGGCAACCTGCTGTTCATGATCTCAGAATGCCTGCCAAACGCACCCCAGCCTATTCTTATTCTTCTGATTATTTCACTCTCATGATCCGGATCAGCAGTCACTACATGTCCTAAGTAGATGTATTCCCTTACCACTTCCAGTGCTTCGCTACCTATCGTAAACTGCTGTTCCCTTCCGAGACTGTTAAACATTACTTTAGTTTTTTGCAGATTAATTTTTAGACCCACCCTTCGGCTTTGCCTCTCCAGGTCAGTGAGCATGCATTGCAGTTGGTCCCCTGAGTTACTAAGCAAGGCAATATCACCAGCGAATCGCAAGTTGCTTAGGTATTCTCCATTAACTTTTATCCCCAATTCTTCCCAATCCAGGACTCTGAATACCTCCTGTAAACACGATGTGAATAGCATCGGAGAGATCGTATCTCCCTGCCTGACGCCTTTCTTTATCGGGAATTCATTGCTTTCTTTATGGAGGACTACGGTGGCTGTGGAGCCGCTATAGATATCTTTCAGTATTTTTACATACGGCTCGTCTACACCCTGATTACGCAATGCCTCCATGACTGCTGAGGTTTCGACTGAATCAAAACGCTTTCTCATAATCAATGAAAGCTACACATAATGGTTGGTTATATTCCGCACATTTCTCTATCACCTGATTGATAGTGTGCATATGGTCTATTGTTGAGTAGCCTTTACAGAATCCTGCCTGGTCCTTTGGTTGACGAAAGTCTAAGGTGTTCCTGATTCTATTTGCAATTACCTTAGTAAATACTTTGTAGTCAACGGACAGTAAGCTGATCGGTCTATAATTTTTCAAGTCCTTGGCGTCCCCTTTCTTATGGATTAGGATTATGTTAGCGTTCTTCCAAGATTCCGGTACGCTCGAGGTCATGAGGCATTGTGTATACAGGGTGGCCAGTTTTTCTAGAACAATCTGCCCACCGTCCTTCAACAAATCTGCTGTTACCTGATCCTCCCCAGCTGCCTTCCCCCTTTGCATAGCTCCCAAGGCTTTCCTTACTTCTTCTGGCGTTACTTGTGGGATTTCGAATTCCTCTAGACTATTCTCTCTTCCATTATCATCGTGGGTTCCACTCGTACTGTATAAATCTCTATAGAACTCCTCAGCCACTTGAACTATCTCATCCATATTAGTAATGATATTGCCGGCTTTGTCTCTTAACGCATACATCTGATTTTTGCCAATTCCTAGTTTCTTCTTCTCTGCTTTTAGGCTTCCTCCGTTCCTGAGAGCTTGTTCAATTCTATCCATATTATACTTCCTTATGTCAGCTGTCTTACGCTTGTTGATTAACTTCGAATTTCTTCATTTCTTCGAACTTCAATTTCATTTAATATGGGTTAAAAAAGTTGCCTGCACATTATACAGTGATACACAAGAAAGGAACTGCATTCACAGTGTTGACAACAGTGTAATGTGAGAGCCAACATCATCACTACTGTCCTCACCACAGCTGTCATCACAACAGAGCGACAGAACAAGCTTTTATGTAGCTTGGCTCATTCGAAAGATAAGTTATTTCATGTGCTAAAGGTAGTCAAAACAGAGCTGTGTCAGCTGTTTTTGGTGTGTTGGAATCTTGCGTGTGTCACAAGCATGTGCTGGTGGGCTAGTTGGTTAAGGATGATTACAAAGATGGCGCCGAATAAAACAACACACGAAGAAGGGAGACAAAAAAAAAAAAATCGTCTACGTGCTTGTCTCGTGTCTCCCTTCTTCGTGTGTTGTTTTATTCGGTGCCGTCTTTGTAATAGTGTGTCACAAGGTAAACTGGTGAATCGGCTGGCAGATGTGTAGGCCACCACCCCATTTGCGATAGTAGCGGAGTTGTTCAAGGAAAGTGGAATATGAAGCGCAGGGGGCCACATGGAGGATGACATGTTGTGGCCCATAGCAATAAAGAGCTGTCTGACAGTCATGATGGTGGACATTATGTTTTAACAAATTTCCATTCGGTGAAGTTAGCCTGATATAAAATTGTGTGGCCCACACACTTCCAAAATAAATTTTACACCCTTGGGATTTATCTTGTCCCCCACACAATAATTTTTATGCACTTTGCATGCATTTCCTTTCGTTAACACTCTGCGCTCGCTTCTTTCCTATCAGTAATGGCTTGTCATGTTAATATGTGCATGCTGTCTGTCAGCTCAAAGTACCAGGTGTAGCATTAAAGATAGGAAAGACAGGCAAGATAGATGACCATTACTGTTCGGTGCCAAAATAAATCCTAAAGCAGTGGTCTCCAAACTATGGCCCACTGGCCGAATACGGTCTGGGGATGTCTTCCGACTGTACAGCAGCCAGTGGCGGTCCACCTAACGACAGCAGGCCTGCCGGTGTCTCCACCTTTAAGTGGGGCTTCTAAACAAAAGCTTGCACTATTGCGCATCTTCCAGGGAGGTGGCTTCACTGCAGTTACATGATTATATATTGTAATGACGTGGGATCGACGAGTATGCGTAGCAGCACCGCCAAGAAACGCACTTTATCAGTCGTCCAAGGGAACAACAACAACGTCTTCGTTTTTCCCCGCTTCACCTAAAAACCCGCGCGCGCTACTTCAGTGCCGTCCCCACTGGCGCATACCCGCTGAATTATGGTTCTGCCAAATATAGTTGTGTCATTTGCTCCCCCTTTAGAAAAGATCATCGTCCCGATGATAGAGGCTTGGAAAGCAGCGGTAAAGAACTGCGCAGTCTTGGCAGTCCTCATAGTACGGCTTCATACGCAGCACGTGAACGACCTCGGGTAAACGCCGTCGGCGCTTAGAACAGTGCGAGCTGTCTGGAACGACTTCGTAGTTGACGTTACTGATGCGTTGGAGAACTATGTAGGGCCCGAAGTATTTGCGTAGGACCTTTTCAGAGAGCCCACGCTGTCGAATAGGTGTCCAGACCCACACTTTGTCGCCGATGTTGTATGTTACGGCTTTGCGCCGAAGATTGTAGCGTCTGGCGTCACAGTCCTGTTGTTCGTGGATTCGCAGACGCGCAAGCTGCCTAGCTGCCTCTGCTCGGTGTGTTATCTCTTCAGCACACGTCTCGTTGTCGTCAAATTCATGAGGAAGCATTGCGTCTAATGTTGTTGTAACCTCACAGCCGTATACGAGACTGAAGGGCGTCTTGCGAGTGGTCTCTTGACGAGCCGTATTGTACGCAATGATGACATAAGGTAAAACCTCGTCCCAGTTCCTATGCTCTACATCTACGTACATGCTTATCATATCAGCCAATGTCCTATTGAGTCGTTCTGTCAGTCCGTTCGTTTGAGGGTGATACGCTGTTGTCTTCCGGTGGGTGGTACCACTTAGACGTAGAACGATATCTAAAAACTGGGCCATGAACGCAGTACCTCTGTCCGTGACGACTACTGCGGGAGCGCCATGCCTTAAAACGATGGATTCTAGAAAAAATTGTGCCGCTTCATCTGCTGTTGCCCGTTGCAGGGCACTTGTCTCGGCATATCTAGTGAGATAATCCGTGGCAACGATTATCCACCTATTACCAGTAGTAGACGTAGGGAAGGGGCCCAGAAAGTCCATGCCTACTTGTGCAAATGGTGTGGCCGGTACGTCAACAGGGTGCAGTAAGCCGGCTGGTTTGATGGATGGTGGTTTACAACGTTGGCAATCCAGACATGTCTGAACGTAACGTTTAACGACCGCAGTAAGTCTCGGCCAGTAGTAATTCTGCTGAATCCGTGCCAATGTGCGAGTGTAGCCCAAGTGCCCAGCAGTCGGCTCGTTGTGGCAGGCGTGTAAGATTTCACGTCGAAGCGGTGATGGAACAACAAGTAAGTAGTTGCTGCCGCTAGGCGAGAAGTTCTTCTTGTAGAGGACGTTGCGACGCAAGCAGTATGATGCCACCCCTCTTGCAAAGAGCCTCGGCACGCTGTTGGTTTGTCCTTTGAGGTAATCAATAAGCGGCAGCAATTCAATGTCATCCCGTTGCTGGCGTGAAAGATTGGCAATATCCACGAGTCCCAGAAAAACTGTGTCATCATCGTCTTGTGCTGCCGGCTCAACAGGAGACCAAGAAAGGCAGTCGGCGTCTGCGTGCCTGTGATGTTGTTAGGACCGTCACGTTGCAAAGTGTGTGACGCGAGGAAGATGGAGGAGACAGTGCATAATGAGCAAACACACGACAATTATATTGGACGGCACATAAACACGAAGAATATCTTAAACTAGCCCCACACATACACGGTTGTTCGTAAACAGGAAGAAAATAGTCTCACGAGGTTGCGGTTGAAGTCCGGAATGTGGTGAGGCGTAGAGTCCTTGAGGTGGGACACTCGCTGGTAGAGTGATGACCGGCGTGGAAGAGCAAACGCAGCAGCACTGGGCAGGAAAAGGTGGACGGCCCACAGCTTCGTAGACAAGAACAGGCCACTCGGTCTCCCGGTCACCCGAACCTCGCGCATAGAAGCGGGTTCCAAATGCCGGCAGGCCGACCTGAGGCCTCGTGCAAGGCAACGACCCGAGGCGCTCCTCGTCTCGACGACGGACGCTCGCTCTCTCGAACCTCGCGCGTAGATGCAGGTTCGAGGCTGCAGCAGGCCGTTCCGGGGTCTCGTGTCATGCAACGACCCGAGGCATTCCCTGTCCCGAAGACGGACGCTCGGTGAGGTGAACCTCACCGGTAGATGTGGGTTCCGCAGGCCCGGCGGCCCTAGTCGTGCCGGCGTTCCAACCATCTCCGTTGCGCAAGCGCCTTTTCATGTGCTCCACGAGCCTCCCTTTTCTTTCTTTTCTTCTTGTTGAGGACGGCTGCAATGTCGTCTGCTCTTGCGCTCGGTACTTGGTGTGTACTTCTTCACAATCACCTCCTACTTAAGAAAGTTCTTTCGTTCAAAGAACTTGAGGATACTCTATATCTGCGGGTCCACCATAGCACACACGCACCACAAGGGCATTACCACTGCACTACAGTTCCGAGCACCGCACACTCGGTACGTATGAATACACATAAAAATTACCACAGCACTACAGTGTCGAGCACCGCACACTCGGTAAGTAAGAGTACACATAAAAATTACTACAACACTAGAGTTTCGAGCACCGCACACTCGGCATGATGACAACATTAACAAGACACAATACCACGATTGAGGGTGAAAAAAAAAATCCACAAAACTAACATGCCAGCAAATGTTGTTCGACATTAAAGTTACACCGGTTTGAAGTTCGTGCTTTTGAAACACCATGTTTCCGCAGACACACTCTTTATGTGCTTGGCAACCGGCTCATATAGTCTGCGCCCACATTCTCGCTGCCTTTAATATACTCAACCGAGAAGTCATACTCCATAAGTATGAGGCTCCAACGTAAAACACGGCTGTTGATGTGCTTGGCCGACTTGATGTAAACAAGGGGCTTATGGTCGCTCTGTAATATGAACGTGCGTCTAAACAAGTAGATGAACTTTTGGACGGCCCACGTAAGAGCTAGGGCTTCTTGCTCAACTGTTGAATATGCAATTTCTCGTGGTAGTAGTCGGCGGCTTGCATATGACACCGGGTGCAGAATTCCTCCATGGCGCTGCATAAGTATGGCACCTATACTTGTTGATGATGCGTCGGTGCGGAGTACGAAAGGCTTGGATGGAGGTGCTCTCAATCTGGTGCTCTCAATATAGGTAACGTAGACAGAAGGATCTTGAGTTCATCAAAGGCTTTCTGTTCACGTTCTCCCCAAACTACTTTATTAGGGCCTCTTTTCTTGGTAAGTTTAGTAAGCGGGTAAGTTACTTCGGAATAATTGTGGACGAAGTCTCAGTAATACCTTGTAAGTCCGAGAAACGAGCGTACTTCTTTTTTCGTCTGTGGACGCTTCGCAGCCTGTATTTTGTCTAGTGTTTCGACCTGCGGTTGCATGACACCGTTTCCAACAAGGTGGCCGAGGAATTTCACTGATCTTTGACCAATTTCACTTTTTGTTGGACGAATTGTCAACCCAGATTCTCTCACTCGTAGTAGAAATGACTCAATTGTACCCACGTGTTCGTCCCACGTTTCAGTGGCAATGAGCACGTCATCGAAGTAGTAGTAAATATGTGGTATGTCTGCTACTACTTTTCTCATGAGGCGGTTGAAAACAGCTGGTGCGGTTTTAATGCCAAACGGCATGAAGTGGAACTGATATAGCCCTGATGCCGTAGCAAAAGCTGTCATTGGTTTCGACTCTTCATCCATGGGCACCTGCCATTAACCCTTATAAAAGTCAAACTTTGAAAAATACTGTGCGTTCCCCAGTCTCCCAAAGATAATATCCACCCGAGGTATAGGCTCGTTGTGATTGACCAGTATCTTGTTGAGTTGCCTGAAATCAATGCATAGACGCATTGTCCAGTCTCTTTTCTTCACGATAACTATAGGTGATTGGTAGGCGGACTCAGATGGTTCTATGATGCCTTGTCGTAGCATTTCTCCAATTTCTTTTTGTACCGCTTCTTGGGTAGCAAATGGTATTGGATAGGGCCGCATGTTTACAGGTGTATTCGTGGTAAGTTTCAGCTTACACTGGACGAGATGTGTCTTGCCGGGAACCTCGGTGAATACATTCTCGTATATGCTCAGTAGACCCGTGACTTGAGCGCGCTGGTCAGGCGAGAGCGATTCCGATAGACTCACGTTGGCCACCGATTCTTTTCCTTGAAATGGTAAACATGGTAGATCGTCATTTTCGGTATCATCAGTCTGACAAGCAGCTGACGCTTCCGGTAATGGCGGTGATATAGGTGGCTGTTCCTCATACTTTTTCAGTAGATTTATATGGAACAGTGTCATCATGGTCCCGAGGTCAATAACGTAATCGACGTCATTTCTCCTCTCAAGTACAGTGAATGGCCCTTTCCACGTAAGAATCAATTTGTTGTTGTCCGAAGGCAGCAGTAGCAAGACCTTGTCTCCAATAGCTAAATGACGTGGTCTGGCCTTCCGGTCGTAGTGTTTCTTCTGTAAAAGTTTTGCTTTTTGAAGCTCCTCCTTGGCCAAACGACAAGTGTCTTCAAGACGCTTCCGTAGCTCAACTACATACCGGTATGAAGTTATTGCGTCATCATCAATATGATCACCTGTCCATAATTCTTTCAATATCACCACGGGTCCTCTGACATAATGGCCATACAACAAGTAAAAGGGTGAAAAACCCAGACTTGACTGAGGGACTTCGCGATAAGCAAAAAGCAATGGTGCCAAGTACCGGTCCCATTTTTTCGGGCTCTCTTGACACATTCGTCTTATCATTTGTTTAAGGGTGCCGTTGAACCTCTCCACAAGGCCATTTGCCATCGGATGATATGGAGTTGTTGGCAACTGCGTAAAAAAGAGAAGACGGCTTAGCTCCTTCATCAGGCGTGACGAGAATGATGTGCCTCTGTCACTGATTATCTCCTGTGGGACTCCCACACGAGAGAACATCTCTAGAAGTGCCTCAGCTATTTTCTCTGTTTCAATGCTAGGCAGTGCCACAGCGTCAGGATACCGCGTTGCCATATCGACCATTGTCAGCACGTACTTATTCCCTTTCTCTGACATGGGAGTTAATGGTCCCACAATGTCAATGGCAACTCTCTTAAACGGGGTATCAATGACGGGAGTATTTCCCAATGGTACTCGACCTATTAAATGTTTGGGAAAAGTCCTCTGGCACGTATCACACGATTTAACAAATCGCGTGATGTCTGATTGGAATCCAGGCCAGTAGAACTCTTCGCTCACACGGTCTGTGGTTCGCTTTATTCCTTGATGTCCGGCAAGAATCCCTTCATGGGCCATTTTCATCACAATATGACGAAGGCTTCTGGGCACGACAAGCTGTTCCATTTGTTTCTTTGACCGAAGTGTGTATTTTCGGTAAAGAATTCCCTCCTTTACAAAGAATTGGACGTCAGCGAACCTAGTCTTCATCTCTTTGTCCACTGCTTCAAAGCATTTACGTAGACTGCTGTCCTCCCTTTGCCTGCTCTTCAAGTTGATTGGGCTGATGTCTAGGGGGTTTATAGCTGGTACTGGTAATGAATGCAAACCTAATCTTGTCTGTCTGGTTGCCGCTGCCACTTCCGACTTGTCCCTGGTTTCTCTAGCAGCCGATGATAAAGTGTCAGCAGAGATGGATTCATTGGTAGAACAGTTTCCACCTTCTGCTCTAAATGATTCATCCGCAGCGCTCGGTGTATAAAGATGTCTTTTCCATTCATTGTCAGGATTGGAGGCATTCCGTACACCTTTCACATTTCCCAGGACAATATCATATAAAGGATTGTCCATGCATAAAACCCTAGTCTTGCCTGTGAAGAACGGTGACGCGATCTCCACGGTTGCTTCAGGTAACTTCAACAATCTTCTGTCCAGGAGACACACCGAGGAAATTTTTCCTGTCAGCTTACTGTCTGGTACAAGGGACCTTTTGACAATAATAGAGTCACATCCCGTATCTTGCAAGACAGTAGCGGGATGTCCTTCAAGCACACCTTCGGCAGTAGGCATAAACTTTTCGTCTCGTTTAAGCGTCTGCGTTCTTCCGCGTTCCGAACTTCCGGGAACTCGATGCAAGGTCTGTGTCTCTTCGGTTACTGCCTTGGACATGTCTACTTGCTGCATCGAGCACGAAGCCTTCTCGGTACTGTTGGGTTTTTTGGAGCAGTCACCTGTCTTATGCCCAGTGCGGCGGCACTTTCCACAGACAGATGTATTTGTATTTGGACCCTTCGTATTGGTCCAGCAATCAGCAGCTCTGTGACCGCGTTTACCACAAAGAAAGCAGCGTGGTCTTTCCTTCTCTTCTTGTCGCTCAGGAGTTCGAGCTTGACCTGGGGGCTTGCTAAGTTCTCTCTCGTTTTTACCTTTGCCATGGTTGACTAATCCTTGTGCCTCCAGGTAGTGATCAGTAGCTTCCGCTAGCTTGTCAAGCCCCTGACAGTTCCTTTCTCTCAAAAAGACTGCCAGTTTCTCATGGCAAGTCAACAGGAACTGTTCTGAGACAATCTTGTCCCGCAGGGCATTATACGTCCGGTCCGTATTGGCTATTTCTTACCAGTGATCAAAATATCCCAATAGACGACCGGCAAACTGTCTACCAGTTTCGGAATTATCGGGTTTCGCCGACCGAAACTTCCTTCGGTAGCCTTCCTCCGTAAACCTGAAGCATTGCAAAAGCGTCTGTTTTAGTGTCGCATAGTCCAAGGCATGATCCGGTGCCATTCTGCCGACAACACTTAGAGCTACGCCTGTCAAACAGAAGCTTAGCGATAGGGCCCATTTGTCTTGTGGCCAGCCCTGGTTCGTTGCGACGGGCTCAAATCGTTGAATGTATGCATCCAACTCATCGCGTTTTTCGTTAAATGCTGGGATTAGTTTGTGAGGACTTTGGTAGCTCTCGGTAGCACTTGCGTGCACACTCTCTGTAAGCTTCCCAGCAGTCATGCTACCCGCTGTCGCATCCAACTCCCTCAACTTTAACTTGAGCTCGAGCACTTCCCTTTCTGCCTTTAATCTAGCTAGCGCTTCGGCATCAGCTTCTTTTGCTGCATTGTGTTCAGCCAGACGTGCTTCACGCGCTTCCCTATCGCGTGCGCGCTCTTCGTCTACCCATTGTTTCAGTGCCTGGCCAGTCAACCCCAGTTCTTTTCCAATTGCCGTAAGCTTGTCTGTCTCCATCCTCACCCGTCAGACACGCACATGCAATGTGCTGCTCTTCTCTATAGCGTAAGAGCAGTCCTGTCGCGGACGCCAGATATGTGATGTTGTTAGGACCGTCACGTTGCAAAGCGTGTGACGCGAGGAAGATGGAGGAGACAGTGCATAATGAGCAAACACACGACAATTATATTGGACGGCACGTAAACACGAAGAATATCTTAAACTAGCCCCACACATACACGGTTGTTCGTAAACAGGAAAAAAATAGTCTCACGAGGTTGCGGTTGAAGTCCGGAATGTGGTGAGGCGTAGAGTCCTTGAGGTGGGACACTCGCTGGTAGAGTGATGACCGGCGTGGAAGAGCAAACGCAGCAGCACTGGGCAGGAAAAGGTGGACGGCCCACAGCTCCGTAGACGAGAACAGGCCACTCGGTCTCCCGGTCACCCGAACCTCGCGCATAGAAGCGGGTTCCAAGATGCCGGCAGGCCGACCTGAGGCATCGTGCAGGCAACGACCCGAGGCGCTCCTCGTCTCGACGACGGACGCTCGCTCTCCCGAACCTCGCTCGTAGATGCGGGTTCGAGGCTGCAGCAGGCCGTTCCGGGGTCTCATGCCGTGCAACGACCTGAGGCATTCCCTGTCCTGAAGACGGACGCTCGGTCAGGTGAACTTCACCGGTAGATGTGGGTTCCGTAGGCCCGGCGGCCCTAGTCGTGCCGGCGTTCCAACCATCTCCATTGCGCGAGCCCCTTTTCATGCGCTCCACGAGCCTCCCTTTTCTTTCTTTTCCTCTTGTTGAGGACGGCTGCAATGTCGTCTGCTCTTGCGCTCGGTACTTGGTGTGTACTTCTTCACAGTGCCGTTTTCCTGACTTGTATGTAACAACAAAGTCGAACTCTTGGAGTCGAAGACTCCAGCATGTGAGCCGGCCGGAAGGATCTTTCCAATTAGTGAGCCAGCAGAGGGAATGGTGATCACTAACGACGGTGAAAGACCAACCATACAAATACGGACGAAATTTCAGAACTGCCCATACCATTGCGAGGCATTCTTTTTCAGTAGTGGAGTAGTTAGCTTCGGCTCGGGATAGTGTCCTACTGGCGTAAGCAATCACTTTTTCACTGTCGCCCTGCCATTGTACTAGCACTGCCCCTAGACCGACATTACTAGTGTCTGTATGCAATATCGTCGGGGCTTCCTCATCGAAGTGTGCTAATACGGGAGGTGATTGCATGCGTTGCCGGAGCTCGTGGAATGCTCACTGCTGGTCTTCGCCCCAAGTAAAAGGCATATCTTCTCGGGTGAGCTGTGTTAACGGCCATGCGATACGCGAAAAATTCGCAATAAATCGCCGGTAATATGCACAGAGTCCCAGAAAACGTTGCACGGCTTTTTTGTCTGATGGAATCAGGAAATTAGCGACGGCGGCAATTTTATCCGGATCAGGTCGGACTCCTTGGCTATTGACGACGTGACCAAGGAACTAACTAATGAAAACCAAAATGGCACTTCTCAGGCTTCAAAGTGAGACCGGCAGAGCGTATCGCTTCAAAAATAGTTTTCAGCCCTCGTAAGTGTTCGTCGAACGTTGCGGAAAAGGCAATCACGTCATCCAAGTACACCAGGTATGTTTGCCATTTGAGTCCGGAGAGTACAGTGTCCATTAGATGCTGAAATGTTGCTGGCGCTGAACACAAACCGAAAGGAAGTACCTGAAATTCATAAAGTCCGTCAGGCGTCACAAAGGCTGTTTTCTCACGGTCTCTCTCATCCACTTCGATCTGCCAATAACCGCTTTTCAAGTCCATTGAGGAAAAGTAGCACGAGTTTCGCAACCTATCCAAGGAATCATCAATACGTGGCAGTGGATAAACGTCTTTCTTTGTGACCTGATTGAGCTTCCGATAGTCGACGCAGAAGCGCAGGCTACCGTCTTTCTTCTTCACTAAAACTACAGGTGATGCCCACGGACTATTAGATGGTCGAATAACGCCATCTTCCAGCATCGTCTTCACTTGTTTTTGTATTGCTTCGCGTTCCTTTGGGGCCACACGATAAGGGTTTTGTCGGATGGGTCTGGCGTCGACATCAGTAATGATGCAGTGTTTGGTAAGTGGCGTTCGACCAACTCTTGACGCAGAGGAGAAACAGCCCTGGTACTGATTGATGAGCTCAAGAAGACGGTTCCGCTCAACGGCCGTTAACGTTGGATTAACGTCTACAATAGGTGCAGCTGTGTGGATTGTAGAGGCCGACTCCTGCGCTAAGTGGCAGTCTTGTATTTCTGTCACTTCGTCAAAATAGGTGACAGCAGTGCCTCTAACGATGTGTCGGCGCTCCTTACTAAAATTTGTCAGCAAGAGTTTGGCACTTCTGTCGATTACATTGATAAGTGCTCTGGCAAGGGACACCCCGCAATTCAGTGCTAGCGCACTGATGTGTTCAGCTACTCCAGTCCCACTTTGCAGGCTGTCACAGCGCACCTGTACGAGAGAGCAACTCCGCGGCAAAAGTATGACGTCGTCCGCGGCAATACGTAAGCGAGGTTGTTGTGGCTTCTCATGGGTGACATTATCCAAACTCGTGGCAAATGTGACGCTTCTGTCAGGGATGTCAGGGATCACGGCGCCGTACTCCCGTAGGAAATCCATGCCCAATATAAGTTCTTTACAACACTCAGTAAGGATGACGAGGGTGACGACGAAGGTTGAACTGGCGATTAAGAGTCGGGCCGTGCATTTCCCGACAGGTGTCATCAACTGACCTCCGGCGGTTCTTATGTTGGGCCCGTGCCATGGTGTCTTCACCTTCCTCAGTTTGTCAGCGACCTGTAAGCTAAGGATTGAAAAATGGGAGCCAGTGTCAACCAGAGCGGCTATTTCGTGGCCGTCAATGCAAACGATGAGTTCGGTGCTGACGATGTCAGTTATGTCTTTCGTACTTCTATCCGTCGTATTCGTCGTTGTGCTGGGCGTCTTTTTCGTCAATGTAGTCTTCACGTCGTCGTTTGTCGATAACGGGGGATGTGGAGCAGTTAGAGTATTGGCAACCTCACCCCCGGAGGTCGCTGCGGCTAGTGACGTCGGCAAAACTGCGACGAGTCGGCGAATTGTAGCGCGCCGGAGATGGAGAAGGAGAACGTGGTCGGGGCGTCGTCGTATTTTGTGGCTGACTGCTCACAGGAGTGTCGTTGTAAGTGCGTCGACCGTCGTACGGAGAATAAGCATAGTTGGCAGGAAAGCTTGGGTGTTGAGCGGCGCGATAGTTGTTCCATTTGCGGCAAACTCTATAGACGTGTCCAGCTTCACCACAATAATAGCACACCGGTCGACGGTCGACGGTGCGCCATAAATCGGTTTTCCGATGCTGATAGTTCGGCGGTAACTCTCCATGGAGCCAAGGACTGGCGTGCGCATGTAGAAAATATGGCGTTGTTTGTGCTGGCATGATCGGCGGGGTCGGTAGAGTCGACGAGGGTGACGATGTCGGCTCTATTTGTGGCGTAGGTGGTGTTGTAGTTATGGGTGTCAACGGCATTGAAGTTGCGTTGAGTGGACGGCGAACAGCCTCCGCATAAGTTAGGCGCCGCGGAACGCTCCCACAGTCTGGTGCTGAAAAAGCTTGCCGGACTTCATCCCTGACTACATCAGCAACAAAAGATAACGCTGGCGTCGGTTCCGTAGGCGCAACCACAAAGCTGAGCTGCCGAAGCTCTTCTCGCACCACTTCTCGGACAACTTCACGCAGAGACATGTCGTTACTCGCAGCCAGTACGGAAGTGTTCGCCGCCGAGTTGCTCATGTCATGCTGGCGGTATCGTTGATGCAGGGCCCGTTCAATGGCTGTAGCCTCTTTTGTGAACTGTGCCACTGTTGTCGGTGGATTTCTCACAAGGCCGGCAAACAGTTGCTCCTTCACTCCTGGCAAGAGATATTGCAGCTTTCTTTCCTCTGGCATGTCTGGGTCTGCCCTACGGAAAAGACGGGCCATGTCTTCCGAGAACATAGTAACACTCTCATTTGGCTTTTGAACGCGGATTTCAAGGAGACGCTGCGTGTTTTCCCTCCTGTCGATGCTTGAAAAGGTATCCAGCAGCTGTGCGCGGAAGTCGTCCCACGTGGCAAAGCTCCTCTCCTGGTTTACGTACCACGTATGAGCATTGTCCTTCAAATAGAAATAGGCACTCGAGAGTTTGTCCGCCGAACTGGTCTTATGGTTATACTGGGCGACGCGCTCAAACTGGTCTAGCCAATCTTGGACGTCTTCAAAGGCATCACCATGAAAGCTCTCCAGGACCACAGGATTCTGTAGTGTTACTTGCGATGGAGCTGCGGTGGCCATGTTATTTGTAGGAGGCAAACGATTTCTCGAAGTTTCTTGCAGGGGACTGGACTCGGGCGCTAAGCCTAGCAGGCGACGACTGAACCGGTGGACCGGTGTTTCGATGCGCGATGGTGATTCCGGGCTCGATCGTCGGCTCCGCGAAGGGGTGCCAAGCATGAAGAATACCCCGCACCTCCACCAGTGTAACGACGTGGGATCGACGAGTATGCGTAGCAGCACCGCCAAGAAACGCACTTTATCAGTCGTCCAAGGGAACAACAACAATGTCTTCTTCGTTTTTCCCCGCTTCACCTAAAAACCCGCGCTACTTCAGCGTTGTCCCCACTGGCACATACCCGCTGAATTATGGTTCTGCCAAATATAGTTGTGTCAATATGCTGTGATGCCACCTCAACCTGGGCAGTGCTGATGAATAAGTAGCCACGTGCGACCATCATGTGGGTAGTGCATCACACTCTCATTGGCCAGCCCTAGCCACGTCAGAATACATGCCAAAGCTTCCTTGCCTTTGTGTAGGTGCGCTGAAGGGCCCAGGAAGATTTTGTCAGCCCTTTGCCCGTAAAACTACAACATGAATAGCTATATATAGTACAAAGCTCCTTTCTTCATTCCACAGAATGCAGCAAGCTTCCGTACATAGCATGCATGGTATAGCAACAGAGAAGGACATCTTTAAAGAATCAGAAAAGACTGTATCTGCATACAGCTTGTCACAATCTGTCACAATCAATGGGAGAAAAACATGCCTGAAATTAAAAAGCAGACACGTAGGGTGAACAATAAAAGCTGCTGAATTTAGTAGATTCTCAAAGTCAACATTGTTGCACTGCAGGATTCACAAAAAGGCCCTTTATGGGAAGTACTACGTGGGCATGTCCTGTGTCCAGACGACGAAGTGGCAAGAGCCTCTCGGGATTCTCGGCAGCTGTGTATATACGCTTTGTAAATACAACATAGAAATAGTTTTATACTCGTGACATTTTGGTGGACGTGCAAAGTACGCGTCTTCGCCGCGGAGCTCCGCAGCGGACATCTCACCCAGCCTGGGACGATGCTTCCAGTGGAAGGCACCGCATCTGCAGCTGCAATGCCGACTACGCATACCCAGTACGTTGCTCTACCTCAGCCGCAAGACCCCGGCAAGTTCATCGGCCTCGATGGTGTTGAAGTGGAAGAATGGTTGAAGATGTATCAGCGCGTCAGCAAGGTGAGCAGGTGGAATCCGACCATAATGCTGGCCAATGTCGTGTTCTACCTCGACGGAACACCACGAACATGGTTTTACACACGCGAGGAAGAGTTGACCAGCTGGGACTTGTTCAAAGAAAAGCTGTCCGACGTTTTCGGTAATCCGACCGGTCGACAACAAGCCGCCAAGCAACAACTCGCCACGTGTGCTGTTACGTTTCGCCTACGACGCGCGGTATAGCCGGCGCGGATGCAACGCACGCCGGGGCTTCGTTCAAAGCGGCGGACATTTTGGCCCGTTCGGAGCTGCCGCAAAGCCTCCCCGCCAAGCGCGTCCAGGCGTGTTTCAGTGCCACGTGTCTTCGTGTGTGCGTGTGTGTGTGTGTGCCCACGCTTGTCAAAGCGCGGCAGCCGGGGAGAGGAGCTCCCCAAGTGTGAAGCGAGGAAGTCCGACCGGCGCCCGTTTGGCGGATGCGTCACTACACTCGTCTCAACCTGTCTCTCAGCGTGTCCGTGCCCAGTCACGTGCGCATCTGACGAGACGTTCCTCCTGGCCCTCAGCTGCGAGACTATAAAAGCAGCTGCCCCCGGACGCCAAGAGAGAGGCTCCGATTTCTTCTGTTGAGTTACGTGCTCTCCCGTCTCTCCACTTCGGTCGACCTGACCGCGCGCTCTTTTGCGATGCTAGAATAAACAAGTTGTTCTGTTACCAGTCGACTCATGCTTTGCCGGGACCTTCGGATGCTTCCAGTTGTGCCCCAGGCCGCCAGGCCAACGCTACCCTTGGGGCTTGCGATCCATTTGCAATAACGGGCGTCAGCACTGAGGTTCCAACAGCTGGTTGCCAGCGGTGAGATCGCGACAACGGAGGCCAGCAGTGAAGAGATGCGGTTGACTGTATGCTGAGCAGCACAACGACCATCCGGGAGCAGTGCAACGAGCCCTGTGTGATGACTGGTTGCCTGCAGCGGAACGACTGCGCTGAATTCTTGGCTGCGAGGTTTGGTGAGTGCGGGACTTTCTTCTTCTGAGTTTTGCCAGGCTTTTGTTAGTGTCAGAAACAGAGCTGGTAATTGTGGTTGTCGTTGCTGCCGGGTTAGTTTGCGGCAAGACAATAGTAGGCAGTAGAGAAAGCAGCATTCAGAGCAGCCATGGATTTGAAGTCGTTGCGCAAACCGAAATTGCTGGAGCTTGCAAGAGAGTTGGGTCTGGATGTCTCAGACAAACTCAGAAAACCAGAACTGCTAAGGGCTATTCTTGAGTTAGAAGCTGAGGATGACGAGCTGTCGGAATGCCTTGAGACCATTGAGGAGCGGGCAAAAAGACAGGAGCGTGAACGTAAAGAACAGATAGAACGAGAGCAACAAGAGAAAAAAGAAGAGCGCGAACACGCTTTGGAAATGAAGCGTCTCGAGGTAGAGATGGAACGCGCTCGTAATGGAAGTCAGGCACACGGTGCAGGAGAACGAGTATTGTTCAAAATGACTGACCTGATGCGGCCGTTTAAGCTTGGAGAGGACATTGGTTTGTTCCTGGTTAACTTTGAGCGAACGTGCGAGAAGCAGGGGTTCTCTCGGGAGACGTGGCCACAGCGCTTGCTCACTTTGTTACCCGGCGAGGCGGCCGACGTAGTCGCTCGCTTGAATAGAGAGGAGGCAGAGGATTTCGACAAAGTGAAATCGAGTCTGCTAAAAAAGTACAGGCTGTCAGCGGAGGCGTTCCGTCGGAAGTTTCGGGAAAATGAGAAAGGTAAAAGTGAGTCATATACAGAGTTTGCCTACAGGCTTATGTCAAACATGCAGGAGTGGCTCAAAGAAGAGAAAGCGTTTGGTGACCACGAGAATGTTCTGCAGTGTTTCGGGCTGGAACAGTTTTATAGTCGGTTACCTGAGAACGTGCGGTACTGGGTCTTGGATAGGCCAGACGTTAGTACGGTGGCTAGAGCCGCTGAGCTAGCCGAGGAGTTTGTGACGCGTCGGGCTCGCGGAGCTAAGGACGGTCAAAAGGGTGAATTTGGCTCCAAGTTTGAGAGGCCGAAGTTCACGCCCATGAGAGCAAAGGGGGACACACGTAGTGCGGATGCGAGTGAAAGCAGTCCGACCGAACGTAAGGAGACGGCGGCAACCGAAGCCGAACGCAGAAAGCGGTTCGAGACGAGGCAAGCGCGCGTTTGTTATACGTGCCAGAAGCCGGGTCACTTTTCGGCGCAGTGTCCGGAAACAAAAACAAAAGTCGTGTTTTTGTCATTATGCAGCACTGACGAGAACATGAAGCTTCTCGAGCCTTACATGCGAGACCTCCTCGTGAACGGGAAAGAGTGCCGAGTGCTTCGCGATTCCGCAGCTACGATGGATGTAGTTCACCCCTCTTACGTAGAACCCGATATGTTCACCGGCGAGTGCGCATGGATCAAGCAAGCCGTGGAAGCTCATAGCGTGTGTCTGCCCGTTGCAAAAGTGCTTATTGAGGGACCTTTCGGAGCGCTTGAGACGGAGGCCGCAGTGTCATCTATGCTGCCCCCCCAGTACCCGTACCTATTTTCGAACAGGTCCGATCACCTCCTGCGCGAGAAGGGGCTTTTGTTTGGTGAGGCTAGCGTTCAGGCCTTAACCAGATCGAAGGTTCGGGAGCTCGCTGCAAAGGCGGTAGTTGCGGGGCCGACGTTGTCGTACGATGAGAAAGGGTCAGAGGCGCAGCAAGCTGATATTCAGAGCACGCCCGAACTGAATGAAATTGAGCCTGTAGCGTTAAAGGCACCAGCTACTGGAGAGGAAATTCCCGATGCGGGAAAGTTAGAAGAGCTATCTGCAGATTTGCTCATCGCGCCTACGTCAGACGGACTTAATAGGTTGCTAAAAGTCAGCCGGTCGGCTTTGATAGCCGAGCAAAAGAAGGATGGCAGCCTAGAAAACATCCGCTGCATTGTCAAGGAAGGTATCGCCAAGAAAAATGCTCGCTTTGTGGAAAGAGGTGGGGTCCTGTACCGGAAGTATCTAGACCGCAGGGGAGTGGAGTTCGATCAGCTGATCGTGCCTCAATGCTATCGTCAGGATCTGTTGCGCTTGTCGCATGGGGGTTCGTGGTCCGGACACCTAGGAGTTAAGAAAACTAAGGACCGTCTCTTGCAAGAGTACTATTGGCCAGGGTGTTTTCGGGACGCAGACCACTTTGTGAAGACATGTGACACCTGTCAGCGGGTGGGCAAACCAGGGGACAAATCGAGGGCGCCGTTGAAGTTGGTACCTATCATTACGGAGCCTTTTAGACGGCTCGTTATTGATACAGTGGGACCTCTGCCGGTAACAACCACGGGGTACAGACACATTTTGACTGTGATTTGCCCAGCGACAAAGTTCCCTGAAGCAGTACCGCTTAAGGAACTCAGCTCAGTTGAGATAGTCAATGCACTACTGTCCATATTTGCGCGATTTGGGTTTCCTGCGGAAATCCAATCAGATCAGGGCACAGTGTTTACTAGCGCTTTGACGACAGCCTTTCTCGAAAGGTGCGGGGTAAAGCTGTTACACAGCTCAGTGCACCACCCCCAGTCGAATTCCGTTGAGAAACTCCACTCCGTCATGAAGCGCGTGTTGAGAGCATTGTGGTTTGACCAAACTGACTGGGAGCTGTGTCTGCCTGGGGTGAAGTTTGCATTAAGGACCGCGCCGCATGCGGCTACGGGGTTTTCGCCAGCAGAGCTAGTGTACGGTCGCTCGCTGCGATCTCCGCTTCGCATGCTTCGAGACGGATCACTGCCCTCTCCAATGGCTGCAGACCATCTCTTCCACAAATGGCCGCCTCCTGCGCTGGAGCCTCGCTTTGCAACAACATTCCTTTGAGGTGCGTTACAAAAAGGGGAGTCTCAACGGTAACGCCGATGGCTTAAGTCGAAGCCCCTAACGTAAGAATCAGCCTCAAAATTGTTTGTTACTGATGTTTTTCTTCCTGAGGCAGGATTTTTAACATATTGCTTTTGTGTAGTGTTTCAAAGTGATGATGTGCTTTCTAGTGCAATTTTCCAATTTGTGGACGCGTTCTGAGTGCTGCTAAACTACTGTGAGGAACTAGGCAGTAGTATAAAAGGGGAAGGAGCCTGGCAGGGCTTAGTGAGGGTTGTGCCATGCTTGCTGACTGAGCGGTTGACTTTCGGCGTAGTTCTAACGCTTGCTGGGAACGAGAACAAAAATGTCAACTCTCCCGAAGTCACTTTGCAGTGTCCTGTGTGAACCTGAACGAGAGAACGAGGCCTTCTCTGTGCGCTGCGCTCAAGAAACGCCGAAGGACGACCGACTTCGGTTATGAGCATCATCAAGCGACATCCCTCCGGACAGCGGATGCAGTCCCCTGAACATCGGGATCTCCTTCCCCCGGCGGGGCGGTCTGTTACGTTTCGCCTACGACGCGCGGTATAGCCGGCGCGGATGCAACGCACGCCGGGGTTTCGTTCAAAGCGGCGGACATTTTGGCCCGTTCGGAGCTGCCGCAAAGCCTCCCCGCCAAGCGCGTCCAGGCGTGTTTCAGTGCCACGTGTCTTCGTGTGTGCGTGTGTGTGTGTGTGCCCACGCTTGTCAAAGCGCGGCAGCCGGGGAGAGGAGCTCCCCAAGTGTGAAGCGAGGAAGTCCGACCGGCGCCCGTTTGGCGGATGCGTCACTACACTCGTCTCAACCTGTCTCTCAGCGTGTCCGTGCCCAGTCACGTGCGCATCTGACGAGACGTTCCTCCTGGCCCTCAGCTGCGAGACTATAAAAGCAGCTGCCCCCGGACGCCAAGAGAGAGGCTCCGATTTCTTCTGTTGAGTTACGTGCTCTCCCGTCTCTCCACTTTGGTCGACCTGACCGCGCGCTCTTTTGCGATGCTAGAATAAACAAGTTGTTCTGTTACCAGTCGACTCATGCTTTGCCGGGACCTTCGGATGCTTCCAGTTGTGCCCCAGGCCGCCAGGCCAACGCTACCCTTGGGGCTTGCGACCCATTTGCAATAACGGGCGTCAGCACTGAGGTTCCAACAGTGCCTAAACTGCTACCGAGTCGTATGTCTCCTACATTCAGGACGTCCTAGCCCTCTGTCATAAAATCGACATGTCAATGCCAGAGGCAGAGAAGGTTGGACACATTATCAAAGGCATTGCGGACGATCCATTCAACTTCCTGGTCTTTAGAAACTTGTCGACTGTCGATGCCATCATGAAGGAATGCCGCCATTTCGAGCAGGCGAAGAGTCGCCGTATATACAATCAGTTTACTAGGCTTCCAAATACTGCAGCGACCTCTTCCTGTACCGACCCCACCAGCTGATCTAGCTCACCACCTCCAAGCGAAAACGTGACCCGAATTGTACGCCGCGAACTCGAAGCAGCGTTTCCTGCCTCGCCTCAACAGACATCTTGGAACAACACTGCTGAGACGATATCGCTGATCCAGTCCTTGGTTCACCAGGAAATCGCTAATATGGGTCTTCCCAGTGCCTGCTCCTTGAGTCGCCCTGACACCCGCCCTGCTCCTATGACTCGGTCCTATCGCAGTGCACTTCACAGTGTCCGTTATCCCTACACTACCAGGAATCCATCGGACTGGTGTACACCTGATGACAAGCCGATCTGTTTCTGCTGCAGCCGAATCGGTCAAGTTTCCCATCACTGCCGGAACCGCCGGCCATCCCCTCCTCGAAACACCTTCCGGAATTCAAGTTCACCCCGAAGTTCCTCACCCCATCGCTTCTACGACGCTTCCGACGCCACTACCTCGACTCGCCGCTATGCTCGCTCGCCCTCACCTCAACGTCGGCAGCCACATCTGCCCCAGCTTCACCACTCGCCCTCGCCGACTTACCCAGGACCGTCCCAGCAGGAAAATTAGGCAATGCGGCACCTGGAGGTGGTGCTGCAATACCGGATTCGCCGCAAAATCCTCCTTTTACGCTGTTTACAAGATATAACCTTCTTGACGTCAAAGTTGATGTCACACCCGTCACAGCACTCATAGATACAGGAGCACACATATCGATTATGACCAGTCGCCTACACCACTATTTAAAGAAAATTGTTACGCCTGCTGTTACTCCGTTCGTACGAATTGCCAACGGTAGCACGGTGGCCGTGGTCGGAATGTGTACTGCACGTGTGAGCATTTCCGGCCGCCATACTGTCGTCCTTTTCACTGTGCTTGATCAATGTCCCCATGACCTCATACTAGGCCTAGACTTCCTCTCTGCTCATTCAGCGCTCATCGACTGTTCCTCAAGTACTGTGCGTCTTGACTTGCATCTAGTGGATGTTCCTCCAACACCACACGAAATTCGCCTAAGACCTACTGATTTTGTTCACGCTCCACCAAAGGTGTTGACATACATCGAAATGTCGCCTTCTCCGCCAGTGCCCGATGGTGATTACATCTCCACTCCCATAACTGCCATCATTCTCACCCACAATGTTACTGTCCCGCATACGATCCTGAAGGTCACAGACAATCGCATGTATCTCCCTGTGGCGAATTTCGGGCTCGCTAAGCAAACTCTGCCTAAAGATATCACCCTGGCTACAATCACTGCTTTAGAAGTTAGTTGCGTTGAGACTTTTGCCGTCGACGCTTCATGTGAGCCTTTCCGGTCTGACAAATGTACTGACAACGACATTAGGAAAATGA
The DNA here is from genome assembly GCF_023375885.2 of Dermacentor andersoni. Lineage (NCBI taxonomy): Eukaryota > Metazoa > Arthropoda > Arachnida > Ixodida > Ixodidae > Dermacentor > Dermacentor andersoni. Next base: position 740,573 of record NC_092819.1, read on the forward strand.
TTGCCCTGAATCTCGCTCCTACAGAGACTGAACAGCTCTGCAGTCTATTGCTTTCCTACAAGGATATATTCGACTTGAACAACCGACCCTTAGGCCCGACGTCACTTGTCAAACATCGTATCCATGTAGTCAAGAGTTCGACGAAAGTTCGTCTGGTCAGGTAACATGATGATGAAGAAATTGCGGCCACTGACCAAGTCAAGGTGAAAAAACACACAGAGACGTTTCGGGACCCGTACGGGTTCCTTGGTCACACTAAAAGCGGGCAAGAGTCGCGAGTCGTTTTTATGGCAGAATGTGACGTAGGGAACGGGTGTAGTTAGCGGGAAGATTGCCATCAGTCCTGTTGATGGTGTTGTCAGTAGTTTGAATAAATAAAGATTCTAACATGAGTCGCGTCATCGAATTCTTTTCCTTAGCTATTATAGCAGCGTTTTCCCAATCGATGCGGTGACTGCGATTATCGGCGTGTTCGGCAAGGGCGTTCGAGACTTTTTTCTTGTTGGACACGTCCCTTTGGTGCTCTTTTAATCTTCTCGTGAATTTGCCGGTTTCACCGATGTAGCCGATAATCGCAGTCACCGCATCGATTGGGAAAACGCTGCTATAATAGCTAAGGAAAAGAATTCGATGATGCGACTCATGTTAGAATCTTTATTTATTCAAACTACTGACAACACCATCAACAGGACTGATGGCAATCTTCCCGCTAACTACACCCGTTCCCTACGTCACATTCTGCCATAAAAACGACTCGCGGCTCTTGCCCGCTTTTAGTGTGACCAAGGAACCTGTACGGGTCCCGAAACGTCTCTGTGTGTTTTTTCACCTTGACTTGGTCAGTGGCCGCAATTTCTTCATCATCGTATCCATACAGGCGATAATCCACTCATCCATCAGCGACCCTACCGAGTCTCAGCTTCAGAGCGTCATGTCACCAAACAGGAGTAGACAAGATGCTAGCGAAAGATGTCATTGAGCCATCGTCAAGTCCTTGGGCGTCCCCTGTCGTGCTGGTCAAAAAAAGGACGGCTCATGGAGATTCTGCGTCGATTACCGCCACCTCAACCGCATCACGAAGAAGTACGCCTACCCACTACCTCGTATTGATGATGCCCTTGATTGCCTATATGGGGCACAGTATTTTTCGTCTATCGACCTGCGGTCCGGATATTGGCAAATCGCTGTCGATGATCTCGATCGTGAAAAGACCGCCTTTATAACGATTGATGGTCTTTACCACTTCAAGGTTATGCCTTTTGGGCTATGCAACGCTCCGGCTACCTTTGAGCGTATGATGAACTCATTACTCCAAGGATTCAAGTGGTCGACTTGTCTGTGCTACCTAGATGATGTTATTGTGTTCTCGCCCTCATTCAGCACACACATTTGAGCGCCTTTCAGCTGTACTTGCTGTTTTTCGCAAGGCTGGTCTACAGTTCAAGTCCAAGAAATGTAACTTTGACCACCGTGAGATTACTGTTCTTGGACATGCTGTCAATGCGACTGGCATCCGACAGGACCCAGAGAAAATTTGCGCTGTGAAAGAGTTCGCTGTTCCACGGTCTGCAAAAGATGTACGAAGTTTCGTGGGCCTTTGCTCTTACTTCCATTGCTTTGTTAAGGATTTTGCCACCATAGCACGCCCTCTCACAGATCTCCCGAAGAAAAGTGTGCCATTTTCATGGGGACCATCTCAGGCCACTGCTTTTTCTCACCTTACCACCATGCTCACCACCCCACCGATTTTAGGACACTTCGCTACTTCAGCCCCTACAGAGGTGAGCACCGATACCAGTGGCCACGGAATCGGTGCCGTCTTGGCACAAGTTCAACTCGGCCATGAACGTGTCATCGCGTACGCTAGCCATCTTTTGTCACCTGCAGAGCGGAACTACTCTATTACCGAGCGCGAATGCTTGGTCGTTGTGTGGGCAGCGGTGAAATTCTGCCCCAATTTATACGGCAGGCCCTTTTCTATTGTAACGGACCACCACACCCTCTTTTGGCTTTTGTCCTTAAAAGATCCCACAGGGAGGCTTGAACGATGGGCTCTGTAGCTGCAGGAGTATTCCTATTTGGTGGTATATAGGTCTGGTCGCCTACACAAGGATGCCGACTGCTTGTCCTGCTACCCTGTACACACGCCCGCCAACACCGACATGGACGCTTCCACAAGTGTTCTTTCTGTTTCCCAGCTTTGGGCATGGCTAACGAGCAATGCCATGATGCTACTTTGAGGACCCTCATTGATCGAATGGAATCTGTTCCTACTGATCCATCATTACGGTGCTTCGTCCTCAACGACGGGATATTGTACCAATGCAGTTTTCATCCTGACGGTCCTCCATTTCTCCGTGTCGTTCCTCAACACCTCCGCTCCACGGTGCTTCAGTAGCTTCATGACGCCCCAACTGCCGGACACCTTGGGTTTGCTCGCACTTACGACCGCGTGCGCCACCGCTTCTACTGGCCTGGCCTCGCTCGCTTCGTATGGTGCTATGAATCTGCTTGCAAGCCCTGTCAACATTGCAAAAAGCCAGCAACGCTTCCTGCCGGGTACTTACAGCCAATCAACATTCCACCTGAGCCTTTCTTTCGTGTGGGTTTGGATCTCCTTGGTCCTTTCCCCGAGTCCAGCTATGGCAACAGGTGGATCGCTGTGGCTACTGATTACACGATGCGCTATGCCATCACTCGAGCACTTCCCACGAGCTGCGCAACTGACGTCGCAGATTTCCTCCTCCACGATATCATTTTAGTATACGGCGCCCTACGACAGCTCTTAACTGACCGTGGCCGCATTTTCCTCTACCAAGTCATCACCGATATACTATGCTCATGTTCTACCCAGCACAAACTGGCTACCTCCTATCATCCCCAGACCAACGGCCTTACTGAGTGACTTAATCGGACCATTACAGACATGCTCTCGAAATGCGTTTCACACGACCACAAGGACTGGGATGTGGTTCTCCCTTATGTCACGTTCGCCTATAATTTATCACACCACGATACTGCTGGGTATTTCCCCTTTTACTTACTCTTCGGTCGTGACCCTGTCTTACCATTGGACACTTCACTCCCCTCGATAGAGGATTCGATGACCGAGTATGCCCGCGATGCCATTGCCCACGCTGACCATGCGCGCCAGCTTGCCCATACTCGTCTGTTGGCATCGCAGGAATCTCAATGGCACACTTAAAATCGCCACCATCGTGACACATATTTTTCACCAGGCTCTCTCGTGCTACTTTGGTCCCTTTGCCGCTGAGTGGGGCTCTCGGAGAAACTTCTTCCGTGCTACAAAGGCTGTTACCATGTTCTCCGTCAAGTGACCAATGTCACTTACGAGATAATCCCCGTGACCTCCAACAAGCCACCCGGTTCCACATCACCTGACATCGTACACGTCTTTCGGCTTAAACCTTACTATGCCCGTACCGACGGCCCCGTCTGAAGCACCGGGACGGTGCTTTTTCTGCCGAGGGTCGTGTTACGGTGGAAAAGAGGACAAGGTCGTCGACGGTGAAGAGGATAAAGTGGCAAGAGCCTCTCGGCATTCTCGGCAGCTGTGTATATACACTTTGTAAATACAACGTGTAAATAGTTTTATACTCGTGACAATATGTATAACCAACTAGCCCCAACCTTAGCTCTTCTTTCGTAGACATGACTTATCATATGGCAATTCGACGGCCGAGCTTTGGAAAAGTTTTGTCTTGTTTCTTTACCATAGGGAAGAAATAATTATTGCCTTGCACGGAAGTATTGGGCCCTGAGCAACTTCTGTCCAGTTACGAGTAGCTCTAGAAAGTGGCCTTTTGCGTCGACTTAATGGACCACATGACTAAGCTTAATGTGAAGCTGCAAAGAGAGGCACACCTCACCTAATTCATGACCGGTACATGGACATAACAGGTCTCAGGGCAAAAGTCCAGTTTTCTTGAGAAGCAGGTACAAAGTCACAACAGGGAGCATTTTTGTGGCTGTTCCAAGGATTAGTGCAGAGACTACAATATGGAATTTCCTTACCTGTTGCAACGTGAATACTTGGTCATCTGCACACAGAAGTTTGTGAGCGATTCTCTGACCTTGATGCCAGGAAGAACGAACTACAAATGTTTCAAAATCCATTTAGCTGCGATGTGAATGCACTGCCAGGTTCCTTTTAATTAGAAGCCATTGAACTGCAGGCAAACATCTTCAAGTCAGAAGCGAGTCAAAGTATCCTTATCATCATAAATGTAGCGCCTTTGATTATCCATTTCTCATTTTTCTCGCGTAAATATTAGCTGCATTGCATGTGTTTTCATGTTCTCCACTGCTGGTGTGTTGTGTGCATATTATTCCAAACAGCGTAAAATATCTCCACCACTTGAGCATTTCCGGTAGTGTATGAAGACGGCTACGGGAGTGACAGACTAGGCTTGCCCAACTATTTAAACACATAGCAGGGATGATCGTGTGCCAGCTTTAGCGATGGTTATCGAGCCCCTGAACGACATCAACAGCTTTGTTGAGTGTAGAGGAGGTGACAGCGAGCGAGATGCTGCACATGGTTAGAGGAGGGATTGTGACCCTTGATGACGCAGAATATGATATCAAGCAATCCTGCTTCAATCTTTATTTTGAGTAGTCCTGCTACAAGGGAAGGTAATGTGACATGCTTGTGCAATGCATTTTTGCCCTACTTTTTCTGTTTTTTTCTTCTTCTTTTTGGGCAATTCAAAAATCTGCTTAATTTTAAGGTTTTTTGCAGTCCAGCAAATTTTGATTAACAATGCTTTACTGTACTTAGTGGAGATTTTAATTTGCGGGTATAGATCGGGATGCAAGAATTCCATTGTTTTCAGATAGGGCATCAGCTCATTGTATGCTCAAAACAATGGCAAAACACGGCATGGCTAAGGCTTTCAACAAGCGTCGACGAGTATAAGAACAATCCCAAACAATACTAAACTTATTATTCTGATGACACATCCATTCCCGACTATTTGGACTGTGCGCTTGACATGTTTCACTTGGAAGATAGCATAGATAAGGTGTGGGTGTACTTTAAATCTGCCATTGCGACATTTCTTTGCAGTAGGTGCCACAAAGGAGGACTAAGCCCATTGAAAAATGCAACCCATAGGTCCCCAGAAATCTTATCCACTTGAAGCAGCACCTAAGGTGAGCATGCCAAAAGATTCAAGTGAATGCTACAGCAGCTGCAACTCTTCGTACACAAGTTTGTCTTGCATTGAGTAAAGCTAGGTCATCTTTCTTCAGATATACTTTGGCCAATTACTAGCAGAATGCACAGCATTGCTTTTGGAGGTATCTGTCAGGTACAAAACTCTCTATTAAAATAGTATTAGTCAATGGAGCACATGCAGTGAATTTTCTCCTGTTGCTGAATAATTTAATAATCAGTTTACCTGAGTGTTTGCTTCCAGTGTAATTACATCCTCAAACAAAAAGCCACCGCAAGTGGATCAGGACAATATATGGAATGGTGTTTTCAGAAGAGGGATAATTACATTGTTATTGAGGTTGGATGTCACCAGAATTCCTGGTCCTGATATGATGCTGAACGAATATTTGAAGACGCATTGTGAATGGGCATTGGAATATTTAGTTAAAATATTGTGATGGTGTCCAAATAGATGAAATGTAAGGCACAGTTTATGTAGCCTATTTACAGAGATAGCCAAGATGGCTGAGTGCACGCAATGTCCCGGTTATTGTCATCTCCTTCATTTGTCCAAGGAGGTGGCTTGACATCTAACTGTTATGTTGTCTCAGTGCAGATTATTTACTACAGACCAGAACTTTAGGCAAAATGCCTATTATTTTACTTATAATGCTATCATGTCTATTAGATATATAAGCACGAATTAAGCCATTCTAAGCAATTTAAGTGTGGTTTGTTTGTGCCCATATGTGTATTTCAGCATTACCACTAGTTGTTGAAGGCCTTAAAGAGGCCCTTTCCTGAGGTTTAAGGACCTAAAAATGCTATTTTCTATGTTTTCTTTTGGTTTCAATTCATTGCACACATCTTCAGGCTACATTCGCTGGCAACGCGAGCACCTTTACTCGCAACACTAGTGCATGTCAGCTTTGCTTTGAGCCTGTAAATTCATTCACTGTACACGTCACTTCATGTAAAGGTCATGAAAGCGAAGATTGTCATCCACCCGAATGTAGCATGAAGCTACAAAGGAAACCCACATGGGTTTCTCAGAAAGAAAGCTTCTGAGATTTTCCCTTTCATCACACTTCCTCCACCTTGTGAGATTCTGCAGAACTGATCTGACACGTGGAGGTTGCGCATCGTACATCTCACAGTAGAACCAGGACAAAATTATTCCTTTGTTATACAGGTCACTTGATTGCAGAGGCGTTTGCCTGTAGTTGCTTTCTCATTGCATTATTTCTGCTGTTTTCTCTAGCTAATTCTTAGTCACCAGTGCATGAGGTGCATGAAAGATGCTGAAAAATAAGGACACTTAGAAGTGCGCTGCTCCAGCCATTGACCTGTGGTACTTCGTGGACGGAGGAACCATGTTCTGTCAAACATGTGGGAAACAAATGAGAAGCCACTGCAACATTCAGCTCTTAGCGCACTGAAAATGAGCAATGTATTGAAGTGCACACTTTCTAAATGATTTTCTCACAGTCAACCAAGAGCTTCTCCCATGTATGTATGCACATGCACTGTGGAGAGCACATGTGCCTATCTTCCCCCGCGTACTCAAGTTGTCACATTCGCACGCATCAGGAGCCAGTGCAGACAGGTGTGCTATGCACTCTCTCGGTTGTCCCTCTCGACGCGCGTACCCTCTTTCCCTCCCTGACTTGCGGAGAAAGGAAAGCGATCTGACGCACAAGGAGGACATTTCCCTCGCAAAGGTAAAAAGGTATACAAGACCCTTACCGGGAGAGACTCCTCTCTCTGGCACCTCGACCTCAAAGCTGTCAGATACGGACACCTGCTGCAACCCGTGGGTGACCTTGTTTGCCTGACTATGTCATGAAATGAGGCAAGCCTATTTATTATTATTGCGATAGCAATCACATGGACACTCCAGGCACATTTTTGCCGTCGGCATCACCGTGATGTTCCGTATAAAGCCCAGGGGCGATAACACCATGGCCACGCACTGTATGCTGTACGAGCTAGTGAAAGCACGCGAGGGGAGCCTACAATTACAGCACAATCTGGTGCTCGCAAAGGAGGAAGGCGGAGAGCAACCGCGCCATCTTTCGTCGCACAAAAGGCTGTGGGGAAATCGGAGGGAGGGAGGGGGAGACAGCACGAAGGTCACTTCGCTTGCTGCTGCTGTCGAACTTGCTCAAGCCAGCTTTTTGGCAGTGAGCGTCCGCGGTCAACGAGTGTGATGTGTTCATGTTTGCCGCTGTGCGCTGACACCATGTTTCTTAATTCAGTTAATAAGCGAATGTTTCCAAAGTTATATGGTCGACAAAACTATCCTTACTTCGTACAACTGTCTACTAATTTTCTGTCACAATCGATGCTCCACCTAGCTTTCAGGCAAAACTGCGACTTTCTTTATTTCAGAGTGGACTTCCCTCTGAAAGTGTTACTTATTGCTTGTAGCAATAAACTACAATTACACAAACGATTGGTTGGGGAGTACCACAGACAACTGTGTGTGGCTAGATCTGGAGCTTGCCTTCAGTCCTAGCCTTACGCAGAGAGAACCCCCCCCCCCCCTACAATATAATGGTTGATCTTACTTAAGTTCTACAGAATTTTTAAATATTGCCTGAGGCAGATATCATAATTCTGGTCCTTGAGCTGTATAATTTGAAGAGGCAGAAATTACTAGCACGAGAATTTGAAACACATATTCAATTAGTTAAGGAAAGTTCACTAATTAATTTCCTAATTAATTACTTTACAGCATATATTGCAATTTATAAATCATAGCCAGTAAGTTTGCAAGATGTACCCACTTGTAATGAATTTCCAGGATTAAACCAGTTTCGTAATATCATTTCCTAAAGTGTAGGACGAAATACACTGCTTTTATGCTTCAATGCATTAAAAAAGCACTGTTAGAAAAGTATGTATAACAGCAGTACATTTCTATGGCGTGTTTGCTGGTGTCATTCAGTAAATTTATACCAAGTGTATATGCCTTGCAAACTCATTGGCTACAATTCGTCAACTGCCACATGCATCGGAACATAATTAATTGAAAATTTAATGATTAAATTGTTGTTAATTAGTTTAATATGTGTTTCAATTTCATTTATTGTACACCTCTTCTAATGATACAGCTCAAGGATTAGAAGTATGTTATCTGGAATAGGTGATATTTAAAAATTCCATAAAACTTAAAAATGATCACCCTGTAAATCTTGAATACAGTCACCAATTTGCCATTGTGCTGATTTTCAGCTGTCTTTTTGAGTAGGCTTCACGCCTCGTAGTTTGTTTCTAGCTCTAAAAAATTGTACAGATCCATGCACTGTAGGAATCGATGTAAGCAAAGCTTCCTGTGCTGTTTGCTTTGACCTGTGATAAATAGCGGTGATGCTGATGGTGAATGTTTAATTTCTTCAGTGTTTAGTACAATACAAGAGTGGTGAATTGATGTTAAAGATTACCTTGCATGCACCACTGCTGTTTGTCTGTGTAGTACACAGAACACTGAGCGAGACATGTTTGCTTGAGGCATTCTTGTGTGCCATTGTTCATAACCTCTGAGAGGATTAGCATTGTCACTGCCTTATACGGCACATTGCATCATGGCAAAAGTGTTAAACTCTAATTGAATTATGGGGCTGTACGTGCCAAAAACACAATCATATTATCAGGCACGCCATAGTGGTGGACCTCAGATTAATTTTGTCCCCCTGAGGGTCTTTAACGATCACCTAAATTTAAGTATTCGAGCGTTCTTGTATTTCGCCCCCATTGGAAATGCAGCAGCCTTGGTCAGGATTGAACCCACAACCTCAAGCAATGCCATAGGCACAAAGCTACAGTGGCGGGCACAGAAGTGTTGATTCGACGTGCAGCCGCTTCCGTAGTGTCGCACAGATGCTATGATGTTTTAATGCGGTAATGCATCTCCACGACCTACATCAGTTGTCTGCTTGACAAATTTGCGCGGTGTTTATTTTCAGAAATAGTAGAAAGGCGCCATACCATATCCCAAACATAAAATTATCCAGTTTGTTTTCAACTGCTGTCATGTATAGTAGTAGCATTTCATTGCCTTCTTATGTCTCCTTTTCCCTCTCCTGCCCTGCCACCAGATTTGTGAGCTTCAAGCGAAGGGTGGCAAGGCTGTTATTCACTTATTTCTTGACTGTGTTGGTTCTACCCATCCTCTACCTCCTCTCTACCGTTCTATCTACCTGCTCTCTGGACTGCTGCATGTTAATACAAAGTTGAGCACTGCAGCTTCTGCGATGCTCTTGCGGGGGGGGGGGGGGGGGGGGGGGTCATTTTTGTGTTCCTGTAGACCGGGATGCAGTCTAATTGATTAGATTGGGGTGATACGGTGATACAAGCTTGCGCTTAAGCTTCCATGTTTTATTGTCCCACAGTTGCCAACCGAATATTCACATTTGGCTAAATGCTATTAATAAACACTACCATACCCTCCTTGGAGAAAGTTAAATGAATGTGCCCATAATGTGATTAAGAAAACTATAAACAAAACAGTTCACTGCTGAAAGGTCGTGAATGTCTCCTACCAATAAACAGTCACAAAGTCGGGTTGTGAAATCAGAAAGGTGACGTGGAGGCTTTCTGTTTCTCTTTGGGTAGCGCTGCGTTGGAGGACTCTGGTGCAATACAGGTGGTGCAGGACCGGGCACTGAGGTAGGTAGAGGATATACAATGTCATCACAGTCAAATGATGTTCTGGCTGGTGCTTGTTTAAGGCCAGAGGCATCTTTGAAAAAACTTGAGTTGTGCATTATTACTCTATTTCCTCTCGATGCCTTGATTTGTGATCCGTGAATACTGACAATGGTATAAAGGTCTGGATCATAGCATGGAGGGAACTTGTCGTATCTGTCTTTCTTGCATAAGACTCGTTGACCAACACAAAAGCGATGTGGTTGAGTGTGCCTTCGTGCACCAGCATGTTGCTTGTTGTATGCCTTTTTTTCGAGCACAGTTGTTTTCCGTTTTGTTAAGTCTTCCGTTACCAAAGCAGCTTCAGCGTAGCAAGGCAGAAGATTTTTCATCGCTCTCCCAAACAGCAGTTCATATGGTGATCTTCCTGTAGTCGAGTGTTTTGAAGACCTGTATGACATCAGGAAAGTGTAGAGCTCTACTTTCCAATCTGTGTTCTCAAGCCGACTTGTGTGAACATGCTTTTTCAATGTTCTCATGAACCGTTAAGCTTCGCCATTCACTTGAGGCCACAAAGGTGTGATCCGATGATGCCGAAATCCCAACTCTTTTGAGAGTGCAGCAAACTCTCGGCCTTGGAACGGTGGCCTATTGTCACTTATTACCTGTGCAGGGATTCCGAACTGGCAAAACACTTGTTGCAGAGAGGGAAGCACATTGTTTGCACTTGTGGAGTGTATGACTTATCCCACTGGGTATCATGAGAAGTCACTTATCACCACCATAGCGTACTTTCCATCTGGGAAGGGACCACAAAAGTCGACTGACACCTCTTCTCAGGGACTACTGGGTAGTTCCGTGATGGCAAGTGGTTCTTGCTTTGCTTGAGGTACAGGTGCTTGCCATGGTAGGCAGCTTTTAATCGAAGTGTGCACGAGCTTATCTATGCCTGGAAACCACACTTTCTCTCTCAACATTTGTTTTGACGATCCCCTGATGGCCCTTGTGGGTGAGCAGCACTGCTTGTTTCTGCAGAGTAGTGGGAAGAACTAGGCATGTTCCTCGAAGGATGATGCCCTCAGGTATTGTTGTTAGTTCTGTCTTTATATATACAAATGGCTTCAGTTCAGCTACTCAGCTGTTGAGTGTGGAGTGCTGGATAGCATTGATAAGTAACTGTAGCTGCTAGTCTGCTTTAGTTGCGTCAGCGACTTCTTGAACTGAGAAGGCCTTTGAGATGTCGTGGCACTGGAAAAGAAAGAAGCACAGTACAAGCGCTAACTCGCAACTAAATTTAGTTTCGAGTTAGTGCTTGCACTATGTTTCCGTGTTTTTTTTGTCCCGCTTTGGAACTGTGCTTACAAGTATTCAGTTGTTAAGCATGAACCAACTAGCCTAGCAACTAGCTAGTATGCATACTGGCTAGTATGCATACTAGTATGCATACTGTATGCATACAGTATGGATGCAGTATGCATACAGTATGCATACAGTATGGCAAGCATACTGGCTAGTATGCAAGCATACTAGCCAGTATGCTTGCCAAAGGCTTGTGATCAGTCAGCAAAAGGAAGTTGATGCCACAAAGGTAAAGGCAGTAGTGTTCCATGGCCCATAAAGCTGCGAGCATCTCATGTTCAATTTGGGAGTAGCAGCCTTCAACTGGTGTAAGCGCTTTACTTGCATAAGCTATCACTACAATGTGTTTATTGTCACGCTGTGCGAGGATAGCACCCAGTCCATGTGGACTTACATCTACCACAAGTTCTGTTGGTTTGGTTGGGTCAAAGTAAGCATGGGTAGAGGCATCGGACATGGCTTGCTTTAGGCTCTCAAGAGCATCCTGCTGTCGTTCTGTCCACTCCCATAAACATTCTTCAATGTCAGTTCATGTAAAGGCTTTGTAAGGTCAGCAAGATTTCTCAGAAATGTGCCTGTATAGTTAATCATTCTTGGCAGGCTCTTCACTTCTTGTGGTAAGCCCGGAGTTTTAATTAGTAGGAAGTTTAATTTGTAGGAGTTTTAATTTGTAGGATTTTGCTTTGTATGGGAACACTCTGATGGATGTTTCCTGGAGTTTCACCATTAGGCGATAGCTCTCAATCACTTTCGCCAAAAATTGACACTGCTGCACCTGTGTCGATTATGAAAGTGACTGGCACATTGATGGCAGTGACAATAACTTTTGGAGATGGGCCTACTTGAGGGGAGGTCATGGCAACAAAAGCATAGCCTTCTTGAACACACTGCCCTATGCACATTAAAGAACCACAGGTGGTCAAAATTAATAGCTTACAGCATTGAAAAAAAAAGAAGTATTTTTCTTTAGTGTCCCTTTAAACATTGATGAACAGGTTGAAGATTTTACAGAATGATTAAATATGTGGCACAAAAGTAGACCTAATAACTTAATGTTATCTTTGATTACACTTATGATTATATTATCATGAGTTGCTTTCTTAGTAGACACAGTAGCAGCTGCAGCTTGCAGTTTGAGAAATTCAATTTATGGGGGTCTTACGGTCTCGCAGGAGTACTGACCACCGCAGGTTCGAGCTTAGCGAGCCACAAGGTCGCGTCAGCCGTCGCCTAGTGTGCCGTTGCACGCATAATTAGGCTGCAAAGGGGCTACCGAGTGCTACAAATGCAGGAATACACGGTACTGCCCTGATCAGTTGCTGGATATCATTTATTGTCTCCAGTGGCACCCAACACTGCACAAAAGAACAGTCCCTGGGTTCACGGGAATCAAAGGTCTCCCCCGCCAAGGGCGAAAATACGAACAGAGGCACCTAGAGCAAGTCGTTGCAAGAGCAAAGGCTCCCACGACATGCCGCTGAGAAAAGTCCTCGCAGCTATGTGCTTGCTCTTGCGATAACCAATGCGCCAGCTTGCAAGAGCTTGGGTAATCTCCTTTAGCTTGGGCCTCTGATAAGTGCAGCTCTGCAAAGTTCAACCATTCGCGAGCACTAGGCACCGCTCTTCGGCTTAGCGTCCGGACAGGATCAACACAAGGTACGTGCTTGCCGTACGGACAAAGGCACCGTATAGGAGCTCAAGTACGTGACACAAAGAGGCCAGTGGATGAGAGGAAACTGTCTACGTACCCAGTGCCAGTCTAGTAACGTTGCCCAATGCAGCCCCAGGAGAGAAGCGTTGTGCTCCCATCATGAGCAGCTGACAGCAGCTATGGATGGATGGACGTTACGAGCGTTCCCTTTGGAACGGGGCGGTGGGTTGCGCCACCAAGCTGTTGCTATTATACTGCCTAATGTCCTACCTAGGTTAAACAGTAAAAAAAGAAAAAAAAAAGACTATGAACTCCCACAACCAAATTTTCTGATTCCCTATTGCGCACTGTGATATTGCACATCTCCGTTTTTTGTCGTTTCCCTACTCTTATTCCACCAATCCTCCAATCGCCTCTTACTAATCCCTATTGCGGACATGTTTACTTTTCCACTGCTCTCGCTGAACCCAAGGGCTTCAAGGAGGCCAGTGGTGCCTAAATCGACCGCTGGGTAGACGTCTTCACATTCTAATAAAACATGCTCCATAGTTTCTCTAGCTTTACTGCAGCAAGCACATGCTTCTTCTTCCTTCTTATATCCTGCTTTATAGGTGCAGGTTCTAAGGCATCCCAATCTCACTTCGAAAAGTAATGAGCTTCCTTACGAGTTATCATAAATTGTTTCTTTCCTGATTTCGTTTTTTCCTCTTAAGTAGTTACTCATGGCAGGTTTCTTTTCCATTGCCGCCACCCATGAGAATATTTCGGCCTCTCTGACTTTCCGCTTGACGTTCTTTGTAGCTGTGTTGCCCACCTTACAGCAGCGCTGGATTAAGGGGAGGGGGGCTAAGGGGGCTGCAGCCCAGGGCCTCACCTAAGGCAGTAGGAGAAGGGAGCCCACTTATTCTACTGAAGTACTATAGCGCCAAACAGACAACACAAGAAGAAGAGACACGGACGAGCGCTCGTCCGTGTCTCTTCTTCTTGTGTTGTCTGTTTGGCGCTATAGTACTTCAGTAAATATGCACCAACTAGCCCAACAAAAAGTTCTGCTGGAACCACTTATTCTAACCTGCTTAGTATATGGAACCATGGGCAACGGAACTTCGAGCGACATGTATGAAGCGAGAAAACCAGAACGAGCAGACGGGGCCCCCCGCCTAATGTAACAGCATGCGTTTAGCCTGATTATTTGGGGAGAGCTTGTCGAGCTGCAAAAACAGGAATCCCCCACCACCCCGGCGAGGCCTTCTCTCTTACGAAGCGAGGTGCGTTTGCTTGGAAGAGTTTTCGTGGTTTCCTGTCAGTCCATCTGTCCAGTGCTGCCTGAAGAGGAGGGGCAAGGGGGAAACACCTAAAACATGTAATGTGGGATGAGGACCTAAATCTCCCTTGCTCCTCGTCCCCACCACGCCACCCTCCACCTCTCAAATAGTTCCGCTGCTGTCCTTCTCATAGAAAGGTTGTGCTGCAGTACCCAACAAAGCCTCCCATTCGACTTTTCTTTACCGTGATGGTAAGTTGGACGGAAAAGGATGAGTCCGATAGCAGATGATGATGAGTCTGATGGCAGAGTCTAGGCAGGAAAGGAAAGAAGACGTCACACATGCTTTTGTCCGCATGCCATGGGGCATGGAATCTTCACTGTTCGGGCTAGGGTTGTGGAAGAGTGAAGGGGGAAGTTCGAGAGCTGGACACAAAGGCCTGTCTCCAGGGCCCATTCCTGCCTAATGGCTGTGCACCCTCTCGCACGCTCGACGGAAAAAGTAGGTCAGACTGACCACCGAACTTTCCAAAAAGAAGTAGAAAAAGATGACTCAGAGGCGACAGAGGGCGCGCAACTTCGGCCGCGCTAGGAGTCGCCCTCTCCCCTTCGTTCTCGCGCTCGGCGTCGACGGGGCGAAAGAAAAATCGAGAACCTCCGAGAACAGACGATTGCTCCTAGTCAATAGGAAGATGAGACCGGAATGGGAGAAGGAGTGAGTTTGTACGGAGAAGGAGGGAACTTGTACAAGGAACTCTATGCGTATGTGAACGCCTGCTTTGGCGCCAGTAACAGAAAGACGCGGCGCGCGTCTATAAAAGGAAGTTGATCGCGGGCTGCGATTCAGCCCTGAGCCGCCGGTTAAGCTTGCATAAGCCCGCCCGCTGAGGAGCTCCCGGGGGACGCACCACCCCTCGGCCAGCCACGGACCATCCAGGCAGCATGCGCCAGTCATCGGGATGGCCACCGTTGGACACCTGCGGTCGCATTGGACTGACGAAGTGCCCGGTGAACGATTAGCATCCATTCATGCGAAAATGCTCGGTTGGAAGCATCAAAGTGGTGCGTCTAAACGAAAGGTGAAGTTAGAAAGAGAAGAGCATGAAAAGAAGCTACCAAAGATGACAAAGTACCTACTGAATGCAGCTTCCGCAGAGCAGTATGATAGCTCTACCCAGAGTCCGTGTCAAACTCCCAATAGTACTGACTGTGCTTCTGTGGAGGACTTGCCAACTCCATCACCACGGTTTCCTGGCAAGAAGCAAGGTTTGACTCATCTTGGTTGTCTGGATCCTGTGAAAACGGTGCCAACCTCGGTCGTCCATATTTCTGAGCAACCGACGCTAACCGAGCCCTGTCCTGTTCCCGAGTCAGCAACGTCTATGCTACTCGGCCGGGCCCCTGCCATAGAGCTTCAGGTGTACGGTCTGCCACACCCAGTTTCTACTACTGCTGATCAACAGGTGCGAAACCTCCCCGATGAGCCTCCTTCTACTGACGAGCACCAGGAAACAACACTCCAAGAACCGACTTACCTGTTTCCTGTTAGTTTGGTTTCAAATAATCATGTTCCCACCCATAAAGTGTGCCTCAAGAGGACGAATGAGACGGCTTCTCGTTGCGGCAACACAGAAGTGCAGACACCTCCGCAGCAAGAGGTACATTGCGAAATTCTCCGAAATGACCCTGCTAAGTGGCCGGACGTTATTACTGACAGCTTTTGGAGTGTATGCCTTGAGAAAGGGCAATTGTATTTTCAAAATCGGACAGAAAATTTCCCATCTTCCAAAAGGCAATACAAAACTCAGAACCGCCATAGGTTACCTCATATTTTCGTTAGAAAGGCTGTAAATGGGGAGGCATACGAGCGACACTGGTTAATGTACTTGGAGTCCAAAGGTTCCGTTTACTGTTTCATGTGCAAACTATTTTCGATATGAAGCAACCCCAGTGCTTTCACTACGTATGGATTTTCTGATTGGAAAAGAGCAGAAGAAAAGGTTTGCGCACCTGAAAATAGCGTCGAGCACCAGAACTACGTGGCAGCATGGCTCACCCGCTCTAACTCGAGCAGCACAATTGACAAGGAGCTGGTTAAGCAACTTGTCACTGAGGCCGCTTACTGGACAGAGGTGTTGAAGTGCATAGTCATTGTAGTTAAGCTTCTAGCTGAGCACAACCTAGCATTTAGGGGGAGTGAGTAAATTTTTGGTTCACCGAGGCATTTATATAGGAGTGCTTGATGCCATTGCCAAGTTTGATCCCTTTCTAGAGGAGCACATCAAATGCTACAGGAACAAAGGAAAAGGTCACTCATCGTATCTGTCAAAAACCATTTGTGATGAATTTATCGAGCATATGGCAAAGGCTGTCAAGGAAAGTCTCGTTGACGAAGTGAAATGCGCAAAATACTTCTCTTTAATTGTTGATACGACTCCAGACCTTACTCACGTTGATCAGTTGTCAGTTGTTTTATGATACTATTTAAATGGGAAAGTGGACGAACGCTTTCTTGGATTTGTTCCAATTGAATCACATACTGGCTTGTATCTTTTCGATACCGTGATGTACCTCTTGACGACCAATGGCATCTCAATTGATGATTGTAGTGGCCAAGCTTATGATAATGCGAGTAATATGTCAGCAAAATATAAAGGACTGCAAGCTCAAATCAAACACCTGAAGGAATTGGCAGTCTATGTCCCATGTGCTGGTCATTCACTGAACTTAGTTGGTGCGTGTAGCGTTGACAGTTGCCTTAAGACAGTCAAATTTTTCACTGTAGATCAGAGACTATGTGTTTTTTGCTGCCTCACCTAAGTGATCGAGGTATCTTTTGGACAGCATGGATGGAACTGGCCAGCAGCTGAAAAGTCTCTCTGAGACCAGGTGGTCAAGACACGCTGAATCCTGTAAGGCCATTCTGAAAGATGTCAATGCAGTCTTCTGTTGCCTTGAAGCTAATTAAAGAACGAGGAAGAAAATGGTGACACTAGGAACGAAGCGACTCTCTCTTCAAGAAAATGACAAAACTAGAGACTGCATTCATGGCAATTTTCTGGAGTAAAATCTTGGGAGCGCTTTGACAAAATGAGCATAGCATTTCAGAAACCAGGCCTAGACATTTCAACTGCTGTAGACCTGTTGAGCTCTCTAGAAGGCTTTGTTAATTCTTTGCGACCTCTCTTGGATACCTTCAAAGAGAGAGCACGCACGCTAAGTACCAATCAATGTTATCAGGATGAGGGCAAACGCATCGTGTTGAGTAAGTACCTGGGAAAAAGAAGTGATAGTGCACTACAAGCTAGAAAAAGGTTTATCGTAGAGACCTAGAATGTTGTACTTGACAGTCTAGGCTCTGCTTTGCGAGTGTGAAAGGCTGCCTACACTGAACTCTGCGAAAGGTTCGGATTCTTAAAATTGCTGACAGAAGTTGGGAGCGAGGCCTCTCTGGCACAGCAGGCTGAGAAGTTGGTGAAAACCTACAAAAATTATTTGGAGCCAGCATTTCCCGCTGAAATCGTTCAGTTTGTGAACTTTCTGCACAGCTCTGTGTGCCAGGACACGAGTCCCCTGGGAATAATGAAGCTGCTGCATAAAAGAAAGCTTATTTATGTGTTTCCGAACCTTTCTATTGCTTTGAGAATGTACTTAAGCATACCCGTGGCAAACTGTGAGACAGAACAATCGTTTTCCAAGTTGTCGCTGATAAAAAATCGCCTTCAGTCGAGCCTCCTCGAGGACAAGGTGAACTCGCTTGCTATCATGTCCATTGAAAGTGACCTCCTGAGCGAAGGCGCGAAAGATGCCATTTTAAAAGAGGACTGTTTGCGCTATACATGAATAGTTCCAATAAGTTCATTGTGTCGCCTCCCAGCCTCCACGTTGCCAATGAAATGCTGAGCAGTGTAATTCAAGATATGAAACCTTCGTTGTTCGTCTCTTGCTTGTTCTTCTTGTGATATTGAGCGTGCTTATAAAGAAGTGTATTTTTGTTGTTTTTGATAGTTCCACATTTATTTGGTGTCGTCCTTGCTTGTCTTACCTTTAACGAAAATATTTTCAAATAATGTTTTGTAATTACAGTTGGTAATTTTCATCAGTATTATAGTGCACTTTTATGGTGTTTGTATTGTCTTAAGTATTGTATATATCTTACTTATAGAGTAACATGTAAAGCGATTACTGCAGTCTGATGCTTGAAATTTAATAAAGAATGTTTTGGATACAACCATGTGTCTCCTCACGCGATTAAACTTAGTGATGCAAACAAAGCCTTGTTTCAGAAGGATCGTCATCTGAGCTGTGTTGTCTTTTCTACGTTCTTCTTCATCTTGAGTGCACTAAACTTTTCCTTAAAGCCTAGCTTTTGCTGAAAACAGAATGCAGGTTAATCACAAAGTGAACATATGTGTTGGTGTTTACAACAGCATGCATTTCAAGTAAGTTTTGTTGTTTTCCTTATAATAATAACAATAATAATAATCCCTTTGATCGCACTTCATTCTCTTTAATTTGGTGGAATTAAAATGAAACATGGCATATTTCCAGTAGCGTAGCAGGCGAAAGGGGGGGGGGGGGGGTCAGTATAGGGAAAGGGGGCCTGCATACGCATTAGCCCAGGGCCCCCATTTTTCTTAATCCGGCCCTGCCCTACAGGCCGCATACTTGCTGGTAATTTAAGCTTCATAGTTTTTTTCCTCCACTGTGAATCAATGTTTTTCCTGTACAGATACCTCAACACTCTCCCAGCCCATTACCTCTCTTCCATATTCCTCAGTCGTTCTTCATACTCAATTTTACTGCGAGCTTCCCTCACTTCAAAACTAGTCCAGCCCATATCACCCTGCACAGCTTCATTTGTAGTCTTCCCGTGAGCGCCCAATGCGAGGCGACCCGCTGACCTTTGGTTCACACCGAGTCCTGATGGTACCCCTGATTTAAAGCAAAAAACCTCATTTCCAAAAGTAAGTGCTGGAACCATTACACCTTTCCACATACCTCGAAGCACCTCGTACCTATTGTATCCACATAGCGCTCTGTGCTTCATAATGGGCGCATTTCTCTTCCCCTTCACTGTTATTGCTTTCCCCTGTGTTTCTATATATCTATTGCCTTCATTTATCAATATATACCAAAGTATTTATATTGTGTTACCCGAGGTATTTCCTGGCCCTGTACCACCACTCTTTGTTCGCTGTTTTCATTGAATACCATAACACCCGATTTTCTAACACTAAATTTCAAACCTAGATTGTTGCTTTCCTGTCCACAGATATTAGCCAGATGATGCAAATCACTTTGCTTGTTAGCTTTCACTTTCACGCTCACTTTCACCTTTTAATTTTGCTTGCACCAGTATTTGAGCCATATACTTTTCCTCCCAGTATATTTCCCATTTACTGGCTACTTCATCTTGCGACAACTGTGCCTCCTTTGCCTGCCTGTGCTCTTGGGATGCTTTCTGTCGTTCGGCAATCGCTTCTCGCATCTCCCTGTTCCACTAGCTTTTCGGTTTCTTTTTTCCTTTCCAACGAATATGTTGTTTCTCTTTCCATATTTCTGTCGTTATTACACTTAGAAGCTCACTATATTCCCACTCTTTATTTGGCCATTTACCAAGTTCTTCCTCAACTCTAGTGACAATATTCGTTATTTGTTCAGCGTTCAAATTCGTACTGGCCATTTTACACTCCTTGCTGCCTTTCCCAACTACATATCCCAATTTCAATATGATGCATTTATGGTCACTCCCTATGCTGCTATACCTTTCCTCATCAATGACCATTTCTCTCAACTTATCATGAATTCCTTCTGTCATCAGACAGTAATCAATGGTCGATCGCCGGTTTCCCACTTCCCACGTGACCTGCTCTTCACACTTAGGCCCTGTGTTCATGATAACGAGGTTATGTTGCTCACAAAAGTCTAGCATTGTCTTCACGTTGTTGTCGGCGTAGCCATCAAAATCCTGTATGTGGGCATTCATGTCACCTAATAGGACAATTTCAGCACCATTCTCGAAACCCTTAATATCAGCACTTATGCATTCCACTAACTCTTTATTCTTCTCTGTGCGATTATTTCCGATACACAAATACGTAAGGTCCAGCCAAGTTTTTTTCCCACTCATTGTACCTGATAACCAAAGATGCTCTAGACATATTGAATTTACTCTTTTCCATTTGGCTCCCTGATGGATGAGCATTCCAACTACCCCTCCCTTTCTTTCCGACTTAGTTCTGTTGCACCCTTCCCAAAGTAATTCTCAATAACTGGCGGCTCTTTCGAGTCTCTAAGGTGCGTTTCTGTCACCGCATACAGTCCTCTCTGTTCTCTATTTAACTGTTCCTTTCCTCTGCGGCCCTGCATGTTTATGCAGCCTATTGCATGGCGGGCTCTCTTTCTTGCTTTCCTCTTTTTTCTGTTATCGACGGTGATGTTCTTCTGAGGTTCCCTTAGGGGACCTTCTTCATTACTACCTACTCTGATCTTCTGAGTGACCGTGGGCCCCCTAAAGAAGCAACAGTGCGACCACCAAGTCGCCAGCTCACTTCTCGTGCCAGCCTGTAATTGAAGTGGATCCCGTCTCGTTTAAAACCCCCACACCTTCTCACCTCCCTGTTTACTTCGACAGCCTCGAAGCCTTTCTCTCGGCTCATTTTCCATGTCGCCTCATTAGCAGCTCTTTGTACGTGACTGTCACGTACAGGCACCTCCGGCACCGGGCACACCACGATCTGCATCTGAGGGGATAGCTCGTGCAAGTCGTCCACCCCCTTTGCCAAGCGCCGAACTAGTCCTATCCCTTTCCTGATTAGGACGTCATTTAGCCCACCTGATACTATGACAAGGTTGTGCATGTGGGCATTTTCTGCAAGCTTTTCTTTTGCTCGCTCCATGACAGAACCCAGTGACCGCCACTCTTTTATCGCCTTTCACCCTCTCCACAATTGCTTCTGAGCACCCAGCCAGGTTTGAGTCGCCGGCGATAATCACCCTTTCACTCTCTCCTACCTCTCCCTGCCGCCATTTTTCCTTTTCCACGTGATTCGGACTCGACAAGGGGCATAGTCCCCTGTGCCCCCGCGTTTTCCATGTGGCGGCCTCAAAGTAGGTGCCGCTCTTTACAGCTAACCCTTCACCATGTTGCACGGATTCCACGAAGTTTGCTAGCACTGCCTCTCCTGT
Source organism: Dermacentor andersoni (assembly GCF_023375885.2). Classification (NCBI taxonomy): domain Eukaryota; kingdom Metazoa; phylum Arthropoda; class Arachnida; order Ixodida; family Ixodidae; genus Dermacentor; species Dermacentor andersoni. Next base: position 761,867 of record NC_092819.1, read on the forward strand.
CACGTCGGGGGACTGCGTTCCATCGTCACGCACATTCTCGCTCACAAAGGCGGCCTTGTTCAGCTTTTTCTTGGCTACTTGAAGCCTTTTTTCAACTACCTTCCGTGTATCACGCCCCTGTTTAGCTCATTTTTGAGCTGTTCCACCTGCTTGACAAGCTCTTCCTGGAAGGCCTCCATTTTCTGCAGCCTAATATCGACATCACAGTGTGTGCCGGTTGACTCGATTCCCTCTCCATTCTTATCCGTCCCCTCATCTGCCTTGAGGGACCCCCCCGCGCACTGCCTGCTTTCCCGGCTTTCTTGCCATGCATTGCACGGCTTTTTCTTATACAAATACTATACTAATATAATAATAATGCAGAACACGTGCCTTTTAGCAAAAACCGATACGCACAGGATCCAAATCCTCAATATGTCGCAAAGCAACTCTCACCACTGTTTCAAAAGCAATCAATGCTGCGGAGACCCAAGATATGACACGCTCTCGCACGTGCTCAACCACGTGCCCACGCTCTCATTTTCCTACCAAAACATGCACAGTAAAACCACTAATAGCTATTAGTCACAACTATTAGTGAACTATTAGTAGTCTATGAGTAGTCAACTCAACTATTAGTAGTCTGGACTATTACTAATAGCTATCAGTTTCCCTAATAACTCAACGTCCCATTCGGCTGCACGTGTGGAAGCACGTGGCACAAAAGGGTGCTCTAACCATCCTGCAAAACCAAATGTACATGAAACACACCCACACACACGAAATATGTGAGACAAAAAAAAAAGGAAAAAAGAAAACCACCCAATTACAATTTAATGGCAAAATAAACGGCAAGTCAAAAACAGAAGCAAGCTCAAAGCATGCACAGAAATTTATGATTTCGTCACCACCACGGAGGCCCGAAAAGCATGTCCATTCGCCACAAAATCTCAAGCCACTCTCCATGACGCGAGCGCCCCCACCACAAGTTATCGTGACTGGAGCGCCACCACCGACAACCGTTGCCAGTGGAAAGGGGGAGAGGCATAGGGATGACGGAACAGGTGAATGCCTGTACAACGGTGCCGGGGCACACCTCAATCCCCACAAATTTCATGAAGAGAAAAAGAGTTGATGGAAGAAGTGGAAATGATACATGGTTGCCAGATTCACAAAACATAGTTCGAAGATAACCCTCTTATAGTGAAATCAGAACTGAAGCTTTCTATAGTGCAGCTGCCTTTCTTGTGTCTCCTGCTTTCTGAATAAGAGTACAGTATTCATTCTTACATACCTGCATTGCAGTTATCTTATTTGTAAAATATTTGTAATGACTCAGGCAGTAATGCTTTCATTTATGTTTTAACCACTTATGATACCAGTTTGTAGTAACAGTAATAACTTATTCACCATGCGAAGACAAATTGGAATCTTGTAGACGTTTTACAGCAAGCAGTTTATGCAATGTGCACTAGGGGCCACTCCAGGTGCACCGCCATTGAAAGCTTTCTGAATTGGGAGCAAGCAGGCACCAGCCACCGCTAGTTGCTCCAGCAGCATTCTACTGTGAGGCTGAGGATCGCGTAGTACTATTGAAAGAACAGACGGAAGTCATGCTCTGCCATGAGCTGTAAGACTGTGACAGAGACTCGAAGGTGTGGGATAAAAGTGTGTGTGAGCTTTGGCCGCCTCAGCTGTATAAGAAGTGCCTGTGTTTACGACCATTCGCTTTACACACCTTTCTGCAAGACAAGCACAAAAATCTCAACCACCAGTGCTGTATAGACAATCACCAGCAATGACTTCCAGGCTAACGCCACTTGCAGCAAGAACACAGTGTTACTGCCACCACTGGCACAAAATATCACAAAATGCCGAACTTCAATAAGCATGTAAGTTAGTGCAATGTCCACTCCATGCAAGTGCGACTGATAGCAGTGAAGTCAAACGTGGAATAATAGGCAGGCACTGCGTGCTTTCTTTCTGCACCAGGAATCAAACAGCAGGTGAGCGATCACTCGGCCACAAACCTAACCTAACTTAACCTAACCTGCAACATTTTTGTGCAAGATATGTGAACGCATTTTAATCTGCGCTGTAAGTAATCAGAAAACCATTTACAATTTCATTACTACATTTTACATTTACATATTGCCACCTGGTGTTTTGAGCCAGCGAACAGTCAGCATTGCGTGCCCAGAAAAACGGCGAAGAAGACGACGAAGTCAAAGATCCCGTGCCAGCTGGAGAACCGTCGCTTAGTGCCTGGAATTTTTCGTCTCTGGCTGCTCGTACTGTTACTTACTCTTGCGTTAGCGCGTGACAAACTGGTGGAGGTGCTGGGTAATCTAATCTATGCACCACACCCCTCCGAGCAGCAGGAGCTCCAGCCCCGTACCGGTGGTTACGCCTGTATACCGCGCCAGCAGAAGGATCCGTGGACAAGCCCCTGAGTTTGGACTCCTCCCAGAGAAAATGGCAGCTCCGACCACACCAACAGGTATGGAAGGCCTAATGCCGATTCATTGTTCGCTACTGAATCTGTGAATGCCAAATCCCTTCCACGGTGCCATACATGAGGATGTTGAAGATTTGCTTGTCCGCTATGAACGTGCTGCCGCGTTCAACAAGTGGGATGACGCAGAGAAACTGAAAAACGTATATTTCAGCCTTAACGATGGTGCACGTGTTTGGTACGAGAACTGTGCAGATGCCCTAAATTCATGGGCAGAATTCAATTGCCGGATTCTTGAGACGTATGCGAGCCCTGATCGCCGGGAGTGAGCTGAGCGTGATCTCCGGTCCCGTATACAAATGCCGAACGAAGGTGTCGCAATGTATGTCGAGGACATGACGCATCTCTTTCGACGAGCTGACCCCAGCATGTCGGAAGAAAAGAAGGTGCGGTACCTGATGTGCGGAGTGAAAGAGCAGCTGTTCGCACTCTCGTGCGCAGTCCTCCCAAGACTGTGTCAGAATTTCTTTCCGAGGCCGTCACCATGGAACAGACGCTTTGGCAGCAGGCACCATCATACGAATGCCAAGTGAATGCTGCCTCACCTACGGACTTCTTCGGAGTTCTCGGGCGCCACGTCGATTTCTTTCGAGAGCTCATTCGTTCTGTAATCCGCGAAGAACTCCAGAAGCTGTCAGTACCCTCACAGCCAACGCTCAACTCCTTGTCCAGCATTCTCCGTGACGAAGTCCAGCAAGTGCTAACAGAACCACGCTTCAAAACAGAAGCTCGACTGCTAAGAACTGACAGCTCCCTTATGTCGTATTCGCAAGCTTTGAGGCAACCTGCCCCACCTCCCTACCCGCTTTGCACTGCGTGCCCGGCCATGCTACAGCCCGTCCAAGCGGCCTCGTATTACCAGGACCACCGACAGGCCCCAAGGAAATCAGACGTGTGGCGGGCACCTGATGGCTGTCCCCTTTGCTTTCACTGTGGCGAAGCTAGGCACGTCTACCGACAGTGCTCCTATCGAGAGCTCGAACTACGCGGATTTTCAGCAAACTCGCCGCGACCTAGGTTCGGTCAGCGTCCTCCTGAAATTGAAGAATACGTTGCCCAGCAGTGCGGATCCCCATAAACTCGACACCAGTCACGCTCCCCTTCGCCGTGGCGGTTTTCTCCGACTCACTGTACGTATTAGAGTGTGGTGCGGAGTCGGTCGCCCAGTCTGGACGTGCTCAAGGACCCCTACTGACGCATACGTGGACCGACGATACATTCACAACGACAGTACCTGCTGAATACAGAAAATGAATTTCCTTGGACATTCCTGTAATGCTCGACGGTCGTGAATTGACTGCTTTAGTGGACACTGGAGCGGATTATTCTATATTCAGCGGAAAACTGGCCACCCTTCTGAAGAAAGTGACGGCGCCTTGGAATCAAACGCTAGTTCGTACAGCTGGCGGGCACATCAACACCCCACTCGGCATGTGCACGGCAAGAATACAGATTCGCGGCTCTACGTTTGTTGCCAGCTTGAGCATTCTCCCTCAGTGTTCTTGAGACCTAATCATCGGCATGGACTTTCTCAGGGAGCATGGAGCTATCACTGACGTCACTTTCTCGACAAAGAGCGCCGCAGTGATGACCAACACCATCCACCCTCGAGCATCTCTTCGTGTCATCAACGACGCTGTCACGTTACCACCACGTGCAAGCGTCATGGTTCAGGTGACATGTGACAGACTCTTACACGGTGAAGCGGTCGCAGAAAGCAATCACTCTCTCCTGCTTTCTCAAGGTGTTTGCGTAGCAAGAAGCCTTATTAATCTCCATAATGGCCACTGTGAGGTTCTTGTCACGAACTTCAGCTATGAGCACCGGCACCTTTTCCCCGGTACTGTCAGTGCCTACGCTGACCCGATCGCCGATGTCACTGAGTGTTTTGTTTCCGAGGCAATCGACAAAGCTGAAGCACCTATACGCAACGTTGACATTAGTCCAACGCCTCCTGAAGAGAACAAACAACCCCTATGCGAGCTGTTGCTCGAGTTCCACTCTTGCTTTGTACGGTCGTCGAAGATACGTGAAACGCCGATTACGAAACGGCGTATCATTACCTATGACGACGTGCCCCCCATACGGCAACAGCCTTATCGTGTTTCCCCGACCGAACGACATGCAATTCAAACGCAGGTGAAGGAAATGCTTTAAGATGGCGTAATACAGCCTTCATGCAGTCCCTGGTCATCGCCAGTCGTTCTTGTTAAAAAGAAAGATGGCACGCTTCGGTTTTGTGTTGGCTACCGGAAGCTAAACAACGTCACAAAGAAAGACGTGTACCCATTGCCTCATGTCGACGATTCTCTGGATAGACTGAGGCGCGCAAAGTATTTCTCCTCTATTGATCTGAAAAGTGGCTACTGGCAAATTGAAGTAGATGAGCGGGACCACGAGAAAACTGCGTTTGTGACTCCGGACGGCCTTTACGAATTTAGAGTACTCCCTTTCGGCCTCTGTTCCGCACCAGCCACATTCCAGCGAATGATGGATACAGTTCTCGCTGACCTCAAATGGAAAAGCTGCCTCATCTATCTCGATAATGTCGTTATCTTTTCGGAGACTTTTGACGAGCACCTTCGACGCCTTTGGAATGTGCTCGAAGCAATTCGATCGGCTGACCTTACACTCAAGCCAGAGAAATGCCATTTTGGTTACGAGGAACTGAAGTTCCTTGGTGACGTCGTGAGCGCGGCAGGTGTTCGGCTCGATCCCGAGAAGACTGCTGCCGTAGCTGCTTTTCCCACTCCAACCGAGAAGAAAAGTGTCCGACAGGTTTGTGCTTGTGCGCCTATTATCGACGCTTCATTGAAAATTTTTTGAAGATTGCAGGGCCGCCATTTCGCCTTACACGTGACGACGTGCCAGTCCTCTGGACTGATGAACAACAGACTGCCTTTGCGGAGCTACAACGTCGATTGTCTTCTCCTCCCATGCTCGGTCATTTTGATGAGGCTGCTGACACAGAGTACGCACTGACGCCAGCAATATCGGTCTCGGAGCTATCCTGGTGCAACGGCAAGACGGGACTGAACAAGTTATCGCCTACGCGAGCCGCACTCTGTCATGGGAAGAGTCCAATTATTCCACCACAGAGAAGGAGTGCCTCGCGGTTATTTGGGCTACTACAGAGTTTAGGCCGTATCTCTACGAGCGGCCATTTAAAGTTGACCGATCATCACGCTTTGTGCTGGTTGACCAACCTCCGAGACCCTTCTGGACGATTGGCACGTTGGAGTCTGCGACTCCAGGAATTTAACATCACCATCGTATACAAGTCAGGAAGGAAACATGAAGATGCTGACACGCTATCAAGAGTACCTGTTGAATCTCAGAATCCTGACGAGGAAGACGACAGCGCCTTCCTGGGAGCCTTCAGCAGACCGGACCTGCTCGCTAAACAACGATCGGATGCTGAGTTAAGGCCCATCATTGATCACTTAGAAGGCGGCATCGCATCCATTCCTCGCCCACTTTCGCGACGGTTGTCGTCATTTTGCCTTCCAGAGGGCATCTTATATAAAAGAAGCACAGGTGCCGGCGACAAACCACATCTTTTAGTAGTGCCTCAAGCCCTTTGCGACGACATCCTATTAGCCTGCCACGACGAGCCGACATCTGGTCACTTGGGCTACTCAAGGACTCTGGACAGGGTACGGCAACTGTACTACTGGCCTAGACTGACTGCTTGCGTCAAACGCTACGTGAAAGGATGCCGTGAATGCCAGCGCCAAAAATCACCACCCTTCAAGCCTGCAGGCCTTCTACGACCCATCGACCCTCCGCGTACGCCGTTTGATCAAGTTGGAATGGGCCTTCTTGGACCATTTCTCTTGTCTTCCTCCGGCAATAAGTGGATCATTGTCGCAACTGGTTACTTGGCGCGTTACGCTGAGACAAAGGCACTACTACGCGAGACAGCATCTGAAGTTGCCCAGTTTTTTTATGCATCACATTGTGCTTCGGCATGGCGCACCATCATTCATCATCACTGAGCGAGGGACGTCATTTACGGCGAAGCTTCTGGACGACATCTTCAAGTTGAGTTACACGAGTCATCGAAAGACCACTGCATACCACCCTCAGACTAACGGCTTGACAGAAAGACTAAACAAAACACTGGCAGACATGCTCTCTATGTACGTGGATGTGCAGCACAAAACGTGGGACGAAATACTGCCGTACGTAACGTTTGCGTGAAATACTGCCACACAGGAAACTACATGATTTACGCCGTTTCGCCTCGTTTATGGTCGACATGTTCAAACTATGCTAAACGCCATGATTCCATACGAAGACATCGATCAGCTTGACCAGTTAGCGCCTGACGTCGAGGAGTACATTCAGCATGCCAAGGAAGCACATCAACTGGCCCGTGTCCACATAAGACAGCAGCAGTGTACAGATGCCATAAGGTACAATCTTCACGATCGACAAGTTACCTATGAGCCTGGTAACCAAGTTTGGTTTTGGACCCCTATTAGACGGCGAGGCCTCAGTGAGAAACTCCTGAGCAAGTACTTCGGACCATACACAGTACTAAGGCGTGTAAGCGACGTGAATTATGAAGTGATTTCAGACAGAGACCTACCATTGCCTAAGCGCCGTTTACCACGCGCAGAGACTGTACATGTCGTCCGCCTCAAGCCGTATTTTGCACGGTGGTGTTAAGTGTACTGGTGAAACAACCTTTTGTTTTTTACTGTCGTCGCGTCGTCCTCCAAAGAACTGCGAAGCGCCTTTTTTTTCTTTTTTGTTCCCGACGACAGAACCCATTTTTTTTTTTGCTCGTGTGCATGCCCGTATGTGTGCTAGTGTGTTCCCCCCCCCCCCCCCCTTTTTTTGTCTTACCTATGTGCACACTTTCCGTGTACGTCTTGTGTTTGAGCATCGAGTCGATGCTTCATTGGGAGGGGGAATAATTCCACCTGGTGTTTTGAGCCAGCGAACAGTCAGCATTGCGTGGCCAGCAAAACGACGAAGAAGACGACGAAGTCAAAGATCCAGCGCCAGTTGGAGAACCGTCGCTTAGTGCCTGGCATTTTTCGTCTCTGGCTGCTCGTACTGCTATTTACTCTTGCGTTAGCGTATGACAATATATTTACTCTTACTCTTTATTTACATCTACATTTTACTACATTATGCAAGAAAAGGTGAGGCATGCAAACTCACCTTTTCTTGCATAATGAATCCTTACCAACTAGCTCAGCTTTCTGTCATTCCAAATTTTACTACATTTGCAATTTATTCAATCAGCACTACCGACAAGAATAATGCGGTCGGAACCAACCACTATGGTCACAGCAGGTCGCAAACAGGCATTTTCTGTGCATGTACACATGCCTATTCCCGGACAACGTTGTTGCACGTACAGTTAATGACAACAACAGGCATACGGCTGTAACAGCCTTAAAAATCTGCCAGTGTAAAGACTAGAATATAAAGGGTAAAAGCAAACATTAACAGGCTGTTAGGTTCGTCACCTTCTGCTGGTAAGCTTGCACATAATAAGATTGCAGTGCAGACAGAACAGATAACTGAAAGTCATACTTAAACTGCCTCTCCATCACTGGGCACTATGAGAACCGAAATAACAGCTGTCTGAGCTGCGGGTGCAGCCGTGGCGGCCATTGTAAACAAGAGAGCAAACACTGATCAGAAGGCACTCACTGGTGAACGCTGCCATGTGACCAAATGTGACGGCATGGTCTATATGATTGTCTATACGTAAATGGTCTATACGATTAAGATATGTGTATGGACAACTACACTACTCTTAGTTGGTACAAGTACTGGCTTTTTTGTGCTATTCTCATTTTAAAATTCTTAAATGTTTGGCAGGAATCATACAGAGTATTGCTGACATCACAGAAACAGCACTACACTAGTTAAAACATGGTTGTCTTCATCTCTCAGTCATGCCACAAGAGATGCAGGGCCACTGCTTGAAGGCGCACTTGCCTGTCTGTAATCATGACAATGTTGGCCCTGTCATTGCTGCCAAGCGGTGCATGGGCCCAGTAGGTGTCAGTCTGTGAGTAATGGCCTTTGCTAAGCTGCAGGAGGAGCCGGTACCCTGTTGCCTGGTACTGGGAGAAAGGCCTCAGCCCCTGCAATTCCAAGGGAAAGTGCTGCTCTGGCCCACATTTGAAAGTCAAGAGAGGATTGGGGAATGCCCCTAAACATCTGCAGGAACAAGGTATACATTTGTAAAGTGGTATTATTAATATGCTTGACCTTATTTTTTTGTATCACCAGCATATGCATGCTGGTGATACAAATTGAGAAGGATGGCCGGAAGAATATTGTGTCTCATTTTGAAAAAAGTGCCACTGTATATCCTTTGCAACCCATACATGTGACTGGTTAAAGGCACATTGCGTATAGGTGTGTTTGAAAACAAAACACTTCACTGAAATTGAGATAATCCATCAAATTCTGAGGTAACTGTCGTGAATTTCAGAAAACAATGTTGATAAAAACAATGTGAAATCCACTTGGTTGTTGCCTACTGGTAAATCATTGAGACATATTGGAAAATGAGGGCATGCCCCAGATATCCTAGCTCTACTTATGTGTCAGCAGCACCTATGGGCAACTTGGTGCTGTGGACTAGATGTGAGAAACCATAATAAAAATTAACAAAATTTAGCCTGCTCAAAGTGCTGATGAGAGTTCATTGTGAGAGAATGTCTGGGACCGGTAATTCGAAATATGAAGCACAATGCAGCTGTGTGCCAGTGGCACAAGGACAATGCATATCAGCAAATTCGTTGGCACTCACCAGACAAGTTACCTGAAAATAGTAGTTAGGTTACTTTACTGAGTAGCATAAAAAGTAACCAAGTGGACTAAAAAAAATACTTGAATATAATATTAATTACCGAAAAAATTATCTCATACTTGCAAGACACACTTAAGCTGCAAGTCGCATATCCCAGAGGACAATCGTAAAGTCCAGCTTTACCAAAATGGCATGATTTTCCTCAAAAAAATTTCTTTCTTAGAATTACTGCGCAGCTTCCACCATCTTTAATGGGCAGACTGATATTGAAAGAAAGGTGCAAGGGAGGTGGGAGCAAGGATTTATGGATGTGCTTAGCCAAGCTTTAAAGGCTGTTGCTGCTGTTGCGCAGCTGCTATAAAGGGCTTTGAAAGTAAGCTTTAAAAATTTAACAACAGCTAATGCTCTTCCCATTGAATTTGTGTGAACTTCATAAGGTATGTAGTTATCAATCAATCAATCAATCAATCAATCAATCAATCAATCAATCAATCAATCAATCAATCAATCAATCAATCAATCAATCAATCAATCAAAAAGGGAAGTTTATTATATGATTAGTAAAAGTTAATACAGAAATATTTGGACCAATAGCCTAAATGGCTAGTGACCGGTCCAATACAAAAAACATTAGCAATCTTGTATAAACTGTTACTGGTAATAAAGACAGATAATCGGTATATATAAGCACTAATTAGTAACCAGCTATTTTTTACAATCAACATCAACAACAAAACAGACAAGAAAAAAGAAAGGATAAACGATGGGCAGTACACAAAATGAAAAAGTACATCAGGAAAAGGTCAAGACAATGCTTGGTTAGAGAGGAAGTAGTGCTTGCATATTATGTTGAAATTTGTTGCAAGTTTTATTTTAAGAGGTAAGCCATTCCACATCTTGGCACTAGAAAATTTGATTAGCCTTTCACTGTATACATTGAAGCATATAAGATTGCCGTTGCTTGCACGTCATGTGTCTAGCGATGGGAAAATGAAGACGTTATGAGGCAGAGGTGTATTAGTGTTCATTATCTTGTTTACTAGGCAGGAGATTTTGCAGTTCCATATAGTAATAAACGACGGCACACATAGTCTCTCAAAGAGAGTACTACTGCAATGGTACACATGGGAAAAGGTAATGATATCTGCACAGGCTGCTTTTGTAAACGGAGTAACGGTGTTAGGTAAGTTGTGTACATCTGGCTCCATGGTTTGCAACAATATCAAAGGTGGCAGTGAAATAGGCTAAAATACAAAGATTGTAGCAAAGTCAATTCAAAGTATTAAGGCGGAAGCTTTTAATGGCTTATTGTCAAGGTCATTTGCCATTAGCAGAAAATGTCACAGCTTTCCGGCCTCCTGATTGGTCTCCTCTGTGTTGTGATGTCATTGTCACTAGGCGCAGGTGTGCACCTCCTGATTGGGCGCTGCGTGGCCTGACATCACAGTCGCAAGGGGCGCGTGACGACCGTCTGCTTGGGTGCGGTGTGGCGGCGGCGGAGGCGGCAGTTTACTTTGCGGTATCATGTAGGAAGGCTACCTCGCCTTGCCAAACCAGTGTCTCCCAACACGTGACATGCGGCAGCCGCTGAACGCAAGCGGCGCTCAAGAGACGCTGAGTGTATACATCGCATGCATCAGGGCGGCGAGGCGCGTCTGACACCACAGAGTCCAGGGCTCGCGACGGGCCAACGCAAGAGAGGCAATGCGTTTGAAGCGACTCGCTGCATCTGTGGGTACCAAACAAATGAAGCTCGAAAGCACCGTGACCAACATATTGCCGCGGCAAGCTGAGCAAGTACAAGTCAATCGAGCGAAGTGGATGATGAGGATGGCCAACTACAGCCCGACACCGTCATGGAAGACGCGTCTCCTCCTGATCCACAAACGTGTACGAGTTATGTGCCTCCGTGGTGTTTCCAATGCAACAAATCGTCCTTGGCAATGGTGTCAGGCTTCCGCTGTTTCACACTTTAGTATCGACAAAGTGTCTTCCGTTTTTTTGTCATGCATGCATGAGAGTGCAACAGCTGAAGGACAACTTTTTACAAATGGCATTGATTTGGTCTTTCCGATGAAGGTTACTATTGAGTATAATTCCCAGATATTTAATGATGTGAACACATTCAGTTTGGTTTTTTAGTGATATATTATTTGAAGCAGAATTAGGGTTTTCATTCGAGAATGGAAAATAATGTACTTAGTCTTGTCAGCATTTAATAACAGTTGGTTGTCGCAAAACCAGCTTGAAACCGCTATCAGTTTCTTGGACACAGTGTGTTGCAAGGATTCAAGTGTACTTCCTGTAAATAATATCGTAGTATCATCTGCATACATTAAAGCATTTGATGACTGCAATTCTCGCGGGAAATCAGTAACACATAAAGAGATCAATATGGGACCCAATATGAACCCTTGTGGCACACCACATGTAACATTTCTTGATGTGGATAGAAACCCATTGATTTCTACTTTTGCATTCACAATTTGAGATAACTAGAAAAGAAGTCATGGGAGCCACCAACAGTACCATAGCACTTCAGTTTTCCTCACAATGCCGAGTGACAAATAGTATCAAATGCCTTCTTTATATCAACGACAACTCCGATAACAATCATTTGCTGGTCAAGAACAGAGTTGATCGTTTAGGATAGAGTAAGGACAGCAGTAGATGTGGACCTTCCTGGGAAGAAACGATGCTTCTCATGGCCAATCACATTATTTTTGCGAAGGAAGTTCTTCAGCTGGTTGTGCGATTAATTTTTCGTAAATATTACTTACAGCGTAGGTGGAAAGCTTTATTTCTCCGGGTGTGGGGGGGGGCTGACCAGCTTTGCAAACTATATATATATATATATATATATATATATATATATATATATATATATATATATATATATATATACACACATTTGACCTTAAATAACAGTTACACTTGAAGAAACTTCGTGTGACCTTGAAGAATTTTTCACTAAAGTGACAGCTGGATGGATGGATGGATGTTATGAGCGTCCCCTTTGGAACGGGGTGGTGGGTTGCGCCACCAAGCTCTTGGTATTATACTGCCTAATGTCCTACCTAGGTTAAACAACAAAAAAAGAAGAAAAAAATGCTATGAACTCCCACAACCTAATTTTTTGATCCCCTATTGCGAACTGTGCTTCTTTTGTACGTCTCCGCTTTTTGTCGTTTCCCTACTTTTATTCCACCAATCCTCCAATCGCCTCTTACTAATCCCTATTGCGGACATCTTTACTTTTCCACTGCTCTCGCTGAACCCAAGGGCTTCAAGGAGGCCAGTGGTGCCTAAATCGACCGCTCGGTAGGCGTCTACACATTCTAATAAAACATGCTCCATAGTTTCCCTAGCTTTACCACAGCAAGCACATGCTTTTTCTTCCTTCTTATATCTCGCTTTATAGGTTCGTGTTCTAAGGCATCCCGATCTCGCTTCGAAAAGTAATGAGCTTCCCTTTGAGTCATCATAATTTGTTTCTTTCCTCATTTCATATTCTCCTCTTAAGTACTTACTCATGGCAGGTTTCTTTTCCATTGCTGCCACCCATGAGATTATTTCGGCCTCTCTGACTTTCCGCTTGACGTTCTTTGTTGCTGTGTTGCCCACCCTAGAGGCCGCATACTTGCTGGTAAGCGTCCTAGTTCTTTTCCTCCACTGTGAATCAATGTTTTTCCTGTACAGATACCTCAACACGCTCCCAGCCCATTTACTTTCTTCTATATTCCTCAGCCGTTCTTCATACTCAATTTTACTGCGAGCTTCCCTTACTTCAAAACTAGTCCAGCCCATACCCCCTGCACAGCTTCATTTGTAGTCTTCCCGTGAGCGCCCAATGCGAGGCGACCCACTGACCTTTGGTTCACACCGAGTCCTGATGGTACCCCTGATTTAAAGCAAAAAACCGCATTTCCAAAAGTAAGTGCTGGAACCATTACACCTTTCCACATACCTCGAAGCACCTCCTACCTATTGTATCCACATAGCGCTCTGTGCTTCATTATGGCTGCATTTCTCTTCCCCTTCACTGTTATTGTTTTTTCCTGTGTTTCCATATACCTATTGACTTCGTTTATCCATATACCAAGGTATTTATCTTCTGTTACCCGAGGTATTTCCTGACCCTGTATCACCACTGTCTGTTCACTGTTTTCATTGAATACCATAACACCTGATTTTCTAACACTAAATTTCAAACCTAAATTGTTGTCTTCCTGTTCACAGATATTAGCGAGACGTTGCAAATAACTTTGCTTTTTAGCTAGCAACACAATATCGTCCACATAAAATAAACCTGGAAGCTGCTGCTCTGCTACTGTATCACCCTGTTTGTATGATTCAAACTGATATTACTTCCTTCTAGCGCCCTCTCCATTCTCACCATGTACATCACAAACAGGGGTTGGGATAAAGGGCACCCCTGCATCAGTCCCTTGTTCATATGAACTTTCTCCTTGCTCCTCATCCCTTCCCATTCAACACAAACGGTATTTTCTAGGTAAATCTCTCTCAAAATCTGTAGACAATCGTCACCTAAGCCTTCCCCTTCCAGAATATCCCACAAAATGTTGCGGTCTACATTGTCATAGGCTCCTGTAATATCTAAAGAGGCCACATAAAACGGTCTGCTTTATACTTTTGATATTTGAATTCATTGCATAAGAACAAATAAGTTATCATCTAAACGCCTACCTATTCTGAAGCCATTCTGAAGTTCTCCCAAAATGCCATTATTGTCTGCCCATGCTTGAAGCTTCAATTTGATTGCCTGCATTGCTAGCCTGTATATTACCAATGTAATGGCCAACGGTCTATACGAGTGAATTCCATCTTTCTCCGCCTTATGTTTATAAATTAAATTCATCCTACTTTGTCACCAACTGTCTGGTATTCGTCTATCTTTTAAAGTTTTTTCCACTGCTTTCACCAGAGTTTCCTTACTTTTGGTCCTACTTCATTAATCAGCCTAACGAGAACCTCGTCTAGCCCTGTGGCTGTGCGCTTAGGAATTTTCTCTTCAGCTTTCTTCCAGTTGAAATTTGTCAGCACCAGCTCCTTTTCCACCTGGGTCACTTTCATGCGCTTGTTTTCTTCAGATACAACCTCGGCATTGCCTTGGAAAAATTCGGCTGTTATTTTTCGGATGTAATTTATTGCCGCTTCTCCTTCCAGTCTGTTTTCATCTTCGTCTAGGATATGTTGTTGTATGCTTGTTGACATCCTGCCTAATACTTGTATGTGGTTCCAAAATATATTCTAGGTGCAGGCTTCTTTTCCTCACGTATTTCTGACAACCAACTTTCACTTTCACCTTTTAATTTTGCTTGCACCAGTATTTGAACCATGGACCTTTTCTCCCAGTATATTTCCCATTTACTGGCTACTTCATCCTGCGGCAACTGCGCCTTCTTGCCTGCCTGTGCTCTTGGGATGCTTTTTGTCGTTCGGCGATCGCTTCTCGTATCTCCCTGTTCCACCAGCTTTTCCGTTTCTTTTACCCTTTCTAACGAACGTGTTGTTTCTCTTTCCGTATTTCTGTCGTTATTACACTTAGAAGCTCACTATATTCCCACTCTTTATTTGCCAAGTTCTTCCTCGACTCTAGTGACTATATTTGTTATTTGTTCAGCGTTCAAATTTGGACTGGCCATTTTGCACTCCTTGCTCTCTTTCCCAACTACATATCCCATATTCAAAATGATGTGTTTATGGTGACTCCCTATGCTGCTATACCCTTCCTTATATGGCCTTATATGAGTATACTGCCACCTGCAGTGCAAAATAAGAGACAGGAAGACAAGAAGGAAGAAGTGCGTGTGTCACCCCCGCCTGCTCGATAGCCTGGTCCCACCGCCATTGTTTCTCAGGAGCCCGCGGTCCTCATTAAACGTTGCCAGTCCTCTTTGAAGATGCATGACAAAAGTTGTGCGCAAAGAAATGGAGAAGATTTATGGTGCATCACCAGCTACAATGAGCTCCATTGCAAATATTGTAAAAGATGAAGTACACCAAGCGCTCCGGTCCATTTTTCCTCTTGCTAACACTGTGCCTGCACTGACTGAAAATCGCCATGCAACCTACACAGAAGCCCTGAGACTCCCTGCTTCATCACTCCTGATCTTTGTTCACGCCGCTTATCCGGTTGTACTTTTATCAGCCCAACCAGTACAGTACATTGCAGAATGACGCACGCCTCCAGCATTTCCACCTGCCGCTCCTCCTGTTGTCCTTCAGCTGGAGCAGCCAGTGCATTACACCGACGATCGACGCATGACCCCTAGGAAGTCAGATGTTTGGCGCACACCACGCCGCCGTCCTCTGTGCTTCCACTGCGATGAGGCAGATCATTTGTACCGCCAGTGCCCATACCGACGTCTCAGGTATCGGGGCTTTTACACCTACTCGTCGCCTCCCTGGCCTGGCCAACGATCCCAGGATATTTAACATTATCTGGCTCAACAGCACACGCCACCACCTACTGGATGACAGTCACGCTCGCCATCGTCAAGGTGATTTTCAACACTGCCCCAGCAACATTGCAGAGCACGATCGCCAAGTCCCCACCGAGAAAACTAACTACAGCAACCTTTGGAGGTGAGGCCGCTGACAGTGGATGCGCTGAAGACCTCCGATCAACGCGAACAAGGACGGGCACTGACACGACGTCAACTGCAGCTGAATGGAATGACCGGCTTTCGCTCGACATACCGATGGAGATTGACGGTTACGCAGTTAGCGCTTTAGTGGATACTGGTGCGGACTTCTCTATCTTAAGTGGGAAGATGGCGATGTTTCTGAAGGAAGTAGTTACTCCTTCGCATGGCTCGCAGATTCGGACGGCTGGTGGTCACGTCGTTACTCCGCTGGGAACCTGCATGACTAGAGTTCGGATTTGAGGATAGACATTCGTGGCCAGCTGCCTTGTCCTACACGAATGCTCCCGTGACGTCATTCTCGGGGTTGACTTTCTGCAAGAATAAGGTGCTGTTATTGACCTAGAAGAACTTCTTGCTGGGCAAGTTGGTGCATGACTGCATTTTAGGACGAGTTGAGCCTAAGAAAGAATGAACACAGGAAAAAACCAGGTAGACGAAAGGAGCGCAAACTATTGAATGGGTTTATTTGTGTCGAACCTGAACATATAGGCAGTGTTCACACGTGACAAAAAAATAAGGGAAGGGGGAGAAGAAGCTAAATTTTTTCTGTTGATGTGGAGTATTTGTTTTATTCGGTGCCTCATGATGAATTGTTCGTAGCTGTCAGAGAATGCATTGAAAGGAATGGTGAAATAGGGACCTTGAGAACAGAAATAGAAGGAACAATTGAATCCTGTATGGCCTTAAAGAATCAAAAGGGGCACAGCCGAGTTTTCTCAAGGATACGGTTTCTAGGGCTGTTCTTGAAGGATTACTTCAGGTTTCAGATGTGAACATCAAACGGTTTCACAGTATTGGTAGGCCATCTGAGAATAAGGGTCAACCGGTAATATTTCCAGATTATGTCAGCTTGAGCATGTCCATACATTGAGAATGCGTGAACTTTGGAAGCTGCCTGGAACACGTACAAAGTACGGCACTCAGATGTTAAAATACCAGATACCTGTGCTGCTTAATAATCCAGAGTTCCAAATATAACACAATACCACACCTATTTGTCTTATTTGCTTATAGATATCTTTCAGGATTTTTACGTACGGCTCGTCTACACCCTGATTCCGCAATGCCTCCATGACTGCTGAGGATTCGACTGAATAAAACGCTTTCTCGTAATCAATGAAAGCTATATATAAAGGTTGGTTATATTCTGCACATTTTTCTATCACCTGATTGATAGTGTGAATATGGTCTATTGTTGAATAGCCTTTACGGAATCCTGCCTGGTCCTTTGGTTGACTGAAGTCTAAGGTGTTCCTGATTCTATTTGCAATTACCTTAGTAAATACTTTGTAGGCAACGGACAGTAAACTGATCGGTTTATAATTTTTCAAGTCTTTGGCGTCCCCTTTCTTATGGATTAGGATTATATTAGCGTTTTTCCAAGATTCCGGTACGCTCGAAGTCCTGAGGCATTGCGTATACAGGGTGGCCAGTTTCTCTAGAAAAATCTGCCCACCATCCTTCAACAAATCTGCTGTTACCTGATTCTCCCCAGCTGCCTTCCCCCTTTGCATAGCTCCCAAGGCTTTCTTTACTTCTTCCGGTGTTACCTGTGGGATTTCGAATTCCTCTAGACTATTCTCTCTTCCATTATCGTCGTGGGTGCCACTGGTACTGTATAAATCTCTATAGAACTCCTCAGCCACTTGAACTATCTCATCCATATTAGTAATGATATTGCCGGCTTTGTCTCTTAACGCATACATCTGATTCTTGCCAATTCCTAGTTTCTTCTTCACTGCTTTTAGGCTTCCTCCGTTCCTGAGAGCATGTTCAATTCTATCCATATTATACATCCTTATGTCAGCTGTCTTACGCTTGTTGATTAACTTCGAAAGTTCTGCCAGTTCTATTCTAGCTGTAGGGTTAGAGGCTTTCATACATTGGCGTTTCTTGATCAGATCTTTCGTCTCCTGCGATAGCTTACTGGTATCCTGTCTAACGGAGTTACCACCGACTTCTATTGCACACTCCTTAATGATGCCCACAAGATTGTCGTTCATTGCTTCAACACTAAGGTCCTCTTCCTGAGTCAAAGCCGAATACCTGTTCTGTAGCTTGATCTGGAATTCCTCTATTTTCCCTCTTACCGCTAACTCATTGATCGACTTCTTATGTACCAGTTGCTTCCGTTCCTTCCTCAGGTCTAGGCTAATTCGAGTTCTTACCATCCTATGGTCACTGCAGTGCACCTTGCTGAGCACGTTCACATCTTGCATGATGCCAGGGTTAGAAAAGATCAAAGGGACACAAAGTGGTCTTGTTCTCTCAGAAAGTAAAAATCAATGGCAAATTCTTTTGATGGGATGATGTGCTGTGCAACGTGGTGCCTGCAGTGTTGACAAAGTGATCAAACTACCAATCTAGAAACTGCACTACTAGTTCCAGTCATGAACTGTGACCAAGTATGTCTACAGTGCCCACCGATTATAACCCAGTTTCTCTTATGAGCATTATTTCAAGAAGCATTGTAAATAAATGTGATGAAATTGAAAGCCTTGTTTTGAAATATGATCTGGCCATAGTTACGATAACGAAAACGTGGCTGAATGAAAACATGCCCGATGTTGACATTCTACCTAAGACACAAAATTATTCACCACGATCATGGCTCTAGAAGAGGAGGTGTGGCAATAGTTCAAAAAATGAAATTCCTTTCTTGCTTATGCCCCGAAGTACCAATGTAGAAATGGTGTGGGGTTCCGTTCAGTTACGTCACTGCAACATTCTTATCAGTGCATTTTATAGGCCACCCAATGCTGATATCACTGTTGTGGAATCACTACGCGATTATTTATATGAACACAGCAAGCAATTAGGTACATCATCATGTGTGGAGACTTTAAACTGCCAAAGATAAACTGGGACCTTTTGTGTGCTGAGCCATCGAGTATGCACACTGAATTGCTCCTGGATTTAGCCTTCTCTTTTAATCATTAACAGATTATACGAACCGACACACGTTCAGTCAAACTTAAATGCACTTCATCAAAACGGCAAGTTGGGCCAGTTGGGCCAGCGGCGGGTTGTCGTTTTTATACTTTCTTGTGTCCTTGTCTTGTATTGCACTGTAACGAACCACTATCAAATGCATTTCTCGACCTTGTCTTTGTCTCACCTGCCGTCGACGAATGTGGGTTTACGGATGAAATTCTGCCCGGCATAATGGATCACACAACAGTACTCATTAGGAGCAAACTATAACTAATTCAGAAAAGTGAGGAGCCTAAAAAATATTTAGATTTTAATAATGCTCAATACGAAAGTCTGCTTAATTTTCTGGAATGGGAATACGATGATTTTTCACAGAAACAAGCATCTGGCCTTGCTACTGTTAATGCATTGTGGTTACAATTAAAAAATGCCATACACCAATGCATCAATGAATATTTGCAAAAAAAAAAATAAATACAGGAAATGAATGTGCGTCAACCCATGGATCACTCGTGTGATCATTTAAATGAAACAACGCCTAAAACGACTTTCATGTTCAAGCGTCAGCCATTGCAAAAGTAGTTTGCAAACTCTTCGTGCAGATATGCAAGAGAAAATAAAATCATCCAAAACATCACTTCTTTAATGTCAAGGTCCACAGATTCCTAACAACAGACCCACGTAAGTTTTAGTTGCACATTAAAGGAAGTAAATCCATTATAACCACGATACAGATCAATGACACCACTGTCACTGATAGCTGCATCATTGCTAAAACTTTCAATACATACTTTTCCTCTGTCTTTCTGGCGGGTAATGCACAGCTTGTCAATTTCTATGGCCCCAGTACTGACGTTCCAGAGCTTGCTGTAAGTGAGGAGGGTGTGTTCGCTGCTTTACTTAATTTAGATTAAAAAAAAAAAAGAATCTGCTTGCCAGGATGATATACCAAACACCTTCCTTTACAGATACGTTGAATCGTGTTCAAAGTACCTTTGCATAATATATAACGAAAGTATAATGAAAGGGGAGCTTCCCATGGACTGGAAATTTGCTAAAGTATTCCCAATTCACAAATCCGGTCATAAATTTTCTGTACCTAACTACCGACTGGCCTTACTTTTATGTACCTTAAGCAAAGTACTTGAACACTTCATTTACAAGCATCTAAGCACTCATTTAGAAGGCAGAAACTTCTACAAGAGGCAACACAGGTTTCGTCGTGACCTACAAGCTGTTACACAGTTGCTCCACATGACTAATGACCTAATGATAGCACTAGACAAGGGAGAGCAAGCTTATATATATTTTTTTTAATTTCCAAAAAGCCTTCGATCGTGTATTTCATGCGAATTTAAGATAAAACTTAGATGTGTTCTTCGAGATCAATAGATTCTTCAATGGCCCGACTCCTATTTATCCAACAGAAAGCAATATGTTCACATAGGCACATCAGATTCACTACATGCATCCGTTCTATCAGGCGTTCCACAAGGTTCAGTCCTTGGGCCACTTCGCTTTTTAATTTATTTAAACGATCTAGCACTTGATTCACCAGTGTGTTGGCATTTATTTGCAGATGATTGTGTTATCTACTTGAATATTCAGTCAGCTGAAGAAGAACTAATATTGGATGATTACTTAAAGCCACTGGCAATTGGTGCCAGGAAATGCAGATGAGCCTTAATATTTCAAAGTGCACACACATATCATTAACAAGAAAGAGGAATCCGTTAGAACACACATACACCATAAACAATGTCACAATTACGAGGGTTGATAAATACAAATATATTTGCATGATCTTACACAAAACACTGAACTGGAATGCTCACAATAAATACATAGCATCAGCAACGTTATACAAATAATGGTTACCGAGACACTGTTCGAAATCTGCTACAAGTAAAACGAAGCTTGTCACTTACACATCATTAGTAAGACCCTTACTTGAATATGCTGATGTTGTTGGGGACCCGCATTTTAAGACAAATATTGCCCTTATTAAAAGTGTACGGAGAAAAGTATTTCATTTCATTTATAATGCCTACAACCAAAATACATCTGTTAGTGAACTCCGAATTCGATCAGGCCTTCCAACACTTGACTCATGCTGTAAATTTCATCAATTAAAAATGATGTATAACATTCTGAACAATCAGACAAAACTGGAATTTGATACACACATGCAGTTAAACAAATCAAGACGCACGAGACATAAGCATGAAAAGACTATTCTAATCCAAAATTACGTACTTCAGCGTACCACTTTTCATTTTTCCCATGAACTATTGCGGAGTGGAATTCACTACTGCAAGAAGTAACAAAGTTAGCTCGTGTTGATTCATCTTTAGCTGCCCTTCCTGACCATGTGTGATCTATCAAATTTGCTACCTCAATTTTCTTTGTGTTTTATCAGTGGCGCACACTATGTAGTCTTACTACTGTCGTAACAATTTTTTTCTCAGTACACTTGTTGCTCACTAATTTATGTCCCATTTTTTTTCTGTATTTGCTCTTCATTACGCGCATGTGTTTTCAGATTGTTATTTGAAAGTGTTCTTGACTTTGTGCTCGAGAACCTTTTTTCTCTTTGTATTTTGCTTTTTTTTCGCTCTTTTTGCTCTTTTGTTCTGAAATGTACGCACCTGTACCTAATGTAACACTAATACTTCATTGCTAACCACTCCTTCCTGGCTGCCTTGTGGCAGCTCGTAGTGTTGTACAAATAAATAAAAATAAAATATTCATGGAGGGGTAAAAAGAAAAAGCTGCCGATAAGGCAGCTTGACGGGTTCTCACCTCTGTATTTTTGAGCAGCAACCATTTAAAGCCAGCAAAAATGAGTAACAAAGAATAATGCATGCTCAAGCATTTTGCTCAACTAGTGCAGCTATAGTAACAATATGAAGTAGAAGACAAAAAGAAATAACCTGCATGCTGGCTTATACAAAGTTGAAGTAACATGCAAGTTTGTGAGCCATGCTAAAAAAAAAATTAAATAACGGGGTTTTACGTGCCAGAACCACTTTCTGATTATGAGGCACGCCGTAGTGGAGGACTCCGGAAATTTCGACCACCTGGGGTTCTTTAACGTGCACCTAAATCTCAGATCGGCGACGCCATTTTTCTCCTAATAATGTTTTTCTGAGACAATAATCATAGAAGGTTTCCATAGGGATTAAACCATACTTCTTTATTAGAGGAGCCAATGCTGTGTACCACTTAACACTAGATATAACTCTTAATTATCTAGGTTTGGGCACTAGCGAGTTTTCCTATATTAGTCGACATTGTATTGCCCCAGACAAGAAAGCAGTATTGTACGAGGGGAAGTCAAAAAGTAAAGGGACTTTTGCAATTTCTAGTACTAGGGTTTGGTAACACTGCTAGTATCCAGCGCAGAATTAGTGTCGTCTGTGACACTTCTATGGAACATGTTTTCGTGCTATAATGTCAGACAAAGGGACATGGCAGGCCTGTGTGGCTAGTTACCTACAGAACTGCTTAGCTTCATTAGTTTTTTCAGACCCCTTTTGCTTGTGTAATTCTCAGACATTAGTTGAGTTTCTGACAAAAAATATGCTGGTGATTGTACAGCTTTTAGTATGGATATCAAAGACTTGTATTACTCCTTGCCACATGACGAGTTGTTAAGCTCTGTAAATTAGTGTATTAAAAAACAAGTGCAAGAGTCGGCTTTTATAGATAGATGTGATGTTTCCACGGGTGCTTTTCTAAAAATTATTTCAGTGTACTTAAAGTCGATGCTGGTTGGGTGGAGAGATGGCGTGTTTCTGCAGAAATCGGGAATTTGTATTGGTTCAATTGTTGCCCCTGTTCTTAGTGATATTTACCTGAGCAAGATTGACAACTGCTTAGAGAAGGCCTTGGGCGATTGTGTTATTAAGGTATTTTGTTACGTTGATGATTACCTGATTTTCTGCAATAAGGACGAATTTGATTCCACTGGTACTTCAGTAAGTGAGAAATTTAAACTTAATGGAGGAGGATTAAAGTTTACCATGGAATTTATTTCCTCAGAGATGCGTAATACAGTTTCTATACACTTCCTTCGAACAAAATCACATGTGTTGGCAGTACTTCCCTAGATCTTCGAAGCCATTGTTAAACTTTCAATCCAAGCATTCCAAAGTAGTAAAAAATGGAATTGTCATGTCCTGCCTTAAGTCTTCTCTCCCCAGATCGTGCATGCACAAAACGAGCACCAGTTTTAATGCACAGGTGCTGCGTCTATTAGAAGCAGGGTATCCTAGCGTAGCAGTGACCACTGTGGCTGAACACCTAAAGAAGTCGATTTTGAGGGGGACCGACATGATTACAGAAAGCAGTAATAGCAAGAAAAGAGTAGTGGCTATTCTTTACATTCATTCCACTATCGCACAGGCTTAAGAAAGTTGCAAGTAGATATGGTGTTAATGTTGTTCTCACTGCTCCCAATAAGCTAGGTAAGATATGTGCTGCCGTGCAGAGAAAAAAGGAGCAGGTGAAAGGCAGAAAAAGAACAGATATTTGTCCAGTGAAGCACATCAAGAACAACAACTTTACTGACTGTCGTATGGGTGTGGTATATAAAGTTCCTCTTAGTTGTGACCATTTCTATGTAGGGCAATCAGAGGCTAATGGAACATAAAAGGTCGTTAACCGATGGATCGCCTTCTAATCTTTCCTTACATTGCCAAGACTACCAAGATTGTAACTGCACGCCTGAGTTAGATGAATGTGCGATATTCTACAGGCATAGGAATGAAGATACGCATCTTATGGTCGAGGCATGGCATATCAATAATGGTGGAAGTGCGTGCATGAGTCAGCCTTCGATTACCTTACATAAGGAAGAGATCAAATGCCTTAACAGTAACCTCTCACATAGACTGGCACGTGTACTTGATTGACACGCGGTGCTACCATTCCAGAGCATGTGCAGATGAGTTTTGTGTCTTTTCTCTTTTTTCCCCTCAGTGCTTCCTTCAGTTGTGTGGGGTTGCGCGACCCTCGCGCCTCCCCTGATGTTTTTCCCGCATAGCGCGTCTCCTGTAGTGCGGCTTCGCCGCACACGCGGCGGTCCGAGTGGTACAGGCGCAGTCCGAGAGATGGCGCTAGTGTTGCGCGGCTGCGGGGTTACCCTCGGCGGGAGAGACAAGGCGTGCTCTCTTGGGTTGGAGACAGCAAGCAGCACGGACGTGCCGTGCCGCGGGTGGAGCGACCCTCTTTCCCGGCGGGTCGGGCGCACGGCGTGGACGTCCCACGCGCGCGCGGCGACCCATGCTTCTGCGAGACCGCCTCGCGTAGCGGCCTTCGAGCGCGCCTCCGTTGGCGTGACCGAACACGCGGACGACCAGGCGTTGGGATCCAGCATGGGGCGAACATATTCGCTCGCTCGCGGTGAGTCGGACTTCTAGATTTGTCGCGCGCCCATCGGCATGTTTTGTGGATAGCCACTCGGCTAGCTGGCATTGATCTATGAAAGGTGCAATAAATGCCCTTGTGATTGTTTGCACTACTGTGTTGTCGTTCCTTTGTCCCAAGAGTACGGAGGAGGAACCACGTATCTCCCACATCTGGCTGCCCAACGTGGACCTCGTGGGGCATCGGACGATAATTTTAAGTGTTGCTTCGTTCGAGACCTTTGTTCGAACCGAAGCGTAGGCCTAGCGTGGATTTTGATCGCTAGCGTCGGCGGCGTGCTTTCTTGAGCGAGGCGGCGGTGGCCGTAGTGTGTTTGAACATGTCAACATGCTAAGCCTTTTCGCAAGTGTTTTTTTTTTTAATGACATTCGTCGGTACGAGAGCCACGTGGTCTGCATCCTGGGAGAGCGAGGCTGAGCGCCCGCGGAGCAGTGGCAAGCCTGAAGCGAGTGAGTACGGAAGCCTCGTGGGTGGTCCGAATTTCTTATGTAAATAGCTTCTTCTATCTCTTTGACTCGGATGAAGTCGCGGCTCTGGGAGCCGGGTGGCCGCGGGCCACGGGTGCCACGACGGGCTGACTGGTATTGCGGCCTGGCACCGGGCGCTCCGACACCGTCTGGGACGGTGGGCGCCGTCAACTCGGATGCTGTGTGCACCGAGCGGAGTAGGACCACCTCACAGAGCTAACGTCTCCTCGCGGCTGCCTGTTTTGCGCCCATTTTGGGTGTTGTTTTTGGATGCCGGTTGTTGTCAGGGTAGCGACGATTTAGGCCTAAGGCTTTACGAAGCTGCCTGTCGCACGTGGAGGGACACAACCTGGTGGACCGTGGCGTTGAGGTGTTGCAAGTTGCTTCCCTCATTCTAGTTAGCCTCGCACGAATTGAAATTACTCGTTCGACTCAAGAAAGCGAGCTTCGTTCACGTGAACTTAGCATCTGAGTAGCTGCCCGATCTTTTGCTAGCCGAGTTGAACATCGTACCACGTGGGCGATGCGCATGCAGAATTCCTCTCCCTTGCACTACTGTAGTGTTTGCCGAGTGTGTTGAGTTTACGCAGCGTGATTGGAGTCACCCCTGGCTTGCTGTCACCTGCACATCGTCTGCGCTGCTGCCCCGGACTACGATCGAGTCACCCCGGGCGATGGTGATGCTGTGGCCAGTTCGGCGCAGCGACTTCGGCGGCCTCCTGCATCCAGCTCACAACCCTCGGCGGCGGACAAAGGAGCCAGCGGTCACCGACAGCTACGGCGGCTCTTGCCAGCAGGGCGCGTCGGCGCGAGCGACGCTTGCTCGTACCGACTGCTGCGTCGTCGTCTCCAGAGTCCTGGCCTGGGATCGTGCCGTCGAGTCGCAAAGCTGCTGCTGTGACCGGCGGACGCCAGCGGTGTACCCAAGGACAGTCGGCTCGCATGTTATGGACAGCGTGTGGACATTTCCCCGGCGCGGCCACTGTTGCATGTACCACCTTGTTCGCGAAGCACGTGTTGATGTTAGACCGTGTCACATGTTTCGCCGGAATAAGAAGTGATTTAAGGTTGGGGGGATGTGGGGTTGCGCGACCCTCGCGCCTCCCCTGATGTTTTTCCCGCATAGCGCGTCTCCTGTAGTGCGGCTTCGCCGCACACGCGGCGGTCCGAGTGGTACAGGCGCAGTCCGAGAGATGGCGCTAGTGTTGCGCGGCTGCGGGGTTACCCTCGGCGGGAGAGACAAGGCGTGCTCTCTTGGGTTGGAGACAGCAAGCAGCACGGACGTGCCGTGCCGCAGGTGGAGCGACCCTCTTTCCCGGCGGGTCGGGCGCACGGCGTGGACGTCCCACGCGCGCGCGGCGACCCATGCTTCTGCGAGACCGCCTCGCGTGGCGGCCTTCGAGCGCGCCTCCGTTGGCGTGACCGAACACGCGAACGACCAGGCGTTGGGATCCAGCATGGGGCGAACATATTCGCTCGCTCGCGGTGAGTCGGACTTCTAGATTTGTTGCGCGCCCATCGGCATGTTTTGTGGATAGCCACTCGGCTAGCAGGCATGGATCTATGAAAGGTGCAATAAATGCCCTTGTGACTGTTTGCACTACTGTGTTGTCGTTCCTTTGTCCCAAGAGTACGGAGGAGAACCCCGTATCTCCCACAGTTGATAGTTGGCATTCATGTTATCCACTTCTCTTCTCTTGTGTCCATGTTTGCACGTCATACCCCTTCTTTGCATTATGAACGCATCACTCTTATTCCTGCATTAGTCATTAGAATGTAGCAGACCGTTAAGCATGGCAGCTCCATTGTCGATCTGCACGAAGGAGGAAATGAGGGCAGTGATTCATTTTTTGTTTGCGAAAGGTGTTAAACCTGTGTAAATTATTCGTCGAATGCAAGCACAGTATGGTGACAGTTGTTTATCGCGAAGCAAGATCTATGAATGGATAGAGCATTTCAAACAGGCAAGAACTGCTTTATGTGACGAGGAAAGATCAAGTAGGTCATCGACGTTGACAACTGAGGACCAATTGAAAGTTTTTGAGGGTATGGTGATGGAAAACAGACAAATCAAAGTGGACGAAAGTGCCAATACTTTACATATCAGTGTATTCCATCTCACACAACAGGCTAAATTTTCGGAAAGTCAGTGCAAGGTAGGTCCCAAAAGAATTGTCAGCGGAGCATGAGGCATAAAAGTTGGACATCTCTCAAATTTGGCCCGTTCTTGTAGCGAGGGAGATGGAGTTTTACAGCAAATTGTTGCTGTAGAAGAAACTTGAGCACATTGTCACAAACCAGAAAGTAAGCTTGTAAGCATGGTTTGGAAAAACTTATCACCAGAAGGTAAGAAATTTAGATGGCAACTATCAGCTGGTGAGATCATGCTAACACTATTCTGGGACCTGGAAGGTGTGGTAGCCATTCATTTCATCCCAAGAGGCGAAACTGTGCACAGTGACAATTATTGTGATGTGTTGCAAACTAAATTGAAACCTGCAATCAGACCCAAACGTCGTGGAAAACTGCAAAAAAGTGTCATCCTGCAGCAAGATAACGCTCGGCCACATCCTGCCAAATGGACGGCCGAAACAATAAAGGAGTTTGGGTTGGAATTGCTAGAAACCCTCCATACAGCCCAGACCTGGCTCCAAGAAATTTTCATATGTTTGGACCATTAAAGGAAGCGCTCAGGGGAAGAAGATTTGCTACCAATGCAGAAGTCATTGATGCAGTGCAAAATTGGGTACAGATGCAACCCCAAAACTTTTTTTTCTGACGGAATCAAAAAGCTTGTGAAACGTTAGGCAAAGTGCATTGAAGTGCAGGGAGGTTATGTAGAAATATAGTGTATGTTTCAGCTTTCTATCATTAGAATAAACGTACCTTTTCTCAAAAGTCCCTTTACTTTTTGACTTCCCCTTGTATGTTAGAAAGAAAAAGTGAGTGATATAGCAACATGCTAATGTCCACAGATAGTACATCTCTATTCCGATGAAGCAAACCTATTGCTCGTGACAGCCTTGTTATTGTATAATCGGTCTGCATGCCCCAAAGCATATGCCCAGTGAATATTACACATAAAGATTTAAAACTGCTGACTATGTCTATTGGATTGTCATTTAAAAAGAGTGAAAGATCTGCAGGCAGTTGCTTGCCCTTTAATCGAAATACAGTTGCCTTGGCTTTCTTCACATTTATAGTTAGCTCATTACTTGAGGCCCAGAGTGCTAGTTTTGAGAGAATTAAATTTTTTCGGCGGAATAGTGCCACAGGATTATTATCCAGAATGAATAAACTTGTATCGTTCGCATACATTACAAACTTTAAATTCTGATCAATCTGTGCGATATTATTATTGAACAAATTAAAATGGTATGGTCCTAAAGTACTGCCTTGGGGTATGCCTTAAGGAATGGTTTTCACAGAAGAAAGGTGATGACGAATTGCTACACACTTTCTACGATTGCTCAAACGGGACAGAATAATGTTGTGTGATAAGCCACATATGCCATAGAATTGCAGCTTGCACAAAAGTAGATTGCGCTTAAAAGAATCAAATGCTTTAGTGAAATCAATAAAAATCCCTATTAAATTTTTACGTTTGTTGTTCTCTAAAATACAGGGTGCCCCAGCTAACTTTAGTCACAGTTTAAAAATATGTGAATGCCATGTAGCTGGACAGAACCAAGATAATGTTGTTTGCCGTCACTTGGAAATACTCAAATAAATTTTTTTTCATTCCGCCAGATTAGATAGTGAGCTTTAATTAATTAGTCAACTCCCCAAATATTATAATTCAATGAGAAATGTTGATTACAAAATTGTAGAGCGACATGAAAAACTCCCGATACAGCTTTATATTGCTAAAGACGTGCTACTTAAAAGTGTTTCTCCGAGCACGAAAGAAGCTCGCAAAAAAGAAGTTTGTCACACTTTTTGCTTTTTTGACAGGCACACAAACACAGTTTTCTTGAGTGTGCTCACCTATGCAGTTCGATTATGCTATGTACGTAAATATTAGTGTAAGAGCAGGATCATTTGAGATTTGCGAAATATTCTCGTGTGTGCATTTTCTAAGCCTTGAACTATGTGATAACAATGCATAAAAATTTTAATTCCTATAAGTTTCTTTTCTTTTTTTTATTGTTGTTATTCATGAATAAACAGTACATACATACCAACACAAAATATTTTTTTCTCACTTTACGGTTATCCCAGAAAAATTACGGTAAATGTTTTTGGAAACAAGTCCCTCTGAAGAATCTAAATTTGCAATAAAAAACTTGACCCTGGGCGGTTGCATAAGGCGAAAAAAAATTGACCCTGAAAGGGTTGAGGGTTCGACAGAGACCAGTTGCTAAGCATCGTATAATAACCAATGACTTTACAAGACCACTACTTCAGAGCTTGCACCGAGTTTTGAAGCGACAACATGAGGCCATAAAGCAACAAATTGATGAAATACTGTGCAATGAAATTATCCAGCTGCCCAACAGTCTGTGGCCACCTGCTGTAGTTCTAGTGAAAAAGAAGGATTGAACTTTGGACTTATGCATTGATTATCGTCATCTGAACAAGATCCCTGGTCACCAGGGCATCGAAGGAAATGAGAGAGCCCATGAGGCGGCGCGCGCCCTTCTTTGCAACCGCGCCGTCTCTCAGGATCCTTCAGAAACCCTCACAACCAGCACAAGCAACACGACAAATGGAGCCCCGTATGACCCAGACAGAGCTCTGAGAGCAGCAGCCAACCGACGCAAGAGGGAACTCCGTGTGAGTGTGCCCTCAGACCCAGATCCCCTTCCAGCAGGTCTTCCCAGGTCGGGGCAGGTGCTGCTGCATAGGCTCCGTTCCGGCTTTTTCCTCACACCGGATGTGCTGGAGCGGTGGCGACAGTACCGGCCACGCCGGGAAAGACGCCCTCCATCTCCGTCTCCCAACTCCCTTCCATCGCAGGAACCCGGCCATCCCACAGCCTCCGCGGACCAAGAAGCGCTCCAGACGCCACACAGGTGCCCTGACTGCGACATGGCCACGCAGCCATCCGCAGCCCATGTGTTTTGGGAGTCCCAGCGACACGCTCAACAGCGGGACTACCACCTGAGGGCGGTGCGAGTGTTGTCCTACGAGGAGTGGATTAGACCGGCAACTGGCTCGATGGATTCCGACAGGGCCATTCTGGACTTGCTCTTGGCTTTCGCCAAGGACGCGCAGCTTCTAGGACGGCTCTGTATACGCCTCCCCCCTCCTCTTCCTATTCCCCATTATAGGCCTTCGCGCCATCCCTTAATAAATACATTTTGTCATCATCATCATCTGGTCTGAAATGGGCTCCACCTGCAGCACCAGCTGCAAGACTCCTATACAAAATCAGTGTTCGAGAATGATACTGTGGAAGTAAGAGAAAAAAATGTATAGACTATGCTGCACTGTCACCCGACTAATGTAAGTAAACTGCATAACAGTCGTCTTTTACAGCACCTGTAGTCAACATGAATATTAAAATATTCATGTTGACGAAATGGCACTGTTTTGGCAGATGCTGTCAAGGCACTTGGAGGAAAAATGAGCAAGATGCGTGCCTCAAAATACAGAGGGCACCTGCAGCAAAGGTCTTATTTGCATTCCATAATACTCCATTGCGCTTCGTTACACCCATGTAATGCAGTGAAGCATACTGATAGCGGTAAGAACCTCCATGCAGTGAAGCATACTACCTGCAGCTGTTTGTTATCGGAAAGAAGATTGCCAAGCTGCTTCAAGAATGCAAATGGAATCCCAGTTCGATCCATGTGTTCCACACAAAATGGGTGGTACTTGATTTTCTCACTGAGTGGCTCCGGGCATGGGAGCGTAAATTCCCACTTTTGATTTCTCAGAAGACTGTCTCGAGATGTGTGGGGTTTTTGAGACAATCTATATATAGGTAGATATACATCCGAGTTCGTTTGTATGTGTGCCGAATGAAAGTACCAGCGAACTGGCTTGCAAGTGTAAAAGTGCAAGTGTAAAATTCCGAAATAAAACCTGTAGATATAATGTCAGCTTACAGGTATCTCTAAAGCACACTGACCTGTTAATGGAATGGTAAGTTATCTTGTCACGGTGCACCGAGGATAGGAGACAAGGAGATGTACTACAAAAGCAGCCTGTTTAAGAAATCAAGCGTAGAGTCGTCTTCTTCATCTCTAGATTTTCCCCACTGCGAGATGGAGTCTGCTGAGACTACCATTGTTCTTTGTCTTCTACATAGAACAAATGTGGCAATATTTAATGTATTACTTGATTGCATTATTCTCTTTGATTTAGCCATTCAGTGTGTGTGCATTCTTGGATAATGCTCTAGAATAGGTATGTGCCAATGTGACACAAGTACAGAATCCTTAAATGTTATTTGGTATGCGTTATACTTCTATGTGCATACACCTCCGTAATCACCATTCTTCCCTCCTCAAGCATAATTCATTACTTTCGTCCTCGTGACATAGCTATGTAGATGTCCCGCACTTGCAGCCACCTGATTTAGAGTTTGCATTTTTGTATAGATTGTGACCATAGTGCTTAAACATAAAAAATGGGGGAGAATAAAGTTTTCAAATTTGTGGTGGATAAACATGAACATTGCACGATATTACAAATTGCATCGGATGAAAGTAAACAAAATTATATGCATCACTATTAGTTGTAAAGTGTTTATTTACTGCTTTACTAAGCTTCGCTTCACATCAAATCCAACATGTGTGTTGGATCTGCACAATTTTCAATCTTAAGAGCAATCC
This sequence comes from Dermacentor andersoni, assembly GCF_023375885.2. NCBI lineage: Eukaryota > Metazoa > Arthropoda > Arachnida > Ixodida > Ixodidae > Dermacentor > Dermacentor andersoni. Next base: position 793,432 of record NC_092819.1, read on the forward strand.
TCAGGGATCGCTTCTTGCAACACTACCTTGCAGCAACACTGATCATAATAGGCAGGTAGCCATGTTCTTGCACAGAACTCTAGTTATCAAAGCTTAACTGTCAACGTAAAGGGTGACATGTATATCAAAGCCACGAAGGCATGAGCATATCAAATGAAACAAGACAGTGCTGTATAGCTCAACGCTTAGCGAGCCTGCACATTAGAAAAATGGCTCTACTTTATATTGCAGCTTGGTCAGCAAAAAACGCACATGCACAAAAATGCACATTACACACACATGTACAAAGAAACCTCAAAAAGTAGCAAAGTGGTGAAATGGGCCAGTTGGCACATTGTAATATGGATAAAAACCAGCGGACACACACGAGAAACCAGATGAAGACGATGGGACAAGACCCGTTGTCTTCTTCATCTGATCTCTCATGTGTATCCTCTGATTTTATCTGTTTTACAAGAACTTCAAGAAGCATGCTGATGTGTGCACCAGCCCAGATATGGCAAGGTAAAATGATGCTGCCCTAACATCTCTCAGAAAGTTAATGTGCTTGGTTGCAGCTTGATATATAAATGCACTTAAAAATTGCGTTAAGCTTTGCTTGTGTGTTAATGTGCTTGAAAGTTACTGAAACAATTAAAAACAACAGATATTCACAGTGGTCGAAAGTGATCGATCACAAGGCTCACCAGATTAGGGTTGATGAACCTGGGTAGCCGCTGCCTCACCATGACACCTTTGCCCATTTCAGCAGCCCTTCAGCACCAAAAAGAAATTCCAAATACAGTGAGTTAAAGATAACAGTTCATATGCTGTTCTAAGTAGTTGTGACAAATTCCACTGTGATAACAACAGAATAGCAGCTTAGGCTAAACTCTGGCACTCCACGACTGGCTGCAGCACTGCTTAGCAGTCGGGACAGAAGTACACGAACAGAGTCATGCAGTGTGAGCCAATTGCAATGACCCCATTCTCGGCACTGAGCCAGCAAACATGACACTCATGAGGTCACATGATGAACTTAACGTTTTCTTAACGTTTTCTTAACTTAACGTATTTACTTAACGTTTTCAGCTGGTGGAACAGCCTTCGTCAGAGTACAGTAAAGCATTAACAACATGCACACAGCTTTAAAATCACCGTATCAAGAGCAGAGGGCGCACTATCTGTAAGCTGCAAGCTGAGTCCCTGCAAGCTGAGTCACCTTTGCGCCCGCATTAGGAGACTTCACACCAGAAAGAAGCAAGGTGGCTGTGGTGTGAAACACAAGAACCCCCATGTAGATTGCCAAGTTGGCGTTATTTATCAGATTCCCCTGACATGCGGCAAAACCTACATAGGCCAGATGTGCCGTTGTTTGAACGTGCGAATCCGTGAACACGAAAGGTCTATTAAAAACCGAGAGCAACATCATTTACCCACGCATTGCCTAGATCATAAATGCAGGCCTCTGCTCAATCAAGTAAAGATCCTGCGCAAGTGCAGTAACGAAAAAGCACGGGAGCTTCTAGAGGCATATTATATAAAAAAGAAGGGACAAGCATGCATCAGTGACACATCGATCATACTTTACAATAGGGAGGCACGTTTCCTAGAAAATATGATTAGCTGAGCCACGCCATTGGTTTTTTCTGATTTTGTGTTTTTTCTCCTCCTATCTGCTGCTGATACCCTGATGCGCCTGGCTGGCATGAACTGATATTTAAGTGTTTCCCTCGAATAAATCTCAGTTGTTATTTTGCGCCTGTCCCGTCTTCTTCCTTGTGATCGTCTACAAAACGCACCCAATCTTTCCAAATACAATGAACCAACTTGCCCAACAACGCATTCTGCTAAGCGCACTATCTGTGCTGACTACAACTTACAGTGGGTGTCATAAATCATTATCAGTGACACACATTTTGGAATACAAGAAATGAAATGCAGATATGTTCAGATAAAATATATACAAACATGACTCAGGTAAGTGACGGCGGTTTCCATGATTAGGCGTAGTGAAAACAAAATGATGTACACGTGCAGATACAAAGGCGTGATGTTTAGCACATGGCATCTCTAAGTGCAACTTGGAATTATCTAAAAATTGAGGTGTACAACTTCATTGAGCGTACAACTTCAAGCCACATACGTCAAAAAGCCACATGCAAAAAAAAGTGTTGAAATCATACATGTACACTGTGTGGGAAGTGCATAATTGTGCTCAATCTAAAGTTAGACAAGTTACTTTTCCTTTGTTTTCATTTATTCTGGACGAGACAGTTAAATTTATGAATAAGGTAAGATTTGCGAAGCTTGCGACCATGGCTGGTGCGGAATCCAGATTCGAGTATGGTTACTTTGAGATTGTTAAATGAGTGGCCCGGCATGTTCACATGTTTCGAGTGTGGTAGGTTTGGTTGGGATTTGGCATGTGATCTGTGGTTGTTAAAACCGATGCTGAAAGGTGTTTCAGTCTGGCCTATGTATTGCATGTGGCAAGTGCTGCACTCGAGCAAGTACGCTACATTACATGAATTACAGTTGAAAGTGCCTTTAATTGCGAACATGAATTGGCTGGCTATGCTGGTGGCAGTCAATGCAGGTGTTATATGAGGACAAACTTTGAAATGTGGTTTATTGCAGCGGCTGCAACCGGTCGGGATAGAAGCAGCGATTTTTGAAGACATTAGTATGTCACCTATGTTTTTCGAACACCTATACACGACACGAGGTGGCTCAGAAAAAAAAAAACAGCCTTTAACCTGTCGCTTTGGGTGAGAATGTTGTAGTGCTTGGGGAGTATGCCCGAGACCTTAGGGTTAGACGTTGTGGGAGATACGTGGTTCCTCCTCCGTACTCTTGGGACAAAGGAACGACAACACAGTAGTGCAAACAATCACAAGGGCATTTATTGCACCTTTCATAGATCAATGCCAGCTAGCCGAGTGGCTATCCACAAAACATGCCGATGGGCGCGCGACAAATCTAGAAGTCCGACTCACCGCGAGCGAGCGAATATGTTCGCCCCATGCTGGATCCCAACGCCTGGTCGTTCGCGTGTTCGGTCACGCCAACGGAGGCGCGCTCGAAGGCCGCCACGCGAGGCGGTCTCGCAGAAGCATCGGTCGCCGCGCGCGCGTGGGACGTCCACGCCGTGCGCCCGACCCGCCGGGAAAAAGAGTCGCTCCACCCGCGGCACGGCACGTCCGTGCTGCTTGCTGTCTCCAACCCAAGAGAGCGCGCCTTGTCTCTCCCGCCGAGGGTAACCCCGCAGCCGCGCAACACTAGCGCCATCTCTCGGACTGCGCCTGTACCACTCGGACTGCCGCGTGTGCGGCGAAGCCGCACTACAGGAGACGCGCTATGCGGGAAAAACATCAGGGGAGGCGCGAGGGTCGCGCAACCCCACATCCCCCCAACCTTAAATCACTTCTTATTCCGGCGAAACATGTGACACGGTCTAACATCAACACGTGCTTCGCGAACAAGGTGGTACATGCAACAGTGGCCGCGCCGGGGAAATGTCCACACGCTGTCCATAACATGCGAGCCGACTGTCCTTGGGGTACACCGCTGGCGTCCGCCGGTCACAGCAGTAGCTTTGCGACTCGACGGCACGATCCCAGGCCAGGACTCCGGAGACGACGACGCAGTAGTCGGTACGAGCAAGCGTCGCTCGCGCCGACGCACCCAGCTGGCAAGAGCCGCCGTAGCTGTCGGTGACCGCTGGCTCCTTTGTCCGCCGCTGAGGGTTGTGAGCTGGATGCAGGAGGCCGCCGAAGTCGCTGCGCCGAACTGGCCACAGCATCACCATCGCCCGGGGTGACTCGATCGTAGTCCGGGGCAGCAGCGCAGACGATGTGCAGGTGGCAGCAAGCCAGGGGTGACTCCAATCACGCTGCGTAAACTCAACACACTCGGCAAACACTACAGTAGTGCAAGGGAGAGGAATTCTGCATGCGCATCGCCCACGTGGTACGATGTTCAACTCGGCTAGCAAAAGATCGGGCAGCTACTCAGATGCTAAGTTCACGTGAACGAAGCTCGCTTCCTTGAGCCGAACGAGTAATTTCAATTCGTGCGAGGCTAAATAGAATGAGGGAAGCAAATTGCAACGCCTCAACGCCACGGTCCACCAGGTTGTGTCCCTCCACGTGCGACAGGCAGCTTCGTAAAGCCTTAGGCCTAAATCGTCGCTACTCTGACAACAACCGGCATCCAAAAACAACACCCAAAATGGGCGCAAAACAGGCAGCCGCGAGGAGACGTTAGCTCTGTGAGGTGGTCCTACTCCGCTCGGTGCACACAGCATCCGAGTTGACGGCGCCCACCGTCCAAGACGGTGTCGGAGCGCCCGGTGCCAGGCCGCAATACCAGTCAGCCCGTCGTGGCACCCGTGGCCCGCGGCCACCCGGCTCCCAGAGCCGCGACTTCATCCGAGTCAAAGAGATAGAAGAAGCTATTTACATAAGAAATTCGGACCACCCACGAGGCTTCCGTACTCACTCGCTTCAGGCTTGCCACTGCTCCGCGGGCGCTCAGCCTCGCTCTCCCAGGATGCAGACCACGTGGCTCTCGTACCGACGAATGTCATTAAAAAAAAAAACACTTGCGAAAAGGCTTAGCATGTTGACATGTTCAAACACACTACGGCCACCGCCGCCTCGCTCAAGAAAGCACGCCGCCGACGCTAGCGATCAAAATCCACGCTAGGCCTACGCTTCGGTTCGAACAAAGGTCTCGAACGAAGCAACACTTAAAATTATCGTCCGATGCCCCACGAGGTCCACGTTGGGCAGCCAGATGTGGGAGATACGTGGTTCCTCCTCCGTACTCTTGGGACAAAGGAACGACAACACAGTAGTGCAAACAATCACAAGGGCATTTATTGCACCTTTCATAGATCAATGCCAGCTAGCCGAGTGGCTATCCACAAAACATGCCGATGGGCGCGCGACAAATCTAGAAGTCCGACTCACCGCGAGCGAGCGAATATGTTCGCCCCATGCTGGATCCCAACGCCTGGTCGTTCGCGTGTTCGGTCACGCCAACGGAGGCGCGCTCGAAGGCCGCCACGCGAGGCGGTCTCGCAGAAGCATCGGTCGCCGCGCGCGCGTGGGACGTCCACGCCGTGCGCCCGACCCGCCGGGAAAAAGAGTCGCTCCACCCGCGGCACGGCACGTCCGTGCTGCTTGCCGTCTCCAACCCAAGAGAGCGCGCCTTGTCTCTCCCGCCGAGGGTAACCCCGCAGCCGCGCAACACTAGCGCCATCTCTCGGACTGCGCCTGTACCACTCGGACCGCCGCGTGTGCGGCGAAGCCGCACTACAGGAGACGCGCTATGCGGGAAAAACATCAGGGGAGGCGCGAGGGTCGCGCAACCCCACAACGTGGAATGTGTGAGTATCAAATTAGCCGACTGGTAGCCACTGGGCTTGTTTCTGCCCTTTAGAAAGTCCATCCAGTCATGTCCTGCCACTCGGTGTATCGCGTCATCGATCATCTTTTCTGGGTATTTACAGTTGAGAACTTTCTTTTTGAGTTTCTGGCAAAAAGAATTAAAATCGTCTTTTTTGGAACATATGCACCTAAAGCACTGTGCCTGGCTGTGTGGAATCGCAGACTTGCAATGACGCACATGGCTGCTTTCAAAATGAAGAAATTGATTATCAGTTGGCTTTTTGTAGAGTTTTGTGATTAGGAGTCTGTCAAAAATAGTAATAGTGATGTCAAAGAAGTCTACAGCCAATGGTGAGTAATGATGTGCGAATTTGTAGCGGGGTGTACCTGGTTGAATGCCACAATAAGTTTAAGGGTTCTGTTTTGCTATGTGTCCAAATACAAAATATATTATTGATGTAGCATTTACAGTAGATAGGTTTTAGTCGTACACTCTTAAGGAATGCATCTTCGAGCACTCCTATGAAGGCGTTTGCATAGTTAGGACCTGTTTTCGTTCCCATAGATGTTCCACTAATTTGTACATAATGAGAATTATTAAATTCGAAGTTGATAAACTTAAGAACAAACTTCAGCAGAATCTCGAGGGTTGAGCTGTCAATCGGGCTATTACACTGGAGGTGTTCGTAGGAGTTCAAGAGAGCCTGAATGCCATCCCTGTGGGGAATGTTCGTGTAGAGGGAAGTGACATCCATATCGTCACCAGAAGCGAGCCTTCAGGAATGGTTAGATCTATTATGTTGTTAAGAAAAGCATTAGTATCCTTAACAAAAGAAGAAAATGTGGCTGGAATAAATTTGATCAATCTGTCGACATAACGAGAGATGTTTTCTGTGACTGTTCTTATGCCGGATACAATCGGACGGCCTGGATTAACTGGGTAATGTATCTGCGGTAGCAGGTAAAAGCGTCCGGCTATTGGACTAAGTGGGATCAAGGAGCGTGCTGTCTTATCGTCAATCTTCTGCTGCTTCACCAGTGCTTTTATGGTGTCCTTAATCATGGAAAGGAATTCGTCGGGAGGATCACAGGGAAGTTTTTTATAAAATGTGCCATCAAATAACTGTCTTACAACTTCTTTTATGTAATTTCTTTTTGTCATTATCATGACTGAGCCACCCTTGTCCGCCGGTTCAATAACAATATCATCGCTTGTGGTTAGGCTTCTAAGAGCATTGGATTTGCTAGTGGAAAGATTTCCCTGGAATGGGGTGAGTGTCTTGTAGGTGTTGAGCACGTGAGAAACAGCTTTGATATATAGGCCTAGGCATTTGTCCCGTTGCGAGGCAGGTGTCCAGTGTGTCGCGGACGGTATAGCAGGGTGGTCTTGTTTTCTGCTAGTGCAGTCATGAAAATATTCTTTGAGTCTTAAATTTCGGGAGAAGCTTTCAATGTCTTTCATTGATTAGAATTCGTCGAAGCCCCTGGTGCCCTGGTGGCTGGACAGAAATTAAGGCCTTTTGAAGGAACCCTTTCTTCCATAGGCAGAAGCGCAACATGGGAAAGGTTAACTATGGTAGTATTTGGGTGGGTTGTCTCCAGCAATGTTTTAGCAATTGAGATTACAGAAGTTGCGGAACAGCTTTGTTTGGTAGAGTCAGTTACTACCGGGACATTGTCCTGCAACAGTTTCCGACTTTTTATTTTGCTTAACGCATTCACCTTTCTTCCTTCGTAAGCATTCAGCAAATGTACTTCATACAGGATAAGTTGCTCAACTAAGGTATTTTCTTCTTTTAAAAGTGAGCTTGCCGATGATTCATAGTGATTTAATATAATACGGACTAGGTGGAGTGAAGCATTAGTCAGTACTTCTTGCGACTTATGCTTGTCTACAGTCGATAGTTATTTGGAGTTATTCGGGGTTATTTGGAGACTTGCAGCGTGGAACGTGGGATGGAGCTCTGTCCCTTGACATCGGGGTTCATGCAGCTGGCTGTGTGGGCTCTTTGATAATGTGGCTGTGTGTCATTGATAATGATTTATGATGTACAGTGTAAGTTCTAGTCAGCGCAGATAGTGTGCACTTTGCTCTTGATATGGTGCTTTTAAAGCTGTGTATGTTTTGTTCATGCGTTACTGTACTCTGACGAAGGCTGGTATGTGTGTGTGTTTGTGTGTGTGTGCGTGTGTGTGTGCGTGCATGTGTGTGTGTGTTTTTCACAAAGAAAGGGTTTTCATACTTGGAAAAACACTTTTATGTAGTATGTATTAAGCAACAGAAAGCTGTATCGGGAGTTTTTTATGTCGTGCTACAATTTTCTCATTGACACTTTTCATCTAACTATAATATTTGAGAAGTCATATTAGGACTAATTATCTAATTAGGCAGAATGAAAAAATAATTTGAGTATCTCCAAGCAACAGCAAACAACATTACCTTTATTCTGTCGAGCTACATGGCATTTGCATATTTTTTAAAGTTTGGCTAAAGTTATGTGGGGCACCCTGTGTATGTGCGTGCGTGCATGTGTGTGTGAATTGATCAGTAATAACTCAGAATGCATAAACTAGCACACCTAACAATTCATACAAGCATACCAGGTGTACAAAAAAAAAGATATAAAGCCACTTGAGCAGTCACACAATGCGTAACACACCCAACAAGTAACACTTATACAAACATATGAGCTTACATGTAAGTAAACACGTAATACGCGATGTCATTATAATGAAACTGAACAAATACCAAAAAAAAGGATGATTGGTGATAAAGTTATTTTCTGACGAATCATTGCTGCTTTCCAAATAGGTTAGCCATGCCTTTTGGACAGATGATGACTCTGTTAGTGTGACTACATTTGCTGGTAATGAATTCCATTTTGCCAGTTAACTGACAGCACAAAAGGGGAGTTTTGAAACTTAATTGTTCGGGGAAAAATAGCTTTTAATTTTTTATTCTGGTCAATCCACTCGGAATTATAATGAGCCTGTTGAATGTGAGTCACGGCAAAGGGTGATTTACTGTGATACAATGTCTGAAATAATGATAGTGGGCGTGTTTTCTGCACATTGCAAGCCACCATATTTTAAGCCTTTCTTTCAGGCTCAACACACTGACATATACCTCTGCCATATGACCGGCTTTCCACACTTCACACACATACACTTTTTTCCGCTTTGACACTCTTAATGCCCATGCATTAAAAAAACTCTTTACTTGAGATTTTTTAGGAATAACTTCAATCTTCACTAAAAAATCCACTATAGACAGCTTGGCTTGCGGAGTGTTGATTGACTACATGTTTCCATCCTGTTGATCTAGTGGAATAACTATAATAATTGGCACATAGCATGTGGCACATTTGAAAGCTCCTTTCAAACCCACTCCCTTGAGAAAATTGGATTCTCTACAGAAACTAAGCAAAATGACTTGTTAGTAAATTTATTCCTAAAGCATCTTTCCGCTCAAATAAGTAAACTATGGTTCTCTAGAACATTTAAAGGCTGAAAAATAAGAAAAAGCGTCTTATTCGCATTGCGGAATGCAATGACAATCACGCTGTATGGTCGAAGCATCATGAGGCTGAGGTTATCTACTTGATAGTAATTCGTGCAGCTAAATATTCTTTTACATCACAACATAATGTGATGGCTGGAGGAAGTCTTGACACTAACCACTTCAAGTTTGTGGTCGTCAACAGTCACTCATCTACCCTTATTTCTGTTAAATCGGGTGTCTTTCAGCGATGTGTTTTAGGGCCACTTCTCAAGGTGCTTTGAGACAACGTTATGCCACAAGACTCAGTGCAATTATTAGATAAAGGGCTGAAGTATGGCTTCAAACCCCATGTTCAGGTGTGTGAACGTTTGACTTTAAACTAGCGTGTGGCAAATAGGACGTACACCTTGCGAGCAACGAGAATGATGGCTGCCAGGTGGTGTGGACAGTTCGCACAGGTCTTCCCACCAGAGTCATGTTAGTCGTCAAAACTTGGCTGCGCAATGTGTGGTAACCCTTTCCAAGATAATAATCTGTGTTTAGTGTAGTCTGACAAAGAAGGTGGTTTTGTGGCCCTACAGCACAGCACATTTAACGAGAAGGCCTTGCAGGCTATCACCAAAAATTTTAAACCTAACTGAAGTCATTTTAGAAAAAGTGAAAAGAAATGCTGCTAAACTATGTGAAAAATGGGGTTGCATAAAACTGACCAGGGACTCTCTATCTGGGCATTTAGTGTGAAAACTTGCGAGTTAGACAACCCGTTTCAGTCTATTATGAGCGAGAAAGGGATGTGACAATACCAGGTGAGTAGATTTCTTCTCACAGCTCTTAATGCACTTGAGGTTAAGGATCCGTACCTCAGTAAGAGTTCTGACCATGTTGTTGTTTTTTCAGGGTTGCGGCAGTGTGGGTTACGGATATTCAGTGGACATATAAGACCTATTATATTCTGTTCCTCACTCTACTAAACTGTTTACTGATGTGTTTGAATGCACAAGTAACAATGACGAGGCTGTATTTGTGAGAAAAGTTGAAATGACAGCAATTTTATGTCACTGTTGGAATTTTATTTGAACAACACCTTGTGTTGTACACACTTACCTGCAGAAGAAAGGTATCTGTATCAGTTTGCGCATTGCTCCAATTTTACATGACATATTTTTATCTACTATTAACAATTCACTGCACCATGCTAACAACTCACCTCTTTCTTTTAAAGTGTTTAGGTAAGTTTATGATGTTTTAGTTCTTTTAGGATGTGACTGCCCAGTGGCTTATCAGGAGGTTGTCGATTTAGTTTGAGCTGATTTCAAGCGATGTGGACAAGGACTGTCTTTTACCTTTGAACTGCCTGTTCAATTGAATCTCTCGGTTCCCCTTCTTCCCTCATTTATTCATTGTGAGGGTCTCGAATCTGGCAGCCTAGATGTCATTAGGTAGCATGCGAGGGTTTATTAGCCATGTGCCTGCTCTCTTAAGATCACGTGTTACGTGACGCCATTGGGCAATAAAGGATGTTCCAGATCTGTCCACCTTGGCTCTGAGTGGTGCTGGCTAACACTCCTAGGGCTAGAGCAAGTAAACATAAATACTCAAGTTAGTGGACCAATTGATAGCCATTGCTGTAGCACAATTGGTAATGCAATGCAAGCGTAATGCAGAGGTTGTGGGTATGGCTCCCACCAGCAACAAGTTATCTTTTCATCCACTTTCACTTCCCTTTTCTTTATTATTTTCTACATTCCAATTTAAACCACAGTTAATTTCCCCAATGCTTTCCTTGGCTTCATTGTCTGTTGACTTTATGTGGTCATAATTAACAAAACCGAGCCCCTCAGTTCCCCTTCTAGACATGATAGGGATCATTGCAGTGGGAAGAGGAGTTTCTCAGAGAGGCTGATATGCTGAGACGGAGTCCATAATATGAAGAACATTCCGAAATTAAGTTTAATCATTTTTCTGAAAGAGAACGTTAAATTAAGTGCATGGTACACCAGGTGAACCAAACAATCACCATAAAAATCCACCACTGTTGCTGGTTCAATGATGGAAGGAGCGTCAGTGGAGGAGGAATGACGCATGCGCAGTGCACCAAAGAGAGAGTAGCAGCAGACCAGCATGCCCACACAAGACCACACATGATCAGATTCATCACTTGGGATGGGAGAGATTGGATCATCCAGCCTACAGCCCTGATCTTGCCTCATCAGACTTTCACCTGTTCCCTGGATTGAAAGTCGCATTCTCGGGACGTCACTTCCAAAACAATGCTGAGGTGGAGCAGGCTGTGCGACAATTCCTTGCATCGCAGGGCACCAAGTTTTACCAGAGTGCCTTCTTCAAGTTGATTGCACGCTACGACAAATGTCTCGATGTTGGTGGCGACTATGTGGAAAAATAGTGCAAGGTCTATAGTTCATGATGCCATGGTGTATATTTTTTTAGCAATGAAGTTTCCATGTGAAAATAAACAACAAAACATGCATTCAGAATGTCCTCATAGTACGAGGGAGTGAGAAAGTAAGGGGTTGTGTGGTGGTGAGTGAACAGGGACTTCTGAGAATCCTGCAACTGCACAAGTGGCTCACTTGCAATATGGTGTGCCACACTAGCCCAGGTAATTGTGTCATGAGCAAGCTGAGTGTACAATTGCAGTACAGTGCGAAGCAAGAAGTCTATTGGAAGAATTGGTTCATGACCATACAGAAGATAGAATCCTCTTCTGAAGAGGAGGTCATGAAGCGGCTGGTGCAAAAGTACCTCCCCATCTACTCGAGCCCCACAACAATGTACCTCGAGTACTTGGGACCTGCTGACCCCGAGCTGGACGCTGAGATCAGCAGACGCTGCGATCAGCAACGAAGAGGCTGCCGGTCACTCTACGAGCTCAACAGCAGTTCCATCCCGAGCTCCGACGGCATAACGAACAAGATCCTGCGCAACCTAGATGATCCATAAATTGACTTGCTGACTGAAGTCATCAACAAGGCGTGGAAGCGCGGCCAGGTCCCTGGCCCATGGAAGCTCACGCACACTGTGTTCATCTCCAAGCCTGGCAAGCCACCCAGCCTGGACAACCTTTGCCCCATCTCACTCATGTCATGTGTTGGCAAGGTGGCCGCTCAAAAGGCTGACCCGGTACTTGGAGGACAGTGGAGTGTTCCCACACACTATGATCGGTTTTCGGGCCAAGCTCTCAATGCAACACGCCATGAAGCTGCTCAAGCGTTACGTCATCGACTGCAACACTCAAGACATGCCGGCCATTCTTGGCCTGGGCCTGGAGAAGGCCTTTGACAACATTGCCCATTATTTTGTGTTGCGGTTGATCACCGAGCTCGGCCTGGGAGCCAGTTTCTACGAGCATACCAAATTGTTCCTGACCCGCAGGAAGGCCACCCTCACGGCGGGAGACCTCGCGCCCGAAGAGATCGGGCTAGGCTCGTGCGGTACTCCGCAGGGATTGGCGATTTCAGCCACCCTGTTCAACCTTGCCATGATCGGGCTGTCCAAGAGGCTCTCGCGTATTGAGGGCATTAACCACACGATTTACGCCGACGACATCACCATTTGGCGCTCAGCTGACAGCGACGGGCAGGTATAGCGTGCCCTGCAAGAAGCCATGAAAACCAGTGAAGACTACCTCTGTCCCACGGGCCTGAGATGTTCCCCAAGCAGGTCCGAGCGCCTCTCTACCGACCCACATGGAGAGGGCCCAAGCCCAAGGGGCTGGAAACCGACTGCCGAGAGCGAGCTCAAGCTCCACATTGGTGACGGTGATGCAATACCCAGAGTCAACTCTATATGGGCCCTCGGCATGACCATCAAGTCTGCGCATCTCTCAGTGCACTGTAAAGCCTGCCCTTGTAAGCCGGTATTTTGTGATGTGAAGATCCTGGGCAGAAGTAAAGATAAAATGGCATGTGAGCTATTAGACGCATTTTACATAAAAGAAAAATGTAGTGCCTGCTTAAATCAGACTTCTGTTGTTTTGTACAACGCAGAGATTTGGGAAGATCGTCAAGTGATTTTGCCAGCCCTGATAATCGCCCTCGGCAGTGGTAGGTGCATCTGCGTGTTAATAGTATATATACTCTTCTCGTTGTCTTTCAAATAAAGTTGTTAGTAGTACCTGTGACGTGTTCTGTATCTCTCCTTTGTAATTGTGCCTTCGCACTACATTATGGCGGTAAGCAAACACCAGCTAGCCCAACAACAAGTCCTTATACTATAGTCTAAGAATAAACCTTAATATAAACCAACCTCAAAGAAACATTGCAACTACAGTACAATATATACAGTCTCACTCAAACCTAACTTGTTGTAGCGTTGGGGTTACTGACATGGCGTAGGGTGGGCCTGGTCGTCATATGGCTGTCGTTGCACAGGACACGCCTGACAGTAGGTGGGTTGTAGCACAAGACGGTGCCAGATGCAGGGTGGCTACCATTCCATAGGATGGGGTCGGGGATTGAGTGATACCGGTCAAAGTTTTGGCTGGTGTCTATGGTACAGGAAAGGTCTCAGACTGGCAGCAGAAACCTGACTGGGCACCATGATATACTGTCGCAGCACTTTAGGAGAATGCCGAGCCGATGCGTTGCCAGTGGTTCCCCTCTCCTGGCCTGCTCTTGCATGCCATCTGCTGCCATCTACAGAGAGCAGCGAATGACTTGCCTACTCAGCACATTCTCTTTTCCTTTTTTCCTTTCTCCCTGCGGTCACACACCACTTCTCTGGTACATTATTTTTGCATATCTAGCTGGACACTTCACTTCTTTGCCTTCTCTGTGTCCTGTTTTAGCATGTTTTTTTCTTTTCAGAGCACGTGAATGCATGGCATTCTCAGAGACACACTTTCTGCCTTATGTAGCAGATGATGGCTTGTACGCAGGAGACAACAGATGTTATCATTTTTGACCGATTAATCTTGTGCTGTGAGCTGGCTGCCTTATCTTTACAGAGGTGGAAAAAGTGTTCTGCTTTATCAAGAATGTTAGCTTCACTGATTCCATTTCATTTTGTAAGGAGAAACATCAAGATTGCATCATGTTTCAAAAGCACATTGGCAGCTTACATTTGCCATCAGCGCTCTTATGTGTACGTCATGCTTACATCACATACCACAAAGAAATTCCAGAGTGTCCAGATGAGCGCCTTCATTCATTTGTCAGCAACAACACCAGTGTAAAATTTGACATAGTCAAATATGTCTTTAGCAAAGCATCTCTAGGTGGCCTGGTATCTTCGCAATAACCCAGAAGTGGACGATGCTTTGTTTGGGCTGAAGGAATAACGGGCTGAACCGTGCGCTCGGCTGGGCCAGAGCATGGCACTATTGTGCTCGGGCCGATCTTGGGAGGGGCCCCGGCCAGAAAAGATGGCTCATGCAGTGCCCTAGCTCAGGACGATGTAATGAGCAGTGGAACAGAAAACGGTAGGCATTACATTAAGAGTATGGAATAAGGGGCAAAGGCTGTTAGTTGACATTCTCGTTTAGATAATGAACCAGAGCTCATTAATGCATAGAGAAAATAGCCAGTGGTCAACTAGAACAGATAGAGTGCCTATTAAGGAAGTAATACATACCTGGGCATGGTAGGGGATTGGGTGGGATTATAAAGATTACGGGCATGGGATGGGCTCAGTTAACTGCAGTGGCTCTAAGAAGACTGATGTGTAAAGCAAAACTCACCGTCGAATACCATCAAATGCTATGGTAAACATGTCAACAACTCCACCAGCAGGCTTAGTCATAAGCCCCATGAGCCCCTTGCCAACGCCTTTGAAGAATCCCTCAAGGCCTTCTGACTGGGCACCTGGACAACACAGATGACATAGGCTATGATGTAATAGCACTCCTCACAAGACTCAGTGCATAAGTCCATGAGTGTTCATGGCACTGAAAGGCAGGTACAGAAACACAGACACACAAAGGAATGAAATGGACAACACAAACGCCAACTGAAAAGTTGCACAATGGTGGAAAAGGAGGAAGTTCCAAACTTATCTGAACTTGCTCAAGAGAAGGCAGCGCCAACCCTGCCAACCTGGCAATCATGGACAGGTGCAGGCACTTGCAAAAGTTTACTGTTTAGGTATTAAAATTCCTCTGTGTGCAAGATGATCAGGAGCTGACTTACACGTGCGATACCACTATTAATGGTATGCCATGCCTCAAACATAAGGTGCACTTCTCTGTTTTTGTGCCTGAACTATACTGTCAGCAAATTTTGGAGTACACTTGCAATCACAACACTTAATGAAAGCTCGAACAGTGCTCCACTGGTCAATAAATGCTTATGCTAAATTAATCTCAGGTGCAATGTTCTGTTTGCCCCACACAAAGCGACCACACCTAAAGGGCACTTATAAGTTGCATCAATACAGTATTCTGCAAACTTTTTGGTAGGTTTCACATAATACCTGTCAGGCCTTTTTCTGCAGCTCAACTGGTCTTCCTTTCTTGCATGGCACTGCACATCTTTCCTTAACTTATTGTCAGCCATAAACACAACGATGACCCTGTATCAACTCTCTATACTCTCTTAAGTCTGCGTGGCAGGGAATGAATGAAAGGAACAGCCCCGACTCTCTTCTTACTCTCAATGCACAGAAGACGCACCGCCATAGTAGGTAGATCGCACGAGTTCAATAAGAACCACCAGCAATTGCCACCCAGTGTATACCTTACATACAACAAAGGGTGTTTATACAAGACAGCATGGCGACAGTTCATAGATGGCACCACTGCCTATGCAATATGGCCACGCCCATGAAAAAAAGGTCTATCGTTTAATCAAGCCCCCAAAGTTTGGTAATTGTGAAGTAAAAGCTGAGCCTGAGCAAAGTACCCCTGTGCTAACAGTGAATGACTTGAAAGTTGCTGTTTACAGTGGTAGGAAGTCCAAAGAAAATTTGCAGTAGTTAAAGTCAAAGTTTGATAGCTTGGTCACTGCTGAGATAAAAGCAGTAGTAGTTCATGACCAAGTTTATGCTGCTCCAGAGGCTGTAAACTGTATAATTGATTACTTGGCAAGGTTTATATGCTGAAAGTACTTGAAGAAAACAACCTGCACAATTAAACTGCCATGAAAACACAGTGCTCATCATCAGCCTGAGAGTGCTCTCGTCAACTGCAAAAGCAGAGGAATGCCTTCCACAGAAGGGGGTTTTTCAACTGCTCCATGCTGCTGAAAAACAATATCACCTGAATACAGTTCACAGAAATGCTTACGAACTCACTATATGGGGTGATCATTTTAAGTTTTAAAGAATTTTTAAAAATCACCCATTGCAGATAACATAATTCTAGTCCTTGAGCTGGATTATTCAAAGAGGCAGACATTACTTCTACAAGCAATCAAAACACATACTAAACTAATTAACCAAAAGTCACCAATTAACTTTCTATTCAATTGCTTTATAGTACATATGGGAATTTATGAATTATAGCCAGTGAGGTCGCAAGGCATATCCAGTTGAAATGAGTTTCCAGAATGATACCAGTTTGGAGATAGTGCCATCAAGCTTGCCGTAACAATGCACCATTGTTCCACTTCGTCAAAACGCTCTTTTATGCACTGAAACACAAAAGTAATTGGAACACCTTGTATTTCATGCAACACTTTGGGAAATATCTCGAAACAGGTGTAATTCTGGGAATTCATTTCAAGTAGGTAGTTTTGAAAACTCGCCATGCAATTCGTAAATTGAAATATATGCTGTAAAGTTGTTAATTAAGGAGTTAATTTGTGCATTTTCATTAATCAGTTGAATATGTGCTTTGATTTCCCATGCTAGTAATGTCCGTCTCTTTGAATAATACAGCTCAAGGACAAGGATTTTGCTATCTGCCACAGGTAATATTTAAAAATTCCATAAAACTTAAAAACTGGTCACCCTGTATATAGAGTAGGCTTGAGAATCACATTCTCATTCTCTTGTTTTGAACACAAGGAAGATGTATAACATCCAATCTCCTTCACAGCTATGTAGCCATGAGAATGAGACAATCTTGTGTGACAAAAAAAAATGCAAGACAAAAAGTAAAATGTAGAAGCGTGAAAGCTGGCAAAGCTTGACTATAGTAGAAGCATATTCTAGTGAAAGCTGCATTTAACAGACTAAGCGTATGAATTTTCTGCTTGTAGCTCATGTGACCTTTTGCTTGATTTAGTTCCTGGCTCACTGTTACAAAACACAAGTGCCTTTTTATCAAATCAAAGGTAATCCAGTTTGCCCATTTATATAGTTTCATTTAATTTCATTTTATTCCCTTAAAGACCCCGTAGTAGGGGTATTGCATAAGGGTTGGTATTACATAAGTTAAACCATAAATGTCTTGCATGCTTATGCTTTTCCTTTTATATATATATATATGTTTATATATATGTAAATCCTGGCCTCATATAGGTAAAAGAAATGCACTTTCTAAAATCACATTTAGTCAAATTTGAATTTAGAAAGCTGTAATGAATAATGAATGGGCTTGTCTTGTACAGTTGCATTTTCTTTGCTTTTCTGTTGTTGAATGCAAGAATTATTTTTTATTCATTATCACAATATTATTTTGTTGGTGAATGTGCTTTTGATAGTGAAACAGTGGCTATCTCGTTTAACTGTGTAAATGGCAATAAATTCCAAACAAGCAAATGCCCTGATATGTTTAAATCACATGTCTTGTGTACTTGTGTTGTTCCTCTTTCTATATCTTAAACTTTGGCCTTGATTGTGGCAAAATAAATATGGCCTATCAAGTCATGCTCAGAAAAATATGAATTTCAGAAGGTGCAATAATGAATGGCCTTGTCTTTTATAGCAACTTTCTTTTTTTTCATTTTCTGTTCCTCAATACAAAAAAAAAAAAATTAAGAATTGACAAATGTCCTTTTTTGGTTTTTGAGTGCGAGTGTCGTATAGATGGTAAAAAAGCGAACATCATGTTTTACATTGTAGATGTCAAACAAGTACCAAGCAAGCAAATGCCCTCACATGTTTATAAACTGTAGATTTTACTATAAATATAGGTGTTTAGGAACTTAGGCACAGCGTTTAGGTTGCCATGTTATCTCTAGCATATCATTTATACCACATAACGCCAAAACCATTTTATACACATGTCAAACAGCGCCCTTTCAGTCACAATCGAGCCTGACTGGGACTGAATTTCTTGATCGTGATTGGCTCATTTGCATAAGCTGTGGTGGGAGCCAGTTGCAGTCAAGAAATTTGACCATGACTGGGCTTGATCGTGATCGAAAGTGCTGGTGTGATACCGATATCACAGCAACCACCTCCGGCTGGTACAATTTTTCTCCCATGTTCTTGTGATGCCATGTTCAAAGTCCTGCCGGGAGTTTTTCAATATAATATAATGTGGCCAGCATATCTGGTATTTTCACTCTGTTGGATTGCTGAAAGGTTGCTTGTGAGCCAATATACTACAGCTGAACCTCGATAAAACGAAGTTGTACATGCAGCGAAAAACTTCATTAAATCTCGAATTTCGTTAATTTGAGGTTTTAAGTTTTCAGTAGAAAAAAATCATTATAAAATTCCCAGAACATTCCTCACGCATATTATTTTGTCAGTAATCGCTTATAAACAAATCCTAAGCATAGTAGCGTGGTTATGAGCACCAGTACAAGCGGTGCAGATCGTGCCAAGAGCAATACAACGGCGTGGCTCATGGCGTTTGAGATTATCGTGTCACGTCGCTGAGCAGAAAATCTTGGACTCCATGGCTTACCACGCTTAGTGCCTGCAGCTGTCATGACGGCGCCCTCAATTTAAAACAAAAGTAGAAAAGGATATGAATATTTGTCCAGAGAACAAAAAGTCACCGTTTTGCCACAAAGGCGGAGCATTGATGCCGATAGCAAAGAGGCAACTACACAAAGCAAGGTTCGTAGTTTTATCGGTGTCATGCACACTGAGGCAAAGATCTCTTGACGACCAAAAACACTCGCTGTCGCAACGCAAGCGAACACTTCGCACTGTGCCTCGGAAAGCTGAGATTGCACAATGAACACTAGACATGCGGGAACAAAATGCACATGAAGGCACCAACCACCTCAGCTCGAACACGTTTACACTTGCTGAACGTTACCTCCAAGATACGGTGCGTGGCACGCATATTGACAGTCATGCATAGTTACAGCAAGGATAGAGGAGACGTGCTTACCCCCCCCCCCCCCTCCCTCCTTGTGCTGAAGGAATCATTAGCTCTTGTGTTTCTCCGAGTGCTCAGAGCTGCTGTGCACCCTGCGGCCTCCGCAAGTTGTTACACAACAAATGGCATGGCGCTGTTTCCTGCATACTGCATCGTGGCGTGCAGGCTTCGATGGCATTTTCGCCGCTTGAACTTTTCGTGTGAAAGGAGGCTAGCAAATAACTTCATGCTTGGCCGACATTTATATTTTGCTAGATTTACCAGCCATACAAGCTCCAATTAGAAGCTTGAAATGGCCAAAAACTTCATAAAATCGAAATCGTGTCATGAAATTACTTTGTTAAATTGCGAAAAATGATACACGTTTTCAATGAAACTAAGATAGGGAAATAAAAATTGTTCGTTACATCCCGAATTTCGTTAAATCAAGGTTTGTTATATTGAGGTTTGACTGTACTACGTTCAGATTGTCTATTGCGCTGATATAGTTTGCTAGGCTCTCCACAGTACAAAACAGACTGCTCATTCTGACTAAGGCACTGGTGTTACGCAGTAGGATATTGAAAATCCTAAGCAAATTTTAATATACATGTGCTTCAATAAAAGCGAATGTGTCACTGAGATGTAGGAGCCGCATTTATTCACTGGCAGGAAGGTTTTTATGCATCGTATCAGCATGGCACTCCTGCAGCTTTCCATATGTTCTGCAGTGTCCTCAGAAACCTGTTGTACATTCTATAAAGAGATAAGCAAAACTCACATGCCCATTTGGCAGCTAAGTGATGGCTGTTCCAACACGCAAACTATTCTTCTACTCTGCTTGCTGAAAATGCTTTTTCCTAAAACATGCTCTCTAGCATAATGACAAAACAACCTACCTTATGCCAATATTACAGTTCTAAGCTCCTCTCTACAAGCTAGCACCTGGTTCCTAAACGTTACCTTGGTTTTTCTGGACGATCATGTGGATTGGAAATGCTGTTTAAGATAATTCATACCTTTGCTGAACTTTTCCGCCAAGCATTCTAAAGCTGTAAAAATTGGAATAGCCAAGCCGTGCTTTAAGTCCACCCTCACCAAATAGCATGTGCACAAGAGGAGCATTAGCTTCAGCATGCAGGTCAAGTGTTTATTTAGAAGCAGGTTCTCCCTGTGTTGCCACTGTCACTGCTCCCGAATGCCTGAAAAGGTACATCATGTGTTCCAGTTTGTGCATGGCTGCATAAAGTACTGACAGTAAGGAGAGATTTGTAGCTATTTCTTACATTCATTCTCTTTCACATAGACCAGAGTCCTTTAATTAGTCCAGAAATTTCAAGCCAAGTTTGCCATAGCTAGGAACAGCAGTTGCTGTTAGGGGTGCCACTGCAGATGAGGAGGCGCCAGTGTCGTCGGCTTGCTTTGGCCGTTTAGATGAGTTTAGGCCCAATTGCACTGGCCCGACAAGATTTGGTCTGCCGACTTCCTTCGGCATCTGTGTTGTGCCGGCGGCTGTGTTGGCAGGAGTGGAGCCGTTGGCAGACAAGTCAGATGATTTCATTGCCACACCAGGGGTAGCGCACTCTCAAGTTCAACAAATCGCCACAGAGCGTGAAAAAATCGACCATTGTGCTGCTAATAAAACAAGCATTGTACCTCCATTCAAAATATTCTCTCTTGAGCATATCTCCCGCTAGAGGTGACATAATAAGTGCAATTTTAACCTACAACCTTTCTTCCACACTTATTGAAGCATTTTTATTGCATAACAAAAGGGTACAAAATTATTATTCCTGATTATACATTGCATTTTTGAGTACTAACTGTCTTCTTTTAGCCACCGTAAATGCAAAATAACGTTCAGCATCATCAACCTCCCACGTGACCTCGAGCATGGATTCATTGGTTCATACACTTCAGCTGGTTGCTTGTTTTGTACTAAAACTAGTTTAGTGCACTTTGACATCTCGTGTTATTGAACTTGAGGTGATGTGTTTGCGAGCAGAGATGTAAGCCAGAAAGCTAGGTTTCGGCCGTGAACCATGCGGAACACATTTGCACCGAAACGGGAGCCGGATTTTACTGCGACTGAGGACGGCAATACTGGTCAGTCATTTAACATCGCTGCCTGAATCCTTATGTAATATTTGTCTTCTTAACTGACACGCGGAAACAAACTAATGAACAAGATCCTGCAGTCATGTCGGCAGTCAGGACCCTTCAGTGCTGTTCCTGAAATAAACCTTTAGTTGCAAGTCAGCGTCAGTGTTTGTCCTCTTCTGCTTGTCCTCCTTTTTTGTGCTGCTTGTTCACATTAAAGACACTCTGTACAACAGTGGGTGTGAAAACAACACACACTTGCAGCAGGCTGTCGTCATACACACACAATCATGAAAGAGAGAGAGTGATATCGGAACGCATGTCACATTTTTCATCTTGCAACTCTGGCCGAGGGCGACTGAGTAGCTTTATATATTTATGGATCATTATACCTCAAGTGTACTCGGTGCTTTTTGACCATCTACGATTCTGCTGAAAAAAATCACTGTTTTACCTCAATGTGGGAAGTAATTATTAAAGCGATAAAAAAAAAAAATTCTAATGCCGCGAGGACGCTTCAAAGGTTGCGCACACAAGTGAAACTATTCCAGGCAGAAACATTTCTACAAAGTTATTGATGTGACCTGTTACTGCAAATATTTTTTTGTATAGTCGCCAGATGGCACTGTTTCATGACTATTGTCGTTTATTACTTTTGTTTTAATTTACATAATTTTTAGCCGTAAGGAAAAGCCGATAATTGCCAATCGTTTATTATTTTTTATAAAGAAAGCTAACATTTCCATGAGGAATATATTCACAATCTGGGGTTGGTATTTGTAAAAGGATAGACAGTTGGGCGAGTTGGTACGGTAACATGATTTTGGCTTCTAGCGCGAAGTGAAACACGGACACAAAAAGAAGCAGAACGGACGAGCGCTAGCGCTCGTCCTGTCTGCTCCTTTGTGTGTCCGTGTTTCACTTCGCGCTAGGAGCCAAAATCATGTTGGTATTTGTGTATACCAGATGATAAAAATACTCTGATAAGAAATAAAACCTGAACTTTTGCATAATGTCACGGCAAGAATGAAAAAAATTACATTCTGACTCAATTTGTGGCTTCGTTTTCACAATGTAGCGTTCCAAGTAAAAATATGGCTTAGTCATCATTGCATAGTATGCTTTGCTGCCTATCTATGTAGAAAGATTTAAAGGATTAAATTTTGTTTTAAGCGAGAAAAAAATGTTTGAACTGCACAATCGCAAGATTGCCTGCAGCATCTCTTCGTTTAACCTTCACTGCACAGCACATCGGTTGGCGTTTCAGCCTGTCTCACTTTACGTGTTTCTTCTTTTTCTTTTTGAAAACAAGGTCTTCTTTGGCAACTTCAGGTTGATTTAGGGTTCATGGGCACTGAGTTTCTGGCCACTGTCATCTTGTAAAATTAGATGATTTCAGGCCTTCTAGTGCACGTAGGACAAGAACATAGGCATCTGGGCTAAGCTTGGAACGAAAAAGATGCACAAAGTTACCGTAACACTACATACGAAGAAGTTATAATACGGAATTCTTACAAAATAGGGCAAAATAAATTTAATCCACATGTCCCCGTTTACACAAAGCACGCCAGAACAGGAACCAAAACTGTGGCGTTATTCAACAAACAGGCGATTTGTGGTGTTCTGCTAAACCTAAACAACGAAAAAAGCCACTGGCCCACTGGATACCGAAAATGTCTGCGAAGCGGCTTTAAATGTGTGGTTGTAACATGTATTCGTATCGTAAACGCGTCCCGCGACGCCAGCCACCGAAGTTGGGAAAGCGACATCAAGACGGCGGGAGGAGCTTGCATTACGAGCAGACGATAGGTGTGTCATCTGCTACTGCTCCTCAATATCCCAGGCAAAGCTACAGCTGGCACAGAGGCAAACCAGCGTCCACGTTTATAGTTTCTTTACGATGGTCCATGAGTGAAGAAAATGTATCAAGTCGAGGACGTGGACAACAGTTTTGGTGCGTCTTCGGTTTCTGAGAATTCAGGTACATAGATTTGCGTAGTAATTCATGGCATGTTTAAACTACACGATGTCTCTAGTTCATGTATTTCCTCTCCAGGACAAGGGGTGATTTTTAAACCACTGTGTTGCCAGACGCACAAAAAAATTCCAGCCTTACATTTGTAGGATGACGAAAAAACGTAGCCGTAAAGTATAATAACATTTCTTGCTCTTTTTGCGTGACACAGGTGGCTTATGTCTCTTAGACTTTCTGGCATGTACGTGCCAACATATAATTCAATAACACGTGTTCCTGGCAATAGTATTTTTACGCGTTATTTTCAGGTGGTGAATTACCACACTGTTCATTAGGACCAAATGGGTGTCACAGGACAATCTACGTGAAAGGTCAGTACATCAATAGTGTCAAAGAACTGAGCGAACTTGATCGCCGGCTCTTGATTCTGTGTTCACAATGTGCACTGTATAATACAGTATGTGGCCATCATCACTACCTCTATGTAGAGGAGTACACATCACACATATCATCCAAATTGTGCTCGAATCTATTTCTTGTGCACATCAAGAATTACCGAGGATCATCTGTGATATCATTATTCTTGTCAGATTTGCACCCATCTTTGGATCTCATTCCTGGAGCTAGATTGTGCTGAGCTTGCATATGCCGGTGTGATGAAGTGGAGAAGAGGCATTATTCTTTAGGGGTACTTCAGCATCTAAGGATGTCGGCACTTCCGGCGGTCGCACATATGAGAGGTGTGAATGGGTTGAATGCCACAGCAATTGACACATGTGCCAGCAGAGAAATCGATGAAGGAAGCCCAACGTATTGTGTAACAGACAAAGGCCTGAGCCACGGAACCGCTGCACAGAGACAAGTGCGAACCTTTCCGGCACCCAGTCAGACTGCAAGGACAAGGAGACAATGCATCGATTTTATGCTTAGCGACTATGTGACTTTAATGGAAAATGTAAGAAAAAGGCTTCACGCAAAAGGAAAGCGCAAAAATAAGATAGAGCCCTTAACCCTTAATTGCTCCTGTGTCTCGGGCTCAAAAAAATTATGGACTATTTTGGAGCCTCGCAAGAACAAGTACGGGCAGCAATCAAACTGAGAACTGAACATGGAATCCTCAGCACCCCACCAAAAAAGAAATGCCACCCAATCAGGAAAGCGTGAAGACTTTGATAAAGAACTTTTATGAAGATGATAGTGTCTCATATTGTCTCCTGGGGAAGAAAGATGTAATAGCAGGCCGACAAAAATGACTGTTGCTTTTGAATTTAAAGGAGCTGTATGCAGAGTGGAAAAGGACTCATAACATCAAGTGTGGATTTTTCAAGTTTGCAAGTTTGTGACTGTCAAACTGTGTGGTAGCAGGGGCAAGTGGCACACACTCCATTTACGTCTGCATAGATCACGAAAATTTTAAGTTGATGATCTACAGTTCTGGATTAAAGAAGTCCTTGCAAGAACTGTTGGCAACAACTGTGTGTGACACAGGAAATGAACATTGCATGCATGGGAGGGGCCAGACCTGCCCCGGTACAGATAATGCTGAAACGGCACTCCATAACAGCCCACTACTTAATAACAAAGAAGTGGACCACATACATGTACAGCAGTGGGTAGGCGGCCTACGATGCAAACTCGAAACTCTTCTGCTAACACCAGAACACTTTGGAGATAAATTTTTGGGGATGCTAGCCAAAGTAAAAATTCACCATTATATCAGCAAGAAACAAGCATCCTACCTTTGTTATGCAAAGTCAAAGCTTACCAAAACCGAAGCGCTTGTTCTTGTAGACTTTTCAGAGAACTATACCTTCATTGTGCAAGATGCCCCACAGGACTACCACTGGGTGAATGAGCAAACAACACTGCACCCATTTGTAGTCTATTGCTCCCCTGACGAAGAAATTGTAGTCAAGAATTACGTTGTCTTTTCTGACTGTACAGAGCATGACACCGTTTCAGTGTCTGCATGCGTTCCAGGCAGAAGTTGCGACATTACTCAAGAAACAGTTGCCACATCTATGAAAAATCCTCTACTTTTCTGACGGAGCTCCAGCACAGTACAAAAGCAAAAGGAACCTTGTAAACCTCTGCAATCACGAAGATGACTTCGGAATTGATGCCGAATGGAATTTTTATGCTACAGCTCATGGCAACAGTTTCTGTGAAGGACTTGGAGGCACTGTGAAACTACCAGCAGCCTGAGCCAGTCTTCAGAGGCCTATTCATGACCAAATCATGACCCCACACCACCTGTTTATGTGAACAAAGGAGAGTATCCAAGGGATAAGTATTCTTTGGGTTTCGAAGGAAACTGTTCAAAAAAGAAAAATTGTGCTGTCCCCACAGTTCAGCAAAGTGACTACCACAAAAGGTACACGGAAGTTTCATCACTTTAAGCCCTTCTCGCCGGCTTCAATTCTTGCTGGGGTTACATCCTATTCAACCACACAGGTAGTTCGAGTATCGGAGTGAACTATGCTTACAGCAGAAGGCTACACATGAACGGAGACAAGAAAACACGGGCACTTATATAAGTTATATCAAAGTAAGTTTGAAATAATGCCGTGCAAAATAAAGCAGTCGTGAGAATGTATTTTTTATTTGCCGTTCTTTATTTTGGGAATTGTAAATATTTGCAAACGAAACGCCGGGTAAAGAAACACGACTCAACATCTAGCGGTGGACATCAAAGAAAGTGTCTTTCATGGCGCACTAGGGCACCATGTGGTTTGTTGACTAGAGTGATGGGGCACCATGTGGTTTGTTGACTAGAGTGATGTGGTTTGTTTGTAGTCTACCTTTGGGATTGGCCCAAAATTTTAGACAGCAATCTTTCCGGAATTGGCCCATATTTTTCGTAGAGCCACACTACCGTTTCCGGTTTTAGGCGCATGCTATGTGAACAGGCACATGTAGATTTATTTCGCCATTGCGCATTGTAACTTCTTCATATATAGTTGTATGCTAACTTTGTGCGTCTTTTTCATTCCAAGCTTAACTCAGACGCCTACTATCTTGCCCTACGTTCACTAGAAGGCCTGAAATCATCTGATTTTACAAGATGACATTGGTCAGAAACTCAGTCCGCACGAATCCCAAATCGACCTGAAGTCGCCAGAGAAGGCATTGACTTCAAAAAGAAAAAGAAGAAACACATAAAATGAGACAGGCTGAAACGCCGACCAACGTGCTGTGCAGTGAAGGCGAAACAAAGAGATGCTCCGCGCAACCTTGCGATTGTGCAGTTCAAACATTTTTTTTCTCACTTAAAACAAAATTTAATCCTTTAAATTTTTCTTTATAGATAGGCATACTATGCAATGCTGACTAAGTCATATTTTTACTTGGAGTGCTACATTGTGAAAACAAAGCCACAAATTGAGTCAGAACATCATTTTTTTCATTTTTGCCATGACATTAAGCGAAAGTTTAGGTTTTATTTTTTATCAGAGTATTTTATCATCTAGTATATACACACACCAAGCCCATATTGTGAACATATTCCTCATGGAAATGTTAGTTTCTTTATATAAGAAATATTAAACAAGGGGCAATTGTCGGCTTTTCCTTGCGGCTAAATATGATGTAAATTAAAACAAAAAGTAATAAATGACAATAGTCATGAAAGAGTACCGTCTGGCGACTATATATAAAACATATTTGCAGTAACAGGCCACAGCAATAACTTTGTAGACCTTTTTCTGCCTGGCATAGTTTCACTTGTGTGCATCCTCATGGCATTAAAAAATTTTAAAAAATCACTTGAATAATTGCTTCCCACATTGAGGTAAAACAGTGTGATTTTTTTTCAGCAGAATCGGAGATGTTCAAAAATACTTGAGATGGAATGACCCACATTATGCTTATTTAAATATATATATATATATATATATATATATATATACTATATTTACTTTGACAAAGGCTGGTCCACCAGCTGAAACATCAGTCAAATATACTGTGCTTATTGAACAAACGTTGTACTCTTCTTCTTCATTTTACTACCAGGGCCAGCATGATTTCCTCTGCTATAACTATATATATATATATATATATTTGCTTGTGTCTGCCGGCAGCTTCTCTTGTCCCCAAAACTTAATTGTATTTAAACGTATTAAACAGTTGCACGCATCGTGTGCTACTAATTGCTGACATCCCTGGCTGTG
Organism: Dermacentor andersoni; assembly: GCF_023375885.2. Taxonomy (NCBI): domain Eukaryota; kingdom Metazoa; phylum Arthropoda; class Arachnida; order Ixodida; family Ixodidae; genus Dermacentor; species Dermacentor andersoni. The sequence goes on from NC_092819.1 coordinate 820,709, forward strand.
TTCTTGTGTCTTGCGTGTTACTGTTCCGCCCCAACAGAACTTGTACCAAGCATGCCTCATGGGGTCCTTCCATAGCCAGCTGTTGCTGAAGGTGCGTTCCGAGCTGGTGCATGGCTTATTGCCAACCTTCTTGCCTGTGTTCTTGTGTCTTACATGCTACTGTTCTGCCCCAACAGCGCCTGTACTAAGTGTCTTGGTCTCAGGAGCCCCCATCTACACCAACAGGAAGGGGCTGAAGCCTAATTCGTAAGGTTTTTATACCATGAACGAAGAGGCGGATGCAGAAGTATTTAGATGAGATATCAAGTCTGCGGAGGACTGTTTCAAGACTGAAAAAGGCCTCTGTCATCATTCCGCAAACATGAATATTGGCCGAGTCATTCAGGTACCTAGAATTTGTAGAAATTCTTCATGCTCAGATGCGCCTGAAACCTCTGAACTAGCACAGACGATTCTAGCCAGAAGAGTTCTGTCAGTTTGTCCTTAACTTCTTTTTCACTAGCCCAAAAGCATACAGGTACCTGGCATAAACGCTAAGCCTTACAACAGTAAAAAGGTTAAGAACCTGGTTATCGGCAATGTCACTCAAAACTGGATTGCTGACAGAGATCCTGGATTTCGTAAAAGAAGAAAAATTGGAAATTGGGATGTGATGGACAGGGCATGTGTCCTCAATTTTGATGAAATTTTCAAAAATGGAAGCTGCAATCCAAGCATAATTTTGCTGGTTACGTCGGCAGTGGCACTGAAAGGTCTGCTCATGTAGTAAATACAGCACTCTTGTTTCTGATGTCAGGTACAGTGAAGTGGTGGCTCCAGCCTTTAGCTTTTATGACAGGGGAAGGCACAGTTAATTGTGTTTACTGTGTGGGGTTCTCCTCCGTGCTCTTGGGACAAAGGAATGACAACACAGTAGTGCAAACAATCACAAGGGCATTTATTGCACCTTTCATAGATCAATGCCTGCTAGCCGAGTTGCTATCCACAAAACATGCCGATGGGCGCGTGACAAATCTAGAAGTCCGACTCACCGCGACAGGATAGCGAGCGAATATGTTCGCCCCATGCTGGATCCCAACGCCTGGTCGTTCGCGCGTACGGTCACGCGAACGGTGGCGCGCTCGAAGGCGGCCACGCGAGACAGTCTCGCAGAAGCTTGGATCGGTGCACACGCGGCACGTCCGAGCTGCTCGCCGTCCCGCCGCCAAAGAGGAAGCGCCTTGTCTTTCGGCACCCCAGTAACCCTGCCTGTCGGCGGCGTTAGCAGCGCAACACTCGCGCCATCTCTCGTACTGCACCTCAACCACTCCGACCGCCACGGGTGCCAGGCCACGCGAGCCGTGCGGGAAAACCAACATATCAAGGGACGTGTGAGAGTCGCGCATCCCCACAACTGAGAGAACTAGTAAGCCAGCTGAAGGACTGGTCGCAATATAAAGGCATTGATCTGCGATCAAGCTAGCAACAATTGTGCGGTTGGGACAGCACTCGAAACAACCCCACACAATCTTTTTTTTTTAATGGATGGGAAAAAATATACTTTATTTTTTATCAACTGCATTTGTTGAAATGTACTAAGAACAACTTGCAGAAATGTGACCTCTACATTAGCAATGATGATGTTTCATAGAAATGCATGTTTAAGATATACGAGTCCACCCATCACCTAAAACTGAAATACCTACCAAGGATCACTGACAGGCATTTGTACAAAAGTCCTTTTGGCAACGTGAAAGTAAAATTTGCCTTGCAAGTATTAAATAACAATGTGTATTTGGCCAATGAGGCATTCATTGTTTTTAACGTTCTACCTCTACTGCCATACACATAAGCAGCTTTGTAGAAAGAAAAGACAAGCTGTTCAATGCCTTGAACAGCTCTGCAGTGCACATAGAAAAGTGACAAATGAGACAGGCCACTACCTCCTCCACAAAGCAAAGTGAATTTCTAAAGGATTGCACGCATTGGATTAAATCTGGAAGTTCAGTTGCCGTCGCCTACCTAGGACCATACCAGAATGGTGGATGACAATCAAAGCAGTCTTGCTGCTGTGGCAATATCTCCTGCAATCGTCTAATTTTTAATTCTTTGGACACAGCGGCTGAATCAGGATTCTCTTGAGAATATTTTCAGGCTCATTTGGCAGCAGTACGGTTGCACTGAAACTTCAAGTGTTGACCAGTTTTCTGCTGGACTTAGGCACATTGTTGTGTCAAAGCTTTTCAAGCTTTCTGGCAACAGCAACTGTGAGGAGGACAAGGGTGTTCTTTTAACTCAAGTTAAGGCACTTCTACTGACTAACTTTAGCAGAGCGACTGAAGGGGTACCCTATCTCCACTAGTGCTGCTTTTACAGAAGAGCCCTCTAAAAGTCGTGAAGAAGCAAGTGATGTGCTCGAGTCAAACATAGTTTACTATGCATACACACATTCCTAAAGAAAAGGCAGTACAACTTGTTGGGTTCTCACACCTGCACTCTTGGGACAAAGGAACGACAACACAGTAGTGCGAACAATCACAAGGGCATTTATTGCACCTTTCATAGATCAATGCCAGCTAGCCAAGTTGCTATCCACAAAACATGCCAATGGGTGCGCGACAAAGCTAAAAGTCCGACTCACCGCGACCGGATAACGAGCGAATATGTTCGCCCGATGCCAAATCCCAACGCCTGGTCGTTCGTGTGTACGGTCATGCGAACGGTGGCATGCTTGAAGGAGGCCTCACGCGACGGTCTCGCAGACGCATGGATTGGCGCACGCGCGGCACGTCCGCACTGCTCGCCGTCCTCGACCCAAAGAGGAAGCGTGTTCTCCCTTGCGCCCCCAAGTAACCTTGCCGTTAGCAGAGCAACACTCGTGCCATCTCTCGCACTGCACTTCAACCACATCGACCGCCGTGGGCACCAGCCCATGCTGCGAAGCTGCATTGCAGGAGACGGGAGTTATGCGGAAAAACAAGACATCAGGGGAGGTGTGAGAGGCGCGCATCCCCACAAACTTATACCACGACCTTCACAAGGAAAGTAGCGAGGACCCCGCAAAACCTAGCCAGTTTGTTTAAAGCTATTTAAATAAAGACCTTTAAAGGTAGTTTGCGTAAAGCGCAAAGCCCTCGGCCATGTAATTGTGCCAACTGAGGCAGCACATGTGTATCTTGTGAGGCTGGGGGACAAACTTAGACAAGCAACAGATGCTATTGCGCACCAGCAAGGTGTTACAAGTGAATTTTTCTCCATTGTGGCAGAGGAGACCAGCGATTCCCCATCTTGCAGCACAGGCTGCAAGTAGCAATTTCTGCAGCTCTATGTCCGCCTTTGGCTTCTTAGGCATTTGCGGTTTTAAGACTGCTACTTAAGCTTGGCAAAAGTGTCTAAATTTGCTGCCAAAAGAAAACTGAACAAGCCACAGTAGTAGGTAGCTATCAGGGTTTCTTGACCAAACTAAGTATAATACTTCTTTTCTTTTTTGTTTCAATGACTCGTGGTTTTTGTTTTCTTCTTCTTAATCAGCTTCCTGGCCTTGTCAAATTGTTCCATTGGTGTCTTCAAGTATAACATTCTTTCTTTGAATGCAAGCTTTTTCATTCCCCATTCTTGTTGGAGATCATTTGTTTCCCTCATCCAAACATGAAGGTCACAACTGATTCTTTGCTCATTAATAACAGTCACTGTCTAGTAGCATAGTAACAAGTCTGTAGCAGTATTTCCTAATGTGTGCTGCCATGTGCAATTCTACTCCTGACATAGCTGATGCGGCATTGGATATGTCTTGCATTACCCATTGCACCACATGCTATGTAGCATTTGACTTTTCTCTATGTTTTTTGGCCTTCAGTGCTTGCAGAGCAGAGTGGCTTCTTTCTTTGAGATGCAAGCTTTCTCATTTGCATATGCAATTTCTGATTTTTAGTTTCATTCAGTATCGCTCTTCTTGCTTGACAGCCTGGTTTTTCTGCGGGAGGTACGCTTAAGTAATTCATTGCAGTCTGGTTTTGCTGCTGTCTCACTTGGTCATGGTTGCCATGCTATGTTTCTCGGGTGTGGTGGCCCAGTCAGTTGCATTGGGAAGCAGTCTTTCAAGATAAGCACCTGCTCCTGCAGTCTGCACAGCGACATAAACTCCCAATTTACGCACACTGTAGGTGGTGCTCCCTGTTCGTCCTTTCCTGCCGCGGCCGTGGGCAACTTGCACTTGTGGCCTCCCTCGGCCAAGATTTGGCCTGAATGGAGACCAGCAGACATGTCTACATGGTCCAAAGTGTATGAAGTTGATAGCCACATGGGTGGAAAGGCACGCAAATGTGGCTGCGAAAAGTGATGCCCACGAATTAAACTGACCATGTCCATACTGAGACAAAGTGAGGCACCAAGTGTGAGCCACACGTTAGCGGCTCCCGAAACATGCAGATTGAAAAGGAGGTAACGCTAAAATGCTGGGTAGTCCAAGTAGCTGTGTTGGCTGCGGCAGCAGATGCCTATGTCACACAGTTGCTTCACATTGCAAGTTGCTTAACTTGTTTTACATGACACAGCGCCCATCCTGTCATCTTCTTTCCTGTCGGTGTTTTTTTGCTCTGTTCCTAAGATGTTGCTTATTTTCAGTGGTGACTGTCAGTGCAAACAAGTGGGACATGCTGCACAATCTTCTTGTGCTGCTAGTTGTCACTCATGACTGGACTGCTATGTGCGACGACTAAGGTAAGCTGCTTACGAGCTCACACTAATGGTTTCAGCATATCTGGACATGCAAATTTCATTTCTGCTCTTGTGAAAGGAGGAGCTCTGCTCATTTCCTGTCAATAAACTTTCACATCCTGTTCACTCACTTGTGGCTTGTTTGTATGGGCATCAGTAGAGGCGCCTTGGTCTACTGGCAATTAGAACACACCAGCTAGGTGGCGAGAACACAGCGCATATGAAGCTATCAGCACTCGGTGCACTCTGTCCCCATCGCAGACTGCTTTCAAAATAGAGCTGCAAGCAGCCATGCCATACACAGCCACTGCCAGAGTATAACCCCCCTTCCCTCCCTCGCCCCCCCCCCCCCCCCCCCTCCCGTGCCTTGCACACGATGAAAGATGGCACGCTACCTCCCTGCTTTCCTCCCTTGTGCACGAGAGATTAAGCGACCATCGTCGGCTCACCCTCGCACCCTTCCACTCGCACATATAGCATACGATGTGCGGCGATGATGTTATTATACGGAGCATCACGGTGACACTGACGACCACGGCAACACCAACGACCACGGCGAAAATGTGCCTGGAGTATCCATATAAGTGCTATCGCAATAAAATCACACTGCAACACATGTGACTGCAGAAATATTTTTCGGTCCAGTTGCAGCATGTGAAACAGCCTTTAGAGTGCAACCTTCCACATTTGAATACTGATTTACCCGAGTGGTGCATTTGTCTACACTCACATGTAGTCAAAGTTGGTCGTTCCCTTCAAGTACCATGTAACGCGTGTAGTGCTGGCATAAAAAAATGAAATTGTGACGAGGTTTATTGGACTTGTCAAGTGCCAGCCAGAAACACAGAGGCAGTAACGAGCACTCAGCTAGATCAGTGAAATGGCTGCGCGACACATGATAGCGACGGTGCTTTCTAATGTGCTGATCTTTTTCTGTCTCCGAGACAAGGGATAGTGATGGGACTATACAGCGCCATATCTTCTTCCCTACAGTCACCCCCCCAGCTGAAAGAGGAGCCATCCTGGTGACCTATGGCGACGACGAAATGAGGGGCTCGTAATAAGGCTTGAGTCTGTTGACATGAACAATCTCGTGTCCCCAGTGACGATGGTCACTTAGGGGAATCAGTGGCTCATCAATGTAGTTTACAGGCAAAGTTTCGGCAATGATGCAATAAGGACCATAAAATTTCAGAAGTAGTTTGGAATAGAGGCCAGGACTCGTAGGTGGAGCCCAGAGCTATACAAGGGATTCAGTCAGGAAGGTAGGAGCAGCTCGGCCATCGTCACGTCGAAGCTTTTTGGCAGGATTGGTCTGCGGTAGTGAGCGAGCGGGTGAGCTGCAGACATTCCTCGGCGTGCTTAGCGTACATAGGAACAGGAGTGCACTCTGAAGCATCTGTATCATTTGGACACACCGCCATGGCCACACTACAGGTTGGAATGAAATGAAGCACAGATGTTGCTATGGAGCTGGCGTGGGACCACTAGAAGTCACTTGCAACTATTGCAATGATAATTTCAGTGGTAGAGAAGTCCACCTCAAATTGCAAAATTTTATGCTTGACGGTGGAGTGCATGAGACACCGGTAGTCCGACAGGATTCTCTAGAAGGTTCAGAAGGTTGGCTATCCACGAATATTTTTGCTGCACTGAAGCCAAGTTTGTGACGTCCTCAGGTAACAGAGTGGGCATCAGGAGCGAAACGCTGTTGACATCGGGTGGAACTAGTGAACGTGATAAAGCATCGGCTTCAAGGTGTTTGCACCCAGAGTGGTAGACAACCCTGATCTCATATTCATATATATGTAGGGCCCATCGTGCAAGTTGGCCAGGTGGGTCTTTGAGGGATGACAACCAGCAAAGTGCATGGTGATCTGTGATGACATCGAAAGGTCTAATGTTAAGGTAAGGCCAAAATTTAGCAAGAGCTCACAGCCTGGCTATACATTCTGCTATGACGTGCTCGCCAAAGCTATACTTTCGTTGTGCTAGCACTGTGCCCAGGCCAATGCCGCTAGCTTCAGTGTGAATTTCCGTAGGAGCATTTGGATCGAAGTGACGCAGAATTGGTGCCGAGGTAAGTAGACAATATAGGGTGGTAAATGCGGCATCAAACTCTTCTGACCAGGTCAAAAGGTCACTGGTGCCAGCAAGCAGCTGTGTCAGGGGTGCAACGATGGTAGCGAAATTTCTCCTAAAACAGCGAAAATATGAGCACAGACCTATGAAGCTCTGGGTCTGGACAGGCTGCCAATGGAAACTGACACTGTTAACCTTTAATTGCCAAACTCTGTCGAGTGAGGCTAGCTTAGCAGGACTCTTTGAGGAACTATTAGACATTGTTTGGGATATCATCAACCTTAGTGAGATTAGAAGAACTAGTGAGGCTTATACATTACTGAATAACGGCCATGTCCTCTGCTATAGAGGTCTGCCTGATAAGAAACAATACGGGGTAGGACTCCTAATCCATAAAGATATAGCGGGCAACATTGACAAATTTTACAGCATTAATGAGAGGGTAGCTGTAGTCGTAATCAAACTTAATAAGAGGTATATATTAAAGGTAGTACAAGCCTATGCTCCAACATCCACTCACAATGATGAGGAAGTAGATCAGTTTTATGAAGATGTTGAACTAGCAATGAGAAAAGTGCAAACTCAATCTGCTGTAGTTATGGGCAACTTCAATGCAAAAGTGGAGGAAAAGGCAGGCTGGTGAACAAGCAATTGGTAACTATGGCGTCGATTTTAGGAATGCTAAAGGAGAGATGCTGGTAGAATTCGCAGAAAGGAATAAGCTTCGAATAATGAACACCTCTTTCAGGAAGCTTTTCCTTGTTCCACTGGTAACCCCCCTTTTTCAAGTTTAGCAAAAGAAAGTGGACCTGGAAAAGCTTTAATGGTGAAACAAGAAATAAAATTGACTTCATACTTTCTGCTGATCCCAGCATAGTGCACGATGTAGAAGTGATAGGTAGGGTAAAGTGCAGTGATCATAGGTTAGTAAGGGCTAGGATTCACCTCAATTTCAAGAGAAAAAGAGTAAAATTGGTCAAGAAGAAACAGGTCAACTTAGAGGCAGTAAGGGTAAAAGCAGACAAATTTAGGTTGGTACTTGCAAACAAATTTGCAGTCTTAGAACAGACAGATGAAGATGACATAGAGATAATGAATGAAACCGTAATGAGGCTGGCTTCATAGGCAGCAATTGAAGTGGGAGGCAAGGCCCCAAGACAACCAGTAGGCAAGCTCTCCCAAGTAACAAAGGACCTAATAAAGAAACGACAAAGAATGAAGGTGTCCAACTCAAGAGATAACAGAATTTGCAGAGCTGTCAAAACTGGTCAACAAGGCGAAAGTAGTGATATTCGAAATTATAATGTGAGAAAGACTGAAGAAGCCATAAGAAATGGACGCAGCCTGGAATCAGTGAGAAGGAAACTTGGCATAGGACAAACCAAGCTGCACGAACTGAGAGATAAGCAGGGTAATATCATCAGCAATCTCGAAGGTAAAATAAATGATGAGGAAGAATTCTATACTGACCTGTACAGTACCCAGAGAACTCCATTCGAAACAATAATGAACAGGATACAGAAACTCTTCCTATAACTAGAGATGAGGTAAGATGGGCCTTGCAAGGCATGAAACGGGGAAAAGCGGCAGGAGAAGATGGAATAACAGTCAATTTAATCAAAGATGGAGGAGACATAATGCTTGAAAAACTGGCGGCTTTCTATACCAAATGTTTATCCACTGCAAGGGTCCCAGAAAACTGGAAGAATGCAAACATTATACTAATCCACAAAAGGGAGACATTAAAGAACTGAAAAATTATAGGCCTATTAGCTTTCTCCCAATATTATATAAAATATTTACCAAAATAATTTCCAATAGAATAAGGGCAACACTGGACTGTAGTCAACCAAGGGAACAGGCTGGCTTCAGGAAGAGATACTCTGCAATGGATCACATCCATGACATTAATCAGGTCATCGAGAAATCCGCCGAGTACAATAAGCCTCTCTATATGGCTTTCATAGATTATAAAAAGGCATTTGACTCAGTAGAGATACCAGCAGTCATCGAGGCATTACGTAATCATGGAGTACAGAACACTTACGTAAATACCGTGGAAGATATCTGCAGAGGTTCTACAGCTACCTTAATTCTACACAAGAAAAGGAGGAGGATACCTATAAAGAAAGGGGTCAGACAGCGAGGCACAATCTCTCCAATGCTATTCACTGCATGCTTGGAAGTATTCAAGCTATTAAACTGGGAAGGCTTAGGAGTAAGGATCGACGGCGAATATCTCAGCAACCTTCGGTTTGCTGATGACATTGTTCTATTCAGCAACAATGCAGACGAGTTGCAATAAATGATTGAGTACCTTAACAGAGAAAGTGTGGGAGTGGGGTTGAAGATTAATATGCAGAAGACAAAGATAATGATGAGTAGCTAGGCAAGGGAATAAGAGTTCAAGGTCGCCAGTCAGCCTCTAGAGTCTGTGAAGGAGTATGTTTACCTAGGTCAACTAATCACAGGAAACTGTGACCATGAGAAGGAAATTCATAGAAGAATAAAAACAGGTTGGATCACATACAGCAGACATTGCCAGTTCCTGACGGGAAGCTTACCATTATCATTGAAAAGGAATGTGTACAACCAGTGCATTTGACCAGTGCTGACATATGGGGCAGAGACTTGGAGACTGACAAAGAAGCTTAGAGCAAGTTAAGGACCGCGCAAAGAGTGATGGAACTAAGAATGCTAGTCATAACATTAAGAGACAGAAAGAGAGCAGTTCAGATCAGAGAGCAAACGGGTATAGCCGATATTCTGAATGACATCAAGAGAAAAAAACGGAGCCGGGCAGGTCATGTAATGCGCCGGTTAGATAACCATTGGACCATTAGGGTTACAGAATGGGTACCAAGAGAAGAGAAACGCAGTTGAGGATGGCAGAAGACAAGATGGAGCAATGAAATTAGAAAATTTGCGGGAGCTAGTTGGAATGGGTTGGCGCAGGACAGGGGTGATTGGAGATCGCAGGGAGAGGCCTTCATCCTGCAGTGGTCACAAAAGAGGCTGATGATGATGATGACACATTATCGAAGAAATAAATGTTTGCAGTGCACACTCCAATAGGCCCGGGCAACTCTCCACTCACAGCATGAAATGCATTAGCGTTATCCCAGTGAAACATCTCTTTACAACCTAGTCAGGTTTTGAAATCCAGGCTGATAACAGAGACACTCGCTCCTGTGTCCACTAAGGCCAATGTAGCAACATTGTCCACTTGTGTTAACTGACACCACCAGGGGGCACGCAATGTACAATAAAAAGCAAAGCGCATGGCCTGTGCAGGCAGTGTGCCTAGGCCCCTCACAGCGGCTACTGTGTCTTCATTGTCGTCTGGTCACCACAACTGGCGACGAGGGAAAATTCTTTATGTAAACGGCACCGGTGATGGTGACGCAAGAACAAGCATGCCGGTCATTGGAAAGATAGACGAGTTCAACGCGGACACTGCAGACTGGACCAAGTACTGAGAATAGGTGGAACTGTTCTTGACGGTGAACGACGTGCCAGACGGTAAGAAAACGGCTGTATTTCTAAAGTGCCGTGACGTATTCCTTGCTACGAAGCCTGCTGGCTCCTGAGAAACCTGCCGCAGCGAACTTAGCGGCAATTTTTGAGGCCCTCAACAACCATTTCGGGCCAAAGGTGTTGGAAGTGGTAGCAAGTTTCAAGTTCTTCTCACGACATAGGCGGGACGGAGAGGTGGTGAGCGAGTACTTCGCGTCGTTAAAGCGGCTGGCCGACGACTGCAAATTTGGGCTATTCCGAGACCACATGCTATGAGACCAAATCGTCAGTGGCATTGACGACGTGCCAATGCAAATGCGGTTACTGGAAACAGCTGGGTTAAACCTGGAAACAGTAATGAGTATGGTACGAGCCATCGAGGATGCTCGAAAGGATTCCCATACGCTGAGTGCACACCCAATGCCACAGTCGAAGTCAGCCCAATTGACACTCGGAACTGTCATGGGGGCAGCAAATGTAGTGCAACCTGGGCGTCGCAAACGCGGGTGTTTCCGCAATGGTGGTGCCCATCAAGTGTGCCAGCGCCAACACGTCAACTCAGTTTGCTACAAATGTGGCCGGCAAGGGCATCTGGCAAGAGTGTGCAAAAGTGATAGCGAGATAGTAAACAGACAGGCGCGGTGCACTGAGTTGAAGCACGTGAAAACCGTGGATGAAGTGCTTGGGGCACTCGGAGCGAGTGAAACGCCGGAAGCGTAGGACCTTTAGGCACTTGAGGCGGTTGGGCCAGTGCCTATGCGCATTGCAGGTAACATTAACGGGGTTCCACTCGAGATGGAACTTGATACTGGTGCCAGTGTCTCAACCATATGTGAAACAAAGTTCATGCAACTGTTCCCATCGGCTGCCTTGGAATGATCCAACATACAACTGAGGAATTTTTGCAGAGACAAGCAACCAGTCGCCGCAAGGTTTGCGGCTACTGTAAAGCTTGGGGAGGTGGACAGACGGCTGCTTCTGTTTGTGGTAAAGGGGCAGTGCCCAGCATTGTTTGGTAGAAGCACGATGAAGGAATTCCAGTTGGGAATCAGCAAGCCGAAATCTATTTTGTCTGTGTCATCTACAGAAGAAGCTGTGGACCGTTTTCAAGAGGTGTTTTCAGATGATTTAGGCACGTTCTGTGGGGTTAAGGCTCGCATCTTGGCGCTGCCAGATGGCAAACCCAGATTCCTTAAGCCCCGGCGGATGCCCTTTGCTTTGAAAGACAATTTTGAGGAATCATTGCAGAGACTTGCTCGACCAAGGCATGGTCCAATCAGTGAACACTGCCAGATGGGCAGCACCTGTCATTCCAGTGCTAAAACAAGATGGGCAGTTGCGCATATGCAGCGATTTCAAGCTGACTGTAAATCCCATAGCACTTGTGGAAATGCATCCCGTGCTACGCATAGAGGAATTGTTCACAAAGCTGCAGGGAGGAGTAAGGTTCACAAATCTAGACCTAAAGGACACCTACCAGCAGATCGAGCTGGAAGAACAGTCACAGGAGTTTGTCGCTATCAATACACCTAAGGGCTTGTTTCAATGCATGAGACTGCCATTCGGGATTGCTTCCACCCCAGCCATATTTCAACGGGAAATGGAAAGCGCTCATGCGTCCTCCTTCACTGTGTCCTTGTCCATCGTGCGCGCAAAATATTTCACTATGAATGGAAAACCTCCTGGGAGGTCTTGATCACGTCGCAGTTTACTTTGATGACATCTTGGTAACAGGCGCAAATGACGACGAACATTGGGCAAACGTCTGCAAGGTACTAGGGCACTTGCAAGAGGTGGGCTTGAAGCTGAAACTTGCAAAATGCAAGTTTTTGTAACCTGAGATCCAATATTTAAGCCACATAATAAGTGCTGCCGGGCTACATCCAGATTCTGTCAAGACTGAAACAGTAGGGAATGCTACCAAACTTCGAGATGTGAAAGAGTTGCAAAGCTAATTGGGTTTGGTGAACTTCTATAGAAAGTTTCTCCCCAACCTGTCAGATGTACTGCAGCCACTGAATGGCTTGCTTACCACTGGAGCAAGGTGGCACTGGACGGCAGTTGAGCAGTGTGCATTCATGAAGAGCAAGGAGCTGCTCTCATCCGCCCGTGTCTTGGCCCATTACGACCCCTCCAAACCCACGGTGTTGATCACTGATGCTTCCCCTCATGGCCTGGGGGCAGCCCTGGCACAGAGAGAGCCTACTGAAGAAGAGCGACCGATAGCCTTTGCATCAGGAAGCCTCACGGCTGCTGAGAAGAATTACAGACATTTGGATAAAGAGGCACCTGGTCTCATGTTTGGTCTCACAAAGTTCAGGCAGTATCTCTGGGGACGGAAATTTGAAGCGGCTACTGACCACAAACCCTTGTTGGGCCTGTTATGCTGGAAGGCCCATTCCAGAAACATGCTCACCGAGGCTTCTTCACTAGGCGTTGCTGCTGGCGGGGTACAGCTACAGTTTGAGCTATAGGCCTGGAATCCTGATAGCCCATGTAGATGGGTTGAGTAGACTCCCCATGCCGACAATTGATTGCTCTCCAAGGGTGCCCGCGGAGGTATTCATGCTTGAAGGTGTCTATCCTCGTGCCCTTTCATCAAAGGTGGTTGCAGAAGCCACTGCAAGAGATCCGGTCTTGTCAAGAGTGCTACAGGATTTATGGTCTGGTCATGTTCAAGACTTGACAGCAGAGGAGGGGAGGGGGGGGGGGGGGGCGTACGTGTCTCAATTCAATGAGTTGAGTGTGCATCAGAAATGTGTGCTCTGGGGAAACCGTGTTGTGGTACCCTCCAGCCTCCAAGGGGAAGTCCTCAAGTTACTACACGACAGCCACCCTGGGGTCACAAAAATGAAAGCCATCGCCTGAAGTCATGTGTGGTGGCCGTCGTTTGACAGCGACATTTTAACCATGGTTCAAGAGTGCTTCGCCTGCCAACAACAACAGAGACCAATGAGACCAGTACCTATGATGCTGTGGCCATTCCCAGACAGGGCCTGGTCAAGGATCCACATGAACTATGTGGGGCCTTACCGGAATTCCTATTTTTTTTTATTCCAATTGACGCATTCTCCAAATGGATTGAAGTTTTTCCCATTTCATCACCTTCAGCGGAATGTACAGTCGTGGACAGAATAAAATGGACCACAGGATCTCCGAAAACGTTCAATTCCCGAGCAGCCCGAGAATTCCCGAGTAGCAGTAACCAGTAAAACTGCCCACAACAACGTTGTTAGCATATTCTAGTCGAGGTCCAAAATGCAAATACCAGATTGCGTTGTGAGGTTGCGGAGATATTCAGCTTTTTCTTAGATTTCATGGTCCGTAATATTCTGTCCGCGACTGTACAATTGCATGAATGCGGGTCATGTTTGCAAATCAGGGCCTCCCAGACATGGTAGTATCAGACAATGGACCTGCATTCGTGAGTGAAGTGTACGAGACATTCTTGAAGAAGGACGGCGTGAACAGGATGCTACTACTGCCCTATCACCCGGCTTCTAATGGTGCGGCGAAGAGAGCCGTTCAAACTATGAAAGTAAAATTACAATAAGTTGGCCCAGGGGACTTTTATGCACAAACTGCATGAATACTGTTATCATATAGGTCGACACCCCATGAGGTCACCGGGTGTTGCCCAACGGAGCTGTTGATGGGATGGAGGCTCAGGACTGCATTGAATCTGCTGAGGCCGGACCTAAGGAAAACAGTCCTCCAGAAACAACTTCAAAGAACGAAACCGAGAGTGCCAGCACAACCAGGAGACAGAGTATTTACTAGTAATCTTCGGCCAGGTCCGAGATGGATTCCCGCTGTAGTCACCAGGCAACACAATTCATAGGTGGAGCTACAATTGTATGATGGGCGACGGATCCAGCATCTCGACCATGTAAGGCAACAGTCGATGCCCGACCAGCACAACTGTCAGTGCTCCAGTCCTTCTACCGCACGCTTGGAACCACATTTGACTTTATCCTCAGAGACCGGAAGTACAACTAACAGTGTTTTACCTGAAGCAGCTACAAACTTGGAGGGTCAACCATTACTATCCAGCGAGCCCTATCAGCTGGAGACCAGTGACACCATAACATCAACACGCACCCATTGCTCCCCGTCTCCTTCCACACCTCGGCTTCATCGGAGCACTAGGGAACGCTGTCCAGTACTTCGGTTTTCTCCTTGAACTGTAACTGCTTATGTGCTGTTAATCTATTGTACTAAGGGGGGAGGAAGTGTGGTAACTGACACCATCAGGGGGCGCGCGATGTACAATAAAAAGCAGAGCGCATGACCTGTGTGGGCAGTGTGCCTACGCCCCTCACAGCGGCTACTGTGTCTTCATTGCTGTGCGCTATGGCCGTGGGTCTGGTCACCACACCACTAAAACACGAATCTTGTTATGATACATGGTGACTGACAGAGGCATAGGGGCGTGTACTTGATGATGACTGGTGACTTCACCTCCACTGGTCGCGCTCCGCCTAGTTTCCTGGTGGCGGTGAAGTGAGACGTTGTTACGGAGATGGAGACCTGCGCTGGCATCAAGGCGGTGGTGTCGTCAAGCTCCGCACAGAAGCTGGTGAGTTGCTATGGTAATTCGCCTGATAGTTTGTCCTGCTATCGGAGTCAGAAGGCTAGCGTGTCCTGTCGCCATGTCGATTGCTACGCCGATAAAAAGTGCGTGGTCGCTCACAGAATGGTGGTGATGTGCGACGGCAATGAGGACGAAATCTGGCGACGTGACTGCAAATACCGCACTGGAAGCAGATGGGGCACTCACAGGATGCACCGAAATTGTCAGTAGCAGGATAACTGGCACGGCCATCCCACTCTTGATGAACTGCAGGTGGTCTGTTTGAGTAACCATCATAGAACTGATAACTGGGATGCGCGTCCATAGTATGGTTTGGTGCTCTTGAACGAGGAACGAAGTTGTAGGCATCTAAGGAGGCGGCGGTGATGACATCTCACCAAAGTCGCAGTGAGAAAAGGGCTCTCATACCCCCGGAGCTGAGAGGGAAGCTGCCTCACGTCGGTCAAACTCTTCGTGCACCACTTGCCGAATAACTTATGCAAGGTCGGATGGAGCTGGGACCATGTTAAAACTGGCAACGTTAGTTACGTTGGCCAGGCAGCCGAACTTTGGTGTGATACGCCAAACTTTCAAGGCGTCAAATGTGTGGCAGTGCTGAATGATGTCACTTACGGAGTCCAGACTGTCTTTTCCGATGAGGTCCTGGTACACGTCCTTTGCGATCCCTTTTAAAAGATGACCAACTTTGCCTTCTTCTGTCATCTGAAGGTCCAGGGCTTTGCACAACTTCAGTACTTCCACGATGTACGTTGTGCAGGTTTCGGTGGGAACTTGGGCTCGCTGCATTAGGGTTTGCTCTGCACACTTTTTTTTAGCTGCCGGATCTCTGAAGCACTTTCCGATTTCGTCTACGACCTTTTCCCACGTCATCACACTTTCTTTGTGGTTTTCAAGCCACACAGACGTAGTTCCCCTGAGGAAGAAGGCAATGTTGTTAAGCTGGGTGGCGGCATTCCAGCTATTGAACCGACTTGCACGTTGGTAAAAGCTGAGCCATCTGCCCATGTCTTCCCCGGCTTTTTCGGTGAAGGTTCGGGGTTCGATGTAGGGCTGCCATGGGTAGCTGGAAGAAGGTGGTGAGTTGTCGCCGTTGGAAGCCATCTCTGGTGGCAGACCGGCAATTCGGTGAGTTTGGCGAAGCTCCACGGATTCCGCTCCTGCGGGCGGTGCATTGTCGTTCTTCGGGGGCGCCATTGTTTTAACCTGCACCTCCACCAAAACTGTTACGATGGGGTGTGTTTATTTAAAAATGAATTGACGAAAAGGGGCCGTGCTGACACCGAGCCACAGCAAAGACAAGCACACTTCATTCTTCTCTTCCTTCATCCTTGCTGTAGCTTTAGCGTAACAATATATATATATATATATATATATATATATATATATATATATATACAGTCCAGCCCACATATAACGAACTTGATCGTCACGTGGCATTTGTTCGTTGTATCCAAAGTTCGTACTAAGTGGACCACCTATAATACGGGAAAACAAGCAAGCTAGACGAAAGTTCACTTTATTTTTGAAAAAAGTCCGTGATGCATGTCTGCTTCTTCAAAGCTGATCGCATCACTGCCGTTTCTAATTTTTCCAGCGCGGTAATATGTTCATCGCCAAGGCCTCTGCTGCACACGAGTTCCTTAAGCGACGCGATGTAACCGATCGCGGTTGAAGCGTTCACAGCAACCGGCTGTAGAGCAGTATCCTCGTCATCGTCCTCGTCGGTCTCTGGGCAGTTAGGAAGGGCTCGCACTTCACGCACAATAGCTTCGTCAGTGCATGGCTCCGCAATGTCTGCGTCGTCATCAGCAGAAACGAAATCGTCCCAGACGCAGATCACGTGGATGCATCACAGCGACGCGGGCGGCGCCACTTTCTCTTTCGTCACCACGCGCGCGCGCTTTTTCGTTTTCATTTTTCAACGCGCGCTTTTTCTTTTTTTACTTTATTTTACCCGCGAAGGAGTGCCGGGGGACGCTTTGTGCGCTCTGTGTTCGCGTCGTGTCAGGGTTCGCAGTCCAGCGAAACCGCACCAAACACCGCCGGCTCGGTCGACTACAGGGGCCCGACAGCTTCGCGTTCGCTCTAACCGAGTGTTGAGGCCACAACAGATCGTTCTATGTGAGAAACTGTGCCATTGCCCCAATATATATTTTGACGGTAGCACCGCCCTCGTTCGTACTAAGCGAGCGTTCGTTATATCTGTGGCTGTTATAAGTGGGCTGGACTGTATATATATATATATATATGTTCCTGAAGACACGTTCTGCGCCAGTTACAACACGCTCGGTTCTCTCTCTACGTCGGACCCTTTGCCCACAGGTGTGTTCGATTCACCTATTGCCGATGGCCTCACCCCACCTCAGCGTTCGCAGCTTCTGCGCATCTTAGAAGAATTTCGTTCTTCTTTTGATGTCGGGCAATCTTCCCTGGGCCGGGCCTCTGCTGTCACGCACCATATTGACACTGGCTCCCAACCGCCATTGCGGCAACGACCATATCGCGTCTCTGCCACAGAACGTCGTGTGATTAATGAGCAAGTGGACGATATGCTTCGCCACGAAGTGATCCGACCCTCGAACAGTCCATGGGCATCCTTGTCGTCCTTGTTACGAAAAAAGACGGCTCGGTACGGTTCTGTGTAGACTATCGGCGCCTGAACAAGATCACTCGCAAAGATGTATACCCTCTGCCGCGAATCGATGATGCCATCGATAGTCTACAAGGAGCAGAATTCTTTTCATCTCTAGATTTACGCTCCGGCTATTGGCAAGTACCCATGGCTGACGTCGATAGGCCGAAGACAGCCTTTGTCACACCCGACCGCTTATACAAATTTAACGTCATGCCGTTTGGACTTTGTAATGCACCAGCAACCTTTGAACGCATGATGGACACAGTTCTCCGCGGTTTGAAGTGGCACACGTGGTTATGTTATCTTGACGACGTTGTTGTTTTTGCCTCTGACTTCACCACGCACCTTCAACGCCTACGGCGTGTTTTGACATGCTTAGAAAACGCTGGCCTCCAACTGAACCTAAAGAAGTGCCGATTTGCAGCGCGGCAGCTCACGATACTTGGTTACGTCGTCTCGAAGGATGGAATCCTCCCCGATCCAGACAAACTTCGTGCCGTAGCTGAATTTCCTAAACCGACATCCGTCAAAGAACTGCGCAGTTTTGTACGTTTGTGTTCCTACTTCAGGCGCTTCATTCGCAATTTCGCCGCCATCATATCGCCCCTGACGAAGCTCTTTGGCAGCAACGGACCTCTCCATTCGTGGTTGTCCGAGTGCGACGAGGCGTTCACTAAGCTCCGTCGTTTGCTGACGTCTCCTCCCATTTTGCGCCACTATGACCCAACGGCACCTATTGAGGTACACACAGATGCCAGCGGTGTTGGCCTCGGCGCTGTCCTAGCGCAGCGCAAAGAAGGGTTTCCTGAATATGTTGTGGCATATGCAAGCCGTATGCTTACTAAAGCCGAGACCAATTACACCGTCACGAAAAAAGAATGCCTGACGATCATCTGGGCGCTTACCAAGTTCCGGCCCTATTTGTGTGGTCTACAATTTGACGTCGTCACGGACCACCATGCACTATGCTGGCTGTCGTCATTGAAGGATTCCTCAGGCCATCTCGCCCGCTGGGCACTTTGCTTACAGGATTACGATATCCGCGTACTGTACCGCAACGGACGCCAGCATGCTGATGCTGACGCCCTCTCACGTTCTCCCTTGCCAGACGACAATGCCTGCTGCGCAATATCCCAGCTTGACGTTTCTTCCGTCGACATTGGGACCATCGCTTCTGAGCAGCGCAAGGACCCTTGGATTGCCTCCATCATAGACTGCCTTGCTGATCCGTCATCGTAGCCAACCACTCGTGCATTGCGCCGTCAAGCTCGCCATTTCGCCATTCGCGACGACCTGCTTCACCGTCGCAATTACACCTCTGACGGTCGCCAGTGGTTATTAGTTGTACCTCGAATCCTGCATTCTGAAATCTGCGCATCGTTCCACTCTGATCCACAGTGTGCTCACTCGGGACTTTTCAAAACCTACCAGCGCCTCCGACGACGCTACTACTGGCGAGGAAAGTACAACTACATTCAAAAGTTCGTTCGCTCATGCCTCGACTGCCAGCGCCGAAAATCTTCACCCCACCACTCGCCAGCTGGTCTGCAGCCTCTACCCTGCCCTACCCGGCCGTTCGGGCGCGTTGGCATCGATTTGTATGGGCCACTCCCCCTGACGTCGGCTGGTAACCGCTGGGCCATTGTGGCAGTAGATCACCTTACACGATACGCTGAAACTGCCGCTCTGCCAGCAGCTACAGCGCGCGATGTTGCATCATTCCTGCTTCGCCGATTCATCCTGCGGCATGGTCCACCTCAAGAACTGCTCAGCGATCGCGGACGCGTCTTCCTGTCGGAAGTAGTTGAAGCGATTATCAAAGAGTGCCACGTTGTTCATCGTACGACTATGGCGTACCACCCTCAAACGAATGGCCTCACAGAATGCTTCAACCGTACGCTCGGCGACATGCTTTCAATGTACGTTGGCTCCAACCACACGAACTGGGACGCCGTTCTGCCATTCATCACCTACGCGTATAATACCGCTACGCAGAGCACCACTGGATTTTCACCCTATTTCTTGCTGTATGGTCGACACCCTTCGCACACCATCGACACCATTCTTCCGTACCGGCCGGATGAATCCCAGTGCGTGCCTATTTCTGCCACGGTCAGACATGCCGAAGTGTGCCGCGACCTCACACGGGCCTTTACTTCCGCTGATCAAGAGCGCCAGAGGAGCACTCGCAGTGACGCCACTGCCATGGTCACCTTCGATCCGGGAGTGCTCGTGTGGCTCTCAGTTCCTTTAACTGTCCCTGGCCTCTCATCAAAACTGGTCCCTAAGTATGAAGGCCCTTATCGTGTTCTCGAACGCGCATCTCCTGTGAACTATGTGATAGAACCAGTTGAGCCATCTTCAGACATGCGCCGCCGTGGACGAGACATTGTCCATGTCGACCGTTTAAAGCGTTACTACGACCCGCTCATCGTGACGAGCTGTTAGGTCGCCGGACGGCTCCCTTCTCGCTCCCGGGGGGTGATTGTAGCGAAGAGAGACGCTAGTGGGTTCAGCGCTACTGGCTCTAAACGCTAGTGGGTCGAGCGCTCCTGCTCAGCAACGGCTCTCGTGTTTGGAAGCTGTGACTGCCCTGCCCATTGACGTTGCGCTGCTCCGAGCTCTGCCAAATAAACACCTTTAGAATATATATATATTTGTTAGAGTAATAGATCCTATGTAGAAGCACATTTCTTGTTTCCAACATGGTTTTTGGAGGGGAACTCAGACAACAGAATAGATGCAGCAAGTTGCGCATGTTTTTGATGGACACTAAAATTCAAGCCTTGCTCAAGCTTGCAGGTTGACCACATGGACACTGATGTGTGCTTACTGTCAGAAAGTGAAGTTTTATCAGGAAACAAAGAAGAAAGCAAAGATTCAGTACTGAAAGTAATCTTTATGCTGCTAGAGGCACAGCAAGTCGAGGAAGTGGTTTCTGTTGAGCAAAATCCCAGGCATCAAAGTCATGTTTGGTCCATTAGGAATTTCTGAATACTTGGATTAGTCTTGCAAAACTAATCACTGACGAGATAAGTATCTTTGCTTTGAAAAAAATAACTGAGAAAAGCTTACTGGAGTGCTGAAAAGGTGAACCAAGAGCAAGCTTGAGTAACCAAGGCAGATATAAAGTTGCTCGTAGGTTCAAAGGATTGCCCAGAAATCAATACTGGTATCCTACTTTTTCCTGAAGTGCTTCTTTCGGCACCTGTATTTTCTTGAAGCTAAACATTTCGACAGAATTACCTTTCTGGTTGGGGAATTAAGGCTTTCAGACTGAGTCCAACCAAATAAGTGAATTTTATTAGCCCAACGTTTCAAAGCCTATTCGACTCCTTCTTCAGGGGGTATTCTTTGGGGGTGGCGGTGCGCAGCCTTTAAAGGGTCCTTTGTAAAAAGGAGGGCAGAGTACAGAAGGTGGGGAGATACTTGACAGATGGGAAGAGACCTTCAACCATTGACTTCTACCCTACCCCAGAAACGAGTGTCCATCCCGTATGTCAAAGGTACCAGTGAAGCTCTCGGCCGAATATTGAAAAAAGAAGGCCTCAATGTTGTGCCCAAACTGATCAACACTTTCAATATCCTCCTCCCTAAACCAAAAGATCATCCGCCAAAAGAAAAAGCTCAAGGCGTTGTCTGCAAAATCAGCTATGCCAACTGTCTGGCATCGTACATCGGGGAAACCAAGTCTAAAAGAAAGAATCAGACAACACGAGGATAATGTCAGGACGTTCAACTGAATACGCAGTGCTGTCGCCGCACATTCTGAAGACGCCGACCACAAAACTGCTTTCCAAGAAAACCAAGTCCTTCGAACAGAGACGAGCTCACGAAAAAGGCTACTACTGGAGTCATGGCACATTCAGAATACAGGAGGTAACATAAACCGCATGAAGGGCAACCTACCCTCCATGTATATCCATGGCCTTGGTAACATGACGAAAGGAAGCAAAGGACGCCCAACCCTGCTCGAGGTCACCAACACCAAAATGTCTGCGCTCTCCCATGCCCACCTGCCTCACCTCCCGTCAACGGCCCTCTCGCGGGTCAAGCTCCCCCAGCACCGGTCATCCCAGTCAACCAACACCAATGCAGCCATCCCCCCTTTTGCCCCCCCCCCTTTCCTATATGTCAAGTGTTTCCCCACCTTCTGTACTCTCCCCCTTTTTTTTTACGAAGGACCCTTTAAAGGCTGCACACTGCCATCCCCAAAGAATACCCCCTGAAGGAGCCGAATGGGCTCCAACACATTGGGATAATAAAATTCACTTATTTGTTTGGAGCCAGTCTGAAGGTCCTTGTATTTTCTACATGATGTTCACAGAAAAGAGGTTCCTGCTGCAGCAAAAGTTTGTTAACGAGACATCCATTCTGCAAGACCAAGGCATTTTGTGCCTTTACAAGATCTCTGCTGACTTGAATCACTTAGTCAAGTAGGGGCACAAAGAAGCAGAAAGAAGATCGTTCACTTTGGTAATAGGACTGCAACGTGGCTTTGTGTACAGCTACACGTTTCAAGGAGTACCACATGAAAGTCTAAAACTTCATAAAATGCAGCCTCACCTTGTTCTATAGTAATATCTTGTGGAATCAACATAACATGTACATAGAAAGAAATTTGATGCAAAACACTGTGTTACTGGGTAGATAACTCCTTGGTTAAGGGGTTAACGGGTGCATGGAAAATGAGCAACATGTTCATGTTTCAACTTAAACAAGCCATACCTGAAATAGGGCTCATCACAACTCCGGAAACACCAAGCAGAATTCCAAGTGCAAATCCTTTAGCTGCAGTTGAAAGTGACTCTGGTAGAGAGCCTGAGTGTTGTTCTAGTCTTCGCCTTCGTTTCTGCAGAAAGAAATCAGTGGTGATAAGAAAAGCAAAGGTTAGAATAAAAGCAAGTGAACTACAGCTGATACCCCTTTTAAACCCTTCCATGCCATGGCATTGACCCGAATTCTAACTCAAGATGGCTAAATATCTAAAGCAAAACTTTTGATAGAACTAGGGCAATGGCATAAGACAGCGCCGACGTCCTTTATTTGGTCATGGACATAGGGAACAGTAGGCCAGCGAACAGTGTCCTTATTCCAACGTGGCAGCAAACATAGCTGTTGTTTTGGCATGCTCTGCTCGAGAAGCGAGAAGATGATGACAGCATACTTTTGTAGGTAAAGGAGTGACGCATTCAGTCACACCACATAGTAATATATATTTTAACACTCACACTGGTGAACACATGGCGATCGGAAAACAAGCAGCACACCAAGCGCGCGCAACTTCATCATCCTCTTCTCTCTTCGAGCCGTCGCACCGAAAAGAAGTAGACGCTACAGGGCCTTCCCCATACTGAGGAAGGCACGGGGCTGCTGAGCATGCGAAAGGAAGAAATGAAGCTCGTACCTGTAGCAAAATGCACTCTAGGATGGTAATATGTAGGTTCGAAGGAGTTTGCAGTGGTGTGAGTGCTTATTGCTTTAATGTCTAAATGAGCCGGTTTAAGACGGTCAATGGATACGGTGTCTTCAGGCCCTCTGATCATCACTGTAAAGCGTTCGGGCGCATGGTTGAGTATCCTGAAGGGGCCATCTTATGGCGTTTGTAGCAGAGCATGGATTGTGCCTCGGCGTCTGAAGACGTGTGTGCAGTCACTAAGGTGTGGGCTGACAAACGTGTTCTGACAAGTGGGGGCAAACAGGTGGCGAAACAATGGTGTGCATCAATGCTCAGAGTTGGCTCGCATAGTTGGTGATTTCAAAGGGTACAGGTGATGACTGTGTACCAAAAAACTCTCTGGACAAGCAGAGTGCTATGCCAAAAACAAGTTCTGCCATAGAGCACCGCATGTTCCTCTTCAGTGCAGTCTGGAGGCCGAGGAGGATAAGAGGCAGTCATTCCGTCCATGGCACGGTATTGTCAGAACACATTAAGGCAGCCTTTAACTGTTGATGAAAACGTTTGACCATTCCATTAGCCGCCAAATGGTAGGCAGTTGTCTTAACATGTGTGATACCAAGTGTTTTCAAGATGTTACAAAAAAGTGTGGACTCAAACTGACAACCTCAGTCAGTTGTTATAGTAGAGGGTACACCTTATCGGCTGATCCAAACTTCGACAACAGTCTGTGCGACTGTTTCTGTGGTAATGTTCGTAAGCAGAACAGCTTCAGGCCAACTAGTAAAACGGTCGACGCTTGTTAATATGTATCTATGCACTTGCGCAGGAGGCAAAGGGCCAACGATATCTATGTTGATATGACTGAAGCAGGCATCAGGAGGTGGTAAACTTTCTAGTGGGCTGACTGTATGTCTAGAAACTTTAGCGTGTTGGCATTTCAAGGAACCGCACGTCCAGCTCTGAACACCAGCTTTTATATGGGCCACACATATTTAGAGGTTACTAGGCATTGCATCGCTCTCATTCCCGGGTATGACAGGGAGTGTAGGGCTTCAAAAATGGTTCGGCAAAAAGCTGGTGGCCCATATAGACAACAGCGGTTGTTTTAAGTATCACAGATGATAGGAACATCACTGCCAGACATGAAAACTTCTTCAAGCGCAAACGAAGTACCAGCGGCACGAAGCTCGCAGAGGTTGTTGTCATCGCACTGTGCTGCAGCTAAGCATGTGAAATTCACATGGGGTCTGGTGACGGAGGTTGAGTCAACCTGCAGCTGAGATAGTGCATCGGCCACTGTGTTGTCATTGCCGTTGACATGACGAATATCGCTGGTAAACTCGGATGTGTATGCCAGGTGTCAAAGCTCACAACGAGTATACGAGGTGCTGTTTGAATTCAGGGCGTACGTTAGGGGCTTGTGATCTGTCAGTATGAAAAACTGACAACCTTAGAGGTAGTGACAGAAGTGTTTGACGGCAAAGTATATAGCCAGCAACGCGCCGCCGAAAGTGCTGTAGCACCGCTCTTGTGCAGTCATCTTCTTAGAGAAGAATGGGAGAGGCTGCCACAGGCCAGTAACAAATTGTTGGAGGACAGCACCAACAGCCACATCCGAAGCATCAACCATAACGGAGGTGAGCCTGTTGGGTACAGAATGAGCAAGGAGTGTCACCTTGGCGAGTTCCACTTTTAAGTTTTCGAAAGCTGCGGTGGCTGCTTCTGCCCAAGGTAAAGGAACACTTGGTCTCATGTGGCCACCCAACAAGTCATGAAGTGGCTGCAAGATGGTGGCACAGTATGGCAGGAACCTGCAGTAATAATTCATGAGTCCTAAAAACTCAGTTTCCTCAGTGTTGTCGACCATGGAAATTCGGAAATGGCAGTGACATGACTGGGAAGTGGTCGGATACAGCGACAGTCGACACGATGGCCAAGGAAATCTAACTCTGAGATGCCGAATTCGCTCTTTGTGGTGTTGGCAACGAGACCGTACTACCACAGTTGCTTGAAAACTTGGTGCAGGTGAGTCTTAGGTTCTGATGTACTGCAGCTGAAGACAAGGATATCATCTAAATAGATGAAGGAACAGAAGAGGCCATGAAGTACTTCATCGGCAAAGCGCTGAAATGTCTTGGCCGTGTTGCAGAGTCTGAATGGCATACGAAGGTATTAGAAGATGCCAAAAGTAGCTACGATAGCAGTCTTCAGTATATCGGATGGCTCGATAGGGATCTGTTGATACACTTTCATCAAATCAGTTTTACAGAAAATTGTACAGCCATGAAGTGTGGCAGTGAAATTTTGTAGTATACGCGGAATCGAATTTTGGTCAGGAATGCTTAGTTTATTCAAAGCACGATAATCCCCACAAGGTCTCCAATCACCACTCTTTTTGGGCATTATGTGGAGCACTGAGGACCACGGGCTGGATGAAGGCCACACAAAACCAAGTTTGAGCATGTGTTCAAATTCTTGGCGAGCGATCTTGCGGTGGTTTGGTGCTAGGTGACGAGGTCGTGCGGAGACTGCTGGGCCGTTCGTGAAGATGTGGTGTGTTACTTTATGGATGACAGGTGTGTCAGTGAAGTGCAGAAGGGAAAGGTCCAGTAATTCTGCAAAAACTGCTGACCAGGCAGATGGAATACTGGAGTGTGTGTGGAGAAGCTGTAGTGGGGGAACATGCGATAAGATGCCTTGGACACTCGAGTGGGTTTCTGTGTCGATGAGATGATGTCCAACGTCAATGAGTAGCTAGAAAGGCTTCATGTGAAGTTCATGTGAACAAAGCTAACTTCCTTGAGTCGAACGAGTAATTTCAATTCGTGCGAGGCTAACAGACTGAGGGAAGCAAAGTGCAACACCTCAATGCCATGGTCCATCAGGTTGTGTCTCTCCACGTGTGACAGGCAGCTTCGTAAAGCCTTAGGCCTGAAGCATCGCTACCCTGACGACAACCGACATCCAAAAAAAAAAAAAACACCCAAAATGGGCGCAAAACATGGCAGCCATGAGGAGATGTCAGCTTTGTTAGGTGGTCCTACCCCGCTCGGTGCACACAGCATCGAGTTGACGGCGCCCACCGTCTCAGAGGGTGTCGGAGCGGCTGGAGCCAGGCCGCAATACCAGTCAGCTCCTAGCGGCACCCGTGGCCCGTGGCCACCCAGCTCCCAGAGCCGCGACTTCATCAGAGTCAAAGAGATAGAAGAAGCTATTTACATAAGAAATTCGGACCACCCATGAGGCTTCCATACTCAGTCGCTTCAGGCTTGCCAATGCTCCGTGGGCGCTAAGCCTCACTCTCGACGAATGTCATTGAAAAAAAAATACTTGCGAAAATGCGTGGCCTGTTGAAAAATCAAACTCTACAGCCACTGATACCTCTCTCAAGAAAGCCCGCCGCCGCCGCTAGGAATCGAAATTTACGCTAGCGGTACGCTCGGTTCAAACAAAGGTCTCGAACGAAGCAAAACTGTTAAAATTATTGTCCAATGCCCCAAGAGGTCCACGTTGGCCAGCCAGATGTGGATTTCTCACCCATGCTCTTGGGACAAAGGAACGACAACACAGTAGTGCAAACAATCACAAGGGCATTTATTGCACCTTTCATAGACTAATGCCTGCTAGCCGAGTTGCTATCCACAAAACATGCCGATGGGCGCGCGACAAATTGCAGAAGTCCGACTTACCGCCACCGGATAACAAGCGAATATGTTCGCCCCATGCTGGACACCAACGCCTTGTCATTCATGCGTACGGTCACGCGAACAGTGGCGCGTTTGAACGAACATGTTCGTCCATTCTGGGGGTAGGCTTCGCGAGACGGTTTCGCAAAAGCATGGATCGGTGCACGCGCAAAACGTCCGTGCCGCTTGCTGATCCTGAGCCAAGGAGGAAGAGCCTTCTCCTTTTCGTGCCCAAGTCCCCCCGCTGTTAGGTGGTGTTAGATAGATAGATAGATACTGTGGCTTTGCCCTTTGTATTGGGGGGTCACAACAGTGTGTCCTAGCCAGAATAAAGGAGAAGAAGACGTTGCACACACACAACATATACGTCACAGTGTGGGAGTACAAGAGTGCGGCATGGTCAGTCTGAGTCTAGTGGTGGCATTTGCCACCCACCATTCAGAGATTCGTCGCTTAGTTACTGTCACTTCAGCGTTCATCTCATCCATAAAACTGAGTGCCTGTGCCAGCGTAACAGCCCCTCCTGGAGTCAGTGAGAGGCTGGCACAGGCCAGGATGAGGTGCTCTGCAGTTTCCTCGCCCACACCACACATCCTGCACGTTGTGTTCTGGAGACTTGAGTCGAAGCATTGCCGGTCGGCAAGAGTGCATAGAGCTCCCGCTCGTGCCTCGAAGAGAAGGCTGCTGCTTACACCATTGTCAAACAGCCGCTTCATTCAAATTTCCTGCTTGGAACTCCTGTACAACTCGAGCATCGGCTTCACCTCCATCGGCTGCCTCAACATCTCCCTTTCTCTTTGGCAGACCTGGGTACCGGCAGCGAGGGCCCACTTGCGCTCGCTTGTCTAACTCACAGGGTTGGAGGAAAAGCCGTATCGCTTGCAATGATGTTGCAGGCGCTTGGTCCACCTGGTGTGTACCCCACAGCGATGTAGGTAGTGTTAAGAATGGCCCAGCTGAGGTGCAAGTTTTGCCAGCCATTTGCGACGGCGTCAGCAACCTCCATCTCGGAACGCCGCCGTTACGCTCTGGCCTCGTCGTCATTGTGACTAAATGGGTTCGGCGGGCCAACCATTGCTACCAAGCCCACCAATGCCATCCTGTTCTGCTATGAGCGAGGGAGTCGCCACGGGAACGCAGTTCAAGGCTCCTTCCCACGCGCCGACCAAGACGCAAGACAATGTGCTACCGGCCGCGCTACCCGGGGTCAGCTCTGAGTTCTACGAAGTCTGTGTGATGTCGGCTCGGGACCGGGTGTGCGTGTGTGTGTAAGTAAGCCCTCACGCAAAGAGGCGACTTGTTTACGATGACTGGACGGCCGTTTCTGTCACCTTGGGATCGAGGGGGGGACAGAGTGTTTATAAACGGCTGTTGTGCGGCTGCTCAGGACACTTCCTCAAGCAGTCATGTTAGACTGATACGCACTTTCTCAAGCAGTCCTGTTAGACTGAGGTACTTTCTCTCGCAGTTATGCTAGACTGATGTAGATACTGTAAATAAACCGATATTCCTCGTTCTCGGTGAGAAGCAGTCTTTCCCTTCATCAACGTCCGAAGCGTGGATAAGTTGGACGATGGCATGGGCCAGCTACCTTCTAATTCATGCCGGACTCCAATCTTGACAACGAGTTACGAACGGTGGGATTGAGCCCCCAATCCTGACAGTAGTCAAAGACCCCTGGGCTCAACGATGGGATTGCATCAGCTGGAGTCTCCCATCGTATGCCACCTTGCTTCACACCTCATGCGCCTCGAAAGTCGACCACCCAAGGTCTCCCTGCATGGCCTCATTGACAACGTTGCCATGGCATCGTGGCGTCAGCCTGCCCACCACACGCTGTGCACATTCTAGCCATTCGTGCATCGGTGCGGTCAGACAGATGACGGCATTGGCAAAAGTTAGTGCGGGCACATGCACCATCTTCCACAACTCCCAGACCATGAGGAACTGGTTACATCCCCAGAGGCTTCACCTCCGGAGGATATTCCTGGCACGTATTGAGCTCTCTTTAAGGTGGACTTCATGCTGGTCTATACAGTCCGCACCATCGCTGAACTGGACACCCAGGTATCTGTAGCTGGCCACTACAGCCAGAACCTCACCCCCTGGCAACTGCAGAAGATCTTCGATAGCAGCAGAGCCCATGAAGCACACCACGGCTGACTTTTTTGGCATTGGAGGCGAGCTTCAGCTGTGCCATACCATTAGCACAAATTGTCAGCGGTGCCTGCAGTTCTTGCATTGTGTTAGCCAGGAGCAGTATGTCATCCGCAAACACCAGTGCCGGCAGGTTAGACTGTAGCCTTACACACTCGCTTACAGAGCCCAGCATGAAGCCCAACTTCGACGCTATCAGTTGACGCTCCAATGGGGCTGCGTAGAGCATGTAGAGTAAGGGGGAAATTGGACAGCCTTGTTTTAAGCCTTTCTTCACTGGCACTTCCTGGGATGTCAACCCATAGATGCCGGCCCTAGCTGTGTTGTTGGTGTAGAGGCGGCGCAGGATATTCAGCCACATTTGTGGCATCTCTAGACTCTCAAGGCGGGTGAAAAGCTCTCCATGTGGTATGCTGTCATATGCCTTTGACACATCCAAGAAAGCGCAGATTAGGCCATGTTCTTCTTTTCGTGCAATCTCAATGCACTGACTAAGCACGAAAAGATTGTCCTCAAGCCTCTGACCTCTCCGGAAGCCATTCTGAAGTTCGGTTAGGTGGCCACTAGTCTCTGCCCAACTGCTCATCCACATCTTGACCACCTGGGCAAACACTCTGTAAAAGACGCTGGTGAAAGTGAGGGGTTGGTAGTCGCGAAGCAGGCCTGGGTCTCCGCCTCATTTTGGCACAAGGGTCACCTTTCCCCGAAGCCAATCTCGCGGCACTGGCTCTCCTGCCAGGATGCCATTGAAGATATCGGCCAGTTGATCTCTCGTCTGGGGTCCCAGGTGCTTGATGACTCCAGCTGGGATTTTATCGAGACCCTGTGCAGTGCGAGCGCTAATACGACCGATGGCTGTATCAATAGCTTGTCTCGACATCATCCGCAGCCCTAGGTCGCTTGGTTGCATTGGCAAGTCTTCCCTGCCTCCTGGCCCACCGTAGGGATCATTACGGGAGAGCTGATAGGGTTCGGCTGTGTACAGATCACAGAGTTGGTTTGTTGGGAGGTGTCGGAGATCGTCCGTTTTATGTCCTGACTTTTCATCATGGATTTCGGGCTGTGTTGCTTTCCTATCCATGGACGATATGTATGCCCATAATTTCCCTGTTGCCCCTCCCCCTGCTGCTCGGATCTCCTGGAGCTTGCGTTGATCTGCTTCGGCTACCTAGCACTGGGTGTCAGTGCCTGCATTTCGCGCTTACACCGAAGGTATTCTAGGCAGTATTGCTGGACGTCCTCACTGCCTAGCGTCTTTACAGTATGGTGGTGTTGTCAGTTCACCAATCTTCGGGCTTTGAAGGCTGCCTGGACTTCGGTGTCCCACCAGCTCTTTTTCCGAAATCCCCCATGAGAGCTAACATGCTTTTCATGTTTGCACATGACACGCCAAAGTTCTGAGATGAATGATTTGTAGGACTCAGCTACCTTGTGCTGCTCACTATTTTCAAGGTCTCCGCGACTAGCTCGTAGACTGTACTGGGAATAAACCAAGTCGACATTTCCTGCGGTTTCATCTTTGGCCAGTGGTGCCACGGTGACGGCACGAAGTCTAGCCAAAGCCTGTTGTGGTCACTGCCCAGACTGTAAAGTCCCTCTTCATCGATGTGCATTGAGTGTAGTAGGCCACTCAGGCCGTCAGAGAGCAGTGCGTAGTCAATGCAATTGTGGCTTCCACGTGCACACCAGGTGAACGGACCAGTACAGTCTCCCCTCATGTTCGCTATGTCAAGATGCAGGTTTCGTGTCAGCATTTTTATGAGTGTTCCATTGTGGTCTTCGTATCCATCCAGGTCCTGTACATCGCCGTTAAAATTATCCAGTAGCAGCACTTGTTCGTTGAGACCCCATCTTGCAACATCCTGTGCAATGCAGTGCATAATGGCAGAATTATCGGAATGTATCGCAGGGGATACCCCTCGGTACACCACTTGGATTAGGAAGGAACAGCGCCAACTAAGACTATCATGAGAGGGAGAACAACACAGGACAAGTGCCAACTTCATCTATCTTTATTCACCGAAAAATCAGCAAATATAAGGAAAATCACAGACATGCGCACAATGACCATAATGCATCATCAGCCAAACCGTTCCAGATAGGACATTTCGCTTTTTAAGAGGGTCACGGAAGTATCACTAACACAGTTTTTACCTCTCTTCTTTATATGGAATGCTTCCAAAACCTCACGTGCCTTTGTTTCCCTGCCTCTGCCAAGAATCTTTATCTCTCCGAACCATGGTTCACACTTCTTGCAGTACTGGCATTGTTTCCGTGGCGAATGTTCTGCTGCTTGGTCACACGTTGTGCAAGTTGCACAATGTTGCGAAAGATGCACACCTCCTTCTTTCAGCGACTGCACATGTTCAGCTGCACGGCCATTCACGCATGTACCCATTTGGCCCACATAGGTTTTCCCGCAGGTCAAAGGTATTTCATATACCACACCGGTGCAGCACTTTACAAACTGCTTTCCATGTTTTTTGGTGCAGCTGCTCCTCGTACCCTCGCTTGCAACGCAGGCACAGAGCTGTGCTTGTTTTCGAGGAGACGAAAACACGACTGGGACGCTGTGTCTGTTTGCCACCTTTTTGATATTGTTGGCCATTCTATGCACATACGGAACCACTTCCGGCTTCGCAGCTAGTTTTTCTTGTGCGCACGGTTTCTTGACCATGGCACCTTTGATTTTTTGCAAGATCGCTTCAGCCACTGCTGTGATAATCGTGCTTGGGAACCCCGCTAAAACCAACTTATCAACTTGCTTGTCAAAGCTCACACACATTGCATGGTGACACAATTTCACGAGAGCAGACTCAAGGCAAAGTTTAGCAATGGAACGTTTTACAGTTTTTGAATGCGCCGACGCATAAGGAAGAAACTCCTTTTGTGCTTGAGGTGCGTACTGCCAACATACATGATCTTCACCCAAGGTAATGTTAATGTCTAAAAACTGTAATCGCCCCTGCAAGGGTAGTTCATGCGTGAATACCAACCCCTGTCCCTCCTCTTTAACACTGCCTAGGACAGTGCTTACACCATCTGTGTAAGTCAACACCTTCAGTTTGTTAAAAACTATTAAGAATCTGAACATGAACATGTTCAGAACACAGATGAACATATGCAGTCGCTGAAAAAAGGAGGTGCGCATCTTTCGCAATATTGTGCAACTTGCACTGCGTGTGACCGAGCGGCAGAACATTTGCCACGGAAACAATGCCAGTACTGCAAAAAGTGTGAACCATGGTTCGGAGAGATAAAGATTCTTGGCAGAAGCAGGGAAACAAAGGCACGTGAGGTTTTGGAAGCATTCCATATAAAGAAGAGAGGAAAAAACTGTGTTAGTGATACTTCCGTGACCCTCTTTAATAGTGAAATGTCCTATCTAGAACGGTTTGGCAGATGATGCATTATGGTCATTGTGCGCATGTCTGTGATTTTCCTTATATTTGCTGATTCTTCGGTGAATAAAGATAGATGAAGTTGGCGCTTGTCCTGTGTTGTTCTCCCTCTCATGTTCTCTTAGTTGGCGCTGTTCCTTCCTAATCCAAGTATGCACCATCTAGCACAAATGAATGTTGTCTTGAACTAGGCACACCACACCCACCATCACTTGAACACCATGTATGTGTCTAGGCACCCATGTATGATCTGTGCATGAGTCCAGCATAAGCGTCCATGTGCTGTCATCTCGCCACAGAAAACCCACCCCACCACCTTTCCGGGATGCACTGTCATGTTTAGACCCAGTCCAGTGCCATCGAGTGTGAACTGGGGGTTGCTCCAGGTCTTGCAGGTGTGTGTCCGCAACACCAAGAAGTGTCATGTCCTCCTCAAGCAACACTTCGTACAGCTCTTTCCATTTCGAGAGCCGGCGGCCACTGTGTAGGTTCAGAAACCCCACTGTCACTTTCTGTACCTGCTTGTGGTTTCGCCGCTTAGGTCGACATGTGGCTGCAGATGCAAGACCCACTCTTGTGTTTATATTCATCCCAGCAGTCACCGTTCATTGCAAACTCTGTTGCATGTCGATGGAGGTGCTTTGGTTTGCATGCTGCTGCAACTGTGCTTTTCTCGGCATGGGGTTGCTTATAGGGGTGGCCATTGCTTGGCTAGGGCTCTCTGAACTGCTGTTTCGACCAGGTCGGCTAAATTGTTTCGGCGCCTCCGGGGCAGACTTCTCCCGCCATGGTGCAGTGTATGGCTTTCGTTGCTCTCTTTGTTCAGACAGTGTGCCAGCGGTAAGGCCTGCACGCTCCACATCTGTTTTACATCTTGTCTGCCAGCTGGATTTTCTCTTTGACCTATCATTCCTGGCTCTAGAAGTGTCCTCGGCAGCGGTCTCGAGTTCCGGTCACTGGATCCATCCTGAGTGTTGGTTTGTTTTTTGTATGCACGTTGGCACGTTGCACGTATGCACATTTTTGTATGCAGCTGTGATTTGTGCCGGTGTATTGCTCCAGGGCACAAAAACAAGCCGCCAGTTCGCCTATGATCTGTCCGACTGCCAGCGCGCCTTCTGGCCTGTAATGTATGCCACCTTTACGGAGCCGCAGTGATCGCTCTGCCTTAGTCACATCAAGATAGCGGTTGCCTGTGTTCTGGCACCACTTCTTTAGTTTGGCATTGGTGAGCACTGTCACTGCTCTGATCTCTACCTTGATTGGTCGGTTCTGGGACTGAACACACAATCAAGTCCCCCGGGTGGCCTGTCCACTTTGATCCTAGAATGTGAGTCACTTTTTCTGGCTGTCCCTTGAGTACATCCTGGATGCCCACATGTAGGAGGTACGTACGCGACACTTCGCGTCCTTTGAGCTCATACTCTGCCACAAACCCCATTGCCTCTTCTACTGTAGCATTCCTGCTATATATTAACTCGAGTGCGTTTCATAGACCAACCTTGTTTGCAACAGCTGGGGCTATAACTCCCACATTATCGTACCTTACTGGTGAAGCAGAGCACTGACACGGACACAGTGAAGACACACAAGAAAAGACGACACTCGCTGCACTCGCAACTATTTTATTTCAGAACACATACTTCATATTTATAACCTGCGCACCCTCAGGCGTCAAAGAAAATCAAGGCAAGATTAAATGCATTTTTTTCAAAATCATTTGCCCGTGCATACTCGGGCGTCACAGATATGGCACCTATCTATCATGGTGCGCAATCCTATCGTATTTGTTGCAACCCTAACAACCATTTTTATTACACAATTTGCTTTTTTTTTCTTTTAGTGTACTTCCAAAAAGGCAACCTCACCATGGCTTAGATGTACAGATGGCCGACTGATACAACCCTTTCCCCTCTTGTGAATATGAAAGGCTTCGATTATTTCCCTGGTTAGCTGATCCTTATGGTGCGATAAAACTGTCGTATCATTGTAAAGCGGCCAGCACCCATGTTGTGAGCAGTGCCCCTTAATGTGGGAATGAATGTTTTCCCCCATTGACCTTCTGTGCTCCAAAAGTCTTGTGTTTACACATCGACCCGTTTGGCCGATGTATACTTTTCCACATGATATGGGCAAACAGTAGACTACGGATGACCTGCACTCGACAAGTTTTTCTTGTCTTTTCTTGTTTTGTCCGGACTGGATCGTAAAGTTTCAACAAAAATAAAAGTAAATGGGCATAGGTGCACGGTGTATTATCCAGATGTGTATTATCCAAGTAAGAAGCTACTATGCTGGATTCAATCCGCAGTACAGTGCTCTTCTGTGGCGTCTCTTGGTCGCAACTGACCCCAGTCGACTGCAGGCTCTCTTCAGCTCCCCTGTGCCCACTCATGGTAGCTGCTGCTGCGGATTCGGACCGCGATACAGTGCTCTTCTGTGTCGTCTCTTGGTCGCAGTTGACCCACGTCAACTGCTGGGTCGCTTCAGCTCCCCCGTGTCTACTCATGACATCACGCAGCTGCACGATTAGCTCAGCGACACAGCATTCAAGGCCATCTATTATGCCCTGCTGCGCTGTATAGTGAGAGGGGTCCCACCTGGGCAGTCGTTCAAGATTGGTCGTCCTGGAGCGGATCTCCAAATCGGCATCATCCCCGTAAGGTGGTTTGCCCACTGGCGCCGGGAGTTGATCCTGCAGCTCTTGGACAGATAGCTGCAGTGTTTCCATTTCGACCCTTGTATCCTGTAGCTTTGCATGCAGAGCTTCATGCATGGTGCACGTCTCGCAGACAAACGGGCTTGCCGTGGCTGATTTCAGGTCAGGAAATCCCGTCTCTTCAAGGTATGCCCACCTTCCGCACTTATCGCACTTTACCTGTTCTTCATCAGCATGCTTTTGCCTCATCGCACCCCTCGCCATGGCTAAGTGAGATTGCTTATCCTAGAAGGATGTTGGTAGCGGGTAGCGTCACCGTGTGTCACAGAGTTAAGGCAGAGCCACACTCGCAGAGCCACACTCACGCAAAGCCACACTTGCGCCATCTCTCGCAATGCGCTTCAACCACACCGACTGCCGTGGGCACCAAGCCACACGGTGAAGCCAAATTACAGGAGACAGGAGCTATGCGGGAAAACAACATATCAGGGGACGTGTGAGAGTCTCGCATACCTACAAGTGTTAGAAGGCATAAAACACAACTACTGCATGGCATTTCTTGACGATGTGCTCATTTATTCAGAAACTTTTGAGTACCACCAACAACATATGATGATGTACTGCAAGGAATTGGCTCTGCAGGTCTGACAAACGATTCCAGCAAAGTTATATGCTGTGAACAGGCACTAAAGTTCCTTGGACATGTAATCTCTCCAAGAAAATGTCAACCTGACCCGGACAAGGTGCGAGCAGTCGCGGAGTTCCCATGCCTTAAAACAGTCAAGGAGCTCCAAATGTTTTTGGGCCTTATGGGATGCTACAGGAATATTATTCCCTGGTTTTCTGAAAAAGCCAGACCACTGACAGCTTTCCTCAAGAAAGGAGCCCATTGGGTTTTGGGTGCCGAGCAACAGACAGTATTCGAGACTCTGAGGCTAACGCTGGCAGGAGAGATGGCTGTGATATTGCCTGACCTGAACAGGCCCTTTGCGATTGAAACAGACGCCAGTGGCACTGGCATATCGGCAGTCTTCTTGCAGGACGTCGAAGGTGAATTCAGGCCTGTGTCACTTATAAGCAGGACCCTCAGCGCTGCTGAAAAAAACTATACTGTCCAAGAATGGGAATGCCTCGCTGTGGTGTAGGCTGTCAATAGATTCCGACCGTATGTAGAATTAACATAATTTGAGGTTCATTGTGACCATGCATCATTGGCTTGGATGTTTACAACTGAGCAGACAACATGCAGAGTGCTATGTAGGGTGCTGAGATTAGAAGGGTTCAAGTGTACCATAAGGCATCGTAAAGGATGGGCCAAAATCCCAGCGGATGCACTAAGCAGGTGCCCTATCCCTGCTGCCGAATCTGCTCTGCCTTGTTTGGTGGACAACTGGTTTCCAATAGAAGTGCAAGAGCCACAACAAACCATTCATATTGAACTGACAGCTCCTGTTGACGTGACTGATGTGTCCCCACTCACCAACACTGCCAAGTTCCAGTTGGAACAACGCAAGGATCCACTTCTGCTCCAGCTGCTGCAGTACAAAGTCTGGCCAGCTACCTGGTGACGCTAAATAGTCCAAGAGGGTACAGGACCTAGCTGATGACAGTGAAATCTCGAACAAGGGTATCCTTATGTACATGGCAGGTGAACGTAAAGTTGCCTGGCTTCTCCAACAATTACAAGACATGGCTCTTAAAATGGAGCATTACCACCCCCTAAGTCAGCATTTAGGCTTTTTTAAACTTGGAAATGTGTGAAGAGCCAGTTCACATGGCTCGGTATCCGTGCCAATATCTGCCGTTACATCGGCAAAAACCAAAAGTACTGATAGACAGTTCATGACCCACCTAATGCAGCAGCTAAGTGTGGACCTTATTGGGCCACTGCCCACAATGGCACCACAAGTACATCTTGGTGGTACTGGATAAGTTCACGAAGCTTGTGGAGTTTTTCCCATTATGTGCGCCTACCTCCAAATTGATCACTGATAAAATGGTCAATGTTTTTTGCTGGCATAGTGTGCCTAGCTCCATCTCTAGCGACAATGGCAAATCATTCATAAGCAAACTGTGCAAAGGCATTCTCTAGCCCTGGGGAATCAAGGAGAGCCCCACAGTCCCATACAGACCAGCAGGACAGACTGTGGAACACCATAACCCAATGGTTAAACAATGCCTAGTGGGATACTGCACTTCCCAAAGGAACTGGGACAAAAGGCGCCACGAAGTGGCGCTTGCAATGCGCACATCCGAAAATGTAGTTACTGTTTTTTCGCCTGCCTTCTTGTGCTATGGGCGAGAACCACAGAACCCGTGGAGCCATCACAATCAGGCAGCTGGCACCGGGGTGCCCGTTTTTATGCCTCATGCCCTAGCTGCTGAACTGGATGGGTACCTTCGAGATGCCTGGGCCTTTGCACGGGACCACCAAACTTTGGCAAAAGCCAGCCAGGCAAAGTATTACGACAAAAAGCACACTCCAGCTACCTTCCAGGTTGGAGACTTGGTTCACCGGGACGCGCACCCACTAATAAGGCAGCCATTGGATTCACAGCCAAGTTTGCCCCTCAATGCGCAGGGCCATTTAGAGTGACTGCATACCTTGCACGCAATACCTACAGACTGAAAGACCCGGCTACAGGGAAACAGAAAGGCCTCACTAATGCAGACCAGCTGAGCCCTTATCATGTGCCTTGCAAGCCCTCTTCACAGGATAAAAGGTGAGCAGGGGGATCTGTGAGGCTACCGGGCTGACGCCAGGTGGTATACAGTCGCAGGCACGAGACGGTAGGCAACTGTGTAGAGTAGCAAGCATGGGACGGTAGACAACTGTGTGTGGCAGGGAGGAAGAACATGGAAGGCATGTGCATGCGGTCGGCATGCGAGGAGCGCGCGACAACAAACGGAGTGAGTGAAGTAAGCGGCGGAGCAAGCCACGTGCGGTGCGGCGGGACGGAATGTAGACTGCGTGTGTGTGCATGCGCCAAGGATTTCCCGAAATAAAGAATGTACTTGACAGTTTGATCCAAGGTGATGTAAAAGGTGATGATTTATCATTCTTTCAAACAACTTGCAGTGGCAACTTGTTATGCTGTCGGACGATAACTTGCTACTGAGCCCAGATCTTTAGCCTGTTACAACACAGAGATGACAATAGCTTCTTTCCATGAGGATGGAAGATGTCCAGCTACCCAGAGAATATCAAATAGTGGGAGTAGTGTGATTTGTATGTCTTGGTGAAGGTATATAATCATCTCGTACATAACTCTGTCGGGACCCGCAGCAGAGTTCTGGCATGCATTCAGAGAAGCTTTCAGCTCTGCAATGCAAGAAGGCTGGTTTAAAGGTTTGTTTGGGCTACATTTGTGGTCAAGTGACTTCCGTTCCTCCATTTATTTGAATTTCAGAAAAGACAAAGAATAGCGCATAGAGCTAGAAATGCACTCAAAGTGCTCGCCAAGAACGTCGACCTGGTCCTTCAGACTGTTTCCTAGTTCGTTTACCAACGGCAGTGGATGGATTTGCTGCCCCTTCAGTCATAGCCTGTACCAAACTTTCACCTCCTGTGTGTACAAATTAATAGCAGAGAGAAACCTCTCCAAGCTTGCCCTCCTTGCTTGCCTTCAGAGTCCTCCTTCCCTGCGATTTAATGTGTTTCAGTGCAATAAGGTTCTCTGCATTAGGATATCAACAGAGAATACCACATGCTTTGTTTTATTTCTTACGCACCTGTCTACAGTCATCATTCCACCAAGGAGCTTGTTTTTTGCATGAGATACCATTTGTCTGTGGAATGTATTTTTCTGCTGCGTCTATTATAAAAGCGGTAAAATAAGCTAAGGTGTCATCTATGCTAAATGTACTGATGAAATGTTGTGATAAATAACTTGCTTCTTTAAAATGATCCCAGCTGGCCGATGATATCCAACTCATACCTTTTCTTCTTATGTATTCAGGTTTTGCTATATCTGACACAATGATTTTGTATTGTCTCCCCCCCCCCCCCCATGTAATGCCCTTCAGGACCTTTAGGGTACCTAAATAAATAAATAAATAAATAAATAAATAAATAAATAAATAAATAAATAGTTTCCACTGAGGACAATTCGGAAGGCATTCATGTTGCTGTATCAGCTTTAGTGTTACAGAGAAGTGGTTAATTCCAAGGGAATTTTTTCATTACACCCCATTCCAAATATGGAAAGATGGCTGTAAAGCCCTTTGCTAAATCTATTGAGGAATATTAATTATGTTGTATATTATAGTACCTGGGCTATTGATTGTTCAAGAGACAGGTACCAGAGGAGACAAAGTTTTCTATTAGGCGACCTCTGCTGTCGCATTGAGAGTTTCCCCAAATTGTGTTATGAGCACTAAAACTGCCGGTGATCACGTATGGTTCTGGGAGCTGGTCAATGAGACTGTAAAATTCTGTTGTAGTGAGTTGATAATTGGGCAATATGTAAATGGAGCACATGGTTATGAGCTTGTTAAACAATATTGCTTGCACAGACACAGCTTCAAGAGGCGTCTGAAGGGCTATACATTGGCAAACGGTGAACCTGTCCACAATAGGTAATTGTCACTCCGCCAGACAAGGCAACAGCACCTGCACAGTCTTTGTGAAATATTGTGTACTGCCAAAGAAAATTCACATGTGGAATTTGGATGTGTAAACTGGATAGAGAACACCTCAATTGGCAGGTATTGAGATAATAATTCAGTTATGCCGTCTCAATTATGGATTAGTCCCCTGGTATTTCAGTGCATTGAGAAGGGAGAAATGGAAGGAACTGGCCCCGTAGTTTCCCAGGAATGCTGCAGGCCTATACGCTAGGAAGTCAGGAATGCTATGCCTCATTTAACCTACAGTAGTGCCGTCTTCGATCAGTCAGGCATGGTTTGAACATTTTGCAGGTGGAAGCAATTTACGGCCCTGCTACAGTCACGCTCATAATACAATTCACAGGAATACAAACAAAAATACACAAGAAAGAATAACTGCAAATATATATATGAAAGGAATGGACGCAAATACGATCGTTCTGACGTGATGAAAATCTGTGTGTTAACGTTACAAGTGGTGTTGCTACTTGCTTCTTCCTTATTCTTTGCATGAATACTGTAAATACGATCATTCTGACGTGATGAAAATCTGTGTTAACTTTACAAGCGGTGTCACTACTTGCATTTTCCTTATTCTTTGCATGAACACTGTAAATACAATCGTTCTGACGTGATGAAAATCTGCTTGTTAACTTTACAAGTGGTGTCGATACTTGCGTTTTCCTTATACTTTGCATGAACACTGTAAAACTTTCTCGTCACTTTTCTCCATTCCTATTGTGCGTAAATTTTGCATCATCAAAGAAAGCCAGTTTTGGTAGCTCGCCTCGTAAGTTGCTGTGGATAAATTCTTGAACATTTGTAATGTTATGGAGTGTGCAGTGCTAACATCTATTCACATATTAGGTACCCAGAATATGTTTGCAAGATCTGTATAAGCAAGTTTCTATGTATGTAGGCATACAAAGAGAGAATTGTGGCATGTGCAGATGTTAGGAATTTGTCTGAGTTAAATTTTCTAGTGTTGTCACTAGAAAGTATGTGCAAGGTATGTCAGTAGTGTATTGCAAAGCCTTTTCATAAAGCTTTCATGCCTAAGAGATCCGTTGATTTATCCACCCTCTGCGGGTTTTGCTGATTGTCATAGGTTGCACGATATAGTGTCAATTCTCGCTGGTCCTAACATGGTGGTTCCTGAATCTCTGCATGGCCATTGTAGTATTATAAAATGTGTGTTCTGTGAGTTAAGGATAAATTGAAATTTATATTCATGTGTCCTTGCCTGCACCCATGATCTTTGTTTGTATTTTTTGGCATGGTCGAGAGAACCGTGCTGCTCTTTCGGCACCTGTGTGCCGGTGTTGCATCCATTGGCTCCCGAGAGAGGCTGGATGCCGACTTGCAGACGGCTTGTTCTGTGTTTTAGGCTTAGACTGATGAGTAGAGGCCTTGTAGCCCGAAGGCCCAAGAGTCGCCGAGCTCTTCTGCTGGGTCGGTGGAGTAGTTTTACCCACTGCCACCATGGGGGCAGGAGCCACATCCGAACACTTGCTGTGCTCAGGCTGGGAAAGTGACAGATGCCAACGCAGTGCTGCCCCTGACGCACCACATCTGCTTAAGCTGTACTGCGAAAAACTGAGCAAATTTTTCTGGCTTCTTTGAATGAGATATTTTTTTGTTTTCAACATAATTGTTTCTTTCTGTTTTTTCCATGTTTCACAGAATCAGGAATATGCCAAGTGGTCGCCTTCAAATTTTACACAGTACGATGTGCCA
Source organism: Dermacentor andersoni (assembly GCF_023375885.2). Lineage (NCBI taxonomy): Eukaryota > Metazoa > Arthropoda > Arachnida > Ixodida > Ixodidae > Dermacentor > Dermacentor andersoni. Next base: position 861,880 of record NC_092819.1, read on the forward strand.
GAACATTTATCGGAGGGGTGACCTTTGTCACCACATTTTGCGCAGGTGAGTTGACCTTGGCACCTTTGTGAGCCATGGCCATACTTCTGGCACTTGAAACACCATTGAGGATTAGGGATGTAGGGTCTAACACGGGTTTTAGTATAGCCTGTCTCGAGAGTGTCTGGTAGAGTACTAGAGGAAAATGTAATTACCTCAGATGCTTTGTTGGGCTTTCGTTGTTTCCTCACCTGATTTTTATTCGTTTTACCGCAATGACACTTTGGTCTTGCCAGCCTTCCAACAGTTCTACTTTGGTTAGTTCTAGCAAGTCTAACAATGTGGGGTCATTGTTATTGGCATGACAGCAAAGGCTGTGAGTATTGCAAGCTTTTCATGTTGCAACTTGTCACTAACCTCAAGAAGGAGGTCGCCGCTTGCCATCTGGCTATAGCTTTATAGCCAAGTTCAGTGGTGTTTGTTAGGGATTTCGATACAAGGAAAGGTGAGATAACTCTTACTGGTTTTTCAGCTTCATCGCTGTGGATTACGTGCTATTGTGGGAAAGATTCTTCGTGTTGAACAAAAATTTCAGGGAGCCTTCCGTGCGTTGCAGCGGTACGATCAGGAAACAAAGGGAAAGATGCTCTATGCATGCTGGATGCAATTACTTTGGCAGCAATGGCAACGACCCACCAATGAGCCCAACAAGGGGGTGCTACAAGTTTGACAGAGCAATGACTTGTACACACCATGTGTGCATCGCTGTTATAACTCGATGTGCCACACTCATACACTGCACCAGGTTAACCCAAGCTGCCTGGGAGAAACAGAAAAAGTGGGAAGAAAAGAGATGACAAAACAAAAGAGGTAAGTTGATAGGACAGCAATAGATTGAGGAGAGGGACAGGAAAAGGCGACCACTGATTTTCCCCAGGTGGGGTCAGTCCGGGGGTGCCATCTACGTGAAGCGGAGGCGAAAGAAGTGTGTTGCCTCCACCGAGGGGCCTTAAAGGTCCAAAACCCCGGCTTCGGCTCAACCCCCAGGATCCCTTTTCCTTGAACACAGCTAAGCCATGCACGGCTAGACGCGGGAGGGTCCAACCCTCATGTGCTTGGGTATTGTGGAGATGCGCGACTCTCACGCGTCCCCTGATATGTTGTTTTCCCGCATAGCTCCTGTCACCTGTAATCCGGCTTCGCCACATGGCCTGGTACCCGCGGCAGTCGGTGTGGTTGAAACGCATTGCGAGAGATGGCGTGAGTGTGGCTCTGCTAACGCCATCTAACAGCAGGGTGACTTGGGCGCAGAAAGGTGAAGGCTCTTCCTCTTTGGTTCGGGATCGCCAAGCGACGCGGAAGTTCCGCACGTGCGCCGATCCGTGCTCCTATGAGACCGTCTCGTGAGGCCTCGTTCGAACGCGCCTCCGTTTGTGTGACCATACGCGCGAATGACCAGGCGTTGGTGTCTAGCTTGGGGCGAACATATTCGCTCATTATCCGGTCGTGGTGAGTCGGACTTCCACGATTTGTCGCACGCCCATCGGCATGTTTTGCGGATAGCAACTGGGCTAGCAGACATTCGTCTATGAAAGGTGCAATAAATGCCTTTGTGATAGTTTGCACTTCTGTGTTGTCGTTCCTTTGTCCCAAGAGCACGGTTGAGAACATCTGGCCGCCCAACGTGGACCTCTTGGGGCATCGGATGATAGTTGTAAGTTTTGTTTCGTTCGAGACCTTTGTTTGAACCGAAGCATAGGGCTAGCATGGATTTTGATCGCTAGTGCCGGCGGCGTGCGTTCTTGGGCGAGGCGACGGTGGCTGTAGTGTGTTTGAACTTTTCAACATGCTAAGCCTTTTCACAAATAATTTTTTTTAAATGACATTCGTCGGTACGAGAGCCACGTGGTCTACATCCCGGGAGAGCAAGGCTTAGCGCCCGTGGAGCATTGGCAAGCCCGAAGTGAGTGAGTACGGAAGCGTCATGGGTGGTCTGAATTTCTTATGTAAATAGCTTCTTCTATCTCTTTGACTCTGATGAAGTCGCGGCTCTGGGAGCCGGGTGGCTGCGGGCCACGGGTGCCGTTACCGGCTGACTGGTATCGCTGCCTGGCACCGGGCGCTCCGACAACGTCTGGGACAATGCGTGCCGTCAACTCGGATGCTGTGTGCACCATGCGGGGTAGGACCACCTAACAGAGCTGATGTCTCCTCGCGGCTGCTTGTTTTGGACCCATTTTGGGTGTTGTTTTTTGGATGCCGGTTGTTGTTAGGGTAGCGACGCTTTAGGCCTAAGGCTTTATGAAGCTGCCTGTCACACTTGGAGGGACACAACCTGGTGGACCGTGGTGTTGAGGTGTTGCACTTTGCTTCCCTCCAGGGCCAGAATAAGAAAAATGGGGGCCCTGGGCTAATGCGCATGCAGGCCCCCTTTCCCTAAACTGACCCCCCGCCCCCTGTCACCTGCTACACTACTGGAACTATGCCATGTTTAATTTTAGTTCCACCAAATTAAAAAGAACGAAGTGCAATCAATGGAATTATTATTATTGTTATTATTATAAGTAAAACAACAAAACTAGCTTGAAACGCGTACTGTACGTTGTAAACACCAACACATATGTTCACTTTATGATTAATCTGCATTCTGTTTTCAGCGAAAGATAGGCTTTAAGGAAAAGTTTAGTGCACTCAAGACGAACAAGAACGTAGAAAAGACAACGCAGCTCAGATGTCGATGCTTCTGAAGCTAGGCTTTGTTTGCATCACTAAGTTTAATCGCATGAGGCGATGCATGGTTGTATCCAAAACATTTTTTATTAGAATTCAAGCATCAGACTGCAGTAATCGTTATACATGTTACTCTATAAATATGCAGTAGATATATATACAATACTTAACGCAATACAAGCACCATAAAAATGCTCTAGAATACAGATGAAAATTACCAACAGTAATTACAAAACATTATTTGAAAATATTTTCGTTAAAGGTAAGACAAGCAAGGATGACACCAAATAAACGTGGCACAATCAAAAACAACAAAAATACAGTTCTTTATAAGCATGCTAAATATCACAAGAACAAACAAGAGACGAACAAAGAACATTTGCATATCTTGAATTACACTGCTCAGCGTTTCATTGGCAACGTGGAGGCTCAGAGGCGACACAACGAACTTATTGGAACTATTCATGTATATTGCAAACAGTCCTCTTTTAAAATGGCTTCTTTTGCGCCTTTGCTTTGGTGAAATAAGATATAGTCTGTTCGAAGGATAGATCACGGAAGAGGTCACTTTCAATGGACATGATAGCATGCGAGTTCACCTTGTCGTCAAGGAGGCTCGAACAAAGGCAATTTTTTATCAGCGACAACTTGGAAAACAATCGTTTGGTCTCACAGTTTGCCACGGGTATGCTAAGCACATTCTCAAAGCAATAGAAAGGTTCGAAAACACATAAATAACTTTCTTTCATGCAGCAACTTCATTATTCCCGAGGGACTCGTGTCCTGGCACACAGAGTTGTGCAGAAAGTTCACAAACTGAACGGTTTCAGTGGAAAATGCTGGCTCGAAATCATTTTTGAAGGTTTTCACCAACTTCTCAGCCTGCTGTGCCAGAGAGGCCTTGCTCCCAACTTCTGTCAGCAATTTTAGGAATCCGAACCTTTCACAGAGTTCAGTGTAGGCAGCCTTTCGCACTCGCAAAGCAGAGCCTAGACTGTCAAGTACGACATTGTAGGTCTCTACGATAAACTCTTTTCTACATGGTAGCGCACTATCGCTTTTTCTGTCTGGGTGCTTACTCAAAACGATGCGTTTGCCCTCATCCTGATAACACTGATTGGTACTTAGCGTGCATGCTCTCTCTTCGAAGGTATCAAAGAGAGGTCGCAAAGAATTACCAAAGCCTTCAAGAGAGCTCAGCAGCTCTACCGCAGTTGAAATGTCAAGGCCTGGTTTCTGAAGTGCTACGCTCGTCTTGTCAAAGCGCTCCAAGATTTCACTCTAGAAAATCACCATGAATGTAGTCTCTAGTTTTGTCATTTTCTAGAAGACAGAGTGTGCTTTGTTCCTAGTGTCACCGTTTTCTTCCTCATTCTTTGATATAGCTTCAAGGCAACACAAGACTGTATCAACATTTTTCAGAATGGCCATACGTGATTCAGCGTGTCTTGACCACCTGGTCTCAGAGAGACTTTTCAAAACAAGCTGCTGGCCAGTCCCACCCATGCTGTCCAAAATATACCTCCATCGCTTAGGTGAGGCAGTAGAGAACACATACAGTCTCTGAATTACAGTGAAAAATTTGACTGCCTCAACGCAACTGTCAACGCTACACGTGCCAACAAAGCTCAGTGAATGACCAGCACACGGGACGTAGACTGTGAACTCGTTCAGGTGTCTGATTTGAGCTTGCAGTCCTTTGTATTTTCCTGACATATTACTTGCATTATCATAAGCTTCGCCCCTACAATCATCAATTGAGATGCCATAGGCCGTCAAGAGGGACAACCCGGTATCAAAAAGATACAAGCCGGTATGCGATTCAATTGAAACAAATCGATGAAAGCATTCATATACTTTCCCATTTAAATAGTATCGTAAAACAACTGACAGCTGATCAAGATGAGTAAGGTCTGGAGTCGAATCAACAATTAAAGAGAAGTATTTTGCGCATTTCACTTCGTCAATAAGACATTCCTTGTCAGCCTTTGCCATATGCTCAATAAATTCATCACAAATGGTTTTGACAGATACGATGGGTGACCTTTTCCTTTGTTCCCATAGCGTTTGATGTGCTCCTCTAGAAAGGGATCAAACTTGGCAATGGCCTCAAGCACTCCCGTATAATTGACATTTCTCGGTGAACCAAAAATCTCCTCACTGCCCCTAAACGCTAGGTTGCGCTCAGTTAGAAGCTTAAGTACGACTACACACTTCAACACCTCTGTCCAGTAAACGGTCTCAGTGACAAGATGCTTAACCAGCTCCTTGTCAATTGTGCTGCTCGAGTTAAAGCAGGCGAGCCATGCTGCCACGTAGTTCCAGTGCTTGACGCTATTTTCATATGTGCAAACCTTTTCTTCTACTCTTTTCCAATAAAAAAAGCCGTGCATGGAGAAAGCACAGGGGTTGCTTGAAATCGAAAATAGTTTGCACATGAAACTGTAAACGGAACCTTTGAACTCCGAGTACATTAACCAGTGTCGCTGATACGCCTCCTCATTTACAGCCTTTTACACAAAAAGATGAGCTGACATATAACGTTTCTGAGTTTTGTATTGCCTGTTGGAAGATGGAACATTTTCTGTCCGATTTTGAAAATACAATGGGCCTTTCTCAAAGCTTCAAAGTGTTGTTTTCACTGGCTTTACTCAACGAAAAATAAACAACATTGACGTTTCGCCACCTATGCGGGTGGCATCGTCAGTACATAAATGGCAACAAATGGGAAATACATCCTATTTGTTAATGGGAAATACATCCAAATTAAATCGGATGTATTTCCCATTTGTTGCCATTTATGTACTGACGATGCCACCCGCAGAGCGATCATACTGCTCCGCGGAAGCTGCATTCAGTAGGTACTTTGTCATCTTTGGTAGCGTCTTTTCACACTCTTCTCTTTCTAGCTTCGCCTTTCGTTTAGACACACCACTTTGATGCTTCCGACTGAGCATTTTCGCATGAATGGATGCTAATTGTTCACTGGGCACTTCGTCAGTCCGACGCGACCGCAGGTGTCCAACGGTAGCCGTCCCGATGACTGGCGCATGCTGCCTGGATGATCCGTGGCTGGTCGAGAGTGGTGCGTTCCCCAGGAGCTCCTCAGCAGGCGGGTTTATGCAAGCTTAACTGGCAGCTCGGGGCTGAATCGCAGCCTGCGATCAACTTCCTTTTACAGACGCACGCCGCATCTGTTACTAGTGCCAAAGCAGGCGTTCACATATGCATAGAGTTCCTTGTACAAATTCCCTTCTTCCCAGTACAAACTCACTCCTTCTGCCGTTCCGGTCTTGTCTTCCAATTGGCTAGGAGCAATCGTCTGTTATGGGAGGTTCTTGATTTTTCTTTTGCCTCGTTGACGCTGAGCGCAAGAACGAAGGGGAGAGGGCGACTCCTAGCGCGGGCGAAGTTACGCACCCTCTGTTGCCTCTGAGTCACCTTTTTCTACTTCTTTCTGGAAAGTTTGGCAGCCAGTCTGACCTACATTTTCTGTCGAGCACGCGCGAGGGTGTGCAGCCACTAGGAAGGAATGGGCCCTGGAGACAGGCCTTTGTGTCCTGCTCTCGAACTTCCCCCTTCAGTCTTCCACAACCCTAGCACGAACAGTGAAGATTCAATGCCCCACGGCATGCGGACAAAAGCATGTGTGACGTCTTCTTTCCTTTCCAGCCTACACTCTGCCATCAGACTCATCATCATCTGCTATCGGACTCATCCTCCCCGACCAAATTACCATCATGGTAAAGAAAAGTCGAATGGGAGGCACTATTGGGTACTGCAGCACATCCTTTCTATAAGAAGGACAGCGGTGGAACTATTTGAGAGGTGGAGGGTGGCGTGGTGGTGACGAGGAGCAAGGGAGATTTAGGTCCTCATCCCACATTACATGTTTTAGGTGTTTCCCCCTTGCCCCTCCTCTCCAGACAGCACTGGGCAGATGGACTGACAGGAAACCACGAAAACTCTTCGTGGTAGCCAGTGGTCACCAACAGCTACTGCAGCTCTCGCCAGCAGGGCGCGTCGGCGCGAGTGACGCTTGCTCGTACCGACTACTGCGTCGCCGTTTCCGTAGTTCAGGCCAGGAATCGTGCCATCGAGTCTGCAGGGTGGCTGCTGTGACCAGCGGACACTAGTGGTGTAGCCAAGGACAATGTCGGCTCGCATGTTATGAACAGCGTGTGGACATTTGCTCAGCACGGCCACTGTTGCACGTACTACCTTGTTCGGGAAGCACACGTTGATGTTAGATCGTGTGACATGTTTCATGGCAATATGTAGTGATTTAAGGTTGCGGGGATGTGGGGATGCGCGACTCTCACACGTCTCCTGATATGTTGTTTTCCCGCATAGCTCCTGTTTCCTGTAATCCTGCTTCGCCGCGTGGCCTGGTACCTGCGGCAGTCGGTGTGGTTGAAGCGCGTTGCGAGAGGTGGTGCGAGTGTGGCTCTGCTAATGCCACCTAACAGCGGGGTTACTTGGGCGCAGAAAGTAGAATGCTCTTCCTCTTTGGTTCGGCGTTGGCAAGCGACGCGGACGTTCCACATGTGCGCCGATCCATGTTTCTGTGAGACCGTCTCTCGAGGCCTCGTTCGAATGCGCCACCGTTCGTGTGACCGTACACACGAATGACCAGGCGTTGGTGTCTAGCTTGGGGTGAACATATTTGCTCATTATCCGGTCGCGGTGAGTAGGACTTCTGCGATTTGTCGCGTGCCCATCGACATATTTTGCGGATAGCAACTGGGCTAGCAGGCATTAGTCTATGAAAGGTACAATAAATGCCCTTGTGATTGTTTGCACTTCTGTGTTGTCGTTCCTTTGTCCCAACAGCATGGGTGAGAACCCGACAGTATGTAGTTTCACAACACCCCAAATGCCTGCCCCTGCAAAGGGTTTTTGTTCACATGTGTTGGCTGTTATCCTTACCCTTTTTTTTTGTTTTGGTTGGTTTCCTCTGTTGCTTCTAGCTTTCAGTTTGCCAGTGCGATAGATGCAGTTTGCGCTATTAGCTGGCTGTTCGGCCATAATTCTTGCCTCATTTGTTGCCTCATTAACTCAGAACTTTAGTTCTTCTGTGACATTGGCCATGTTTCTTGACTCCCTCCTTTTTCTTGCATATATTTCCTTCCGTCAAATAAACCACCAGGTGATAGTCAGCACTTGCGTTGTGGCTCGGTCCTTGTTTCTCAAGCTATTTCCGCTACAATTCTACTTAGCACCGATCACCATTTCCCACATATGCATGGTAATTTTTTTATTATAGTATACTTGAAAAAAAAGAAAAAGGGACAACTACTTGAAGCATTTATTTATAAAAAACCTCAACTATTTTATTGCAATAGTGAACAGTACTATACAAAAAATTCACCAAATATTATGATACTCCCTAATGCGAATTTTGTGTGCAGCTGTTTAGGGGTTTTGAATTTGCAATATATTGTGGCAAAGAATTTGATCCTAAATGACAGGATCCCCTCTGTGGCGGCACGGAGCCTCTCCTCGGGCAGCTCATTTAGCAGTAGCGGCAGACGAAGCATTTCCATCGGTTGCGTCGCTCATTGTTCAGAAGGAAAGCGCGCACAAGAATGTGTGGCTCGTGCGGAGGGCATTTTTTAGGAGCAGCAGCGCAGGCGAAGTAGCCCATATGCAGTGGGTTCGATGCCCATGCCAGCACTTTGTTTCCATATGTGGCATTGGTGAATGTGCTTGCCACATGCCTGGTCACTGCCGTGAAGCACATTTTGTGTGGCACTCCGCTTTCCTCCTCACCCTTTTGCCCCACTCTCCTCCTTTGCTTTTCTCCTCATGCTTCCACAGCACCCTTTTCCTCCACTTTCCTCCTAGCACTCTCTTCACTCTCACTGTTTCTCATACCCCACTTTGCTCCACATTCACCCTTTCATCCTTCGCTGTGCTCATTCACTCAAGAGAACAGACTGGTGGCCCAGTTGGTACTACATAACTTGAGGCAAAGCACAAAAAAACATGAGGACAAGATAAGGAAACGATGTGGCTTCGATTCCTTCTCTTGTCCTCGTGTTTTTTTGTGCTTTGCCTCAACTCATTCGCTGGTTACGCCAATGCTGACAGTCAACGCAGGAACGGGTGCCTAAAAGCTGCACTCTAAAATAATGTTGACGAAAACTGAAAAATGCACGTAAATAAAAAGTATTGCGATGAGCTGAGATTGCTTTTGGCTATTTTTACCAGAAATGAATGGATCAACAGCCCAATACATGGCACAGCTAGAAGAGGTTAAAAGATTTTTAGCCTCTTCCTCCCCTTTGTGGGTGCTTGCTGCTGTCTTGCGCAATGGGGTGGTCCCAGATATAGTTCAAACTGAGGTGGTTCGAGGCAACCAGAGCCAGTATACACCGTGTGGGGGTGCACAACTCTCACACGTTCCCTGATATGTTGTTTTCCCGCATAGCTCCTATAAACTGGCTTCGCCGCGTGGCCTGGTACCCGCAGCAGTAGGTGTGGTTGACGCGCATTGCGAGAGATGGCGCAAGTGTGGCTCTGCTAACGCCACCTAACGGTGGGGTTACTTGGGCGCGGAAAGGAGAAGGCTCTTCCTCTTTGGCACGGGATCGGCAAGCGGAGCGGACGTTCTGCATGTGCGCCGATCCATGCTTCTGCGAGACCGTCTTGCGAAGCCTACCCATGGACGAACACGATCATTCGAACACGCCACCATTCGCATGACCATACGCACGAACAACCAGGCGTTGGTGCCCAGCAGGGGGAGAACATATTCGCTCGTTATCCGGTCACGGACAGTTGGACTTCCGCGATTTGTCGCGCACCCATCGGCATATTTTATGGGTAGTGATTGGCTAGCAAGCATTGATCTATGAAAGGTGCAATAAATGCCCTTAATTGTGATTGTTTGCACTACTGTGTTGTCATTCCTTTGTCCCAAGAGCACAGGTGAGAACCCCACAACCAATGCTGAAGATAATGAAAACAGAGGCAGCCCAGGCTAACCATGGGCTTTACACCGAGTGCAGACGTGAGACCCAACACAACCAAAATAGGTCAAAACATGCGCTGAGTGCAGAGGAGATGACGGCTCAGAAGCATCAATCGAAGCAGGAATGTTTTTGATAAGCAGCGAAACATGGTTTAGAATGAGGAAATGCAAAGTGGTAACAATGAGCATCAACAAGTACTGTGAACATTTTGCTCAGTAACACAAAATGAAGCAATGTCGACAAGCAGTGAAGAATGGCTTGGAACATGATTGCACATTTGCTTGTAAACAGGAAGCTGGGCATTGTCAATACATATCAATAAGACAGGAGCCGAACTGGATCGTCTCATGAATGCATGCGAACAAGACGTATGTTTGGGAAACACTTGGTGCAGGATGAGTTTAGTTTGGTATGAAGTCTGTGTGACAGACTCCGGTTCCTCTTGGATGTTGCTACGGCACTGGAGTACCACTAATTTATGCTGAATGTATCCTGGTGAATATGTGTACAACTTCACTGTGTAATCTGTACATGCAAAGGTCACTAAAAAAACATGGCATTTCTCATAAACACCAAGGAAAGCTTAGCTTAAATCGATTTCTGCAGTGTGCGGGATCCACATAAACTTTCCAGGATGGCTCCAGAAAATTTGAGTGTTCCAAATTAAGACGGCATAACACGCTGGTGGCATTGGTCATAGTACAAATGTGAGACTGCATACTGAGTAGCATTGTTGGAGACGGGAAATGAAGTAGTGAGGCACAGGGTGAACGAAAAAAATATGATTAGTACGGCTCTGCAATTTACACTGTGGTAGTGGTAGAATAAAGTACAAACCTTCTTTTGCATCCTTCAATGTCTGAAATTTGTGCCAGCTGTTACCCTATGTATTAAATGTCTGACAAAAATCACCAGAGACTTAAGTCTATGTAAACTTGCATCAAAAGAGACCATACAACAAGGACTTAAGAAATGGCTGTGGTGAAATCAAGCCAACCACATGTACACTTACGTTCTGGTAATCTTCATCAAAGGAAAGCACAGCCAGAACTTGCCCCAGGGATCCTGTGATCAGGGCGATGGAACCAGCAGAGCTTCCTGAAATAAAAAAGGTGCTGCACAACATGAGCAAGAATAACCTTTTGCTTATGCATTTTAGGTCACTGACCAATGACGTGACCCATCAGGCTCTGTGCTCCTCTTGACAGACCTTCAGCAAACTCGTCTGGGCTCTGAATAGATCCCTGAAAAAAAAAAAGGGAATGAAAAAAGGAAAAAAAAAAAGGTGATATTCAAACTGCTGCTATGTATAACAAGGCCTAATGTTTCTCCATTGTTCACAACTCAGATGGTTGCAGAGGTGAACTTTGTTATTGTCGGCTTTCTTTATTGCATTTGTCTCAATAGCAAGCAGGCAACTTTAATTCACCATGACAGAATCATAGAGAAGTGAGCCAGTCCCAAATAACCCCAAAAAGCAACACGCTTGCTAAACACAGTGTTGCTTTTGGAAGTCATACCATTTGTGACACAGTCCTTGGAAGGGTCATATGTGCCCAGTTTCAGCCAGTACTCTCTTGTTCTCCATATGTCACTCATGTTAATAAATGCAAGACAAATGTGCAATTTCTGTCCCATTCAATGATAACATGACCCTCTTGAAGGGATTAGCAGATGAGAGAGGAGCGTTGAATCGGGGGGGGGGGGGGGGGGGGGGTTGATTCAGGTTCAACACACTCCGATTTTGTTCTGGTTTGGTTCCTTTTCCGAGAGATAAAAACTATAATGCACCATTTTGGTGCAGTCCACTTTATCCTCCCCAATGACGACATGCTGCACAGTGCTCTAGAATTGTCCCAAGTTTTCTCAAGAGAAGGCAGAGATGGACTCCCTGGCAAATGTCAGACAGCAATTCATGTTTTTACATGAATATCATTAGGAAGTTTAATATTGTACAGCTGCACCAGGCATACACATAAAGACAACCACTTTAAGGAGTGGCATCACTAGAGTGTAAGGCAAGCAGTGCTGTGCCTCGAGGTGTCCATTCCTGCACTTCCTTTACCCCACATTCGCTTTTATGATCATCTGCACCAAGTATGTGCAAGATTGCAGAAAATCGTCTTTCACTAGAAGTGTTCAGGTTCCAGCATTCGTAAACACAAAATCTCACGGTCACAACAGAATTATGATAAGGTATTTCCTTCATAAATGGCACCTTGCAGACATTAAAAAGAACTTTGTCATGAACATGCACAAGGACAACAAATGGCAAATCTTGAAGGTCAATGTCGTAAACTAGTCTTGACCAAAAAATAAAACATCTTATTTTCTATGCTTCACAATGTCGAAAAACCCATTATAAAAGATTAGGCTACAATAACCTTGAAGCTCGATCATCAAGTGCACAGCTGAAAGTACCTTGCAGAAAAAATCTAATTTATCTGAAAAAGAAATCCAAAGAGAGAAGAAACACAATAGATGTAGTTGCTGTTCACTCAGTTATAATAACTTTTGCTGACACTCAGTGGCATGCTTGCCAAGACTGCATTGTAAGCCGTGTGTCACTTTTTCCCTTCTGCATAACCAAAAATTAACTGTCGTGTACCTTTAATAATATCAGAGAAAAAAAATACAGAAGCTGGCGGTGCATCACCTCTGAAAATACCCAACATTGAAAAGGTTAATTTTATTACGTTTTAAAATAAACCTAATGTCCTGTTTATTAGCAGTCATTGAATATACTTGACAGATAGTTGCCAGGAGGTTACATGTTGTTATGAGCTGGTTTAAATGTTTCTCTCATGTTTGCACTATATCCTCGCTTATTAAAACCCAGTTGTTTTTTCAGAGCACTAATTACTCATTTTGCCTTTGCTTTACTTTCAAGACCCTTAAAGTGAGCTGTGTCCTAACAGCAGAGAGACCAGCTCAAGCAGAGAAAGAGAAAAGCACTGACCATAATGGGTTCATAGAAGAAGTCTCCAAAGCCCTTGGTGAAATCCTTCACAAGACCGTAGGGATTGCCAAGCACATCCAGGCCAAAGATGAGGACATAGCACTGCTGCACAACTTGGGAGATGTAATGAGACTTGACCTCATTCACCAAGTCACCTGGAGCCACAAGCCTCCCCTTCTGCTCAAAAAAGGCCATCCTGAAGGAAAGGCACAAAATGTGAGTCAAGAGGGACCAGAAAGCATACATACCGCTCATTCATTTCGAGAGCAGTGGTGGGAATGACAAAGAATGCTTTGGAGATAAAAATAACATTTGAAGATAGATACCCTCATAATTTCTACCAAAAGAGCACTCAAAGAACTGCAGAATAAAAAACAGACAAAGTTGAATTCAACATACAATTTACTGATTTCAGCAGTGGGGCTGAATAAACAACCTTCTCCTCAGATTTAACCTGGCATGGGCAGATGAAATCTATATCCGTTAAGAAATATATAACAAAAGTTTAGACCTCAAGCAAATTTTATATACTGCCAACATAAGACCCATTCTCGAGTATACCGCTGCGATATGGGACCCGAACACAAATAAACTACTATAAAATTAAAGGCAATTCAAAACCTATCAGCAGGCTTCATCATTAGCTCGTATCACTCTAACATAAGTATCACAGCAATAAAGAATACCCTGTCATGAGAACCACTGAAAAGCTGCCATACATTTTTCAGGCTCTCTCTTTTAATCAGATTGCTTATGAAATTACAGGAACTGATAAGTTAACATACCTTAAGCTACCTACTTAGGTATCACATAGGTAACGTCATAGCCGTAAATTAAGCAGATATCATTGCTGTACTTCGATTTTCCCATAGCTATTTTTTACCTGTAGCAAAAATGATTGGAATAAAATTACTGACACTCCTGTTCGTGCTTCTGATAATGCATTTACTGCAGCACCTAAAAAAACATACTACAAATGGAGATCTGAATTCCTTTAGTCACATGATTGTTAATAGCTCGGTTGTCCCTGCTTTCCAGCATATATTCCACAATGTGTTGCAATTGCAGCTGTGCAAACATTGATTATTTTCTACTTGTGTTTGAACTGCATTCATGTTCCCTGTTAAATGCTTTTTCTTTTTTTTTCACTGTATACTTGAATTGAGTTAAAGAGAAGAAAAACTTCAAACAAAATTTATTTTAAAAACCGGACGTTTTGGAGCCTGACCAGCTTCTTCTTCAGGGGTGAGATGGCATAAAGCATAGCAGTGCTTATATGCATTTTTGATGCTTTGACAGGTGTGCAGACATTTTTCATATACCGTGAGATTAAACGGCGGGAAGTGTTCCTGATGAATTATTGATGTTACCCAATGTCTTCTGGATGTGCCAGGATTCCGAAAAGAGCTACCACCGGTGGTTGTTTTCTGTCTCCAAGATGACAGCACTGTTAGGGCTAATCTGGTAATCAAAAAGCTTGCAGTGTTCTGCCACAGCACTGTGTTCTCTGTTTAGGTGGCGAATGTCATTCTTGTGCTGACGAATTTTTTTGGGAAGTTCTTAGTTTTGCCAATACACAATGCGGAGCACTCAGTGCAGGTAATTTTGTACACAATTCCCTGCACCTTTTCGACAGGAATGTGGTTTTTTGGACGAAGGAGGGGACTAATAACCATTGAGAGAGGCTCATGAGCGATGTCAACCCCTGCCCCTCACAGCACACAGGCTAATGTCTCGCTGATGCCTTAAACACATGGTATTAAGACATGGCGCCGTTGCCTGGGTGGTAAGGTAGTCACTGTCTTCCTTTCATTCACGTTTTGTCGGTGGAGGGCGCGGTGAATAAATTCCTTTGTGTAACTGTTCATCTCAAGGCTCAAGGATCACTGTGCTCTTTTCTTCCTTCTCGAGGTGCGGAGATGAACAAGTTCTTGCAGCTCTCTTGATAAGGCTTCTGACAACAGAAAACTTGTGGCAGGCAGGGTGATTAGAATTAAAGTAAAGACCATTCTGCATGTGTCGGTTTTTTTAATACGAAAAAGGCATTGTTCACTTGCTCTCTTTTCACAAGGACATCTAAGAAAGGGAGAGAAACATAATTTTCACAATTCACTGTAAACTGTACAGCCGGCTCTATGAAATTCATGTGCACGGGCAAATCATGTGCACGAGCAAAATGTCTGCGGTATGTTTACCTTAACTTGAACTGTACTGAATTGTACTGAATCGTACTGTAGCATCTGAATTGTATTCATGGTGAGAACAGGAAAGAGATGTCGAGCAAGGTGAATTTTTAAAATTTTTTTCGTGAATTGTATTTATGAAAATGAAAAATTGTCACCCACTCGAATGTAGCATGAAGCTCCAAAGAAACCCACACAAGTTTCTCAGAAAGAATGCTTTGCAGTTGAGAAAAAATTCGTCCTGGCCCGGGATAAAAACCAGAGGTCAACGCCTTTCCGAGGCGGTTGCTCTACCATCTGAGCTAACCAGGGGGCTAGCAGATTGCAGTGCAAGGGCGAATTAATCGACAACACTTGTCGATTAATGCACCCTCATGATACTTCCTCTACCTTGCACAATTCCACAGAGCTGATTTGCCTTAATTGTATTCATGTCCCCTGTCAAAAACTTTATTGTATTTTTCTTTTCTATCGTACTTTTCTTCTTTTGAATGAATCATGCACCCCCTGCTTCAGTGTAGTTCAGCAAATGTAGTTATCGCAATAAAGAAAACAAAAAGGGATATGCCTCTTTTCAAGGTAGAAAAGAATCTATGATATAGAAAAGATAACACAGAATAAAAAACTGGCACAAATGCTGCTCATATGATGGCGTTGTACTGTATATACAGTTGCTCCACAATTTTCTAAAACAGAAGAGATTGTAAAAATCTCCATAGAATCGGCCAATTGAAAAAAAGGAACGGAGAGGAAAAAAGACAAGAGCAAACTCGGCTTCTTTGTTCACGAGCAGGCTTGTTAATTGCTGGCTGGCTGTCATCAGTTGTGGGGATGCGCGACTCTCGCGCGTCCCCTGATGTTTTTCCCGCATAGCGCATCCCCTGATATGCTGTTTTCCCGCACGGCTCGCGTGGCCTGGCGCCCGCGGCGTGGTACAAGCGCGGTGCGAGAGATGGCGCGACTGTCGCGGCGGGGTTACTCGGGCGCCGAAAGGGAAGGCGCTTGGCCTCTTGGGTTGGAGACAGCAAGCAGCACGGACGTGCCGTGCCGCGGGTGGAGCGACGCTCTTGCCCGGCGGGTCGGGCGCACGGCGTGGACGTCCCACGCGCGCGCGGCGACCCATGCTTCTGCGAGACCGCCTCGCGTAGCTGCCTTCGAGCGCGCCTCCGTTGGCGTGACCGAACACGCGGACGACCAGGCGTTGGGATCCAGCATGGGGCGAACATATTCGCTCGCTCGCGGTGAGTCGGACTTCTAGATTTGTCGCGCGCCCATCGGCATGTTTTGGGGATAGCAACTCTGCTAGCAGGCATTGATCTATGAAAGGTGCAATAAATGCCCTTGTGATTGTTTGCACTACTGTGTACTGTCGTTCCTTTGTCCCAAGAGTACGGAGGAGAACCCCGTATCTCCCACATCTGGCGCCCAACGTGGGGCCTCTTGGGGCATCGGACGATAGAGTTAACAGTTTTGCTTCGTTCGAGACCTTTGTTTGAACCGAAGCGTAGTCCTAGCGTGGATTTTGATCGCTAGCGTCGGCGGCGTGCTTTCTTGAGCGAGGCGACGGTGGCTGTAGTGTGTTTGAACATGTCAACATGCTAAGCCTTTTCGCAAGTGTTTTTTTTAATGGCATTCGTTGGTACGAGAGCCACGTGGTCTGCATCCTGGGAGAGCGAGGCTGAGCGCCCGCGGAGCAGTGGCAAGCCTGAAGCGAGTGAGTACGGAAGCCTCGTGGGTGGTCCGAATTTCTTATGTAAATAGCTTCTTCTATCTGACTCGGATGAAGTCGCGGCTCTGGGAGCCGGGTGGCCGCGGGCCACGGGTGCCACGACGGGCTGACTGGTATTGCGGCCTGGCACCGGGCGCTCCGACACCGTCTGGGACGGTGGGCGCCGTCAACTCGGATGCTGTGTGCACCGAGCGGAGTAGGACCACCTCACAGAGCTAACGTCTCCTCGCGGCTGCCTGTTTTGCGCCCATTTTGGGTGTTGTTTTTGGATGCCGGTTGTTGTCAGGGTAGCGACGATTTAGGCCTAAGGCTTTACGAAGCTGCCTGTCGCACGTGGAGGGACACAACCTGGTGGACCGTGGCGTTGAGGTGTTGCAAGTTGCTTCCCTCATTCTAGTTAGCCTCGCACGAATTGAAATTACTCGTTCGGCTCAAGGAAGCGAGCTTCGTTCACGTGAACTTAGCATCTGAGTAGCTGCCCGATCTTTTGCTAGCCGAGTTGAACATCGTACCACGTGGGCGATGCGCATGCAGAATTCCTCTCCCTTGCACTACTGTAGTGTTTGCCGAGTGTGTTGAGTTTACGCAGCGTGATTGGAGTCACCCCTGGCTTGCTGTCACCTGCACATCGTCTGCGCTGCTGCCCCGGACTACGATCGAGTCACCCCGGGCGATGGTGATGCTGTGGCCAGTTCGGCGCAGCGACTTCGGCGGCCTCCTGCATCCAGCTCACAACAACCCTCGGCGGCGGACAAAGGAGCCAGCGGTCACCGACAGCTACGGCGGCTCTTGCCAGCAGGGCGCGTCGGCGCGAGCGACGCTTGCTCGTACCGACTACTGCGTCGTCGTCTCCGGAGTCCTGGCCTGGAATGATGCCGTCGAGTCTGCAAAGCTGCTGCTGTGACCGGCGGACGCCAGCGGTGTACCCCAAGGACAGTCGGCTCGCATGTTACGGACAGCGTGTGGACATTTCCCCGGCGCGGCCACTGTTGCATGTACCACCTTGTTCGCGAAGCACGGGTTAATGTTAGACCGTGTGACATGTTTCGCCGGAATAAGAAGTGATTTAAGGTTGGGGGGATGTGGGGATGCGCGACTCTCGCGCGTCCCCTGATGTTTTTCCCGCATAGCGCATCCCCTGATATGCTGTTTTCCCGCACGGCTCGCGTGGCCTGGCGCCCGCGGCGTGGTACAAGCGCGGTGCGAGAGATGGCGCGACTGTCGCGGCGGGGTTACTCGGGCGCCGAAAGGGAAGGCGCTTGGCCTCTTGGGTTGGAGACAGCAAGCAGCACGGACGTGCCGTGCCGCGGGTGGAGCGACGCTCTTGCCCGGCGGGTCGGGCGCACGGCGTGGACGTCCCACGCGCGCGCGGCGACCCATGCTTCTGCGAGACCGCCTCGCGTAGCTGCCTTCGAGCGCGCCTCCGTTGGCGTGACCGAACACGCGGACGACCAGGCGTTGGGATCCAGCATGGGGCGAACATATTCGCTCGCTCGCGGTGAGTCGGACTTCTAGATTTGTCGCGCGCCCATCGGCATGTTTTGGGGATAGCAACTCGGCTAGCAGGCATTGATCTATGAAAGGTGCAATAAATGCCCTTGTGATTGTTTGCACTACTGTGTACTGTCGTTCCTTTGTCCCAAGAGTACGGAGGAGAACCCCGTATCTCCCACACAGTACACAAGCAGGTGTCAGTGCACATGACCATGGGACCAATTGCCATTGATGACTACAAAGATGAATACAGCAGCAGCAACCTTCCCACGATAGCTGGCTGTCCGCCACCACACTGGCCAGTGATGAATTTTCATTGCAGTCACACTATGTCACTAGGCCTAACACGTGCTGCTTCATCGGATGCTAGCGACCGATAGTTGCGGTCTGGTACTGAGTCAACAAACAATCCTTTTGTAATACCCAGTAATATGAAAAAAGATGAAAAAGCAGTGAGTAACATTGCTTTCTTGCAAAGATCGTTTCAGTCTGGCAAGAAACACTTGGACCTCACCTGAGCTCAACATCCTTGATTTCACTCAGAGTGGCTCCAATGGAGTTGAGGAAGACATCCAGGATGTCCTGCGACAGGCCAACTCCATCAGGAGCTGCCTTGTACACGGTGCCTCGCGGGCTGAAGCTCAGGTGGATCTGAAAGCAAAGCTGCTATTGACACACCCTCCATCCTCCTCCCATGGCGGCAGCTTACCTTTACAGGTGACAGGTGGACAAATTCAAACACAGTTCGCTGGGTGCGTGCAGTGTCCTGTTGCGAAAAGACAAAATGCATAGCTGAGCCGGTCAAGGCCTACAGAAGATTCTTATGCACAAAAGTGAGCATAAGTTTGCACCAAATGTAAAGCTCTAAGGCTCACATTTTATTCGCCAAGGCCTAGTACTCAACTGGTTGTCATCTCATCTCTTTCGCTAATTTTGTCTAACTTGATGAGGAACATCACACATGCCATCAGTAGCACCATGTTTATAAAACTCAAACTGCTGTGCATAAATGGCACTGTTCAGCAGTCACACGTTAGTTCCTGGTGTGTTAGGCTATGTCAAGGAAGACGTAGTCAAGAAGCTCTTCTAACACTTATACTGAGATATTAGAGAGTTTTAGAATAGGGGCCCCAAAGAAATAGCGTCGAAGCCACTGCGCATGCGCACGACGCAAACTGTGTTTGGGTTTTGCATGGGGAACGCTATTTCACCAATTTAGCGGGAGCCCAAATAGCGTCCCCAAAAGCTTTGCGTCGGCAAACATGGCGGCACCCATCAAAGCGACGGCTCTAACCTAGCACAAAACTGGGTTCGATTCGCGGTAACGCGTGAAGTTCGCAAGCTAGGAGAAGTGACTGCGGTTATCGCTTTCTCCCAACTAGCGTGTGTTTTGAAGATTGACTCATTAGACGCCGCTGATTTTGAATTCGATTGTGGATTTTATGGCTCGTAAGCCTAACACGGCTAAGCTTGGCTGGTGAAGGCTAGTAAAGTTGGTTTGCTTAAAACTAAGCGCAGCTAATTATTTGCTGCTTGCAGAATAACCTCTAAATTGTAATTAAATGCAAATACACGCAAGTGAAAATGATTATTCCTATCATAAAATGGTATATTTTATTTAATTATTTCTAATAGCTTTTCTTTGATGCCGTATAGTGGCGCTGTCAGCGCAAGACGCTATCCGCAAACGTAAAACCCTATTCTAAAACTCTTCACTCCTACGTGCCCCAACGCTAACACCCGCAAAGCTGTTTGGGGCCCCAAACTATTGGGGCCCCTATTCTAAAACTCTCTAATTATTATTATTTAGTGTGACAACACACACACACACACACTTGAAAGAGAAGAAAGAAAAAGCAGGCTGGTGCTTGCCACTAGAAGGGGCCTGCCTACAATTCAGAAAGAAGAGGACATAAACATAGAAATGGACTATGGTTGCACATAGCACTTGTTGGTGTGTCATATTAAATGCCATTGGTGTGGTGCATCTTAATACGGGACAAAGAGCCAGAGCACTGTGTGTGTGTGTGTTTCTGTGTCTTTTTGTCCTGCCTTAAATGCGCTACGCCAATGGAATTTCAACAAGTTTCTGAGTGGTCGTTGGTCTTTTAAATGTTGAATTGCTAGTCAAAAGGTTGTGATGGTGCTGTCGATTAGCACAAAAAAATGTGCACGAAGCATCACTTTAAATTCACAGTTATATCAGGGACGTCATGAAACTTGCCATGTAAAAAGCCTGCAGAGCAGCTACAGTTACTGGTATAATGGCCAGGTTTCTGTACTAACTTTAGATAGGGCCATGCTCAAGAGTAAGATGCATCAAGTTCAGAACCATAATACTTAAGCAACAACTTTTAGAAAGAAAAATCCATCCAAATTCAACAAAACACTAAGCCCGACTCCTCCTAAATCAGTTTCATTCGTTCTCTACTCTGATGCTTTCGCGATTCCTGAATCTCAATAACTTTTTTTTGCCTTTCTTTGCCTAGCACAAACCCCATGTGTTCTATCAACAGTATGCTAGCTTGCTTCCCATTAAAATTGAGATATTTCTTTCTGGTGTTTATCATCTCCTATTAAACATTAACACAACTGTAATTGATACCGTAACACCCAATTACAGGCAAACCTTGATATAACGAACCTCAATGTAAGGAAATTTGCAATGTAACAAATTATTCTCATTTCCCCATCTTAGTTGCACGGAAAACCGTGTATTTTCTTTCACAATTTAATGTAGTTTTCGGCCATCTCAAGCATGAACTTGGAGCCTGTATGGCTAGTTCAACTAGCAAAAAACTAAATATGTCGGTCGAGGCAAAAGTTATTTCAAACACCTTTTTTCACGAAAAGTTTGAACAGCAAAACTGCTATCAAAGCACGCATGCCAGTACGCGGTAGGCAGGAAACACTGCTGTGCCATTTGTTGCATTGATAAACAACCTGCAGAGGCAGCGGGGCATGCAGCAGCTTGCAGCACTCGGAGCAAAGTGAGACCTGACGATGCCTTCTGCTCAAGAGGGATGGGGAGAGAGTGAATGCATGGTAACGTGCCAAGCACACGATGCGGGCTGGAGAGGCGGGCATTAATGTGCGCGTCTCCTCCTTTCACACATGCACTCTCTCCATGGTAAGTACAAAGGTAAAGTCAAAATGGTTGGTGCCTTCACACGCATTTTGTTCTTACCACGCATCTAGTGTTGGCGGTAGCATAATCTCAAATTTCCAAAACATGCTGTGAAGCACTTGCACATGTTGTGACTGAAAGTTCATGGTCATTGAGTAAAGTACATTAACGTTTGCCTGAGTATGCATGGTACCGACAAAACTACAAACCTTACCTTGTCTTGCTATCATCAATGCTCTGCCTTTCTGCCAAAACTGTGACTTTTCTTTTCCTTTCATTTTTTTTTTTTTTGCTCAGGACGAGTACCTGTATCTTTTTACACTTTTGTTTTTAATTTGTGAGTGCCAGCTGCGGGCACTCAGCGTGGTCAGCCATGACATCCAAGATTTACGGCTCCGTGTGATGCAACAGACGCATATCTTGAATGCTGTGAGCTCCATCAATGCATTGCTCCCGGTGCAATCTCCACTGTATACGCTGGTGCTCATAACCTTGTTATTATGGCCCAACCTACTTGCAATTTGTTTATAAGCGCTTACTAACAAGATACTGTGGGTGAAGAAAAACCAGACAGACCCTGGTGCCTGGCATCCACAAATTATATTTTAGTAGAGCCCCCTCAATCAGGTGGAAGCCTGATTCCACCGATTTCACTGCTCACGCACCGTCAGTGTGCTGGGCATGTCTTCGTCGTCTTTTTGTGACTGGATTATTGTGGCACGTAGTAGTGCACTACAAGGCCCCCCTTCTAGCGAGGAAGCCGTGAGCTGGACGAATGGTGAAGAGCGGATGGAGGTGGTGTGAAATGCATGCGGCGAGTAGAACTGGCTTGGTCAGGAGGGATTGTGACAGCAGAAGCGGCTAAAGCTTCAGAGTTTAAGTAGGCAGGTTTCAGATGGTTGACAGGACCATATCTTCCCGGCCGTTGATGAGCAATAGAAAGTGTTCAGGCGCACGCTTGAATACATTGAACGGAACATCATACGGGGGCCGTAAGAGAGGATTCAGAGTGTCGTGGCGCACAAAGGCGTGTGTGCAATTCTCAAGGTCAGTGTTTATGTATGCACACCGGAAAGAACATCATTGTCGGGAGGGAACGACAGTACACATAGTGCTGTGTAGACAGTAGGCGTAGTCAGAAATGTCAGCAGGTATGGTGGGTGAGTCGAGAGGATGGCGGCACTAAGCCAACGTAAAAGGAAGGATGCAAATCTCAGTGTCAGTATCGACAAGATAGCGGACTTTGATGGCATGGTGGGTGACATGAAAAAGGCGACTGGATCTGGGGCTGGGAACAGTGGTCGCCATCAGGATTCGGCCCAACCGCTTCCTGCATAGGAGCAGGGCTGGTGGCACTGGTTTGTACGAGAGTCATAGAGACGGTGGTACCAGCTAAGCATAATGTGAAGAGGAGAATGGCGTCCAGAGTGACTGGGTCTGGGACAGTGAGGTCGTGACGAGGAACGCAGCCGGCATGTTCGGATGACAGAGACCTCAGCTGTCAGTCGGGCTACTTGCTGTGCGAGTTCCTCATTAGCTTCAAGGAGACGTGCATAGCTGTGGCCAACGGCTGCACTGTGGGACGGAGGGTCAGGAGGGCAATGAACTGTGACCACGAACGAAAAATTGACATCCATAATTTTGTCGGCCAACTGGGCCAGAGATTCCAATGTCGAGAATGAAGGCGCAATCAGGATCATGCGCACCTGCGGTGGAAGGCGCCGTAGGAAAAGTTCCCAGAGAAGTGCGCTGTCAGTTGAAGGAGCCAGGCCTTCAGCCAAAGCTTGCACGCGACGCATTAAGTTGATAGGTTTGCGGTCGCCGAGCTCTTCCAGTGTAAGAAGTTGGTGTAATCGATGCTGCTCCATTTCAGTGGTGTACTGGATAAGCGTTGCCTTAAGGTGGTCATAGGGGCGGTTGACGGGTGGGGAGCATAACACATCGCAAACAATTGCAGCAGTAGTAGGTGGAAGTGCTCCAAGACGTGGTCGAACATGCTCAACTGCAAACTGAGGTGGTGATGACGGAACAAGGATTCGATGGTAATGAACCAAAGTTCTGAATCTAACGACCAGCACTCCGGGAGCTTGAAAGCGGAGACCATGGGATTGCGGGGTAGTGGCTCCGACATCTGTCACAGCATTGTCAGACTGAATAGCAAAGGCCAAAAGGAATGAAAAATAAATGAGTCATTCTAAAATACAATTCCTTGACTGTGCATGTGCCGCAGAGCTAGAAAGCACAGCGTGCTGCAACTGCCCCACTTCTTCGACCAAGGTGCAGTGCACACGCAGGAGAGTGCAGTAACCAGCAGCAGCACTGGCAGAGTGCGATACCAGGTGGCAGGTGGTCTGTAATCGCTGACTAAGCAGAACGGTAGGTGTGGTGCAATGCCAAGTAGCTGACCGCTCGCGGGGGTCTTGAACTGCTGATTCAGATAGTTACAAGCAGCATCATGCACCACCAGATTTCGGCCCATTTGGCATGAAATTATCAGCAAATCCTTATTCTCAACAAAAAAGGGTTTATTATCTCCAGAAGCTGGTGTAACCATAGAAGCTAGGTATGCCCCTAGCCTCCATGGTTAGTTGAGGGTAACTCTCATTATGCATGCATTTTTAAATTTCTTACTGATAACTTGGGTTTGTGTGCATTAATTATCATAATTCCTTTTGTTCTCTGTTCTTTGACATGGTGAGAATAGATCTAGAGCTAACATTGCGGCCCAAAAAAATGTTGTGGGGGCCCTTTAAGTTGAAGAGCGGTGCCCAGTGCCTGCGTGTGGCCATACTGTGGATGTTTGTGCAGTGTTGGGTGTCAACAGAGGCCACTGAACTTGTCTCTGCTTCTGTCGGGCAATATTGTGCTTATTGCATTGCCGCACCCTTTGGTAGCTGAGCCCGTGTGCGAGTACAACGGTGTGCTAGATTACGCAAAGTAACGGCTGACGTGGCCCTGCAGCTCAATAAACCATGGGTGATCAGTGCTTTTGTGAGCATTTGAGACACCACATTTTCAACATGTGCAGAAGCAAAGCATTGCAAAGAACAGTTTGTTTCAGAAAAATAATGGTAATAATTAGACAAAACATTTCCAGGCAAAGTGCCTATTTTTTTCTTGCGCATCTATCGTGCTTATTTTATACATATATATAAGCATGAATTAGGTCATTCTACGCACTTTATTGGCTCTTATTATTATTATTATTATTACTGCTAATCTGCTCATAATCACTGCATTTATGTTTTAACATATTGGCACTAGGTGTCACGAGCCGGAACTGAAAAAGAAGTGACTGGAATGCGCGCTCTGCAAGAGGCGGGCACTGAAGAAGTGGAGGCTGAGGACGCCGGCTTGAGTTTTTTGCACGCCATCTTGTATAACTGTCTGTCTCTCCGACGCCGGGTACATTTTAAATTGTCTTTTCATGACAATATTATTTCAAGATGTGGCAGTTGCAACATATACAAAGGGGATGTCGGCATTGAATTCTACCACTTCCCTTCAAAACTGGTGGAAGCAATCCAGCGGCTGAAATGGATTGTCGCGGTTCGTGTTGGTCTTACGAATTTCTGAACTAAGGTAAATGCAAAAACAAGAAAAAGAATAAATAAATAAATAAAAAACCAGCAGCAGCAACTGTGAAAACACACAATAAAGCGTCAACTGCATAAAAATGGGTGAATTGATTCCCAATATTGAAAATTAGTTTAGATATTTGTTTAGCTTGTCTTGCTCCAAAACACACGTGCAGTGGTTGTTACATGTCAAATCTAGCTTCGTAAGCACTCCGTGCTGGAACCCTGTACACACTGTGCTTCTTCCTGCGCCAAGATTAAGACACAACTGCTGGAATCGGGCTCATTCATACTGATGTTTTCTTGCGCTTGGGACAACAGAACTAAGGTTGGAGTACACTGCAGCACACGTCAAGTATTAGCATTTCTCTCGCGCGTGCTAGCACACATTTGTTCAGTCTTCATGTACTTTAGCCTCAGCTGGTTGCTTTCTATTATGCTTCAGTGGTAATGCCCTCTCACATTCGAGCTCGAGTGGCAATACTAGAATATGCTCGAGGCACTTTGTCAACAGAGAAAAAAGCACTTGCCTGCCAATTCACCGAAATTTCTACAATTGCGAGGTGCAAGACACGCTCCAAGTAATGAAGCTACAGATGACAGTTGAAAAATGTCCACGGCCGTATTTGCTCACTTAAGTGGCATAAAATATTGATTTGTTAATTTACTTTGAGTTCGACGTCGTAAGCATGCTTGCTTTGTTGTTACAAACACTTCGCGACCTGCGGTGGTTGCTTAGTGGCTATGGCGATGGGCTGCTAAACACGAGGTTGCGGGATCGAATCCCGGCCTCGGCGGCCAAATTTCGATGGGGGCGAAATGCGAAAACACTCATGTACTTAGATTTAGGTCCACGTTAAAGAACCCCAGGTGCTCCAAATTAATCCGGAGTCCCCCACTACGGCGTGCCTCATAATCAGATTGTGGCTCTGGCACCTAAAATCCCATAATTTAATTTAAGCACCTCGCTGCAATGTCCGTGCTGATTACTTCTTGACATGAGGTACATGGTTCTGGTTGTAAATTTGATGTCCTTTCTCAAGCGTCGGCGATCCAAAATGGGCCTCGATGTCTTCGATTGCCTTAAAACCGCAATTTAGAATGACTGACACTTTTCAAACGAGCACTGCAAAAGCATGCCTCCATAGCAGTGGCCGCCTCGGTGTTTTGTGGAACTGACACGGTGGCGCTGACGGCTGAGCCGATTGTTGTGCAGTCTGACCATTGAAGGTAGCCCCATAGAGAAAAATGGTAGCCCATAGAGGAACTCAGCAGCGTGCAGCCAGTGCATCTAGGAAAGTACAACTGAGACCACCGTCGCAGCAGGTTGTGATGCGTTTCGAGAGTGCCTTTTAGAACATGGCTGTTGTGACTGCGGCAAGTGTCGACACGTGTCGCGTGCAGGCAGTCACGCTATGGTACTTGCGCTGTGCCAGCTGAAATGCCGTCCCCTCTAGACTTTGACGCGCATTCCGTCGGCTGTTCTCTTCGGAGCATACGCAGAATGATCCCTAACCCGTGCACCGCTTTGAACAGCTGCCGGCGATCGTCGGCGAAGCAGTGTGGACACCTTTTTTTTTCCATGCCATGCATTGTACGTTGGCACAGTCAGCGTGACAAACATGCGAATGGACGAAGAGCCAGCTCAACATCAGGTACATCAGGCTGCGTCCGGTTACGTTGGCTGCGCCAGTGCTTCGAAATATAGACGTTGTTCTCGCCAATGTGACACAGCGCGTGCACGTACGCACTCACACTATGTCGGACTACATATGCACCTTAAACGAGCAATTTCTTTCTCCGACTTTCATTAGTTCAAATTATGTATAATTAGAATTTTTGTAGCATCCCTGCGGAATTCTAAGCTTTTACTGTATCTCATCAGAGAAATAAAACCTCTAATTGCAAGTACAGTGACCATATTGGGATGATGCTAACCCAACAACTCACCTAGCTTGCCACTTCAATCCATTACTAGACACTTACAAAGAGCCTAAACAACCCTGCTTTTATTTTGTTACACTTATAGAAAACACAATTTCACTGTCATACATCATTATAAAAATGAAGCATTTACTTACGAGGTCTGGCTTAAAAGGGTGCAGAGGTGCATAAATCAACTTCATATCGGACTTGAGATTCATTTTCTGCATACAAAATGCAAAACCAGTGGAATTAAAAGCTCTGCACCAGAGTTGACCAAATCAATAAGTACCTCATCTTGTCTAGCCAGCATCCCACTTAAGGCATCGTAGACGGAAAGGAGGAAGCCCTTGTCCAGTTTGATGTGCACCTCCTGCAGCAGAAGCTTCAGGTACCTGCAGAAACAGTCACGGAAAAGAAGTGCTGTGGCATCCGACAATGCATCCACCAACGTACTTGATGGTGTTCAGCTGGCAGGTGCAGCGCAGCAGCAAGGCAGCTTCCAGCATGGGCTGGGCTGAGCAGCGAGGTCTTGTAGGGGCCAAAGACCGGTGCAAGACAGTGGGGAAGACTGCATCAGGCAGCTGATTGTCCAGCTGGAAAGTGCCATTCCATTTTAGTATGAAAAATAACAGCATCAAGTGATTTGTCACTGTGCTTACATGACTATTCATAGGTCTTTCAAAGAGCAGATTTATGCAAGTCCTGGTGCACATATAACAAGGGTGAGCATGACAAGCGAATTCTGCGGCAGCCTTCTTGGCTTGAGAATGACTTTCTAAGCTGCAGCTCTTTTTAGAGAGCACAACCCATCTTAGATGCATGTCATACTTACTAAGCGCATCCCCCAGGCTGTGTGCCCACATGATGTTATAGGCCAAGCATCTTCAACTGCACCTAGTCACCTTGCTGTGCATCCCCGCATATTCACAATCTGTGCTGTCCAGTTTGGACCCGCATAACCAGAAACAACTGGTCTGGCAGGCCTGACATGCAGCTAAGTCCATAGGTGCCCTGGACTAAGGAGCTGGTGCAAGCCGAAAAAGAGGAGATGACTATGGCTGGTGTTCTCTTCTTTTGTTTCATGAAGTTTATTTCTGTGCCTCCTCCTTTACAATCTGTGGACACGTTTGCACTACCCTAGCTACTGCAATATACTGTCCACCTTTGTTGATGTACCCCATACTCTATACGACACAGCCTTTTCCTTGATCCACCTACTACTGTCTTTTTATCT
Source organism: Dermacentor andersoni (assembly GCF_023375885.2). Taxonomy (NCBI): domain Eukaryota; kingdom Metazoa; phylum Arthropoda; class Arachnida; order Ixodida; family Ixodidae; genus Dermacentor; species Dermacentor andersoni. The sequence continues at coordinate 889,796 of NC_092819.1, forward strand.
TTCTTCACTTTCCTGTAGCGATTCCCACAAAGCCTTCATAGCAGTTTGGGTGAAAGTGACATGCTGTACAGATGTATTTTACCTCCACATGTGGCATAGAAAAGCACCAAATGAACTTAAAGCTGACACTTTAACCCAATAATGTAGCTACTGGAAGCTTGTATTAGTGAAAGAAGGTTTAAGCTACATGGCGACTAAGAAATCCGATTTCCCAGCTCGGTATTAATTATTTTCGGCGACTTCAACTTTCCTTCAATAGACTGGTCAACGCTCACAGTTATGTGCAAAGATACCGAAGCGAACGAATTTCTTACCACTTGCCTTGACCACTCGCTAACACAAGTAATAGATCAACCTACGCGACACTCGGCAACCTCTGCAAATATTCTTGACCTCATCCTTACAAACAATCCTGACCTTTGCTCTGATATCACCCACTTAGATGGCCTTTCTGACCACGCCATTATCACCGGCAACCTCACACGCCCGTTTAGCACGCGACAAGCCACCAACAAAAAAATCAGATGCTACAACAGAGCCAACTTTACTAATATGAATTCCGAATTATCGAATTTTTCAGAGCACTTTATTGACAGGCACCTATCATTCACGGTAGAAGAAAATTGGCTTCTGTTTAAAAACTTCCTCAAAGAACTAATAGAAAAATTCATACCTACCATTACAATAAAAAGCAACCGTACTACTCCCTGGCGCACACAACAGCTTCGGCGTTTAAACAATAAAAAAAACAGCGACTCTACAGACAGGTCGATAAAATCGTTACGTCGGTTTCTTGGCTGCGTTACAAAGCCTGCGATAAAGAATACCAAACATTACTTAAAACCACACGCCGTCATTTCTTTTGCCATAACCTAACATCCATGCTTAAAAATAACCCTCGAAGATTCTGGCGCATCGTGAATCCCAAACAACATCCTGGTATCACTCTTCATGATAGCAACAACATTTCACTTCCGGAATCACAATGCGCAGAACTTCTAAATGAGACATTCACGGCTGTTTTTACCTGCGAGGACATTACTACCGCACCTATGAAGGATTGTATATCTGACATTGACATGCCAGAAATTGATGTAACCGAAGCGGGCATAATTTCCCTTTTAAGTAAACTGAAAATTTCTTCTACATGTGATCATAATGGTATCAATAACACTATACTGAAAAATACACGCCATGGCATCTGTAGTATTCTGACTGCCCTTTTTTCACAATCTCTCGCGACAGGCACTATCCCCGATGATTGGCGAATAGCCAAGGTAGCACCCTTTTTCAAGTCAGGCGACCGTTCTTCACCATGCAACTACAGACCTATTTCGCTAACAAGTACCATATGCAAGGTCATGGAACACGTCATTCACTCCCAAACTGCCAAATACTTAGAAAGCCACAACATAATATACCAGTATCAACACGGTTTCCGCAAGGGCTACTCTTGTACGTGAAACATAACTTGCAGGTTTTGTTCATGACTTACACTCATCCATTGACGCTGGTTTACAAGTAGATGCAGTTTTCCTTGATTTCTCCAAAGCTTTTGATTGCGTTCCGCACCACAGATTACTTCTCAAACTTGCATGCCTTAACATACACCCTAACGTCCTCGCATGGGTTAAAGATTTTCTTTCCTCCAGGCTCCGGTACACTTCCGCTAACAACTACAATTCTTCTTTTGCCCACGTTACTTCCGGTGTCCCCCAGGGCAGCGTGCTAGGTCCTTTACTTTTCTTAATATATATTAACGATCTTCCTTCTTGCGTAACGTCCCGGGTTCGTCTCTTTGCCGATGATGTCGTAATTTACCGCACAATTTCCTCTGATATCGATCGCCAATGCTTGCAATCTGACCTTGATGCAATTGCCTTATGGTGCTCCAAATGGCTAATGTCGCTTAATATCTCTAAAACCAAGTTCATGACATTTAACAGCCGAAAGTCTCGAATTGAAAACACTTACTTCATTAATAACAGCACGATTGAGTCTTCCACTTCCTACAAATATCTTGGCCTTCATTTCCAGTCTGACCTAACGTGGCATCACCATATAAATTTAACCCTGGCAGCTGCTAACCGTACTCTTGGAATACTTAAACGAACCTTCAAGCAAGCGCCACCACTCGTACGAAAACAGGCATATACCACAATCATTCGCCCGAAAATTGAATATGCTGCGGCAATTTGGGATCCCCATCAGGTATATCTAGCCTCTAACCTTGAAGCCCTGCAGAACCGTGCTGCTCGATTTATTTTTTCAGATTATTCTACATTCACCAGCGTTACATCTTTAAAAAATCGTGCCGGTTTGCAATCCTTGAGCCTTCGTTGATAACATTCCCGCTTATCACTATTTCATAAAATTTTCCACCATTCCTCCCTTCGTGATGATTTCTTTCAGTCACCGCCGATTATCTTTCCTCGCCGCGATCACCCTAACAAAGTGAAACGCATTTTGTGTCGTGTGTCGGTCATTAACTTTCGCTCAATCCTTCGTACCACGCACTATCATCGATTGGAACGATTTACCCTCATACATAGCCATGGAAACTGACATAGCCAAATTTAAGGAAACAATTTGCACTACTGTGAGAAGCTGCTAAAATGTTGTTTCCTTATTAAGTGTGTTTCCCGGATAATTTTTATGCTTTGTGATGTGCTGCTTGCTCCTGACGTTTTTATGTAATGTGTCTTTTTTTTTTTGGGGGTTCCTTATGTTGACTACACTGACTTGTTGAACGAAAACAAAAAAACGTCTTGTAAATGTTTTTCTTTTTATGTATGCTGTACCTGAATGTACACTTGCTTTTCATGTAGCACCCCCCCCCCCCCCTATGTAATACCCTCCTTCGAGGGCCTTTAGGGGTATTGTAAATAAATAAATAAAGAAGTACTGATTGGGAATGTACAATAAAAGAAGGTCTAAAAAGGAACAATGACGGTTTCATGCTGTTGCATCTGGCCAGGATACTCCACACCTACCGGAGGACTCCCTTGGCCTGCGGAAGAACTCCAGCTATATTATTAATGGGACATGAGCTATGCAGATGAATCGACAATGCTTTAGTGTTATTGCCACTTATTGCCAGTCCAGTGGATTTCCTGCATGCATCAAGGTTGTTTCAAGTGGAAGATTCTATATGAATACACGACTACAGGTGGAGCAACTCTTGCACACTGGCCAAGGTGCTTGAAAGGGAAGTCGCACGAATGGTCAAGGCTGAAGATTTGGATGGGGCTGTACACAACTGGCCCCTGGACCATGTCAATCTGCGATTTCTAGAGCCATAGCCAGTGCCCCCAGAATAGCCATCAAGTCAGCCAGAGCTTCCCCATATTAGATTGAGGCTATGGAGGGCACCAAAGCTGACCAGGTGACACCTGTGCTTAGATCAATGCATGCCAAAAGACTGCTCAATCATTTCTCTTCTTAACCATTTCTTTTCCTACCATGGGGAAAATACAGTGGACTCTCTTTAAACGGAACCTCAAGGGACCAGGGAAATTGGTTCCATTTATCAGGAGTTAAATTTACTGAGAGACAAAGCTGAACACAATTGCATGAATACAAAACCTACTAACCATGAGGATGGTGTACTGTTTAAGAGGCCATTCCGTTTAAGCGATTCCCGTTTATCAAGATTCCACTGTACGTGTTTTTTGTATGTTAAGCCAGATTTCTTTTTCTGGAGGAACTACTGCACTCAATATTTTATGTTATACATAAACAAAAAGCAGAATAAATGCCCTTTTCATGCACAAATGTTTTGTTAATGAGATCTATGTAAAAGAAGGAGGTATAAATTGCCAGAATTAGGATTGTTGGATAAAACTGAACAAAATTTGTAAAGACAGGCTTGTATCTACAAAAAAATGTTACAAAAATTCTGAAACATAAAAAAATGTAGTGCCATCTAATGGGCACTATCTTTGAAAAAATAGAAATTTTTCATTGACTAGGTCTCCCACAACAAAAATTACAAGCACTACAGTTGGGTGTGCCATGCGGCAAAGCAGTTCCTTGATGTAAAGCATAGCGGAATGTTGCATGTCTTGCACTAAACTCTTGTTTTCTGCTGGATTTTTCTATCTTGGTAGCACTTCTTACAGTTTCTATAGGTCTACATCTTGGCAGGCTGGTGCTCAATAGCTTCAGATGGTGGGGGTGAGCGAACTGGTGGTGTATCCTCAAGTTCAAGTAACTGCTTCAATAGCTCCGTTCCGAACGTCAGCTGGTCACAGTGGGCAATTATTTTGAGCTCGGCGATTTCAGGATGTAGCTTCCTGTGTGCCTCAAAAATGATAAAGCTATTGACACAAGCAATGTCAATACAACGGAAAAAAAGGATTTTCCACAACTCAATAGATTTCTGTAGCATATTGTACGAACCAATCAAATGGTCTGACTTGTAAGGCCAAGCATTTCTGCATTGTATTCATCAACCAGCATTGGTTCTTTTATAGAAATTTGCTGCCATTTTCGATATTTTTTTTTCCTTGTCATTTGGCAAGCACATGCTGGTTTGCCATAGGTGCAATGCCCACCATGTGCACCACCCATTAATCTTTTCATTGGAGGTAAAGGATACCACTGTCCCGGAGACAGCGCACATCTCCTCACGTGGCCTTCTTTTCCCAACTGGTCTCTTTCAGTTCCATCGAGAATCCACGGCGGTCTTTACGTGTCTTCCCACATGCCAGTGTCTTTCATTCAAGCTAGTGCCAAAACAGTGAGGTTGATGTGTAGAAGCTATTCATATAGATGCAGTATCTGTGGTCAAGGTAGAAATCGCAAAGATGTGCTACAACATCATAGGCCAAGTGATTAAAACTAGGCTTTTCACATTTGCCAGTGTATACAAAGAATTTAACTCTATATCCTGTTTTAGGGTATGCGAGCACCATCAATTTGAAGCCCCATTCAGTCACTTTATCTCGAATATCTTGCCAAATTCCGGAGCGCTCCTCTGATTTCACCACCCATTTATCAACAGAAAATTCCTGGTGTGGCTGGAAAAACTCTGCTCATCGCGCATTCATGTGCTGTAGCAACCACGAAATTTTGTCCAATTTCGTTCCAGTGTGTCGTACATCAATGTATAGGTCAGGATACGTGCAGCATCCCCAACAGTGCCCAGAAACATCTTTTTGGCATTAGTTTTGGTAGAATCAGACTAGAAAACAAGCTTGACGTGCTCCAATAAAGGGGTAGGCCCGGCAGCTCGACCACTCCCGTGTATAGAAGAACGCCTATAAATATCAATCTCTGCAGGAGTGACCTCCTTCCTGGACCCGTCTTCTTCACTGTAGGTTGGTTTCTCCAGAATCATGAACCAGGCACATTTGTTAGTGCTTTTGGAGATCGTGGCGACTACCTACACTGTGAAAAACAAACGGAAAACATCTAGTGCTTGAAGCAAACGATGAGGGATATGGTGTGGATACTCTGTCAGTGAAATAAATAACATTGAGAACACAAATCAAGCACTCTAAACGACAATAGACAGGCCGAAGCAACAAGCGAACTAACTGGGCTGCAACCGCCAATGTTCCAGGCTAATTTGCATCATTGTTGCGCTTCGATTCAAAGTCAGATGAAAAAGGCATCATCCTTAAACTCACTGCTGCTTGATCCATCGATAAAATCAGCCACAGATGTAGTGGAATTGTGAGATCTGTGATCTGTTGAAGAACGTGCATGCGCTGTTTATAGGAGGTGGCCATTCTTTCTTTCTGCTATGATGATTGTGAGGCTTCGAAGCGTGTTAAAAAATCACCGTTAAGCAGGAAAAATGCAAGCTGACTGGAAAACAAAAATATACGTCTCTTACTTCCTGTCTGATGGTGCAGTGTGTCTGTGAGTGGTGCGGAAAGTCTCGAAAGCGGCATTTCATATCATCGTTAGCAGGCTAATGATGCCCAATGTGCATTGTATAGAAAGAGTTAAAGGACAAAGAATGTGATGACAAAAGAAGACTGCCCGATTGCTTCTCTTCTTAAGGGAGAAGAAATGTTGTGATGAAAGATGATGACAAACGCGATACATGCTATCGTTTCCTTCTTCTTTCCCTCATTTTTGGTTCGGACGATAAATACGGTCTTGCTTGTGCAATAAACGTCTTTTTATGCCCAACTATTACTGTCGCAACAACTACAGTGAAAGCTCTCAGCCATTTCCCAGTTTTTTTTTCTATGTGTAACGTTCCCTTGTCGCAAATCTTGCCACCAAGCTGAGAGAGGAGAGAAACACGCAGGAGGAGCAGTGCTGATGGGACAGAAGTTTCTTGAACTATCTTCTTTCTTAGCTTACTCTAACCTTTTCACTTCTTGACCTCCAACAACTTGATGCCATGAGTAGGACGGATTCTGTCTACAGTTGAAGACCTCTGCTGATGATGCAAGCTGGCTGAAGAGGTGGCCACAATGGATCAACGTCACAACACAGCAGAGGACCAGCTGTTCGGTGCTACACTCTGCCCATGCAACCTGGAACAATTGGAACGAAAGCATGGCACCATTCAAGCTTTTCCAAGATGAATTATCAATGACATGAAAGTGCTATTGAACACTACAATCCCAGTCGCTGAGTTGACTGACGAACTCAATCTGTTGAAGGTACTGTGCTCTACGACCTGGACAGCCAGATAGACGAATATGTAGCTGATGAAAATCTCAATGGGGAGTTGACAAGCACTGACCAGTGTGTAGAATTCTATAGTTCTAACCAAGTCTTGAGCCGAACTTCACTTGTCAGAGCTTCTGTCCAGTATGTTGATATACTAATATAGATGCCCTGCGCAAATGCTGGGAAGAGCTCAAGTGAGACTACTTAAGGCAGAAGCCCAATAGTTTTATGGAGATATTATAGAATGGCCAGCATTTTTGGATCAATTTGAATCCTAAATCCATTCAAAGAAGTCTTTAGTAAACGTTGATAAGGTAAAGTGCCTATGTAGCTACTTGTCCAGATGAATTGAAAATGTGGTCTGCGGGTTACCAATGACCAACGAAAACTATGCGACAGCACTTCAACTACTAAAGGAAAATACAGACAGAGCTTGTTGATAATTAAGGACCATATGAGCACATTTAAAGTGTATAATAGCTGTGTCTTACCAGTACTCACCTACGGGGCAGAAACCTGGAGGCTTACGAAAAGGGTTCTACTTAAATTGAGGACGACGCAACGAGCTATGGAAAGAAGAATGATGGGTGTAACGTTAAGGGATAAGAAAAGAGCAGATTGGGTGAGGGAACAAACGTGAGTTAATGACATCTTAGTTGAAATCAAGAAAAAGAAATGGGCATGGGCAGGACATGTAATGAGGACGGAAGATAACCGATGGTCATTAAGGGTTACGGACTGGATTCCGAGGGAAGGGAAGCGTAGCAGGGGGTGACAGAAAGTTAGGTGGGCAGATGAGATTAGGAAGTTTGGAGGGTCAACATGGCCACAATTAGTACATGACCGGGGCAGTTGGAAAAGTATGGGAGAGGCCTTTGCCCTGCAGTTGGCGTAACCAGGCTGATGATGATGATGATGAGCACATTTATGAACCATGGCAAGGTAAATTCATCAGACGACTTGCATGGACTACAGAGACTACACAATGCAAATCAAACTCACGTGAGATCACTAAAAAAGTTTGGTGTAGAAAAAGACAAAACACTTTGAGTCTTTCGTGCGACCTCAAAATGGAAAACCTAATGGCGTCTACTATAAAAATTCTGGAGTCCTTAAACAGAGCTAAAGAACACAAAGAGGGGTCTCTTAATAAGTTTTGCTTTCCTTGTGTATGATCCATTTGGCCTCACAGCAATCGTTACACTGATATTCAAGTTGCAAATGCAAAAGGTGTTAGTGGAAAAGTATCTGGTACACGAAAACTTGCCAGATCTTTTGCTCAGAGAACAGATGATGAGGACAAGCGGACCTTGCTGTATATGTCAAATTGCAGTGCCATGGTACTTTGGTTATTAGCTTAAAGATGCGAATGTGCACACAGTCATAAATATCCTCAGTGAAGCTAATCCTGATGCATATGGATCCAAATGTGGTCCAAATGGATGAGCCCGGCTAGGTTGCTGAGAGATTGCCTCAAGTCCGTGTACAGTTTTATGAAAGGAAGACAACGAGAGTGCCTTCGATACCACAAGTGGTCTAGGTCAAGCCAGTCATCGCTGGAATTCCTCTGGAACAACGTCCGGTGCACCCTACCCCCCAAGGAGAACAAACCAAAACCCACAACCAAAGTGCTGAACCTGACTGATATTGCCATTCCAGATAAGCACATGAACATTCTTGAATTAGGCCCAAAGTTCTGCCTAGAGCCGTGCCTAGACTCTGCCAATAAGATAGCCGCCGTTAGATCAGTGTCTAAGCATGTAGAAGAAGATGAAAAATTCAGGTGCATTTCTGAGAGCGTTGAAATGTTAGTCAGATATCAAGGAAACCAGAACGGCAGAGTGCAAGAGATTCAACCCCTTGTACCTTTTTTAAGAGAAAATGAAGTGAAAGCACTGACCGCTGATAAAGAAGGGTACTTCGTCCTCCTAAAGGAAGGGCAGTTTTCTGAGAAAGCCTCAACCGCTTTAACAAAAAACTTCAAGAAGGTGCAAATTGAACCTAAGAAAGTCAAATATCAAGCAAAGAAATTGTTACTGGAATTGAACTTTCAGCGTCTATCTAGTACAGTGAACAAAAGTCAGGTGTTGAACCTTAAGGTTTTCTTTACGATAAAAACACATAAAGCTGAGAAACCTTTACGCACAATAGTGTCTGAGAGAAACACATGGCAACACGTAGCCTCTGGTTATCTTCAGAAGAACTTATAAACAAGGCTCCAGGTAGAAGACCCATTCAAAGTAAAAACGCTGAAGATGTCGTTAGGTTTTTACAAGAAGGGGTGTATCCGGCATGCAAAACATTCAGCATCGACATCACAGATTTATATTATTCCCTTTCTAGAAATCAGCTGATCAAGACAATCAAAGATAGCATTATGGAATACGACGAGTTAAAGTTTAGGAGTGAGAATGGTGTCCTGGTTCAGTCTTTTCTCTAACTCTTGGTTTTTTATTTAAATTCCATATTCGTTATCTGGGATAATGAAATTATGATTCCGAAGCAGGGGGTATGCATTGGCTCTCAGGTCGCACCAATTCTTAGCGAGATCTTTCTCGGCACTGTTGACCGGGCACTCAAAAGCGTCTTGGTAGGAACATTGATCAAGTGCTTCAGGTTTGTTGACAACTACTTGGTAGGTATCCGCTCTCAAAACAGTTCCAAAGATATTGGAGTTATTCTCGCAGCCTTTGATAAAGAAGGAACGGGTCTCAGATTTACTCATGAACTGCTGATTAATATTGAAATTCAATTTTTGGATTTGCAGTTAAGATTAACAGCGCAACATATTTGTTGGCAATATAACCCCAGGACAAGCAAATGAATTCTAAACTACGTGTTGGCACACTCAAAACTAGTGAAAAGAGGAAGTGCTAGGATGTGTTTAGGTTCCACACTTAGAAAGTCGTGCCACCACCTCGCCAATCTGAGCTTTTCAATACAGCTTAATCATCTAGAGAAGGGCGGTTATCTAAAATCTATTATCGTGCCAATATGTGAAGGGCTAGTAAAGAAAATAAAAAAAAGAGGAAGCACTCCAAACACAGATCGAAAAAGTTAAAAAGTATGCAGTCATCCCTTATGTACATCAGATGGAAAAAAAGATGGTTAAAAAAGACAGCCATGAAATATGGTGTTAGTCGTCTTTTCAGCAAAGAACTCGTTAAACAGGATTTGCAATCTTGTCAATAGACCTAAACAGGTGTCCAAGGCTATGTGCCGCATCAAACACTCGGGGCAGCTTGTGGCAAGCTCGGTGGGAGTGGTCGTCATTCCACTTTCGTGCGGCAAAAAGTACTTTGGGAAGACGGGACGCTGCCTTAACAAGGTGCGATCAGGAATGCAGCAAGTTCTAATCTGGCCGTGCATTGTAGAGTTTGCTTATGCGAACCTATGTTTGAACAAACTGAAATATTGTATAAAAATATGAATCAAATCAACCGCGAGATTGTGGAAGCCTACTTCATGCATGTAAACTCAGGCCCATGCGTCAGCTAGACTTCTATCACTCTGCAGGTTAAAGAAACTCAGTTTTTGAAAGGCAAGATAGGCTAATACCCTTTCACCCTTGTAAGCGTCACTTTACATGTGTTTACATTTTCTGTATATTTTAGTCCTTTGTTTGAAAAAATAAACCAGTTGTTAGTCTACGCTCGTATTGTGTACTTCCTCTCGTCTTTCATCCGGGTTGCGCTGCCCACCCATAGGAACATGTTCAATCACCAACTCACCCAGCTTGCCGTGTTAATTCAGTTTTAGCTGAACTCAGAGAGAACTACTCGATAATAATATTGAGGCTAGTTATTGAAAAGGCACTATACCATAGTACTGCGGGGGCCTGCGGCTTCGTCAAGCTGTCCATGTGGCAGCTTTTTCCGCACGCCCCTCGCGTCATGTACTGATGTACTGATTCAAATAAACATCATTGTCATTGTCACATCATTGTCACTGTATGTTCGTGATATTCGGCCCATTGCTCCTATTACAGCTCACTGGATCCAAGCATCACCGCCCTTTGATATATCAGGAGTTAACTTTGCTGGGTCTCTCTACCACAATGCAAACGGAAATGTGCTCAAGTCATACATACTGATGTTCACTTGAGCCGTAGTCCGAGCAATTCATCTGGAACATGTCAGTGATCTCCAGCCAGAACAGTTTATGCTTGTCTTCAATAAATTTGTCACAAGAAAATCGTGCAATGTTTTGTGCTCGAACAATGGCAGTTTATTCTAGAAGGCTCCGAAGGATATCAAGACTGTGGGCAGCAATGAAAGAAGAAATTCAAGCAAACTTTTCAAACCAGAATGTACAACGACAGTTCGTTCCAGAACAAGCACCCTGGTGAGGTGGATTCTGAAAGGCTGATTCATTCAGTGAAGACTGCATTGAAGGAAGTACTCAGACAAAACGGTTTAAACTTTGAAGAGCTGTCCACAACACTTATGAGATGGAAGCGATTATTAATTTGCAACCAATAGCATATGTCTACAGTAATCATTCTGAGCCTAGCCCACTTACAGCGAACCAGTTCTTAACTTGCCAAATACTGTATTTACTTGTGTAAAGCCCTCAAAATTATTAGGATGTTTACTGGGTGCAGGTTTGACACAAGGCAAGGGTTATGGCTACTCATTGAAACCTTGAACTGCACGCATACCGCTATGCAAAATAACACAACTGGTGGTGGACTATGAACACATTTACAGTTGCTGACAAATTTTTTGCACATGCACAATTCTGCAAAATGTCTGAATAATCGGCCAGTCCAGAAAGGCTAATTTTGATGTATTGTTCTTTGAAATGTCAGCAAAGTGGCAAATTTGTTTGCAGATGTTTGCTCAATGCTGTGTTCCAGTAAAATAAAATTTACTTGACATTTTAGGATGACCGAGGCCATGGGTGTGTTTCACATTCACCCATCATGTGCGTCGTCGTTACCATGCGTGTGGCCTAAATTTTGCAACACTGTCAGTTTAGGTTGTGCTGCACAAAAGCTGTTTCGAGATTCATTGGCTTTATGCCCACACGCAAGCTTATGCCATTCCATCCAGTAAGCACACGCACAAACTTGGTAGGCACTCACAGTAGTTGCCGGCTGATTGCTCGTGGGCCCAAACTTCAGCATTAGTCGAGCCTGTGCACTTGATCTAACACCTCATCACCAGTGTGATTTACTAGTAAACATTTTAAGGACAAACTTTACACTTCACACAACGGCTTGCCACTCGCCACCTAAGCCTTACCAGCACCGTTCATCAGTCAGCGACCAAAGTTGTGGTTTGGTTAGTGATGAGTGTGGGATATGATGACGATAATACCATCGCTGGCAGGACAACTAGTGCCATCTGGAAGCCGCTTGTAAAATATGTTATGATGGAGGTGTGCTCCGGCCAGTGCCTTCGTGCAGGCATTCACCTGTTCTGTCATCCCTACGCCCCTACATTTCCACCTGTGATGGTCCTCGGGGGTGGCTTTTGCCACAGACCGGTTTCCAGCAGTGGCACGACTGGCACTATTGGCAGAGCAAGCATGCGAGGAAAACCCCTCCAGTACAGCACACGGTATGTACACATTCTTCCACTTGTTTTGTCATCCCTTTATTTGGGCCACGCTCAGGCATGAGCTGGTCTGCGGTGCCTTGCACCTACAGAAAGCGCTTACCTCGCGTTGCTTCTTTTCTGAACGCTAAGATGAAGAGCGGTGCCTAGTGTTCATGTGTGATCTCACTTATCCGAGTCGCACTCAACCGAGTCACAGATATCGGAGGCCTAAGCCTATGAAGATTGCCCTAGCTCTTGCAAGGAGGCCCATTGATTATTGCGAGTATGCAGCATAGTGACGGGGACAATTTTCCCTAATGGTGTGTCACAGGGAGCCATCCTCCCCACAGTGAAGTGCTAACGACACTCGTTTCTGTGTTTCTGCACTTGGTTCGGCAGCTTCTTTGCTTCCCATACTGCCCCAGGTCTGGGTGTAGTGCAGTGTTGGCTGTTGCCCAAGACAAAAAAAAAAAAAAAAAAAAAATGTTTTCGTTAACTTACAGGAACGGTGTTTTCTTGTGTGTGTGCCGCGCTTGGTACCCCTCTTTTGCAGGCTAAGCGCACGCACAGTGGTGCGCTAGATTACTTGAGGCGACAGCAGACACCACCCTGAGGCTTGCTAAGTTCGAATCCGCGGTGGTCGGTACTCCAGTGAGATACTAATCCCCTACAAGATTTACCAGCACAGGGGTACGTGTGTGACACTTAGTGAAACTTTTCTCTATATTTTATCACACCAAAGTGGGTAAACGGGCCTTACACAAGTAAATGATAGTCACCATATTGACACGTGTACTTATCTTTATCGGGCGACCACGTTTCGCCGCCTAACAAATGTTATCACACAGCGCGGGACATGCCTGCATGTATCCAAAGTTTCTGGAAAGTTATCGATGCTTCTATCCGCTGTCTATTGTCGCCGAACCTTGCGTTATCTGATTTCATCGCCTGACGCGAATGGTGTAGAACTCTGTGGAAGGCACGCGGGTCCCAACGATTAGTCTGGAACATTCGATGACTGCTCTATAAAAGCCGACGCGCTTGACCCGCTGATCAGATTTTCGACAATCGCTGACCGTGTTCGCCGCTGTCGTTGTGCTATAAGTGTAGCCTGTCTTGTGGGCACAGGTTCGCCCAATAAAAGTTAGTTTTGTCGTTCACAGTATTGCTACTGTGTTCTTCTATGTCACCACCACGTGACATCTGGTGGAGGTGCTTTACGTTCATGTACCGGACAGTCCCGACAAGCCGTAATTCAAGCCCGGACCGCAAAGAGAACACCAACGTAGTCCCGGACCATCGAGCAAGTCGCCGTCTTCAACAGCTGCCCCCGGAGCACGGACTTCTACCTGAGAAGACCAAGAAGATTGTGGCCAAGGCAACTCCAATGGCAGCCCCAGCGTCCCCCATCGTGCAGCAGCAGCCCAGGGAACCACCAACGTTCCGCGGTTCCACATTTGAGGAACCGGAAAGCTGGCTGGAACCGTATGAGAGGGTCGCTACGTTTAACAGCTGGGCGAGCGACGACAAGCTGCGACATGTCTATTTCGCATTGGAGGACGCCGCCAGAACGTGGTTCGAGAATCGAGAAGCCACGTTGATGATGTGGGACCTGTTCCGAAGCGGTTTCCTGCAAACATTTACAAGCGTCGTGCGAAAAGAGCGAGCGCAAGCTCTACTGGAGACCAGAGCGCAGCTGCCGAATGAGACGATTGCGATCTTCACTTAGGAAATGACCCGTCTGTTCGCCACGCCGACCCGGAAATGTCAGAGGAGAAGAAAGTCCATCTACTGATGCGTGGTGTAAAGGAGGAACTTTTCACCGGAATGGTAAGAAGCCCACCGAAGACCGTCGACGAGTTTCTTCGTGAGGCGACGAACATTGAGAAGACACTGGAATTGCGGAACCGGCAATTCAACCGACGCACCAAGCCAACAAGCTACGCCGGCGTTCAGTCAGTGGCTACCGACGACCTGCGCGATACCATCCGGGCAGTCGTACGAGAGGAGCTTCAAAGGATCTTCCCTTCATCGCAACCTCAAGTGGCCACAGTCGCCGAAATTGTCAAAGAAGAAGTTCAGCGATCGCTCGGAGTTCCCGAGGTACAATCACAATCATCGCAGCCCCAGCCATAAGCGATGACCTACGCCGCCGTTGCCCGCCGTCAAGGTCCCCCTCCACAACCGCGCCAGGGCCCTGTAACGCCGCAATTCCGTCGACCACTGCCGCCGCTGTCAGCACGCCCACCCGTCACCCAGTGCAGCTACCAGAGGAAGACAGACGCTTGGCGCGCTCCTGACCACCGCCCGCTCTGCTACCACTGCGGGAAAGCCGGCCATGTGTACCGCCGATGCCCATACCAGGAGATGGGACTGCGAGGTTTTGCCGTTAACGCGCCGCGGCCACAGATTGGCGAACGACCTCGCGATATCGCCGACTACCTCGCCGCCACTCAGTGGAGCCCTCGACGACCTTTCCGTTCGCCGTCACCAGGCCGCTACCTGTCGCCGCAGCGCCGACCATACACTGGCCCAGCCCGGGGCCGGTCCGTCAGCCCATATCCGGAAAACTAAAAGCAGCAACCGATGGAGGTACGGTTGCTGTTCGTCGAACTGACGAAGATCCTCCGCCGCCGCCGAAGACGACGAAGCAACCATCTCGACGACCTAATGACGACACGCTGCCGTCCTGACGAAGTCAGGAAGCCAAGACTACACCGACGAAAGACGACTTGACGACGCGATGTTCAAGCTTCAGTTCAACATGACGCAGCCAATACTCAACTGCAACGCCAGACAAAGAACGACCGACCTCGACGTGCTGCTCGACGGCCACGCAGTCACTGCCTTAGTCGACACAGGGGCCGATTACTCCATAATGAGTGGATACATCGCCACCCAGTTGAAGAAAGTTAAGACCGCATGGGAAGGCCCTCAAATCCGGACCGCTGGAGGACACCTCATCACGCCGACTGGAATCTGCACGGCAAGAATAACCATTCATGACCGGACTTACCCTGCCGCCTTCAATATCCTCCAACAGTGTTCACGAGACGTCATTCTCGGTATGGACTTCCTGAACCAACACAGCGCAATCATCGACCTGAAGTCAAAATCGATAACGCTGTCGGAAGATAAAGCGATACCACCGGAGAGCCCTCGTAGTCACCACGCCTTGAGTGTGCTCAAAGATTAAGTGAGCATTCCGCCTCGCTCCAGCATTGTTATTTCGGTCGGCACCAAAACACCCGCTGATGTAGAAGGCGTCGTCGAAGGCGACCAATGTCTACTGCTAGACCGTGAAATTTGCGTCACAAGAGGGATAGCTCGACCGCATGGCGGGAAAACTGAAGTGTTGCTGACAAACTTCAGCCAGGAGTTCAAACACATCAACAAGGGCACGACGATCGCGTACATCGAGGAAATTCTGGAAACCAGTAATGCGTTTGTCCTCTCGGATTCCACCGCATCTACGCCGATGACCATGGTTCCCGAACCAGAATACGACATTAATCCAAGTCTCCCCATGATTAAGCAACAGCAGCTCAGAAGTCTGCTCCGACGATACAAAGGCTGCTTTTCGACGTCATCGAGGATTCGACAAACACCAGTCGCCAAGCATCGCATAATCACCGAGGAGTGTGCTCGACCACTCCGCCAGAGCGCTTACTGAGTTTCCCCGCGAGAACGTGAAGCTATAAGAGAACAAGTCGACGAAATGCTGCACGACGACATCATCCAGCCGTCGAAAAGCCTGTGGGCATCCCCTGTTGTCCTGGTAAAGAAAAAGGACAGAACCTTACGTTTCTGCATCGATTATCGTCGTCTGAACAAGATCACGAAGAAGGACGTATACCCCCTCCCACGAATAAACGACGCATTGGATCGGCTCTGCAACGCTAAATACTTCTCATCGATGGACCTCAAGTCTGGCTATTGGCAAATAGAAGTCGACGAAAGAGATCGCAAAAAGATCGCCTTCATCACCCCAGACGGCCTCTACGAGTTGAAGGTTATGCCATTTGGACTGTGCTCGGCGCCTGCAACGTTCCAGCGCGTGATGGACACGGTTTTAGCAGGATTGAAGTGGCAGACGTGTCTCGTTTACTTGGATGACGTTGTTGTCTTCGCCAGAAATTTCAACGATCACCTTAGGCGGCTTGCAACAGTACTCGAGGCCATCAAGTCATCAGGGCTCACTCTGAAGCCAGAAAAGTGCCGCTTCGCATACGATGAGCTTCTGTTCCTAGGCCACGTCATCAGCAAGTTTGGAGTCCGCCCCGACCCGCAGAAGACAGCTGCCATTGCAAAGTTCCCGCAGCCCACCGACAAGAAGGCAGTGCGTAGATTTCTTGGCATGTGTGCCTACTACAGGCGATTTGTCAAGGACTTTTCACGCATCGCTGAGCCACTGACAAAGCTAACTAAATGTGACGTCGAGTTCAAATGGGAAACGCCACAGGCTGACGCATTTCAAGAGCTCAAACGACGCATGCAGTCGCCGCCCGTACTTGCGCACTACGACGAGCACGCCGATACTGAAATCCACACTGACGCCAGTAGCCTAGGCCTCGGTGCCGTCCTAGTCCAGAGAAAAGATGGACATGAACACGTGATAGCTTACGCTAGCCGGTCGTTGTCAAAAGCGGAAGGCAATTATTCTACAACGGAAAAGGAATGCCTCGCCATCGTTGGGGCTACAGTGAAATTTCGCCTTTACCTATATGGCAGGCCATTCAAAGTGGTCAGCGACCATCACGCGTTGTGTTGGCTAGCTAACTTAAAGGACCCTTCAGGACGGCTGGCACGGTGGAGCCTCAGACTACAAGAATACGACATCACTGTAACATACAAATCCGGACGAAAACACTCAGATGCCGATTGCCTATCACGCGCCCCCATTGACCCGCCGCCGCAAGATGACGAGGATGACGATGCCCTCCTTGGAATAATAAGCGCGGAAGACTTCGCCAATCAACAATGAGGAGACCCGGAGCTAAAAGCCCTTGTCGAGTATTTGGAAGGGCACACCGACGTTGTCCTTAGGGCATTTAGGCGTGGATTATCTTCGTTCACGCTTCAAAACAACCTACTCGTGAAGAAAAACTTCTCACCAGTTCGCGCCAACTACCTTCTTGTTGTTCCGTCGGCGCTGCGTCCAGAAGTACTGCATGCCTTACACGACGATCCAACCGCTAGGCACCTCGGATTCTCCCGGACGCTGTCGAGGATACAGGAAAGGTATTACTGGCCGCGTCTGACCACCGATGTCGCCCGTTACGTCAAGACATGCCGAGACTGTCAACGACGCAAGACGCCACCGACAAGGCCAGCAGGTTAACTACAGCTGATCGAACCTTCTCTTCGACCATTCGAGCAGATTGGGATGGATTTGTTGGGGCCGTTTCCGATGTCAACATCCGGGAATAAGTGGATCGTCGTGGCGATGGACTATCTCACCCGCTTCGCTGAAACTAAAGCTCTACCGAAAGGTAGCGCAGCCGAAGTGGCGAAATTTTTCGTCGAGAACATCCTGCTGCGACATGGTGCCCCAGAAGTCCTCATCACCGACAGAGGAACGGCTTTTACAGCAGAGCTCACCCAAGCCATCCTGCAATATAGCCAGACAAGCCACAGGAGCACAACTGCCTACCATCTGCAAACGAATGGTCTCACGGAGCGCCTGAACAAGACCCTCGCCGACATGCTAGCGATGTACGTCGACATTGAGCACAAGACGTGGGACGCGGTCCTGCCGTATGTAACCTTCGCTTACAACACGGCGGTGCAAGAAACAACACAGATCACGCCATTTAAGCTGGTCTACGGCAGGAACCCGACGACGACGCTCGACGCCATGCTGCCGCACGTCACTGACGAGGACAATCTTGACGTCGCTATCTATCTCCAGCGCGCCGAAGAAGCCCACCAGCTCGCCCGCCTGCGGATCAAGAACCAGCAGACGACCGACAGCCGACACTACAACCTCCGACGACGCTTCGTCGAGTACCAGCCTGGCGACCGTGTTTGGGTATGGACCCCGATACGCCGACGAGGACTCAGTGAGAAGCTATTGCGACGCTATTTCGGACCCTACAAGGTCATCCGACGTATTGGCGCTCTGGACTATGAGGTCATGCCAGACGGGATTTCGCATTCACAGCGGCGCCGCGCACGATCTGAAGTGGTCCACGTGGTGCGCCTTAAACCCTCTTACGGACGCTGACGAACTTCCTTATTTTTTTGTTTTCTTTGCTACGAGTGCTTTTGTTTATCACTTTCGTTTGTTTGCAGCATCGGGTCGATGCTTTTTTTAAGAGGGGAGTATTGACACGTGTACTTATCTTTATCGGGCGACCACGTTTCGCCGCCTAACAAATGTTATCACACAGTGCGGGACGCGCCTGCATGTATCCGAAGTTTCTGGAAAGTTATCGATGCTTCTCTCCGCTGTCTATTGTCGCCGAACCTTGCGTTATCTGATTTCATCGCCTGACGCGAATGGTGTAGAACTCTGTGGAAGGCATGCGGGTCCCAACGATTAGTCTGCAATATTCGACGACTGCTCTATAAAAGCCGACGCGCTTGACCCGCTGATCAGATTTTCGACGATCGCCGAACGCGTTCGCCGCTATCGTTGTGCTATAAGTGTAGCCTGTCTTGTGGGCACAGGTTCGCCCAATAAAAGTTAGTTTTGTCGTTCACAGTATTGCTACTGTGTTCTTCTACGTCACCACCACGTGACAATATGCTTCTTTCGAAATATTTAATCTTAGTCTTTGAACCTGCTGCACTTGAGCATAGGTAGAAGTATTGTGATCAGCTTTTCAAAGGACTGTGCAAGGTGGCAACACGAATGCCTACAGCAGCTCTATTCGGCCCACATTAACGAAGAACATTGCGTCTGTGCACAACCATCAAACTCTGGATGTAGCACTTATTAAAGAAATGCAATGAGACAAGAGTGGAAGATGAGTCAAGCCTTTGAACTCTTCCCAGAAATCCACCTTTTTCACAGCATGATGGCGCAAAATGTTTTGGAAAGGTTGTGCACGTGGCCTGATTGTGGAGGCAAGTCCCCCTAAAAAATAAAAGTGCACAGATGTGCACTACTGCAAACACCCGTGCTGTGTACCGCATTGCAACTTCACCGATAGTTCTACATTCCCATGGTGCCGAAAATGTGCATAGTATATGACTGCAACTCCATGTTTAAACGAAAAGTGACCGGAGTGTGCTGTGACTGACAAAGTAGCCACCTTTCATTGACGGTTAACAAATCTATAGAAATACCCCTGCGTTACACAGGGGCGACATACAAAAGGATCTCATTGCTGACGAAGTTTTCTTATAGCATTGGCCCGCTCGTGCTGGTTGTGAGAGCGCGTGCCTGACTTCACATACTTGTGGTAACACTGTGTCGATACAAGACCCACAAGTCACTGACGCCAAATATCTTGACCAACTATTCAGCATGGTGTGTTGCTTGAAACTATTTTATCATACTAGACTGATCATGCAACCGACTAGCATGAGTTGTCGCAGTGCAATGAACTTAGTACACTCTAGTAATGGGCGACTTTAATGCAAAAGTGGGGAAAACGCAGGCTGGTGAACAAGCAATTGGCAACTACAGCATCGATTCTAGGAACCCTAGAGGAGAGATGCTGGAAGAATTCACAGAAAGGAATAAGCTTCGAATAATGAACACCTTTTTCAGGAAGCGTAGCAACAGAAAGTGGACCTGGAAAAGCCCTAATGGCGAAACAAGAAATGAAATTGACTCCATACTTTCTGCTGATCCTAGCATAGTGCAGGATGTAGAAGTGATAGGTAGGGTAAAGTGCAGTGACCATAGGTTAGTGAGAGCTAGGATTCACCACAATTTGAAGAGAGAAAGAGCAAACTTGGTCAAGAAGAAACAGGTCAACTTAGAGGCAGTAAGGGTAAAAGCAGACAAATTTAGGCTGGTACTTGCCAACAAATATACAGCCTTAGAACAGAGAGATGATAATGATGACATAGAGATAATGAATGAAACCGTAATCAGGCTGGCTCCAGAGGCAGCAATTGAAGTGGGAGGCAAGGCACCAAGGCAACCAGTAGGCAAGCTCTCCCAGGTAACAAAGGACCTAATAAAGAAACGACAAATAATGAAAGTGTCCTATACTCAAGAGATAAGATAGAATTCGCAGAGCTGTTAAAACTGATCAACAAGGAAAAAATAGGCGATATTCGAAATAATAACGTGAGAAAGACTGAAGAAGCTGTAAGAAATGGACACAGCCTGAAATCAGTGAGAAGGAAACTTGGCGTAGGACAAACCAAGATGCATGCACTGAAAGATAAGCAGGGTAATATCATCAGCAATCTCGAAGGTAAAATAAATGATGAGGAAGAATTCTATACTGACCTGTACAGTACCCAGAGAACTCCATTCGGAATGATAATGAACAGGATACAGAAACTCCTCCTATAGCTAGAGATGAGGTCAGATGGGCCTTGCAAGACACGAAACGGGGAAAAGCGGCAGGAGAAGATGCAATACCAGTCAATTTAATCAAAGATGGAGGAGACATAATGCTTGAAAAACTGGCGGCTTTCTATACCAAATGTTTATCCACTGCAAGGGTCCCAGAAAACTGGAAGAATGCAAACATTATACTAATACACAAACAGGGAGACATTAAAGAACTGAAAAATTATAGGCCCATTAGCTTACTCCCACCAGTATTATATAAAATATTTAACAAAATAATTTCCAATAGAATAAGGGCAACACTGGACTGTAGTCAATCAAGGGAACAGGCTGGCTTCAGGAAGGGATACTCTACAGTGGATAACATCCATGTCATTAATCAGGTTATCGAGAAATCCGCAAAGTACAATAAGCTTCTTCATATAGCTTTCATAGATTACGAAAAAGCATTTGATTCAGTAGAAATACCAGCAGTCATAGAGGCATTGCATAATCAAAGAGTACAGACCGCTTATGTAAATACCTTAGAAAATATCTACAGAGATTCCACAGCCACCTTAATTCTACACAAGAAAAGTAGGAAGATACCCATAAAGAAAGGAGTCAGACAAGAAGACACAATCTCTCCAATGCTATTCATTGCGTGCTTGGAAGAAATATTCAAGCTATTAAACTGGAAAGGTTTGGGAGTAAGGATTGACGGGGAATACCTCAGCAACCTTCGGTTTGCCGGTGACATTGTTCTATTTGGCAACACCGCAGACGAGTTACAACAAATGATTGAGGACCTTAACAGAGAGAGTGTAAGAGTGGTGCTGAAGATTAACATGCAAAAGACAAAGATAATGATGAACAGCCGGGCAAGGGAACGTACAGGAATTCAGGATCGCCAGTCAGCCTCTAGCGTCTGTGGAGGAGTACGTTTACCTAGGTCAACTAATTACAGGGAACCCGGACTATGAGAAGGAAATTCACAGAAAAATAAAGATGAGTTGGATGGCTTAATTACGGCAGACATCGTGAGCTCCTGACTGGAAGCTTACCGTTATCATTGAAAAGGAAGGTATACAATCAATGCATTTTACCAGTGTTGACATATGGGGCAGAGACTTGAAGACTGACAAAGAAACTTGACAAGAAATTGAGGACTGCGCAAAGAGCGATGAAACGAAGAATGCTAGGCATAACTTTAAGAGACAGAAAGAGAGTGGTTTGGATCAGAGAGCAAACGGGTATAGACGATATTCTAATAGACATTAAGAGAAAAAAATGGTGCTGGGCAGGTCATGTAATGCAAAGATTAGATAACCGTTGGACCATTCAGGTGACAGAATGGGTACCAAGAGAAGGGAAGCGCAGTAGAGGACGACAGAAGACTAGGTGGTGCGACGAAATCAGGAAATTTGCGGGTGCTAGTTGGAATCAGCTGGCGCAGGACAGGGGTAATTGGAGATCGCGGGGAGAGGCCTTCGTCCTGCAGTGGACATAAAATAGGCCGATTCTGATGATGATAACATTAGAAGAATTAGTGAAAATGGTAAAGTCATTGCCAGCTTCAGCTCCAGGTGCTGATTGCATAAGTACAGCAATGATAAAAATAATATGTGAATTGTCTCCCCAGGAGTTCCCTAAATTTATAAATTTTTCAATTCAGAATGCATGGATTTATCCAGATTGGAAAGTTGACAAAGTAATTCCACTACTTAAAAAGCAGGGCAATGGATACACAATAGATAACATTAGGCCTATTTCACTCACTTTAAATCTTGTACAGTTAATCGAGAGAGTATTGTATGGCCATATTGAAAGGTGGATAGGTGACAACCAAATATAAAGTGACTCTCAAATACGATTCAGGCCCAGGCGCTCAATTTGGTGTGCTCATGTTGACTTGGAGAGTCGAATTCAACTCGCTCGCCACGACAACCAGTACACGGGGCCTTAGTGACATTAGACATTACGAAAGCGTATGACAGTGTCGATCACACCATCTTGATCGACAGACTTGAAAGTGTGAATCTCCCACAACATATAATTGCATGGATTCGTAATTTCCTGAGTGGACATACATTTTATTTCTATCAAAACAATATTTCTTCTCGATGTTACAAAGAGACCAGGGGTGCTCCTCAAGGTGCTGTACTCTCCCCCATTTTTATTTACTATTTTACGGAGTCCCATTCCTACACACCGTGACGTGCAGGTATATGTATACGCTGATGATATTGCATATTTTTCAGTGTAAAGCGATATACATAGCCTTCACAGAGCATTGCAGTCATATTTGAATCAGATTGAAATGTGGCTTAAAGGAATACAAATGTCGCTAAATGTCAACAAAAGTGACATCATAGTTTTCCTCTTAACTTTTCCCGTCCTGATAACAATGACGTACGATCAGGAGACAATTCCACAGGTACAGTCATTAAAATATCTGGGAATGATTTATACAGAAAAACTTGGTTGGCGGACACGCATAGAATACATAGCATCTAAAGGAGCAAGGACTGTTGGTTTAATACGAAGAGTCAGCAACAGTCATTTTAGGCTGCGCAGGGATGATTTATTGTATGTATGTCCGCCCCATTTTGAAGTTTGGTTGGGTATTATTTTTTGGAGGTCCTGCTTATAAACTACACACTCTCAGAAGAGTACGCATTTGGGCTGGTTGGTTCATGATTACGAGCAATAAAAACAGCGCAATACGACGGGACGAGTGAGGGGACACAGACAACAGCGCTGACTAACAACCAAAGTGTCTTTATTCTTTCAGTCAGCATATATATGCTCCGCCGCTATCTGAAACCACAGATTCTACATAATTGGGCATGTGCAGAGGAAATCGCAATTAATGTGATAGGAAGGCAATCTCCTTCGGAAGGAGAGAAATGGACGGAAGGCTTACACATGCTTCGCCACTAACGTGAATGTGGAAGGCTTCGGATATAAGGCGTGCGCAGTCATCACGATACTTTGACAGGTAGGTTACACCTTCGAAAGATGGCTTGCAGCCGCATTCATTGCAATGCAGTGACAATTGACTATCTTTTGCCCGTTCTTGAAATTTGTTTAAGTGCTCGCGCATGCGGTCATTGATGCAACGCCCCGTTTGGCCGATATAAAAACGCTTGCATGAAAGGGGGATCTTATACACCACACAGTCACAACAGTCACCAACAAACCTCTGTCTGTGCTGCTTTTTACAACTTTTTTTGTTGTTATTCATGCTTACCCTATTGACTTGGTGGCACAGGCTACCTAACTTATTTTTGGCAGTAAACAGCAATCTGACGCCTGCCCTGCTGACAACCTTCTTGAGATTGTGCGCAACCTGGTGAACATATGGTATAACCGCAACCATTTGCCGTGGGCGATTCTCAGATAGAGCAGCTGCCGACTGCTTTCCTTTAAGGTTCGTTGCGAGGCTTTCAGCGATGCTGGTCAAAAGTGGTACCGAGAAACCTGCGAGCTTCAGTCTGGCTACTTGCTTTTCGAAGCTTACCTCCACTTGGTGGTCACAAGACCGGATGAGGGCCGCCTTCATGCAGGATCTTGCTATAACGCGCTTGACAATCTCTGAGTGCGCGGACGAAAATGGAAGAAGGTTCTTATGATACCGAGGAGCATAACCCCAACATACATGATTGCTTAAGAACGTTAGCTCCAAGTCTAAGAAATGAAGCTTGTTGTCTGACGGATGCTCCGTGGTCAATTCGAACGAATCTAGAACTGTGCGGAACATGTCAAATATTATAGCAGCAGCAGGCTGCGCGTCAGTGGCGTTAGTATTGTAAAAAATTAGAAAGTCATCGACGTATCGCATCACTTTTACAGTGCTTGTCTGGCTGAGCTTAGTTACAAGATTGCGGTCATAGCTGGCTAATAAAATGTCACTAAGAACAGGGGCTATACATGAACCGATGCACACACCTTTCTTCTGTATAAAAAGCTTATCCTCCATTATATACAGAAGAAAGGTGTGTGCATCAGTGACTGACGGAATGGGGCTTGCCTGGCTCTCCGAGAACGATGCCAATCCAAAGTCGCAATATACCGGCATTCCCAGGCATACCACAGCGCAGCAGCACCGGATTTGCCTCTAGGTAATATAGTGAGAAACTCTATGGTAGGTGGTAGGTGAGTACGACCACGACCTACTGGAACTCCTAACCTGCACAGATATCCTGTTTCCATGGTAGCCACTTGTGCCCACTCTCGTTCAACTATTGGCCGTTGGTGTTGCTTTTATAACCTGTAATGACGTGCTTAAGGGGAGAAGCCAGGACCTTGAGAGGCACATTGAGACTGGGCTACCTAAGCTTAGAGAGGCCTCCAGGAGGGTGCAGGCGACCATATGCACTATCCCAGAGGTCTGGGGCCAGACTGACCAGATAGAAAGGAGGGTGGTTGAGGCCAATCGGGTCATTAGAAGTCTGAGCCGACGACTCGGGTACAGTGTGATGGAGATCAACGGAGATGTGTACGGAGCTGGCTCCCGGCCTTTTGTACAGGATTGCATTCATTACAGTGGTGCCACTGGCAAAAGGATAGGGAGCAGGATGGGTCGCCAGGCAACAGCTTGTTTAGGGGGACCCAGAGCCCAGAAGGAACCAGTGTAGGCATGGACGATTCGAGGCAGGAGCTACAAACAAGCAAGCATCGGCACTGCAGGAGAGGAAACAGAAGTAAGCACCAGAGCCAAATTAAGTCAGACATAAGGTTTATTAGCATGCAACGTGGTAGAAATAGGCTAACATGGGAGGAAATCGAAGAGCAACTAAGGCAGGAGAGCTTAATGGTTTATGGGTTTGTAGAGACAAATCTTAGGGACATGGAACAACCACCCTGAAACCCTGATTATGCATGGGGATACTGCAACAGAGTTCAGGGTAACAGAAAGGGCGGGGGAATCAGAGCACTCATTCATAAAAATACAAATTGGCAAAGGGAATGCAAGAAGCAGTTATGGCTGAAAGGCAAAGTAGCCGAGGAGAAAACATTTCTAGGCTTTGTATACCTTTGGACAGGATCAAATGCTAAAGAGGAAAACCAAAAATGTTGGACTGTATAGCAGCGGACATCAATGAGCTAGGAAAAGGATGTGAGATAATTGTTTTAGGAGACATGAATGCGCGTGTTGAAGATATGGATGGGTACACAGACTTCACAGGTAACATGGTGCTGGATATCTATGAGAAGTGTAACTTAGTTGTCTGTAACTCTACTGAGAAGTGTGACGGGATCATAACATGGGAGGTAGGGGGTCGACACTCGACAATAGATTATGCATTAATGTCACTTAGGATGTACGATAGATTGGGAGCCATGAATATAGATGAACAGGGCTCCAGATCTATATAGGTAGCAACCACAAACGTATCAAGTTGAGTTTTAAGAGGGAAACTAAAGCAGGAACGAGGCATGAGGAACAGCCAGATGGGATTTTTAGACAGCTTTGACAAGCTAGACAGCTTTGAAGATGTCCTTGGTTGCTAGTTCCAATTACATTATCACGTCATCATCAACTGCTGATGCATTACAAGAAGCAGCATACAAACTGAGCACTGAGCAATTCCTGGAGCAGTGCAGCAGGACTACTTTTGACAGTGGCAATGTTGTCAAGTGTGTTGCTAGCACTGCCATTAGCAATAGTGCAGAATGCATCTCGCTGATGTCTCAGCTTGGCTCTCGATGACCAGCTCAAGCTGATCCAGAGATCTGAGAAGATGGCAAGAGCCAGCGGATGCCTGGACTAGGAGCTCTGATCATTAGTGATTATTCCGATTATTCTTTTAATAAAGTATATATCTATCTGTGAAGGGCAGTGGTGGCACCACTGCTTTGTGTTGATTGTAAAGGAATAAATCAGCCATTGGGGCCGCCCAAATTCCTTCATAATACAGGCAAACTTGTCGTGTTCTTTATTGTAGAGGCATTCACAATAGAAATGAAAAATAGGAATCTGGCCTAGACCAAATTGATCTTTCATTAAACAGGCCTTTTCGCTGTAGAGGCATTCGTTGTACAGGTGTTCTGACTGTACACATTGATGCTTCATCAGAATATGATACAGGTTTAAGAACAACATGCTGCATATTCTCTCATACAGCATGAGTATGTCTTCCTCACACAATTGAAAAGAAAAAAATTTGGCAGAACCCATGTCACGATGACTGTCAAGGATGACTGTTTAGCACTGAATCACTATATTGACACAATGTATTGTCACCGTCAAAACAAGTTATGTATGAGGCATGAACTGCAGTGGCACTCCTCTTTCGGACTTCCATGAGAACAGTCGGCGCCATCTAGCAGCGTTAAGCTTGCACGTGGCCTCTGAAATGCATGACACACTGATGCGTGCGAACGATTAGAAGTGCGTCAAATGGCAGCCAGGCTCCTCTCTCGAGCTTCTTTCTGGACACGCTGCGCCATCTAGTGGCACTGCCAAGAAATCTGCACATGGCCTCTGAGCCGAGAAGCATAGCGTGCTGGTGCCGGCAAAATGCTGAGAATTGTTCCCTCACGTGCTGCACAGCCAGTGGCACATACTCAGCGATCCAAGTTGGTGAGAGGTTCATTAAGGAGTGGCACATACCAAACGCATTCATGGCACAGCTCGCTAAAGTGTCATCGTTAAAAGACCTTCATTGAAAAGCAGCATATACCCAGTGCATTTGTTGCACAGTTTGCTAAAGTGTCAGGTTGCTGTCCTTGAGGAACCCTTGTGACTTGGGTTCAATTTGGAGAAATTTAAAGGATCTTTTTCGTCATTGTAGAGCAGCACATTCCCTGTGGTATATACCTAAGTACCCAAGTTGGCACCAAAGAGGTTCATTGAAGACCATCACAGAACGAGTGGCATATACCCAATGCTCAAAGTCGGCGTCAAAGAGTGAGTGAACACCAGTACTTGTCCAGTCCTGCATCTACAGTGACCTATGTTGGCATTAAAGAGGCGAGTCCCACGGTTGGTTTCGAACCCTGTTCCTCGGCACAGCCACCTGATGCGCTACCCATTCGACCCATGGACCACCCAGCGACCCAGGTAGGTGGGAAAACGATTAGATACTGTAAGTAAGAAGTGCGCAGTGCAGAGCTTCGCAGCCGCATCGCCAGCACTACTGAAGTGGGGCTTGGGCTAGACGGTGTTCCTGTGTGACTAGCTAAGCCTACGCTGTTGCGTCTTCCTGTAGGCGTCCTTCGTGTCGTCCACAGTCGCGTCGAACTTCTTTGCCATAATTGGTGGAGGCTTGCTGGGTCCCCTGCAATCCTGGAATTGCGCAGCCGGACTCTCCCTGCCATCATGACCACCGAAAGTGCCACAAGCTTACCATGACCTGCTCCCCAGTCCACCGTGTGCCCCGGCACATTCCGCAAGCGGGACCCTCCTATCTTCAGCGGCACTGACGACCACGACGTTGATGACTGGCTCTAATCATACAAACGCGTCAGTCTGAACAACAAATGGGATGACATCATGACATTGATCACCGTCCCTTTCTACCTCACTGGAATTGCCCACTTATGTTTTTGGAACCATGAAAGCGAAGTCCCAAGCTGGACGGTGTTCAAGACAAAGTTCAGCGAGGTCTTTGGTCACCCTGCTGTTTAAAAGCTTCGTGCCGAACAGCGTCTGCAGTCGTGCTCTTGGCAGCTTGGTGAAAACTTTACCAGCTACATCGAAGATGTCATCGATCTCTGTAAACGCGTCGCTGCATCCATGACTGAGGGAAATAAAATCAAGCATATAATGAAGGGTATCGACAAGGACGCATTTCAGATGCTCATTTCAAAGAGCCCCTCTATTGTTGCCCAAGTTATTGAACTGTGCCAAAGCTATGACGAGCTCCACCGTCAACGCCTCCTCACCCGCCGTCCTGTTCCCCATCAAGAATCGTTGTCCGGCTCGACCTCTCCTTTTCCAGATTCCACCCTCTTCTCGCAAATCAAGGCTTTCGTCAGGGAAGAAGTTGCTCGCTAGCTCTCCCTCATCTCTAACTCGCTGGAATCAAGTTCGTCCCTTAGTCCAACCCTAGGACACGTTATAGAAGAACAAGTGTCCGAGGTCCTTCCTCTAGAACGGGCGCCTCAACTCACCGCCCCATTGACTTACGCCGTCGCACGGCCACGGCCACCGACCTTCCAGGCTCCGCCTCTCGACACCTAGCCCTGTTTTTACCTCTCCGCCGCCATGACCTCCAGTCCATCGAGTAATTAATCCCTGGCGCACAGCGGACAATCGGCCCATCTGCTATTCGTGCGGTATTCCCAGACACGTTGCACGCCTGTGCCGCTGCCGTCCACTACATCCACGTGATGACCCACGCACAGCCGCGTACGACCATCCGTTGTCTTACCCTCTGGATCGCGATTTACCCCTTCCCCACCCAAGGCTTCGCCAAGTTTCTGACCGCCTT
Source organism: Dermacentor andersoni (assembly GCF_023375885.2). NCBI lineage: Eukaryota > Metazoa > Arthropoda > Arachnida > Ixodida > Ixodidae > Dermacentor > Dermacentor andersoni. Next base: position 918,874 of record NC_092819.1, read on the forward strand.
TCTCCTTCTCCTCGTCGTCGCTTGCTCTCCCCGATGCGTCGGCATCCCTCTCCTGCTGACACGGAAAACTAAGTGGCGCAGTTCCTGAGGCAAAAACTGCGTCATCGCCGCAACGCTTAAGCCCTCTTCTTTCGTCGCCCAACGTTATTGATGTCGCTGTTGAAGGTGTCTCTGTGCTTGCCCTCATTGACACAGGTGCCGCCATATCTTTGATTGCCGAAAAACTATGCCACTCAATACGAAAAGTCACGACGCCTTTCTTCGGTCCTTTACTCCGCACGGCCACAGCACAGCACGTCCAGCTGGTGTCTGCGTGCACCGCCACACTTGAAATTCGAGGAGCACTCTACACAGTCCAGTTCATCGTTCTTCCCCACTGTTCCCACGATATTATTTTAGGTTGGGATTTTCTCTCCTGTCACCAAGCTGTCATTGATTGCCCCCGTGCAGAAGTCGCCTTCTCTTCGCTTGGCAATGCCATATCTGATGACGTTTTGCTTTCCTGCACCAAGTTGTCCCTGAGTGACGACATCCAAATACCTCCGCACGCATCTGTTCTGGCACCTGTATCCTCTTCCGTTGTCTCCGACTCTACCGCACTCTTCACACCTTCGACTGCTTTCGTTCATCGCCACCTCTCACCTCTCCCAACTGCGCTGCTTAGCCTTCAAGCTGGCTCGACTCACTTTCCTGTATACAGCCACTTCCCATTCCTGATTACGTTGCTTCACAGTGAATCTCTTGGCACTGTGGAGCCTTATGACACCATTACCACGTTAGAACTTCCTAATGGATTGTCAGAGGTCAACACGCTCTACTGTAGTCCCCTAACTGCCACATCACCTGAAGACGTTTTCAACCATGTCGTCGACAACGCCTTAAACCCCAAGCAACGCCATGACCTTTGTCTCCTCAAAAAATGTCGCCCTGCTTTTGACAGCCATACCACTTCTCCGGGCCGAACGACGACTGTATGTCACCGGATTGACACCGGTTCTCACTCACCGCTACGGCAGGGACCATACCGTGCATCGTTGACAGAACGACGCATCATTGATGAGCAAGTAGGTGACATGGTAAAGTGTGGTGTCATTGAACTATCCGACAGCCCATGGGCATTGCCAGTTGTCTTAGTTAAAAAAAATGGCTCGATCCGCTTCTGTGTGGATTACTGTTGCCTAAACAAAATAACTCGAAAGGATGTTTATCCATTGCTGCGGATCGATGCCGCCTTAGACTGCTTACAAGGTGCAGAGTTCTTTTCCTCCCTCGATCTACCCTCTGGTTACTGGCAGGTGCCTATGGCTGCAGACGATAAGCCTAAAACTGCTTTCATCACACCAGATGGCTTATACAAATTTCGTGTGACGCAATTCGGACTTTGCAACATGCCCGCAACTTTTGAGTGGATGATGGGCACTATTCTTCGAGGCCTCAAATGGAACACGTGCTTGTGTTATTTGGATGATGTAGCAGTGTTTGCACCAGATTTTCCTACTCACCTTCATCGCTTGGAGCAGGTTTTACGCTTTCTCAGTGACGCTGGCCTCCAACTAAACCTGAAAAAATGTCACTTTGGGGCACGCAAGCTGACAATTTTCGGACATGTCGTGCCGAAGAAAGGCGTTCTCCCGGATGCTGCTAAGCTCCGCGCTGTTAAAGGATTCCCAAGGCCAACGTCTCTAAAGGACTTGCGCAGTTTCATTGGCCTCTGCTCGTACTTCCGCCGCTTTATTCGAAATTTCACTTCGATTATGGCACCAATGACAGAGCTTCTTCGGGGAGACCCCAATCTTTCTGCATGGTTCCCGGCTTGCAATGTTGCCTTTGCGACGTTACGTTGCCTGCTCACAACACCACCAATGCTGCGCCATTACGATCCAACTGCTCCCACGAAAATCCATACTGATGCTAGCGGTGTTGGTCTTGGTGTTGTGCTCACCCAGCGAAAGCCTGGCTGCCAAGAATATGTTGTTGCTTACGCGAGCCGCACTCTCACGAAAGCTGAAGCGAACTATTCAGTCATGGAAAAAGAATGTCTAGCCATCATCTGGACCATCACAAAATTTTGTCCATACCTGTACGGCCGGTCCTTCGATATCGTTATCGATCACCACGTACTCTGCTGGTTGTCGTCTCTCAAGGAACCCTGCGGCCGCCTAAGCCTGGTGGGCACTGAAGCTCCAAGAGTACGATATCCGGGTTGTCTACCGCTCAGGCAAGAAGCACGCCGATGCCAATGCTCTTTCGCGCTTGCCTGTCCATGCCAACATTGTCAGTGTCTCCATCCTAGACGACCCACTTCTCCCATTCGCTTCTGCCGACATGGCTTTGAAGCAGCGCAAGGACTCCTGGATTTCATCTTTGATAAATTACATCTCTGATTCACCTGCACGCCCACCATCTCGAGCATTATGCCGACAAGCTTCGCACTTCGCCATCCGTGACGGAATCATTAATCGCCGTAACTACAGCTCCGACGGCCGCAAATGGCTGCTTGTAATACCCCGGCAGCTCCGCACTGATGTATGTGCTGCTTTCCACACCGACCCTCAGTGCGCACACGCTGGTCTCTTCAAGACCTACACCAGACTACGTCATCGATTTTATTGGCGTGGTGTGTACACACTTGTGCCAAAGTACATTCACTCTTGCACAGAATGTCAACGCCACAAGCCTGATCCTTGCCGCCCTTCTGGACCAATGCAACCTTTGCCGTGCCCTTCGCAACCATTTGACCGGGTTAGGATAGACTTATACAGACCTCTGCCATACACAGCTGCTGGCAATCGCTGAGTCATTGTAGCTATAGACCACCTCCCGAGGTATGCAGAAACGGCCGCTCTACCAGCCACGACGGCTCGTGACGTTGCCTCCTTCCTGCTTCAACTCTTTGTTCTACGTCACAGCGCTCCCCGTGAACTCCTGAACGACCGAGGCCACGTCTTTCTCGCCGATGTCAATCAAGAACTTCTCGCTGAATGCCTCGTCATTCATCGCTGTACCACCGCATATCACCCACAAACAAACGGATTGACAGAGCGCTTTAACCGAACTTTTGGCGACATGCTTTTGATGTATGTCGCCTCGGACCACACCAACTGGGACCTCATCCTTCCCTATGTCACGCATGCCTACAACACGGCACCCCAGTCAACGACGGGCTTTTCTCCCTTCTTTCTTCTATATGGCCATGAACCATCATTTCCCATTAACACTATTCTTCCTTACCGTCCCGACTTATCAGAGGGTACACCGGTTTCCAAAGCCTCCCGCTATGCAGAAGAATGTCGGCAACTAGCTCGCTCCCTTACATTGCAAGAACAAGCGCTACAGCAATTTCGTCATGACGACGGGCGCCCCCACCACCAGTTTTCGCCTGATGCCTTCGCTTGGTTGTGGGTGCCTCCTGCTTCAACACCAGGTGTCTCCTCCAAGTTTGTATCTCAATACCATGGACCTCACCGGGTTCCATGCCAAACTTCTCCAGTGAACTATGTTATCGAACATTTGATGCCCCCTACAGACCTGCGACGCCGAGGCCGCGAAGCTGTGCACGTAGATTGGCTCAAGCCGTAGCACGAGCCCTTCGTCCTCACAACGCCTTGAGTCTCCTGTGCAGCTCCGTCTTCAGCGAGGGGGAAGTTGTAAGGAAGAAGCGCCCTGCAGAGTTCCGCAGCCAGATCGCCAGCGCTACTGAAGTGGGGCTCGGGCTAGACGTTGTTCCTGTGTGACTGGCTAAGCCTACGCTGCTGCGTCTTCCTGTAGGCGTCCTTCGTGTCGTCCACAGTCGTGTCGGACTTCTTTGCCATAATACAGACAGACAAACAAACAGATGGATAGATAGATAGACCGCTCCCGGAAAATGTGTCAAGTACCCTGAGAATGCTAATGCACCGAAAAAAGAAAGCGTTGACCTCGTGACATAAATGTAGCTTGGCACAGGGCACAATGTGTTACTCCAGCAGTGCTCTTCTTGGCCTACTAGCAACAGGACACAGGATACAAAACAACACAAGAAAAGGTTTTCCTTTGGGTATTGTTACCTGAATCCTGTGAACCTTGACCAATACTAGAGCCTGACGATCTGACTGTCGGTACTGCAGCCACAGTGCCGGATGGTAAGTGCGCTGCAGTGATCCATAGAAAGGCTTGGTCATCTGCATCTTCTCAAAGTCCACCTGCGAAAACAGGGTCATTGCTATGACACAGCTATGCCACATTTATTTATTTATTTATTTATTGGCTAATTAATTAAAAATACCTCCAGGGCCCAAAAGCAATACAGGAAAGAGTGGTGAAAAAATGGCAAGATGTGCAGCTTAAAAAAAAAAAAAAGACAAGGCATCTTGTAAAGCCATCTTTAACTCGTGATCATATGGGTGGCATCACAAGACACAAGAGCAGAACTTTCTGACATTATTCACCTACAAACCACTGAATCACTCTGAGGAAGCAGTAGTATAAATTAATCGGATGTTAGTAGACATGCCATAGCATGTTTAGTGTCTGTCACAAGAAAGACAGTAGTGCTGGCCCAAAAGACTACTAGTCGACACCCTATAGGCAGTGTTGAAACTTAACACTGGCATCTAGCAGCAGCCTTGCAGTGTGATGTGCCCTCCTGCCATGCTGGCGACACCTCTCACTCTTAAATGTGCCAATTGCATCTTATGAGCACACAGACTCTTTGCCCGAAGGTTATTGTGTTTGATGACTGGCTAACTTGGTTGACAGGCTCTTAGAGGTGATCTCCTGAGAGAGGTGAGGCAGCATTGTTGTTGGGCACTGAGTGCGACACAGCTGGGACTGTAGTAGGCACATTATATGAGCATATACTCAATGCTGATGAAGTTTGCCTGTGGCACAGGTCATCTAAGGAGACTACACGAGTCTTTTGAGGTGGTGATCCTTTGCAGTCTAGCCAACCTAAGCTGCCTCAGAGAGCTAAGGCACGTTTCCCTAGTGAAATGCACCTAACTTTTTATTTTCACAAGCTCACAGCACATGCAATCTGGGACATGCTGACTGAGGTGTTCCCTCATTTTGGCATTCTAGTGAAGATGACCATGGACAATGCATCCTACTTCACAGCAGAGGTGTTTGTGGTTGTGTGTATTGCCTGTTGCATTAAATGCTGCAAGATGACCACGCATGCCCACAAGATAACCTGAAAGAATGGTTTAACTGCAACCTCTAGCCCTCCCTCATGGTGTTTTGCCCAGCAACACACTGATTGGGATGCGTACACCTGAACAGGAGGAGTTTCTTTTTACTGTCACTAGTGAACCGATCAACAAGATACACACCCAGTTGTGATGCCCATGAAAGGTCTTTGCAAGCGAGAGTGAATAGAGTGATGCTATGCATATTTCTATTGAAAATGATCTTGCAAAAATATCCTTATTGTCGTTTCACTACCGGTGAAGTATCGCTATGGCACTTTCAATACAATATCAAGAATTCAGGCTTCCACAGAATGTTCAGTTTGGGTATCACTAATTTCACTTTGTGTTGAACCTCAATGCACTTTCCGCCTTAAGAGGACAAGATTGCACGATTGCTCGGTCAATTCCTGAATCCATTTGACATAGGTTGGCCCACTCACTCATGAGTGCACTCACTCACACTCATTCACACTCATTTCAAAGGCGTCAGTGCGAGAGAGTGTGAGTGGAAGTGAGTGCAAGTGAGTGCCAATGAGTGTGAATGGAGGTGAGTGCGAGTAGAGGTGAGTGAGTGTGAGTGGAGGTGAGCATAACTGAGTGCTTGTGAGTGTGAGTGGAAGTGACTGTGAATGTCGTGGTCTCTCGCTATGCTCATGCCACACATGCTCAGATATTGTGCATGCCGGACAACCACCATGGGTTCGAGCACTCCGAGCTGCCATGAATGCAGAGTGCCGCGCCTGCTCCAGCCTGGTGTGCATGCGCTGCTGCGCCCCGCCGGTCCCAGCTAGGGGGAAGGTGAGAGACCAAGCGCGCAGCAAGGGAGGCCTTAGGCGAAGCTCTCCGGAAGCAACAAAGAACATTTTTTAAGCTGGGGTTTGGCACAAACTTAAGTTTAAACAAGATGTCCGAATCTAAATCTAATTGCAACACAATACATGGTCACTGGTGGCTGCTAACGGCATAACAACAAAGAGCAAAGAACCCAGCAGTACCCTCCTATCTTCAGCGGCACTGACGAACACGGCGTTGATGACTGGCTCTCATCATACGAACGTGTCAGTCTGAACAACAAATGGGATGACATCACGACATTGACCACCGTCCCTTTCTACCTCACCGGAATTGCCCACTTGTGTTTTCGGAACCACGAAAGCGAAGTCCCAAGGTGACGCTGCCCATCCTTCAGCCAATGCCTGCCATCGTGTGCCCGATAGCAGAGAAAATGGAAACAGAAAGAAACAGACGAACAGGTGGGGGCACGATCGGGCGGCGCTGCCTCAGGACATCGAGACGACTGAGGCCCACTGAGGCCGGGACCCCGATGAGCCAAAGTAACCATCGGCAGGCGGCGGACAAAGGGGGCCACCGCCGGCAGAGAGGAACATGAACACACCTTCATAAGCCTGATGTGGTTTCCTTAGACCCCGTCTTGTGTGTGCATACCCAGAGCGCATGCAAGCAGGGCCCAAATCCCACCACAAAGTCAGCCAATTGATGAAGCCCGTTGACCTTCCGGTGGGCAGGACGACAGCTGAGTGATCGAGTTTTACAGCAGAGCTGTACATCGCTAGGGTTAGGTGACGTAGGTGGATAGGTGGATAGGTGACAACCAAATATAAAGTGACTCTCAAATACGATTCAGGCCCAGGTGCTCAATTTGGTGTGCTCATGTTGACTTGGAGAGTCGAATTCAACTCGCTGGCCACAACAACCAGTACACGGCCTTAGTGACATTAGACATTATGAAAGCATATGACAGTGTCGAGCACACCATCTTGATCGACAGACTTGTAAGTGTGAATCTCCCACAACATATAATTGCATGGATTCGTAATTTCCTGAGCGGACATACATTTTATTCCTATCAAAACAATATTTCTTCTCGATGTTACAGAGAGACCAGGGGTGTTCCTCAAGGTGCTGTACTCTCCCCCATTTTTATTTACTATTTTATGGAGTCCCATTCCTACAGCTGGAAAACTTTTCCCGCATGTAAAACGTCTGTGTAGATTGCCAACAGCTTTGGAGCAGCGCACAAATGCCGACAATCGCATCCCCGCTTACGTTCCCCGAGGAGGCATGCAGGAACATAACAGTACAGTTGTTCGACCCGAAACGAACTCACTGGATCACTGAATGCAGCTTTGCAAAAACATAATCACCAAAGAACATTTCTAACACGATGAGATGCTAACACTTCGCTTTCTTTCGTGTCGAAAGCACTGCTTGCTACCAGCATCTTTTGCTTATTCGAGAGGCCAGCTCCTCGCAATCGGCTCGTACATGTAGGGAGCAACGACGAACTCCTCAGACAAACGCAAGCTCCCGAAATTTACCATTACTGTCTCAGCAAAACAACAGCGCCAAACCACCTTGCACCGTGCTTCATGTGTAGCTGCAGAGATCGGTCCGGACGAACACCACTGTTGACGTCACGAGACGCCTGACCAATCACAGGCGGAAACGAGGCGCGCGAGCTGCCCCGAGTCTGCTGCTGCACTTTTCGTCAAAATAAAATCTGTTTGCGCTTTCTTTCGCTCAATTTTGATGCGATATTCCAATTCGGAGGGTTGAAAACCATTACCTATAGTTATTCACTCATTTTTTCTGGAAAACCCTTCAGCTTCCCTTTAAAGGGGCCTGAGGCTGGGTCGCGCATTAAAATAAAGAACATTTTATACCCTTTATAGAGGCTGCATTCCGACACACCCCAACATTAACCTTTGGCAGCCTAGGAGTTCACTGCTTCGAAAGCAGATTCGATGGCAGATCCCAGTATGAAAAATTGCTCAACCCAGTTGGAAATTTCCAATTGGAACGAATTGGATATTTCCAATTGTGCTTTGGGACACTCACTGGAAAAATCCAACAGGTCCTATTGGACCAATTGTTTTTTTTTTAAACACAATTAGACTCAATTGGTCTCTGAACTAGACTCGGGACCAACATGAAAACGGAAAGAAAGAGAAAAAGAAAAGCCTAGATGGGCCCCTAACTTGATGTGACACAGATATACTTGAAACTCCTTTTAAGAAGCACACTCATACATGAACACACTACGGCAATTCTCTTGATTCACATACCCAACACTCACGACTTCACTATGAGAGATGCAAGTCAGGTGCTATATATGTGAGCAGAATTTGGTTGACCAAGTGGTGCCAGTGGTACATGATAAATTGGTAAAATTTCAAGATAAATATTTAATGTGACAGAAAGCTAAACGCTTCTCTCCATTGATCACACTAAAATACAAAGATCTCTTACTTTAAAACTAAGATTATAATTATGCTATTATTATTATAAACTACGTATTCTACTGTTTTGCAAGATTACCCATCGACTTTCAATTGGGTCCATTTGGGACCACTTGCCATACCAAGCTCCAGTGATGTCCAACTGAAACCAATTGGACTTCTCATGATGCCCAATTGGAACTTGGGCCTCCGATGGTGTCCAACTGGAACCAGTTGAGTCCCACTAAAAAATTCAACCAAACTCAATGGTTACATTTTTTTACTGGGATGCGGCAAGATTTCGAACTTATCGGAACACAGCGAATCGCAGTTCCAATGGGAGGTGTGATGACAGGCAAACACCTCTGGCATCTAGGAAACATTCTCTGGAAGCCCAGAAGAGCAGTGCTTGGTCTGTTCACCGCCCATTTAGCAACTGAAATGGTGGTCTCCACTGCGCGGGGTGTAAGAAAGTGGTGTCATGGCACCCAGGAATCAAGCACACTGATCCATCTTCTATGGAGACTGTTGTGACGCAACCTAGCATTAATTTAATTATGCCCCAAAAGCTATTATTGAATCTTACCAGAAGTTGAAGGCAAGAGAATTGCTTTTTGTTCCCGGAATGCCTGGTATTAAGTTGTGAGTTATGTTGCAGTGCAAGCAGACTTTTTTTAAAGCCAAAACGTGCGAGCTTCCAGTACAAGGTCCCATGAACCTTTGAGTAGGCTAACGTTGTGGAGCAACAGACCATATTGCAAATAGCCCTGCATGTAAGGTGCGCAAGTGTAGATGTTGGCGCTACTGGAAGATTGGGCATCTAGATTTTATGTTTCGTGTGGTCATTCAGCGAAAGTTCGACAAGTCGACGACGACGACTCTGGCTCACACAGCAGCAAAAAAACTATTTGTGTTGTCAAGGGACACAAACACGGCATTTACGCATTCGTCTGCATGGAAAGTCAGGCTATCTCGCTTCTGGTTAATACGAAATCATCGGTCACTATTCCAGCAGAAGAACTCCATCGCCATTTTTTCACAAGTACTTGCCCTATGAAGCCTACCTCAGCACAGTTTTTCGACTACTCAAAGTCAAAAATAGGAGTTTAAGGATGCTTTATTGTATCAGCTACATTCCACGACAAAAGTGCTTGCACTAAAGAGTGCTTGCAAGTGTCTGTGGGCACCATTGTTCTGGGCCTAGATGCCACTGCGGCACTACAAATGAAGATTGAAGGTACATCGCTTCAGTGTCTTGCATTGACCCCTAGCACTCCTGTATTGCCATCTGAGCTACGTTCAGAGTACAAAAATCTGTTCGACAAACAGCTTGGACTTGCCAATGGATTCAAATACAGAGTTAAGGATTGCGATGTTCATTTCACCCGTTGCCAGCAAGCTCCGAAGGTTGCCCGTTTCCCGAGCAAGTGTCAGCTGAATTACAGAAACTTGAAGCACAAGACAGACGTTATTAAGCATGTTGATGCCTCTCAGGGGGTTTCTCCAATAATGGTGGTTCGGAAAAAGGATGGATCAGTATGAATTAAGATGCATTGATCTGCTATAATTGTTGATAGCTTTCCACTTCCACAGACAGAAGAGCTGCTGCATAGCTTAGCTGGCGCCCAGCGATTTTCGAAGCTGGATTTAGCGTCTACTTACCACCAAATGGAACTCGACCCTGAGAGTCGTGACCTAACAACCATTATTACGCATGATGGGCTCTTTCATTTTAAGAGAGCTTCGGCTCCATCAGCATTTCAGAAGATGATGCATCTCATACTTAAGAGGAAGCTTTAGCTCAGGCCCACCTCCGACGCGGCCTATTCAAATACGTGTAAAACGCAAAAACGCTTTTCTGAGATAGCCCCTGGACCCCTTTTAATGAAACTTGTTGCATTTGAGAGAGAAAGTTAAATTCTAGTGACTGTTCGAAGTGAAATTTCGATTTAGGGCCTGAATTTCTTTACAGGTATTTTTAAAAATTCGAAAGTTTGAAAAAAAAAAAGAAGCTCGAAGCTTACAGATTAATAGCTCTGCATAAAGAAAAGATATCGCGTTTCTGTAAATGGCATCCATCAGATCGTTGAAAGCGGACAAATTCAGTGTGTCATTTTATATATTACGTGAATTTGTTACATTGTTTACAAGGGTTCTGCAAAAGCTGCATTTCCATATTACAATTTTTTTTGGGATTCATATGTAACATATCAATTTTGCTGCTTTAGATGTACTCTTAGATGCAATTTACCGAATTGTCATATACTTCTTTGCTGAGTTACAGAGTTGTAAACTTGACAGTTTTGTTTTATTCAAATGTTATATTTTTGCCATTTTTTAATAAAGGAATGAGGACTTAAACTGAAAATTGGAAACCAACAGTCACTAGATTTTAAGTCTGTCGTTTAAATGCAACAAACTTCTTCAAGTTGGGTGCAGTGGTTGCCGAGAAAAACGAATTCTCATTTTACATGTATGTATTTAGATAGGAGCACCCGAGCTGATGTTTCCTCTTAAGATGAAAATGTGCACTTTTCTACTGTGGGGTTCTCACCCATGCTCTTGGAACAAAGGAACGACAACACAGCAGTGCAAACAATCGCAAGGGCATTTACTGCACCTTTCATAGATCAATGCCTGCTAGCCGAGTTGCTATCTCTAAAACATGCCGATGGGCGTGCGACAAATCGCGGAAGTCTGACTCACCGCGACCGGATAGCGAGTGAATATGTCCGCCCCATGCTGGATCCCAACGCCTGGTCGTTCGCGCGTACTGTGACATGATGTTATTGATGGTTCGAATGTTATTGATGGTTCTATCTGTTGTCTATGTTGTTGCCAAGCCTTGTGTAATCAAATTCTGTGCACGATGGGAATAATGGTGTACATTTGTGGATATGGTTGATGTTATGTTGATAAGGCTCAACATGTGAGTGAAAGGTCAGGAAAGGGCACGACGCTTGTCCACTTTGCAGCGCACAAAGGTGCTGTGGCAGGGTTTGTCAACTCTCCGACACTGGGCAGAGAAGGCTCTGGAGTCAGTTCGCCAACAGACATGGGTTTATTCACCCAAGATACAGCACGGTGTGAAAGTTGCAGCACTTACGGGCAAAGGCAAGATTGATTGAGTACGCATGCCCGCTGTGCTAGGGCTAACCGAGTATGCGATCTACCATGCACAACAACAAGAAGTCGCGCAAGCAAAGGTCCCATGACACCAACTTGTTGCGTGCCTGTGAGCATATGCTGGAATGATGAAGTGCTCAGCGGAAGAAAGCTCGGGTGGAGAGGGCGTCCGGGGGCTGCCACTTGGGAGGCCAATAGGGCATGTCCTGATGACATTTGCTCGCATGGTGACTTGACCTCAGGAGGGAGAAGCACGGTCTGTGCGGACAATTAGCTCCACCACACTAGCAGTGTCCACCGTGTTGCAGTTATGGCAGCAGTTCCCGGAGAACGGGCTAAGCACAATGTGCGAGCTGGCGGACGAGGTGTGGGAAGGCACCTCGATCCCCACACATTCTAGAGCTTACGCAAGCACCAACAGTTAGGCTGGATGGTTAATTGAGCCGTGCATAAGTAGACCATGTGTCTGATCCACAGATCAGATTTCGCCTATCGCTGTCTTTGCTCGCTACCATTATTGTGTTTTAGGAGCGACTTGTTTTGCTAGGCGCAGGTTCACCCAACAAAGAGTACATATATTTAAGTCACGCTTTTGATAGCATTATTATATACTGTGACAGCAATGTGACAATATGCAACTCCAAGATACGTTTGCTGATAATCCAGTGGCCACCTACCGATGCAAATTTGCATAAAGGTTTTGAAGAGGGCTTGTACAAAAGGCACCATGTGCTAAATGGATACCTAAGTGATAGACAGGATCAAGCAACTTAAATGTTGTTTGTGACGCTGAGTGATAAAGAATGCAGCCATAGTCTATGCATGACTACGCAGAGCTTTTAAAAAGAGATAGACAGTACCTATCTGTTCCCCATGACTGATGAGATAAAATTATAACAAGGTATAGAGTTCTAAAACATTTCATCCTCAACAGTTTTACATGCCGGATGATAGTTAACTTAGCATTGAATATGACATTCAAAAATGTCTGTTCTATTGCAATGATCAAGTTTCTCCCATTTGTTTCGAGTAAACATGACTAAACACAATTTTAACTGGCTGAAATACAATGGCTATAAAAATTTTACTTATTTTCTTGTTGAGGAAACTTGTGTAATTCTGGGTAGCAACATTAAAATGGCATTCATGACCTGCACATAGTCCTTGAGCTCAGCGACCTTGCTGCTGGAGGACCACCGGTACTCGAGCCAGGCAGCCAGCTCCAGGGTCAGAGGCTTCCAGGCCTCATGGATGCGCACCTCCCACTGAGCGGGGGCACTGCACACACTCAGGAAGGCCAGCTCCACCAGAGACTTGCTCACCAAGGAGATGCCAGCCCCATGCAGGGACACAAACAGCTCAAGGTGCGACTGCTCACCATCCACCACCTGCGGTGCATTCACTGCCCATGCTGTGGTGGCTCCCTCATTTTTACACTGAGCAGGACAATGGGCTCATGTACAACTGCTGCAGCTAGCTAAGGTGAATTTATTAAAGCTTGGTCTATTAGCAACTCAACCAGTTAAATTAAACGATCAGCCAAAGGCTGCATTCGATGCACACAGGGATCGATGAAGACTAGCAGAACTGTGTCCAACTGAGGAGAGGTACAGTACCATGATAGCAAACGAAGGCTTCCTTAACCACCTTCACAATGGTTGCCTTCAGTCATTGTCTTAATGAACATGATCAAATGATAAGCTGCTTGCTTGACCTCACATGTTTACAAATCAACAAATTAAACTGAAATCTGTGGTCCAAGTCTTTGCTCAAAGTAACCACACTTCTTTATAAGATGGCTAAAACATGACAGCATGTCAAAATCCAGGCCTGCAAGATGCCACTGACAAGAAAAAGTGTGATATCTATGTCACTGACGTAAACAACAAAAAGTGTGATATGTACGTCAGTGACGTAAACAAAAAACATTCTGCAGGAAAATGTTCAACCTACACTAGCAGTCACCCAAGAAATCCATACAACCTGTCAACAAAGCAACTTGGCAAGCTGATAAATCTGCTGATATCCAGGAATGAGCCAGTCAGAATGATAACCAACCGCCAGTGCAAAGCTGAATCAACAAAGGACCGGATTACACGTCTTTGGTAACCACTCACTTTTCGAGCATTTTTCCAGACTCTCTCATCCTGTGTGAAGAGCAGCACCCTCTGACTCTGGTCAAGGAATGAGATCCAGTAGACAACAACAATGTCCTTGCGAGTCCTCTTGGACAGCGGGCCATGCTCCGACTCGCTGTCATCTGCCACCGTGGAAAGAGTAGATGGCAATTACAGAAGGCTCAAGTTGTCAGCAGTCTTGGTTGTGCATGAGTGAAAAAGGTCATGAATCTTGATTGTGTGTCCCTTAATGCAAAGCTTGCTAGTAAAGGCACCAGTAAACATACCATAGAAACAATGCACTAACCGCAGTATAATGCCCACTAACATGGGGCATGTGGGAAGGAGTGCTTTGTGAACATACCAATATGGATAAATGCAATCATGAAGCCTAGAAAAGGCCCAAGAAAATGCTCTGTGCCCCTGCAATGTGCAATGCACCATCACAGGGAGTATGCTACTGAAACGCTGCTGATCATACGCTAGAGACCGCGTACAGTGTAAATGTGAAGGGTCGTATGGGGCTTCATCCCAAACAATAAAATAAAAAATATTGCAGATAGCCTGTGCATGCGATAGAGTCCTTTCTGGGGTCACTATTTTTATGGCAGCATTCTTGCAAACAGAAATTGTAGGTGAAGAGAACAAAAACACAATACAAAGTTTAATAATACACTTTGACATATGGATATTCCTTGGCTGTAGCCTCATATTTATAGAAGCTTCTTTAGTTCTTCATAACACCAATTAGGAAATTTGCAGGCACAACTTGGAATCAGCAAGTGCAGACAGAGTAAGTGGAGATTATTGGAGAGAGGCCTTCGTTGTACAGTGGACCTAAACATAGGCTAATGATTATGATGATGGCACCGTATGCGAGCTCAAGTTCGAGAAACAAAGAAGCCGGCAGACAAGAGGAGAGCGCGTACATACCCAGTGGGCAGTGGACATACCCAGTGGACATACCCAGTGGACATACCCAGTAAGCAGCCGACCAGCGGCTATGCCACAATGCGAACGCCCCTACTGCAAACCATCGCGAGTGGAGCGCCACCACCGGCAACCATCGTGAGTGGAAATGGGAGAGGCATGGGATCGACAGAACAGGTTACTGCCCGCACAAAGGCGCCAGGGCATATCTCAATCCCCACGAACTGTACATATGAAAATGGATGGCTACACAGTCATCATCATCATCAGCCTAGTTACGCCCACTGCAGGGCAAAGGCCTCTCCCATACTTCTCCAACTACCCCAGTCATGTACTAATTGTGGCCATGTTGTCCCTGCAAATGTCTTAATGTCATCTGCCCACCTAACTTTCTGCCGTCCCCTACTACGCTTCCCTTCCCTTGGAATCCAGTCCGTAACCCTTAATGACCATCGGTTATCTTCCCTCCTCATTACATGTCCGGCCCATGCCCATTTCTTTTTCTTGATTTCAACTAAGATGCCATTTACCCGCGTTTGTTCCCTCACCCAATCTGCTCTCTTTTTATCCCTTAACGTTACACCTATCATTCTTCTTTCCATAGCTCGTTGCGTCGTCCTCAATTTCAGCAGAACCCTTTTCGTAAGCCTCCAGGTTTCTGCCCCGTAGGTGAGTACTGGTAAGACACAGCTGTTATACACTTTCCTCTTGAGGGATAGTGGCAAACTGCTGTTCATGATTTGAGAATGCCTGCCAAACGCACCCCAGCCCATTCTTATTCTTCTGGTTATTTCAGTCTCATGATCCGGATCCGTGGTCACTACCTGCCCTAAGTAGATGTATTCCCTTACCACTTCCAGTGCCTGGCTACCTATCGTAAACTGCTGTTCTCTTCCGAGACTGTTAAACATTACTTTAGTTTTCTGTAGATTAATTTTCAGACCCACCCTTCTGCTTTGCCTCTCCAGGTCAGTGAGCACGCATTGCAATTGGTCTCCTGAGTTACTAAGCAAGGCAATATCATCAGCGAATCGCAAGTTACTAAGGTATTCTCCATTAATTCTTATCCCCACTTCTTCCCAATCCAGGTCTCTGAATACCTCCTGTAAACACGCTGTGAATAGCATTGGATAGGTCGTATATCCCTGCCTGACGCCTTTCTTTATTGGGATTTTGTTGCTTTCTTTATGTAGCACTACGGTGGCTGTGGAGCCGCTATAGATATCTTTCAGTATTTTTACATACGGCTCGTCTACACCCTGATTCCGTAGTGCCTTCATGACTGCTGAGGTTTCGACTGAATCAAATGCTTTTTCGTAATCAATGAAGGCTATATATAAGGGTTGGTTATATTCCGCACATTTCTCTATCACCTGATTGATAGTGTGAATATGGTCTATTGTTGAGTAGCCTTTACAGAATCCTGCCTGGTCCTTTGGTTGACAGAAGTCTAAGGTATTCCTGATTCTATTTGCGATTACCTTAGTATATACTTTGTAGGCAACGGACAGTAAGCTGATCGGTCTATAATTTTTCAAGTCTTTTGGCGTCCCCTTTCTTATGGGTTATGATTGTGTGAGCGTTCTTCCAAGATTCCGGTACGTTCGAGGTCATGAGGCATTATGTATATAGGGCGGCCAATCTTTCTAGGACAGTGTTCCCACCATCCTTCAACAAATCCGCTGTTACCTGATCCTCCCCAGCTGCCTTCCCCCTTTGCATAGCTCCCAAGGCGTTCTTTACCTCTTCCGGTGTTACTTGTGGGATTTCAAGTTCCTCTAGACTATTCTCTCTCACCTTATCGTCGTGGGTGTTACTGGTACTGTATAAATCTCTATAAAACTCTTCAGCCACTTGAACTATCTCATCCATATTAGTAACGATATTGCCGGCTTTGTCTCTTAACGCACACATCTGATTCTTGCCTATTCCTAGTTTCTTCTTCACTGCTTTTAGGCTTCCTCCGTTCCTGAGAGCCTGTTCAATTCTATCCATATTATAGTTCCTTATGTCCGCTGTCTTACGCTTGTTGAAAAACTTAGAAAGTTCTGCCAGTTCTATTCTGGCTGTAGGGTTAGAGGCTTTCATACATTGGCGTTTCTTGATCAGATCTTTCGTCTCCTTCGATAGCTTACTGGTTTCCTGTTTAACGGCATTACCACCTACTTCTATTGCGCACTCCTTAATGATGCCCACAAGATTGTCGTTCATTGCTTCAACACTATGGTCCTCTTCCTGGGTTAAAGCCGAATACCTGTTCTGTAGCTTGATCCGGAATTCCTCTAGTTTCCCTCTTACCGCTAACTCATTGATTGGCTTCTTATGTACCAGTTTCTTCCGTTCCCTCCTCAAGTCAAGGCTAATTCGAGTTCTTACCATCCTATGGTCACTGCAGCGCACCTTGCCGAGCACGTCTACATCTTGTATGATGCCAGGGTTCGCGCAGAGTATGAAGTCGATTTCATTTCTAGTCTCACCATTCGGGCTCCTCCACGTCCACTTTCGGCTGACCCGCTTGCGGAAAAAGGTATTCATTATCCGCATATTATTCTGTTCTGCAAACTCTACTAATAACTCTCCTCTGCTATTCCTAGAGCCTATGCCATATTCCCCCACTGACATGTCTCCGGCCTGCTTCTTGCCTACCAAGACATGCCACCCTCTCGTTAATGCTATAGAATTCCTGTATGTTACCAGCTATGTTCTTATTAATCAGGAATCCGACTCCTAGTTCTCGTCTCTCTGCTAAGCCCCGGTAGCACAGGACGTGCCCGCTTTTTAGCACTGTATATGCTTCTTTTGGCCTGCTAACTTCACTGTGCCCTATTATATCCCATTTACTGCCCTCTAATTCCTCCAATAGCACTGCTAGACTCGCCTCACTAGATAACGTTCTAGCGTTAAATGTTGCCAGGTTCATATTCCAATGGCGGCCTGTCCGGACATGTACATGTATACAACTCAAACAACTCTATAGTTTTTAATAAAATCTGAGAAAAGAATCCGAAATCTGAGCTGTGGCAGCAGTGTGTTCACCACCCCAGAAAACTTCCAGCGATGCATTATTTACATGCATGTTGGCCAAAAAAGGAAGATAGGTACATGTTTTTGATGTTTTAAAATACAGTATAAGAAACATATCCCAAGCTACAAGGTCATGTAAGTGGCGTTAAACAACACTAAACAACAAATGCCATTGTGATTGCAAACAATCACAAGGGCATTCATTACATCTTTCACAGATCAGTGCCTGCTAGCCGAGTTGCTAAACACAAAGCAAGCCGATGGGTGCTCGACAAATTGAGGAAGTCCGACTCACCACGACCAAATAGTGAGCCAATATGTTCGCCCCATGCTGGACACTAACGCCTGGTCGTTCGCACATATGGTCATGCGAACGGTGGCGCTTTCGAACGATCGTATTTGTCCATTCCGGTATAGGCCTCGTGAGAAGGTCTGGCAGAAGCATGGATCAGCACATGTGCGGAATGTCCATGCCGCTTGCTGACCTGAAGCCAAAGAGGAAGAGCCTTCTCCTTTCCGCGCCCAAGTAACCCTGCCGTTAGGTGGCGTTAGTAGAGCAACACTTGTGCCATCTCTCACACTACCCTGCAAGTATAGCAACCGCCATGCGGTTGCTATGCCATGCGGCGAAGCCGGCTTACAGGAGACGGGCGCTATGCGGGAAAACAACATATCAGGGAACGCGTGAGAGTCGCGCATTCTCACATTGAAGACATAAGAAAGGGCTTATATTTTATCTTAAATACATAGATACAAGCATATAGGGTCTCCCACATAACCTTAGCCAAACTTTAAAAATATGCAAGTGCCACGTAGCTGGACAAAACCAAGGTAATGTTTCCCGTCGCTTGGAGATCTTCAGATTATTTTTTAAATTCTGCCTAATTACCTAATTAGTCTGAATTAATTAATCAACTTCTCGAATACTATAATTATATGAAAAATGAGATGAAAAGCTCCTGATACAGTTTTCTGCACCTCAATATGCACTACATAAAAGTGTTTTTCTGACCATGAAAGAAGCCTGCAAATGCATGTGAAATTGCCATGCAACTGGCCACTCAAGACACTCCTTTCATGCTCGGAAAAACACTCTTATGTAGCATGTATTGAGGAACAGAAAGCTGTATTGGGAATTTTTCATGTCACTTTACAATTTGCTCATTGACACCTTTAAATTAATTATAAGAAGTTATAGGTTTGTTAATTAATTAAGACTAATTAATTAAGTTTTGGAATTATGCAACATATCCGAACAGCAAACATCCGATGCTGTCACAACTACAACTAACTTGTACAGTGTTACTGACCTGTTGTCCAACATTTCAGCTAGGTGTGATAGCGCTGAAAATCGGATGCGACGCTCTAGCCTTCTGTTTTTTTTTTTTGGAATTGAAGATGCCTTTAACGAAGACTGGGTTGCATCTGAACAAAAAATAATAAAGTTCTGCCTAGAGAAACTTCAAATTACTGTGACAAAAAACCAATTTGAATGCATTCATGGACTAGGCCGGCACAGTGACAATAAATGCAGGCCAATAATAGCAAAATTACCTTTCTTTAAGGACAAAGAAAACATTCTGATGTCAGCACGCATACTCAAAGGATCGTAGGATCGAAGCCAAGCAAAGAGCGCAAAGAACTTCTTTCTTTGATAAAATCACTTCACAAGAATGTTGATGCAAAGCACAATGAAATTATGGCATCTCTAAACGCTGTCAAAGAAGCGCAGAATTCACTTGAGGAAAAAATTTGCGACATTCACAACAGGCTTTCTCTGGTAGAAGACACTATGCACTTGACTGGAGAAAACGCGAGCTTGGGCGTGTCACCGCAACTGGCAACTTTAACCGAACGTCTTAACGAGCTTGAAGATCACTCCCGCCGAGATTATCTTATATTACATGGCATTGAAGACAGTGTTGCTGAAACATGGGCCCAGTGTGAAGAAAAGGTTTGTAAAATCCTTAACGCAGCGTTAAAGCTTAACCTGGGTACCGATGATGAACGCATATCTCGTGCTCACAGGCTGGGGAAATTCACACCGGGTAAGTGCCGACCTGTCATAATGAAACTTGCGTCTTCCAAGTTACGCGAGGGCATTCTGGCCGCAAGAGCCAAACTGAGGGCTTGTGACGTGTCGGTTAATGAAGACTTCAGCAAGGCTACAAGAAGTGTGCGCAAAAAAGCTTTTTGAATACGGACAAGCTGGTAAGGAGCAGTTCACGGTACGTTACAACAAACTATATATACATAAAAAGTGCTTTGTCTACTCACGAGCAACCGATAGTATTTGTGAACTAGAATCTGGTAGCGGCGCAATTTCAAACGAGTTCTCGTCCGCTTCTACGTCTGCAGGTCGTGCCACTTCCTTGTCCTAACACAACAAACGTTACGCCCCCTGTTCCACGAAACATATCCTTGCTGTTTTCAAATGTGCGAAGCATAACCAATAAGAGAGACACTTTATCGGCTATCATTGGCTCACACTCTGCTGACGTTGTGGCGCTTACAGAAACGTGGCTTTCTCCCGAAGTAGCCAGGAGTGAACTACTTGACTGCGATAAAAAATACACCATCTATCGATGTGATCGTCACACCGGAAAAGGGGGAGATGTTCTTATAGCTGTAGCCGATAACCTAGCGTCACATATGATACCACTGAATTCTTCCTTAGAGCTTGTTTGTGCGAACATCCCTTTCCATCATCAAAGCGCTCTTTTTTGTGTGTGTTACAGGCCACCCAACGCGACACCTGATTTTTGTGAATTATTGCATGACGTGTTGAACTCATTAGTTCTACAATTCCAGCGTGCTCCTTTGTTTCAGTTAGGAGACTTTAACTTTCCTAAGATTCGTTGGTAAGGTACCAGCCCTACGAACACTGAGACGACCATTGAGAATAAAGTATTTGTTAATTTATGTTCAGATTTCAATTTCACCCAACTAGTCACCAAACCAACAAGAGTAGGCCTTACGTCTGCTAACGTGTTGGATTTGATCCTTACCACGACACCAAACTTAGTCCACTAACTGACTTATTTTCCTGGTGTTAGCGACCATTGCTGCCTTGCATTTAACTTAAACGTCGACATTACACCCCGAACTACAATTACCAAGACTATAAGAAACTACAAGAAAGGAGACTATACAGCAATAAATAAGGAACTGGAACAGTTCATTGATAATTATATGCCTGGCTTTTATGACAGGTCAATCGAACAGAATTGGAGCCTCTTTAGAAACAAAGTCGCTTCATTGATCGACAGGCACGTACCACTACAAGTTATATCCAAAAAGCAGCGAGCGCCATGGTATACAACAAACCTCAAAAGGCTTCTTAATAAGAAAAAGCGCCTCTTCCGTTCTGCAAAGCTCGGCAGCAGTGCTTGTCGTTGGCATGCTTATCGCAAAGCTCTTTCCGCATATCGCTCTTCCATCAAAACTGCGAGGAGTGACTGTCAACATTACGCTTCCCTCGCTATTGTCTGCTGACCCATCCAAGTTTTGGAAAAGCGTTAAACCAATGAAGGACACTGTAATAACACTTACTGATTCCGATGGGCGTGCACTGCGCAACGAAGAATGCTGTTCCATTCTTAACGACGTTTTTTTGCAATGTTTTTCCGATTCACGAGCAATCTCAGTGCCGCAGCTATGCGACAGCAGGTTTTTTCCAATGGACTTTTCGTGATTGAATTTGAAGGAGTCATTAACTTAATCCGGAATCTTAGGCTGTCGTCTGCCTGCGGAACTGATGAGATAAACGCAAAATTTCTGAAAAACACTGAAGTGTACTCTTCCATAATATTGTCACACATTTTCATGCAGTCTCTCCAGTGCTCTACTTTGCCGACTGATTGGAAGGTGGGGAAGGTGATTCCCATCTTTAAATCCGGTAACCAACACTCTGCCTTAAACTACCGACCAATTTCTTTAACAAGTATCCCCTGTAAAATGCTTGAGCATGTAATCTATTCTAACCTTATAACATTTCTTGAAACCAACTCATTCTTCAGCAGGTTCCAACACGGCTTTCGTAAGCACCACTCGTGCAAAACTCAGCTTCTGTCTTTTTACGCATGATGTCATCTTAGCACTAGATAATAGAATTCCGGTTGATTGCATGTTTCTAGACTTCGCAAAAGCTTTTGATAAAGTTTCGCACCAATTATTACTACTGAAGCTCAGCACACTGAACATCGACCCCAATATTCTCAAATGGATAGAATGCTTTCTGACTAACCGCACGCAATACGAAACCGCTAATGATTGTTCCTCAAATTCCTGCGCAGTTAAATCTGGCGTTCCGCAAGGCTCAGTTTTAGGTCCTTTGCTCTTTTTAATATATATCAATGACCTTCCGCGTAACATCACGTCATCCATAAAACTCTTTGCAGACGACTGTGTCATGTACCGTAGAATAACTAATGAAAACGACAACTACCTTCTTCAAGCTGATCTTAATCGCGTCTCTGACTGGTGTAATACTTGGCTAATGACCCTTAACGTAAATAAATGTAAAAGTATGGCAATGTCGCTTTCTAAAATTTCTGAACCTTTTACGTACGCCTTGAACGGAGCTAAATTAGAGCAGGTTAGTACTTACAAATATCTTGGTGTTTACATATCGAACGATTTATCATGGCACTCTCACATTAACTACATTACTAACAATGCTTGTCGTACGCTTGGTTACCTTCGCCGCAACTTTCGCCAAGCACCAGCACACCTTAAACTACAGCTATATCAAACATTAATCCGTCCAAAGCTCGAGTACGCTTCAGCCGTCTGGGATCCAGCTCAATCAACGCTAATTGACACGTTAGAATCGGTCCAGAACCGTTCAGCCCGATTTATACTTAATAATTTTGCTCGAACTGCCAGTGTCACCTTGATGAAATCCACTCTTAACCTTCCAGACCAGGTGATGAGAAGAACTATTTCACGCCTCTTGCTTTTTCATAAAATTTTCTTTCATAATCAAGTACTTCGACAGGACCTCATCTCAGAACCTCCTTACTTTTCATCACGTGTTGACCACCCAAATAAAGTAGCCGTCCCTTTGTGCTGCACTAATCTCTCCTTACATTCTTTTCTTCCGAAGACAAGTAGAGAGTGGAATCACCTTCCCCCCTCCATCGCTGCCACTGAAGACCAAGCGTTGTTCGTCTGCAGTTACTCAACACTTACTGGTGTAGCTGCAAACTGTTGTTTTTTTCCTGTAAATTCCTTTTATTGTTTTGTTTTGTATTTGCATTGTACCCATCCCCTCTGTAACGCCCTCTGGGTCTTGAGGGTATACTAATAAATAAATAAATAAATTATGAGATTTTACGTGCCAAAACCACAATTTGATTATGAGGCACAATGTAGTGGGGGACTCCAGAATAATTTAGACCAACAGGGGTTCTTTAACGTTCACCTAAATATAAGTACATGGGTGTTACGCATTTCGCACCCATTAAAATGCGGCCGCGATGGCAGAGATTCAAGCCTGTGACCTCGTGCTTAGCAGCCAAACACCATAGCCACTAAGCAATCCTGGCAGGTCGTGTTGATATTATGATACTTGTATTGCGAATAGTGGTTTTAACCTGTAATATCAGGAGAATTTAAATTAGATAATCTCTATGGTTATCTATTGGACCACTGTCACAGCTATGTCACAAACTTCTATCTTTGAATACTACTATCATAAAGTACCATGAACACACAAGATATTGGAAGCTATACTCTTCTGTTGTTTCACATGTGCTGCTTCACAAAAAAATGCATTTGGCTGTCAGTGCCGCAATTATTCTGATGCTCTGTGCCATCATGCTGACAGTTTCCTTTGCATCCAGTTCAAGCACATTTACTCACGGCTTACATTCTGATAACAGTAACTGAGAACCACTAGCACATGAAACATTTTAGACATTGATGGACCTGCTTGACACCATTTGCTGTTAAAATGTAGTTTCAGCATAACACATGCAATTTGTGCAGCATTTGCACTGCAGTTGTAATTGAGCCACCTACAATACAGAATGTCTCAAAAATGATTTGTTCTAAACTCACCATCTGTGCTGCTCTGGTCAATCGACACCTTCTTAGTTGTTTTGTTGGTTTCCTTGACTGCAGGGCGAAGCGATCGAAATGAAACTTTTTCTTTGCCGAAACCATCCTGCAACACAGTTGACATGTCCATTTTACATGTTCTTCAAGGGCCCTTAAAATACCAGAAAATATCAGCCCATTTAATTAAACATATATAACAGGCAAACATGTACTAATTATGTTCACATGAAGTCATTTACCACTACACTATTGGAGTCTGACTGGGAACAGCGCCCATGTCTGTTGTTTCATTGCTCAACCACATATATTTTGCACAGTTTTTTGTAAAGATGAAACCACACCAACCCACCCATTCTCAGTTTTGATGAACACCAAAAGGTCTGAATAACTGAGCATCTGAAAAAGTTCTGCCAGAAAAGCATTAACTTTACTTCGTGTGGCCAAAGCTGCCTTGCTGTACACGCCCCTAGGGGCTTGTAAGGGTGCCATCAAAAGCCCCAGAGTGGTGGATTTTGCAGTGGGTGAGCCGGTCCTGAGGTCGGCCAGAGAGACCTTGATCACCTACCCCAAGATTACATTATATTATAGAAAAAACAGAAAAACGTTCCCAATGCCAGACAAAACCTTAATAAACCTCAACAAGTGGCATGGCGGAAGCTACAAATTAACGCCTTCCCCAACTCCTATATATACTCCAAGGCCTACCCAGGAGTCTACACCCCCAAATGTAAGCTCTGCGGGGTCACAGAGGCAGACTTAAATTGCATTTTATTCAAATGTGACAATCGAAAACCGAAAAGAGAATGGCAACTCTTTAACGAGCAGGAGTCGGAGGATGCGGTGTCTAGCTCGGACCCAGCGGTTCAACGTCTGTAGGCCATCAGCTGGGCTTTGGAAGTGGTCGACAGACAGGGCCTCACAATCATAACAGGTGGCACTCGAGGAACTGATCGGACGGCCACCTCACGCACCCTGGAAGCCCACTAAAGTCAACCAAATCCTTTCTGTTGACGAAATAAAGTTGTTACTACCACCTGAAACCAGGGACGAAAGGAGCAGCATCCAGCCCTTTCACAAAGGGTGGCAGACATATGGGGCTGTAATGTTTTGCTTGTGCGTGTGCTGTGGTGACAGTGTACAGAAACAAAAGGCATTGTATACAGTGGTGGAACAGCCATTTCACCTTTTCGCACAGGTCCTGGCGCAGGCAAAAAGCCGGTTTGGTGCAGCAGCTAGTACTTTTGGTGCAGGGTCCAACGCACGTGTGGTTACCATATACCATGCAAATGTTAACTGATATAGTCGATATGTTGTAGAGATGGTTTTGCGCGAGGCTTAACCTGCAAGCACGCTCAGGAAAGGACGCAAGGACGAAAGGACAAAGGCCGGGTTCGTCAATGCGGCACAGAGAAGGCACCACAGATATCATATACAGATGCGCGTTTATTAACCCAGGATGCAATGCAGTGCGACAGTCACAGCTTATGGCCAAAGGCTTACTGCAAGACCAATCGAGTACACGCACCTGCACTGAACGTGACATTATGCAATGTACAGTCGAACTTCGATATATAGAACAGCACGGCATCACGAAATAGTTCGATATAGCCAGAATTTGACATAGAAAACCACGTAAGAAACACGTCAAAAACTTCTGCAAATCAATCAATGAACCAAGGGCGCGATCGGGGATCATTGTTTGGAGCGTGCGTTCGGTTGGGCCACGTACAAATGGCCTTGGTCGCACTGACTACATCAGCCTTGAGCGCCTGGTCGATTGCGCCGCATGCAATTAGTCTAGGCTGCACCGCCTTTGTCAGCCATGTGAAGTTGGCGCGGCCTAGGCTAATTGTGCGTGGCGCAACCGAATGCGTGCTCCAAACAACAATCCCCTATCGCGCCCCAATCGAGGCACAGTAAATACTCACTTGAAGTTTTACACAAAGTATCATTTATTTGGCTGAAAGTACTGC
This sequence comes from Dermacentor andersoni, assembly GCF_023375885.2. Classification (NCBI taxonomy): domain Eukaryota; kingdom Metazoa; phylum Arthropoda; class Arachnida; order Ixodida; family Ixodidae; genus Dermacentor; species Dermacentor andersoni. The sequence continues at coordinate 944,514 of NC_092819.1, forward strand.
AGCAGTGTAGCATGCTTCTTATTGGCAGCCGCGTGCTTAAACACGGAGCCCACAACATAGTCTAATGATCCACAACCGATAGGCTGGTGCCCTCTATTGCACTGCAGTAGCGGCACAGAATGGCCAAAGCAGCTACAGTCTCAGTTGAAGTCGGGAGCGGGGCAACATCAGCACTTGCAGGATCAACCTCGGCTGCGTCTCTGTTTGGCCGCTACTCCTGCTGCGATCTCCACGTCCGTCAATCGAAGCATTTTGAAACACTGTCAATAACAAAGTATTAAGTGGCATATGCCAAGGCGTCTATGAGTGAGCCAGTGAGTGCGCGCTGTCGCGTGTCTTTATGGATGCAAACTGCCAGTCCTCGCGAGGGGTGGTAGGCGCAGAACGCTGCAACAAGGAGGAGTCAGTGCGACAAATGCAATGCCAACGTCGTACAATGCGTCCTTGACGTTGTCGAACTAGCCAAGCCACTGCATGTGTACGCCGCTACTTTCAAATGGCACCCTTGGAGCAATCGATGTGTGCGCCTATAGTGTGCAGCAGTCGGGGACGCCCATCGTGCCACCGCTATCTTCGAGGATGTTGCGGCAAAGCTCACCGCCTGTCAACAGAGCATATGTGGTCAGCGGTGGCAGAGTTCGATATATAGAGGTGTGACTGTATTCATGTCATGCCATGCACATTAGGGAGTTTTCAAGTAGGGGCCGCACAGATTTTGTGATAGCAAAAAAAGTCAGCACCACTGCACATGCCCAAGACGCAAATATGGTCTTGCATTTGCATCGGCGAGGCCATTTCACAGAAATAGCGCAGCAACCCATGCTTGATACAAAAGTTTTGCATCAACGAACATGGCGGCACCCGTCAAAATGCCCGCTCTCGCAGTGGACCACATTCGACCTGATTAGTTAATACCACTCTAAACTATCCACCATGTTTGATTCTTATCGCAGCAGCACTTTTACAAAACCACGGTATTACCCACAGACATAAAAAGAAGCTTACCTCTAACCCTAGAATGTGACATCCTCCTTTGGCAAACTGTGAGGTATTACACGTGGCACCAAAATAAAGTGCCAGTGGCACAGTGACACTACATTGTACGTTGTTACGTTTTGCCTACGACGCGTGGTATAGCCGGTGCGGATGCAATGGACGCCGGGGCTTCGTTCAAAGCGGCGGACATTTTGGCCCGTTCAGCGCCGCCGATACGCCTCCCCGCCAAGCGCGTCCAGGCATGTTTCAATGCCACGTGTCTTCAAGTGTGCGTGTGTGTGTGTGTGCATGTTGGTGCCCACGCTTGTCAAAGCCGGCAGCCGGGGAGAGGAGCTCCCCAAGTGTGGCGAGGAGGTCTGACCGGCGCCGGCCCGGCGGATGCGTCACTACACTCGTCTCAACCTGTCTCTCAGCGTGCCCGTGCCCCGTCACGTGCGCCTCTATTGAGGCGTTCCTTCTTGCCCTCAACTCCGAGAGTATAAGAGCAGCTGCCCCCGGACGCCAAAAGAGAGGCTCCGATTTCTTCCGTTGAGTAGCGTGCTCTCCCGTCTCTCCACTTCGGTCGACCTGACCGGCCGCTCTTTTGTGATGCTAGAATAAACAAGTTGTTCTGTTAGCAGTCGACTCATGCTTTGCCAGGACCTTCGGATGCTTCCAGTTGTGCCCCAGGCCGCCAGGCCAATGCTACCCTTGGGGCTTGCGACCCATCTGCAACAACTCGTGCCAGCGGTGCATTTGCAACAACGGGTGTCAGCGCTGAGATTGCAACAACGTCCGTCAGAAAAAAATTTGCTAATGACGAACCGGACAACTTTGATGCGCCCATAGAATTTCTCACTGTATAGTTAGAAATTCTATGCATGGGCCTCTGCTTCCTTCTATGTTGATGACGATACATATTATGCTCTTGGTTTTGATTTCAGTTTTGCTAGCTGTGAAGCATCGACGGAAGGAGGGTTTCGCTCTTATACATGCTTTGGCGCAGGCTCGGCACAATTAGTGCAGCTGTTCCACCACTGTGCATATATCAGTGACCAATGAAACAGTATCCAATGAGACGGTCTGTGACGTTGATGATAACTGGAGGGTGCCACCACGTCGGTCAATAAAAAGCATAGAGTTTCTAAATAAATACCGATATGAAACTCTATGATAACAAAGCACGCATGACTGGGCTATTCAGCGCGTGGTATGCCCTCGACTGACGTGTTGTTTTTCACTCATGGCCGGGAAATGTTCCCAGCCCGGATTATCACAACTGGCGACGAGCGATAAACCACAGTCACGTCTGCGTTGTCCGCCCCCCTGTATCGGCCATGTCTGTTATTGGAAAGGTGGAACCATTCGGCGCGGGTATGTCGGATTGGACCGAGTATCGTGAACGGGTGGAACTGTACTTTGCAGTGAACGACATTGCTGAGGCGAAGAAGACTGCTGTGTTTCTGACGTGCTGTGGATCATAAACGTACTCGCTGCTGCAGAGCCTGCTAGCCCCTACAAAGCCTGCCGACACCACCTTGGCTGCAATTTTCAATGCTCTGAACAAACACTACTCGCCAAAGGTAACGGAGGTTGTGGCCAGTTTCAAGTTTTTTTTCTCGACACCAGCGGGACAGAGAGTCAGTTAGCGACTTCATCACATCACTAAAGAAGCTTGCCGATGACTGCAAGTTCGCATCGTTTCGTGAGCAGCATTAACAATGTCACAATGCAGACTCGGCTGCTGGAAACTACAGATTTGGAGTTTGAGATCGCAAAAGATACCATCATTGCCATGGAGGCTGCACAGAAAGATTCCCGTGCATTCTGCACTCAGCTACCCCAAGCGACACCAGTACAATCCAAGGAGTCTGCGAATGTTGTGAAAACCAAGCAGCAGGCAAGTGGGCCTTGTTTCCGCTGTGGGGCGCAGCATCCGGCACCCCAATGCCATCACCTGAGCAGCGTTTGCTCCAAGTGCAAGCAGAGAGGTCATCTGGCCAGAGTATGCCGGTCAAGCATGTCACAGACTGCAAAAGCAAGGTTCCGAAACCTGTCCACAACCTGGACGACGAGCTGGCGACGACGGAATACAGGCCGGAGAAGGAGGGAGCATACAACCTATGGACGCTTCAAGCGGCCGGGCCAGAGCCAATGCGTGTTGAAGTTTTTAACAATGGGTGACATTGGACATGGAGCTAGATACCGGCGCCAGTGCGTCAACTATCAGCGAGAGGAAGTTTACACAGCTGTTTCCCTCGGCTAGACTGGAGACATCAGAGGTCCACCTCAGAGGATTTTTTGGCGACACGAAGCCAGTGGTAGGTAATTTTGTGGCAACCGTGAAGCTCGGTGAGAGCGAATGTGTGCTGCCTTTGTTCGTCGTGAATGGCCCGTGCCCAACGTTGTTCGGAAGAAGTTGGATGAAAGAATTCTCGGAGGGACTGGGCACCCTTGACGGTGTGACCGCCCAGATTATCATGCAAGAGGGTGCTAAGCCACGATTTTTTAAGCCGCGGGTCGTCCCGTTTGTGCTACGAGAAAGAGTTGCCGAGGAGTTGCAGAGGATGGAGCGTGAGGGAGTCATCCGCCCTGTAAAGACGTCCGAATGGGCCATGCCCATCCTTCCTGTAGTAAAGTGGGATGGCCGCATTCGTCTGTGCGGCGACTTCAAGATGACAGTCAACCCAGTGATGGTGCTGGGGTCGTACCCAATCCCTCGCATCGAGGAGCTGTTTGCAAGGGTAATGGGGGGCGCTAAGTTTAAAAAGCTCGACCTGAGACATGCGTATCAGCAGGTTAAGCTGCACGAAGACTCTAAAAAATTTGTCACTATCAACACCCCGAAGGGCTTGTACCAGTTCACCCGATTTCCGTCTGGGGTGTTGTCAGCCCCGGCTTTATTTCAATGCGAGATGGAGAACCTTCTGCACAATCTTGACCATGTCATGGTATACTTTGACGATATACTGGTGACTGGCGCCAATGACAGCGACCATTGGGCTAATGTGTGCCGAGTCATGGAGTGACTGAGGAGAGCCGGGCTGCGGCTGAAGCTTTCTAAATGCGAGCTCTTGGTATCTAAGGTGGAGTATCTAGGGCACGTCATCAGTGCAGCCGGTCTTCAACCGAACCCAACCAAGACTGAAGCCGTGCTGGCAGCACCAGTGCCTCAGAATGTGAAGGAGCTACAGAGCTACTTGGGCCTGATCAACTTTTATAGACGGTTCATGCCGAATCTGTCTAGTGTGTTGCACTCCCTGAACCGCTTGCTGGGGAGAGGGGCCCGGTGGTGCTGGACGTCTGAGGAGGAGCAAGCTTTCCACAAAAGCAAGGAGCTGCTGACGTCCGCTAGAGTTTTAGCACATTTTGACCCTGCAAGGCCGACTGTGCTGATCACAGATGCCTCCCCTTATGGGCTGGGGGCAGTCTTGGCACAGCGTGAGACGTCGGGGAAGAGTGTCCCATTGCTTTTGCGTCTAGAAGTCTGGTGGCTGCAGAAAATAACTACAGCCAGTTGGACAAGGAAGCGTTAGCGCTTGTGTTTGGGGTCACGAAGTTCAGACAGTACTTGTGGGGTCATCCGTTCGAAACTGTCACTGACCACAAGCCACTACTAGGTTTGCTCGCAGCAGACAGACCTGTCCCAGAGTCCTGCTCTCCCAGGGTGCTACGATGGGCCGTGCTGTTGTCTGGGTACCGATATACACTAAGCTACAGGTCTGGTAGCCACATAGCACATGCGGACGGACTTATGTCGCCTACCACTTCCCACAATAGAGTTTCCCATGGACTGCCCTGCTGATGTCTTCATGCTGGCGGGAGTATACCCGCGAACGCTGTCGTCAGCTGCTGTTGCTGACGCCACTGCTCGAGATCCAGTGGTTTCGCGAGTGAGGGAAGCCTTGTGGACTGGCCACCAGACCTGAGGGGAAACCCTATAAAATGCGGTTCCGCGAGATGAGTGTGCAAGGGAACTGCGTACTCTGGGGCAACCGTGTGTTGGTCCATGTGTCACTCCAGGGCGACACAGACTGCTTCATAAGAGCCATCCAGGGATATCCAAGATGAAAGCTGTAGCGCGGAGCCATGTATGGTGGCCTTCAATGGATGACAATATCGTTGCTGCCATCCAGGGGTGCCCAACGTGCCAGGAGCAGCAGCGAGCGTGACGGCCAATACCCGTCATGCCCTGGCCATTCCCGGACAGACCCTGGGCAGGACTTCATGTGGACTATGCTGGGCCATACCGGAACACTTATGTTTTTATTGCAGTGGATGCATTTTCTAAATGGATTGAGGTGTTCCCAGTTTCTTCGCCATCTGCAGAAGCCACCATTACGTGCTTGAGAGTCATGTTCGCAAACCAGGGGTTACCTGACATTGTGGTGTCCGACAATGGTCCAGCATTTATTAGTGACGTGTATGCAACATTCTTGAAGAAGAATGGGGTGAGACGGATGCTGGTAGCGCCGTACCATCCAGCGTCTAATGGCGCTGTAGAATGTGCCATTCAGACTGTAAAGCAGAAGTTGCAGAAGGCTGGTCCTGGGGACCTTCGGGCACAAATTGCACGCTTCTTGCAGACTTATCGATCGACACCACATGAAGTCACGGGATGCAGTCCCGCAGAGCTACTGCTGGGACGAAAAATGAAGACTGCAATTGACCTGCCTCGACCGGATCCAAGGGCCACCGTACAGCAAAAACAGCTCAAGCAGAAGATGCAACCAGCGAGTGAAACCTCGGATTCAGGGACTGCTTGGAGATCAGGTATTCGCCAGAAACTTTCGGCCAGGGCCTGCATGGGTGCCGGCTGTAGTCACAGCTCACGGAGCATTTTCATCGGGCCTCCAACTGGCAGACGGACGACGATGGGCACGCCATTATGATCATCTCCGGCAGGCGAACTCGCTACCTCAGGCTGAGTATAGCCAACCGTCCAAGCACAGACACAGACCCTGACGCTCCTGGGCCCAGTCCTGACATATCCAAGCCGGCAGGGCAGGTTGTGGCACCTGACTTGTCAGACCAGAGTTCTGGAATCTCCTGTCCAGGGGCATCAACTGAGGAACCAAGGCAGCCAAGGGCTGCAGAAGGTGCAGTGTCCCCTCGTCAAACACCTGTCACCACGCCTCCCCAACGGGGCACCAGGGTTCGTTGGCCTGCACAGCGCTACTCCCCATAACTCAAGTGCTGCCATTGTTACACTTAATCACCTTAAAATTGTTTGGGTTTTTTATTTAACTTAGGGTGGGAGGCATTTGAGATTATTGATCACTGGAGGGTGCCACCACATCAGTCAATAAGAAGGCACGCATGACTGGGCTAGTCAGTGCATGGTATGCCCTCGACTGGCATGTTGTCCTTCACTCGTGACCGGGAGATGTTCCCAGCCCGGATTATCACAGGTCATTGGGATGACCCAGCCCACATAGACTTGCTTTATCCAGACAAGCGTGACAAAGCGTGGCTGTTAAGTGTAGCTGAACACTATTTAGCCACTGCAATGAATTTAGCCAATGCATGGTGCCGCCACAGTGCATGCCACAACAACACAGCCAATAATTAGAGTAGAGGTGCCCCTCACTTTTCTTTCTTGTTTTTCTTTTTTTTTTTTGCTTGCACATGTGCTGCTGCAAATCATGGCATCGCACAAGCAGTCATAGCTGTGCAGTGTGTCACCTTTCCTCTTTATTTTTTTAAGACACATGTGCTGTTAACGCTCCCGAACAGCACGGACCAATTTTTGTCGAGGAGGTTCCGTAAGCAGTTTGAGGTTGCCGTTACAAATAGCACAGCAGCGTTCACGTTTCTTTCTTCCTTCAGTTAAATTACTTTTCTGAATTTGGAAAGCACAGAAAGGAATTGGAAAGTGGGTTCAAGTTTAGGAACAGAAAAAAAACTAGCATCTACTCAAAACTAGTGCAAAACTACAAGGCAATAGTGTACAGCTTTCTCAGTTTTGCAGTTCAAGAAAAATTTGTCTTGGTGCTGGGATCTCATTTGGTGAGACCAGCCTCTTTCCAGGACAGTCATTCTACCATGTGAGACAACCAGGAGGCTAGCAGATGCCCCAGTGCAAGGCTGAATTATTTGACAACTCGAAGCACAGAAACACTGACAGACCTGCCAACCTTAAAATTCGAAACACATTACAATGGAAGGCAAGAAATATAAAAATTCTTTGAAAGATACTAAAAATTATTTCTTTATTCAATACGTTTGCTGTTTATTAAACACTCATAGACATTGTTCTGTAGGGATGCTGTGAACAGGCACTCTGCTCTATATAGTCGCAGCAACAATTTCCTGTGCCACAGAGAGAGAGAATTAATAAAGGGAAAGTGAGACATCCACCCAAATGTAGCTAAGTGCTGAAAAAGAAACCCATACGGGTTCCTTGAAAGAAAAGCTTCGCAGTTGAAGAAAAATTGAAAGTTGAAAAAGTCCTGGTCCAGGACTCGAACCAGGGACCACTGCCTTTCCGGGGCAGCCGCTCTACCATCTGAGCTAACCAGTTAGCTAGCAGATAGCAGGCGAAGTCGAATTTATCAACAACTCAGAAGCAAAGGCAATAGTTTGGCATAATAGTTCTGCAGAAACCCGCAAGGTGTAGAGAAGTAATTAATAAAGGGAAAGTGAGACGTCCACCCAAAAGTAGCTAAGTGCTACAAAGGAAACCCATCTGGGTTTCTCAAAAGAAAAGCTTTGGAGTTGAAGGAAAATTCGTCATCCGGGACTTGAACCCGGGACCATAGCCTTTCCGGGGCAGCCGCTCTACCACCTGAGCTAACCAGGCGGCTCGCAGATGGCAGGCAAAGTTGAATTTTAACAACTCAGAAGCAAAGGCAAGAGTTTGACGTAACAGTTCTGCGGAGACCCGCAAGGTGGAGAGACAAGCAGAAATGCCTATGAAATTTATTACTGCAATATTCACGTAATGACAGTTAAAAGATTTGGTTGCTGTTATACATTGTTTCTATCAGATGATGTCACTGCCGCACGAGTGCGACTACTGAATAAATGTGTCTGAGAAATTTGCCTTTTGTCGTTGCCCTAAATTATGTGCCAATGAAAGATCATAAAATATTTGTGTCAATGTGACAACCACAAACAATCACTAAACATCAGGCATTTTCGTAAAAGCTGGCAGGTATGCACTGGGTATAGCAAATCACTTCTGCAGAATTCTGCTAAGTGGAGAAATTTTTACGAAAAAAGAAAGTGTTGTCCACCTTTTTTCTTTCATGAAAATTCCTCAATTTCACTGCAGGATTTGCTGCATCTAGGGGTCAAGTTCAATTAGGCCATTCAGAAAATCCAACTTGGAAAACCCTAAGCCAGAGCTGCAAAGACATGCCACAATTCTGATATAGGTGTTTCTGATTCAGTGGTTCGTGACCTGGGCGCCAATAAATGGTGCCCAGGCCAAAGACATGAGAGATTACCACACACACAAAAAAGGAGCCACAGAGGAATGAAGGAGCCTGGAGGTGCACTCAGCTCACCTGTTGTATGTGTGCAATGAATCCTGGCTTTTTCCTGTTGTAAATATTCCACATGAGCGTTCTTTCTAGAGTTGGGTCGTCCCAGGTGTACAACACCGACTGGTATGGACTCAGCAGTGTCACCTGACCCAAGCCCCTAAAAAAGGTGAGAAAAACGTCTAAGGGATTTCCAGAGGCATGTCTACCAGCAAAAAATGCCTCCATTGAAGTGCGTTCTATCAAAAATAAATTGGCGGATCTCACGCATAAGTGGGAGTTGGGGATAAATCAAGCTTTCGTTAATGTTCATGGGAAAGGTTAAAGCAAATGTTATGCAAATGTAGTGCTACTGAAACACATGCAGTGTCATTTTTATGTAAATATAACATGCTCAAGCAAACGTAACCCAATGATGGACATTCAGTGCGATTTTTATGCAAATATAGTGTGGTCAAGCAAATGTAACACAATGATGTAACTGTTTCTAAGTGGGGGTGGCATCCATATCAACACGACATGAGTGCATGTTAAAGGGGCCCTCAACCACCCTGTGGTCTTGGTGAAAAACCACTTTCCACGGATGGTACACGATGCTGTGAGTAACTCAGCCACAATTTGCAGTCGTGTGTGGCACGTGGAGCACACAAGCGGAGCACGAAGTTGCCTTTTTTTTTTTTGTATCCTCTTTTCAAACAGAAGCCTTCTCCTTACCCATTTTGGGGCTGTCAGTGGCTGCCATTTCATGTCATTGGGCAGGTTCCCCTTAAGTGCTCATGACCAATAGTTGACGAAGGATAGCCGAGACTTGGCCGCCCCCACCCACATAGGAATGAAACATGGGCCACAATGCTTATCGGTGTCATGGCCATCAGGTTTCGCACATATCGATTATTTTTCAACCCTCAACTTGCCTCGAACCACGTGAAACTTAAGCCCAAACCCCCCATACGCTACGCTTACAGCGCCTTGTGAGGAACAGCGGTCAGCATCTACAAAGGACACATGCCAGCACAAGCTCCTCCTTGGTCACTCCTATCGAGACACATTAGCAGACACCACTTCATATTAATACAAGGCAGAAACATTTAAACAACGCGTGCAGGTTCGTGCGCCCCCTCAAGACGACAACGGAGTATTGAAGGAAAAGGACGAAGTAATGGCACGTGTTTTCGCCGCACGCACTCGCATCGCAGGTGGCCGTTGTCGGCGTCTACAAGAAGAAGACGAGGTGAAGCGACGCTCGAGAGAGAAGAAGAAGGCCTTCCTGATCTCCCGTTGAGAACGCGGCAGTGTTTTTTATTTACCCCAGGGCACAAGTTCGCCCACAATAAATAGTTGTATCTGGGTTTCCTTAACTGTCCGTTACAATTCTGGTGGAGGTGCGGGGTAATGATTTCCAGCCCAATTCGAGTTGGAGAAAGCAGCCCGGAACCACGCCATCTCAGACCCAACGAGCTTACGCCCGTCCACCAGCGCACGAGCCGTCGCCTACGTGGTGAGCCGCCCGAGTTTCCTCTTTTGCCGGAGCAGACTATAATAGCAGCAGCAGACAATACAGAAATGACATCTCAGACAGCCTCAACCCGCATCGTGGTTGATCAGCCGCGAACGCCCGAGCCTTTTCACGGCGACACCTTCGAAGACGCCAAGGACTGGTTGGAAGGCTTCGAGCGCGTCGCTGACTACAACGGATGGGACAAAAACCGGAAGCTCCGCAACGTTTACTTCGCGTTGCAAGACTGTGCGCGAACGTGGTTTGAAAACCACGAAGCTGTCCTCCGGTCGTGGGATGACTTCCGACGGGAGCTGTTGGCCACGTATCCGAGCACAGACCGCCGGGAAAAAGCTGAAGCCACTTTGCAAGCAAGAAGCCAGCGAAACAACGAAAGCGTGGCAATGTATCTCGAAGATATGTCCCGCTTATTCCGCCGGGCCGACCCGAGCATGAGCGAGGACAAGAAGCTTCGGCACCTGATGCGCGGCGTGAAGCAGGAGCTTTTTGCTGGTTTGGTTCGCAGCCCTCCACGCACCGTCGCCGAATTCCGCTCCGAGGCGACAACTATGGAAAGGACTCTTCAACAGCGTGCGAGACTCTACAACCGCGATATGAACGTCGCCTCTGTGGATGCGATGCCGGCAACGTTCGGGAACAGCGTCGAGGTCTTACGAGAACTCATAAGGTCTGTGGTCCGAGAAGAGCTCCAGAGGCAACAGCGGAACAACGGCCCCACAGAGGTCTCTTCGTTAGCAGAAGTGGTTCGCGAAGAAGTGAGACAAGCCGTCCGCGAACAGCACCCACCAGCACAGCCGCAAGCGTCGTCACCGGTACGGCCGACGGTATCGTACGCCGAGGTACTCAGAGGATCTCCAGGACGTACCTTCGTCGCGGCAACTGCGCATGTACCTGAACCTCGGTTCTTGCCGTCTTCGCCGGAGACTAGATTCCGGAAAGCTGACATATGGCGCACTCCTGATAGAATCCCGCTGTGCTACCACTGCGGCGAAGCTGGTCATCTCTACAGGATGTGCGAATACCGCAGAGCGGGACTTCGGGGGTTTGCCATAAACGCTCCTTGCCCAAGAAACGGTGAACGCCCTTTCGAGATCCAGGAGTATTTGTCAACGCGCCAAAGCCCGCAGACTTCACAGCAACACCAACCTCAATCAACAGTGCCGCTGAGGTATCGATCACCGAGCCCGCGTCCATCCTCAAGCTCCCCAAGGCGACGCCCCCAAAGCCCACGTCGGGAAAACTAATACCGGCGACCTGTGGAGGTGAGGCCGCTGTCGACGCAAGAACGGAGCCTCCAGCGCTGATTCTGAAATATAACGACGGACGCGAGAGCAGTTGCGAAAAGAGTGACGTAGCTTCCGATTTATGTGTGCTTATAGACGGCTGCGAAATTACTGCTTTAGTAGACACAGGCGCAGACCATTCCGTTATGAGCAAAGTACTTGCCAGAAGACTGAAAAAAGTGCTGACTCCTTGGAGAGGACCGCAAATTCGAACCGCCGGTGGACACCTTATCAACCCGGTGGGCAGGTGCACTTGTAGAATCGGAATACGTGGCTTTACATACGTCGCCAGTTTCATCGTCCTATCAGAATGCTCAAGGGATGTAATTATTGGAATGGACTTTTTGCAGGCGAACGGTGCAGTTATCAACTTGCAGGAATCCTGTGTGTCGTTCTCAACGAAGCACGCCATCGCGACGTTCGAGAGTGAAGAACGATTCGATGCGCTTCAGATTATAGACGACGACGTCACGATACCCCCAAGATCCAGCATAGCTGTCGCCGTAAGAAGCACCGTATTCAGCGACTATGAAGGAATAGCCGACAGTAACACTGGGCTCTTACTCGAAAAAGGGATCTGTATGGCAAGGGGCCTTGTTCGGCTGCGTGACGGGTGTTCAAATGTCTTCCTGACTAATTTTGGAAATGAAGTTCAGCATGTTGCGAAGGGAACCGTCATTGCCCGCCTTAACGACTATGAACAAATTATGGATTTGAGCTCTTCCGATGGTGCGCTACTGGAGTCTGACAACGTAGACTCCATACTCGCATCCGTCCACATCGAAGCAGCACTATCACCGAGCCAGAAGCAGCAAATAGAGAACCTTGTACGAGAATTCGCCTCATGTTTCTCAACGACATCGAAAGTCCAGAGAACATCCATCGCCAGACACCGCATCATTGTCGACGAAGCTGTGAGGCCCATTTGCCAGCATCCCTACCGAGTCTCACCGAAGGAGAGAGAGGTCATCAGCCAACAAGTCGAAGAAATGCTTCGAGACGACGTAATTCAACCATCGACCAGCCCATGGGCTTCGCCTGTAGTGCTGGTAAAGAAAAAGGATCAGACCTTGCGCTTCTGCGTTGATTATCGGAAGCTAAACGTCGTCACAAAGCGGGATGTCTATCCACTTCCGAGGATCGATGACACCCTCGATAGACTACGGGATGCAAAATTCTTTTCCTCTCTCGACCTCAAAAGCGGATACTGGCAAATAGAAGTGGACGAACGGGATCGTGAGAAGACAGCATTCGTGACACCAGACGGACTATACGAATTCAAGGTACTTCCGTTCGGCCTCTGTTCCGCGCCTGCCACCTTTCAGCGGATGATGGACACTGTGCTCTCCGGGTTAAAGTGGCAGTCCTGTCTGGTTTATCTCGACGATGTCGTGATTTTTTCTACCACCTTTGCTCAGCATGTGGAACGACTAAGGACTGTGCTCAAAGCTATTAGTTCAGCAGGGCTGACGATAAAGCCACAAAAATGTCACTTCGGCTTCCATGAGCTCCTTTTCCTCGGCCATGTGATTAGCTCCGAAGGCATCCGTCCTGACCCTGAGAAGACCGCAGCAGTAGAAAAGTTTCCTAGACCAACCAACAAAAAGGCCATTAGGCGATTCCGAGGACTTTGTGCCTATTACAGGCGTTTCGTCAAAAACTTTTCGAAGATTGCCGAGCCGTTAACGCGATTAACGAAAGAAGATATGCCTTTCGTATGGCACAGTGAACAAGAAGATGCATTCAATGAGCTGCGACGGCGACTTCAAAACCACCCGGTCCTTGCGCACTTTGATGAGGAAGCGGAAACAGACATCCACACAGACGCCAGCAATTTAGGACTTGGTGCCGTCCTCGTTCAATGGCAAAACGGAGAGGAAAGAGTGATTGCATACGCTAGCCGCACTCTTTCGAAGGCTGAAACCAACTATTCAGCCACCGAAAAAGAATGCCTCGCAGTAATATGGGCCATAGGAAAATTCCGACCATACTTATACGGTAGACCGTTCCGAGCAATCAGTGACCATCACTCATTGTGCTGGCTTGCAAACCTGAAAGATCTGTCTGGACGACTTGCTAGATGGAGTCTGAGGCTGCAGGAATACGACATAACTCTCGTGTACAAGTCAGGTCGCAAGCACAGTGACGCTGATTGTTTATCACGTGCTCCGGTCGAATCTGCTCCTGTGAAAGATGGAGACGAATTTTCGTTTCTTGGAGCCGTGACCACATTTGAGATGGCCAAACACCAGCAGTCTGACGCCGATTTGCTTCTACTCATCAGGCACCTCGAGGGACACCACGTCCATGTTCCGCGAGTTTTCTGCCGGGGATTGTCATCGTATGTGATGAGAAATGGCGTCCTGTACAAAAGAAATTTTGAGCACAGCACAGAGAAATTTCTACTCGTTGTTCCTTCAGCTTTGCGATCGGAAATCTTAGAAGCCTGTCACGATGACCCATCAGCAGGACACCTCGGAGTGAGCAGAACCTTCGCCCGAATTCATGCTAAATACTACTGGCCAAAGCTATTGAATTCAGTGCAGCATTATGTACGAACGAACATGTCGGGATTGCCAAAGACGCAAAACGCCTCCATTAAAACCCGCAGGCCTCCTTCAACCAATAGAACCCCCAGGAGCCCCGTTCGAACAAGTAGGAATGGACTCGCTTGGTCCTTTTCCGACATCGTCATCGGGGAAACGATGGATTGTAGTAGCGACTGATTACCTAACGCGATATGCCGAGACATCCTCTCTAATCAGTGCAACGGCCGTTGAAGTGGCTGAATTCTTTGTCACCAAGATAGTATTACGACACGGTGCCCCTGCAATTATTATCACGGACCGAGGAACTTCGTTCACCGCCGATTTGACGCAATCCATCATGAAATTGACTCATACCAGCCACAGGAAAACAACTGCCTATCATCCTCAAACAAATGGGTTAACCGAACGATTGAACAGGACGCTGACCGATATGTTGTCAATTTACGTAGACTTAGAACACCGTACATGGGAGAAGATCCTACCCTATGCTACATTCGCCTACAATACCGCATTGCAAGAAACCACTCAAGTAACGCCATTCCAACTTGTTTTTGGTCGAACAGTTACCACACCCTTGGATGCAATGCTGCCTGTCAGCGACAGTACAGAACAGAACCCTGACATCAGTGACTTTACACAGAGGGCCGAAGAAGCACGTCAGCTGGCGCGACATCGCATTCAACAAAGGCAGCGCATCGACGCGGACCGTTACAACCTGCGACGAAGGGAAGTCGAGTATGCACCAGGTGACAGAGTATGGGTGTGGACCCCCGTGCGGACGCGCGGCCTGTCCGAAAAGCTTTTGCGCCGTTACTTCGGCCCTTACCGAGTACTTCGCCGCATCAGTCCCCTGAACTACGAAGTTACGCCAGAAGGACAAGTGAGCTCATCACGATGCCGGCGTCGCACAGAAACTGTACATGTGGTCAGACTGAAGCCATATTATGACAGGCAGTGATTATTCGACCAAACATCTTTTCTGTGCCATATACCAACTTTAGTGTGGACAACTGCTTGTGAACAATTTCGTCGCTTTACGCATCGGGACGATGCGTTTTGGAGGGGGGATGATAATACAAGGCAGAAACATTTAAACAACGCGCGCAGGTTCGTGCGCCCCCTCAAGACGACAACGGAGTATTGAAGGAAAAGGACGAAGTAATGGCACGTGTTTTCGCCGCACGCACTCGAATCGCAGGTGGCCGTTGTCGGCGTCTACAAGAAGAAGACGAGGTGAAGCGACGCTCGAGAGAGAAGAAGAAGGCCTTCCTGATCTCCCGTTGAGAACGCGGCAGTGTTTTTTATTTACCCCAGGGCACAAGTTCGCCCACAATAAATAGTTGTATCTGGGTTTCCTTAACTGTCCGTTACAATATTGAGCTATTGATAACACTTCAAAATGTGCTATTTGCATTTGTCTGCTATCCCTGCAGGGCAAAGCTATCCCTGCAGGGCAAAGCTATCCCTGCAGGGCATAGCATAGACAGGCTAGAGCATATGAGCACGAGTGCACACCAGCAATGCTGTGCACATAGCAACGGTTGCACACAGCTGCGTCTCCTACGTAACCATGATACGCAGCAGCCTTGGGGTGCTATGACGAGCCCTCTCGCCTCCGTGATGCTTGGACAACTGCATGCTCCGAATGGTCTCTGTGGGTAACATGGATGCTCCAGCCCCAAGGAGATTAAACATTTTTTTGAAACTTCCTCAACCAGCCTGAGCCCTCACATATGAGTGGAAAAAGATGGAACCAGTCATCTGCTCCCCAAGTTGCACACCTTCGAGTTAAGTTGCCAGCATGGTCAGAGATCATTACGTTAGGAATACTTTCAACCCAAGTCGGGAGTGCAGCATTCATCGTTTAGCTGATGTTGTGGGGATGCGCGACTCTCACGCGTCCCCTGATATGGTTTCCCCACAAGTCTCGCGTCTCCTGTAATCCGGCTTCTCTATGTAGCTTAGTGCAGGTGTCGGTCGGTCTGGTTGCAGCGCATTACGAGAAATGGCGCTAGTGTGGCACTTCTAGTGCCACCTAACGGTGGGGTTGGTCGGGCCCGACAGGGGAGTAGGCTCTTCCTTTTTGGCTCCAGGTCGGCAAGCGATGTGGAGGTTCCGCGTGTGCGCCAGTCCTTGCTTCTGCAAGACCGTCTCATGATGCCTACACCAGAATGGACAAACACGATCGTTTGAATGCCACTATTCGCGTGACTGAATGCGTGAACGACCAGGCATTAGTGTCCCGCATGGGGCGAACATATTTGCCCACTGTCCAGTCGCAGTGAGTCGAACTTTCACAATTTGTCGCGCGCCCATCGGCATGTTTATGGATAGCAACTCGCCTAGCAGGCATTAGTCTATGAAAGGTGCAATAAATGCCCTTGTGATTGTTTGCACTACTGTGTTGTCGTTCCTTTGTCCCAAGAGCACGGGTGAAAACCCCACAATGTGCTTGATGCTGACATATTCGTAGAAGTGAACATAAAGACAATGTTTCCTTCAAGCCTTCTAAAATGTGTGACTGCAGTGGAGATAAGTGCGAAAGGAACAGTGCTACTCATGCCACTCAGTACGAGAAAAAGCAGCTGTGAGCAGCTATCTATTATGCAGTAGCACAGCAAAGTGATGAGACCAACGTTAGTACAGTAACAGCAACCGAAAGTATGTGTTGCCAACAGCACCCATGAGCGTCCGCAGAAACAAGAAACACAAAATTGAAGCTAGGTGATGTCACACCATGGGCAGGCATTGCCCAACTTCTTCAGAACAGAGGTCATTGTGGAAGAACGAGAAAGGTTTATTGACATGATTAAAGAGAGCGAGAAGGCAGACATGGCACAAAAGAAAAGGGTAGACATGGGACAAGTGCTATTGTCAATTGTCCCATGTCGGCCCTTGTCTTTCGTGCTCTTTAATTATGTCAAATATGCACCAACGAGGCCCTCTAAAAGTATATTTAAGAAAGGTTAATATTACGCTCATTATAACTGCTTGTACTAGGTCTTTTCAAAAATTTCTTTCAGTGATGTATTCCTGCAAGGTACTATACCCGTTCCAAGGAATTTTTGAGTCTTCGAAGGTTGTTTGGGGTCCCTTTAAATTTATTAGATTCGATGCATATGTCTGTTGTTATTTTGCGCTACATAACACTTCCATGACTCACAAGACACAGTTTATTCATGTTACACAGTCAGCAATGTCAGTGTTTGCATCAGCAGATGCAACTTCAACTAGGGCTACTTAACATGGTTGCACACGTGATGCGGCAAGACTGCAGGTGATGTACTGAACAAATTCATGCCTTGCATCTTTTCGAGGCTGTTCTTGTTGATCGTGTAGTTGACTTGGCAAAACAGTGAGGAATGTGTGCGTCGAGAAATACGTAATCGTCAACATCAACCTATTCAATGGGCTTCTTCGATTTTTCACTTCTGGCTACTCGCGGGCTGCCAGAGCCAGCCAGAGCGCGTTAGTTTTTCTTGGGTTGCTCCGCCCACCGCGCCACGCACTTCCACCGGGCGTTCGTTTTGCTTGCGCTGGACGGTTCTGGCTACCCATGGGCTGCCAGAACCTGTCAGGACGATTTTGGTCTGGCTGCTCTCTGGAAATTCTCTGGCTAGCAGACGACTAAAAGAGGCGATGGGTGCTTGCCGCCATCTTTGCGGGGACTTCACAGATTGCAATGCGGGTGCTTGAGGACCTAAATTTACCTTGCTTAGCCAACTGTCTATAGTAATCTTTAGATTTCCTTACTTCTAGCATTATCTTATTAGGTGCTTACGCTCCGTTCCACATTTGAACCGTTTGAAGCTTTTGTGAGTGTATGTGTGTGTGTTCCCTGAAGGCTTCTTCGAGGCGGTGGTCAGCGCGCTGCACTCTCATGCGTGCATGTTATCTGCATCGTGTTCCACGCAAGTTGTAGATGCTCATTCACACATTGCGGTACATTTTGGGTTGGTCTTTCTCTGGTGGCATTCCTTTTCACATATCTGGTGTATGTATATATCTCCTTTTTCTGCAGTTAGCGAAGGCTTTGCAGCTAGTCTGTGTTTGCTCTGTCTCTTTGTCGTATGCTTAGGTGGCAGCTCGAAACTGATTTGTGTTCTACTGCAGGCCGTTGATCTGAGAATGCACTGATTGCACTTGGTACATTAGACACACGAACATTGGCTTATTGCTCTCATGATGGCGACCAACATTGTTTTTCGTGTGAAACGTTTCACTGGTCACAGGCGGCGTGCATTTTCATGCGTCAGCCACGCGTCCCCAGCTCCTTAGGGTCAAAATGAAAAGCACCATGAGACACAACAAACTTTCTGAAATCGAAGCCCAAGCAGGTCGACACGAAATTTTATGCTTATGAGACGTATCCGATAACCTGCTTTTTCATGTCTTGTGATGACACAACGCCAACTCCTGAATGTCGCCAGTGGGCGACGTGATCGCTGCGAGCAGGGAACCTCGAGATATCGCTTTTGAGTATACAATCACTTACGCGTGATCTCGCGTCTTGTCATGCGCCGCGTCGGTGGCCATCTGTTGCGCTGCGCAAGGTGAGGTTGGCTCAGTGCACGTCCTGCGTCGAGTCGAGCGAAAGTGATCGTATCCCTGAATGCAACTATATATTTTCAAGCTGGCAACGTATAAATGGGCCGACTATGCCGAGCACACGCCGGCTTCGCCGGGCACTGCCATGCTGATAGCAAGTTTACATTTGGCCAGCTGTCCCGCTGTTCGATTTTGCAAAGTTCGGGCAGGTTCGGGTTGTCTTGGGATCCCAGCCCATGTAACTTCCTATCAGAACCAGAACTAGCTGGCTGCCATCTGGCTGCCAGCGGGCTGCCAGAACTCCAAAAATCGAAGAGGCCCAATGTCCACTGCAGGACGAGGCCTCTCCCTGTCACCTCCAATTACACATGTCATGCGCCAACCAATTCCAACTAGCGCCTGCGAATTTCCTAATCTCATCACCCCACTTAGTGTTCTGTCGTCTATGAGTGCGCTTCCCTTCTCTTGGCAACCATTCTGTAACCCTAATGGCCCACCGGTTATCTAACCTACAAATTACATGACCTGCCCAGCTCCATTTTGTTCTCTTAATGTCAATTAAAATATCGCCTATCCCCATTTGCTCTCTGATCCACACCAATCTCTTCATGTCTCTTAATGTTACACCTAACATTCTTCGTTCTATTGTTCTTTATGCTGTCCTTGACTTGCTCTCAAGCTTCTCTGTCAGTCTCCAAGTTTCTGCCCCATACGTTAGCACTGGCAGACTGCACTGATTGTGCACCTTTATTTTTAATGATAATGGTAAGCTTCCAGTCAGGATCTAACAAAGTCTGTCGTATGCGCTTCAAACCATCTTTGTTCTGTAAATTTCTTTCTCATGATCAGGGTCCTCTGTGAGTAAGACTCTAGAGGATGACTGGTGGTCCTGAACTCTTGTCCCCTTGCCAGGCTATTGATCATTATCTTTGTTTTCTGCATATTAACCTTCAATCCCACTGTTATACTCTCTCTATTAAGGTCCTCAATCATTTATTGTAACTTGTCCCCAGTGTTGCTGAACACGACAATGTCATCTGCAAACTGAAGGTTCCTGAGATATTTGCCATTTGTCTCGACTCCTAAGTCTTCCCAGTTTAATAGCTTGAATACTTCCAACATTCAGTGAATTGCATTGGAGAGATTGTGTCTCCTTGTCTGACCCTTTTCTTTATAGGTATCTTTCTACTTTTCTTGTGAAGAATTATGGTAGCTGTGGAATCTCTAGATAATTTCCAAGATGTCCCTGTAGTTTCAAGGATGGCATATTGCACCAACCCTTCAGCTGAAAAAATTATGCCGATCTAATGCACACTTCGGAATTTCTGTGTAGTGGTTAATCAAATACTATAACTTTGCCCATTTCATTCCAACGTCTTTGGTATGAAGAAAACTGACGAGCGCGCATGTGTTCTTGTGCACCTGCACTACGCAGTGCAACACATGTGGCAATCATCTCAAAGAGCTAGTTAACATTGGCACAACGGAAGTATAGGTTTGGTTAGGGCCTAATGGTTAGAGCACCGGGTTGCTGTGATGGGGGGATTGAGCTTCAATCCCACTATCGGGCACGTAAATCTTTTTTATTTTTTTTAATGTCAGCTATTTGGCAAGACAACAGCAGCACCCAGCAGTCACGGTCAGGAAAATCCAAGAAATCTTCGCTTTAAAAAATATTCTTTGCTCGTGTACTTGTGATTTATATTGGACAAAACAGACAAGTACTGCATCCAAGCCTGGTATGCACCATGCAACGCCACCTCTGCATGAAAGGGGAGCACAAAGGCACTAGCTGGACTGCTGGCCTCCCATCCAACAAAACATAAACATACTATTACAGCTTGATTTTGTGGGGTTCTCACTCGTGCTCCAGGGACAAAGGAACAAAAACAAAGTAGTGCAAACAATTACAATGGCATTTATTGCACCTATAATAGGCCAATGCTTGCTAGCCGAGTTGCTATCCACAAAACATGCGATGGGCACGCAACAAATCGAGGAAGTCCGACTCACCGCGACCGGATAGTGAGTGAATATGTTCGCCCCATGCTGGACACCAACGCCTGGTCGTTTGTGCGTACATTCACATGAACAGTGGCACGTTCAAACGATCATATTCGTCCATTCCGGTATAGGCCTCCTCGCAGAAACAAGGACTGGTGCCGTTGTCAGATGGGAAGAGTACTGGGCACCCGGAGGTGCCGTGTCCCAGAGCTTTCATGTACTCATCAAGCCAGCATCATTCTGTACATTGACCCGCGCACACGCAGAACATCTGCACCGCTTGCCGACCCGTAGCCAAAGAGGAAGAGCCTTCTCCTTTTTGCCCCCAAGTAACCCCGCCATTAGGTGGTGTTAGCCACACTCGTGCATCTCTTTTACTACCCTGCATGCACACCGACCGCCGCCATAAAGCCACGCGGTGAAGTTGGATTACAGGAGATGGAAGCTATGTGAGAAAACAACATATCAGGGGACACGCGAGAGTCGCGCATCCCCACCATTTGTATGCCACTTTCAGCTACTAATCATACAGAATAGAAGAAAGATGCTTTCATTATAGGCAATTATTGCTACAGAAAGTTTCTTAATTAAAAGCAGGATAAAAGCTGTCCTGTGTCAAATGCACCCCATTTGTCTAGTTTACTGCAATCCTCGAAATTCTCATGCAACAGCCAAAAAAGCTGCACCTGAAACATTGAATTTATGTTGCTATGTTTGAATTGCTATGTTTATTCGGTCCGACATTAGATACAAGCATAGGCTTGATCTTCACTTAAATATCTGTGATTGTGAGTCGGTGTCGATTGAGGTTGATCATTCTGTAATAAGCATTGATAGTAATATTGTCTTTGGTACCATCTATTGATCACCACATTCGCCAATTCCTGCTTTTTGTGAAGCACTTGACACTATTCTTGACATTCTCTCAAAAGAAAATAAGTCCGTTGTCATCTTGGGTGACATTAACATTAATTTACTTGATGCTTCCTCCTTTTATCTAACTCAGTACGTCAGCTGTTTCCAAGGTTATGGTCTTGAATCTGTACTCTCCCTTCCCACCCGTTGCACTAATAATGGTTTGGGAACACTCATTGACCATGCACTTTCAAACCTTCTTCATCCTCCCTCCGCATTCATTCTTCAAAGCAATATTACAGATCATTTCCCAGTTGCACTTTGCTTTGAGAACAGTCCTCGCACAAATAGTGTAAGCTTTGGTAAGAATAAGTTTGATCGCGACAAATTCATAAAAATGGAATCTAATTTTGATTGGTCTTGTGTCACTTCAATGAATAATGTTGAATCAGCATACACCGCTTTCATCTCTACAATATCCAATTGCGTGTCTTCATCGACAACATGTGTACTGTGCCATAAACGTTATTCTTCCCCTAGAAACTCATGGTTAACAAAGGGATTACTTAATAGCCTGCGTAAGAAAGATAACTTATATAAAAAAACAAAAAGACAGTCATTTAATGTGCATCTATGTGATCATTACAAGGAATATTGTAACACACTTAATGCTCTAATGAAGGATGCGAAAAAGCGCTATTGTCAAAACGAAATTAATTGTACTAGTTCAGATATAAAAAAACAATGGCGCTTGATCAATTCCTTTCTCAATAAAACCATTAATCCGCCTATAGCAAACATTCATCATGAAGGATCTGTTATATCTAACCCATTAGATATTGCTAATGCATTTAGTGACTACTACTCCTCTCCCATACACGTTCCAACCAGTACGCATGACGAACTT
The DNA here is from genome assembly GCF_023375885.2 of Dermacentor andersoni. Lineage (NCBI taxonomy): Eukaryota > Metazoa > Arthropoda > Arachnida > Ixodida > Ixodidae > Dermacentor > Dermacentor andersoni. The sequence continues at coordinate 966,638 of NC_092819.1, forward strand.
GATCATTGTGGTCACTCATTTTTTCTTTTTCCTGTTACCCCAGATGAGGTAAAAAGAACAATTACTACTATAAAGTCCTCTAGCGCAGGTATTGATAATATTTCTGCTAACCACGTGAAAATGATTGCTGATCATATTGCGCATGTGCTCACCTACATAATCAATCTAATTTTTAAAACCGGCGTATTTCCCCGTGAGTTAAAGATGAGTAAGGTTATCCCGGTATTTAAAAAAGGTGACAGATGCTTAATTTCTAATTATAGGCCGGTAACCATTCTCCCATTATTTAGCAAAGTAATTGAAAAAATAATACATGTCCGCCTGTCTAACTACCTAACGAAATTTAACCTATTTCATCCGAAACAATTTGGGTTTAGACAAGGGTATTCGACTAACCTAGCCCTAATTTATTTCACAGCAAAATGTAAACTAGAAATTGACAATGGTAACTTCGTTGGTTCTGTTTTTCTAGATTTTACTAAAGCTTTTGATACACTAAATCATGACATTCTTTTTTCTAAACTTGCATCTTATGGCATTATTGGCAACTCTCTCAATACTTTCTGTAGTTACTTATCTGATCGTGAGCAATTAGTATCCATCTCCGGCATGTATTCTACTAAAAATATAATTAAGATCAGCATTCCGCAATGCTCAATTCTGGGCCCGCTTTTATTTCTACAATACATTAATGACCTTCCACAGTGTCTAACCACATTATCAGAATGCATCTTATATGCTGACGACACGACTGTCTTATGTTCGAGTAATTCTCTAAGCAACATTACAACAACCTTTAATGCTGAACTTATTAACGTTAGTGCATGTTGTGCTAAAAATAAGCTTTTGATAAATCCCTCGAAAAGCAAGTTCTTAATTTCTATTCCAGGTCAATAAATAACGCGCAAGTTATGCCCCTCTTTATAAACACGCATCCTATTCATCTATCAGATCATTGTTCATTCCTTGGTATCAAACTTGATTCCCACTTAAAATTTAATTTGCATATTAATGAGCTACAGCGGAAAACTTCCTATGGTATTAGGGTATTACTAAAAGCTAGATGTTACTTTGAGTTGACTACTTTGGTCACCTTATGTTATGCATTCATTCACAGTCATCTAACTTATTGTATTGCTTCTTGGGGTCAAACATATCACTGCCACCTTTCATCCCTCCAACATGTACAGAATCAAGCCATTCGCATTCTCACCTGGAGCAACCGACGTTCACATGTTACTGATCTGTACCGGGAACTGCACATACTGAGTATTGACAATATAATCAAATTTAATGTCTGCACATTTGCTTATCAAGCTGTTCAAGACCATAACCTTCTCAAATTTGTTCTTATCTGACACCTTACTAACTCAAATATTACACACTTTTTCTCCAATAACAATTTTATACTCCCTAAGGTACGAACTAACTATGGTTTACAAAGAGTAGCATTTGTTTTAATCAAACTTTGGAATTCATTGCCTTTTAACATTAAATGTGCCTTTTCTATATCGTCATTCAAACATCAGCTTCGCAATTTCATGTTTAACCTATAGCTCCGTTTATTGAATATGTCTTTTAAAACACAACTTTAATTCTGTCATTTTTAATAGTGTTTGCTTCATTTCTTACTTCAGATTAAGCCTTATCCCTATCGTTTTATATTTTCCATGGTATTAATCTTTTGCCTCATTATGTATTTGCATTTTTGAATTTTTATAATTCGCTGCCTTTTTGCTGTCAAGTAGTATTAGTGTTTTTTTAACTTTATAAAAGGTCCCCCTACAATGTTTACACTATGGGACCTTTTTCTGTACTAAATATCAATATTTTTGTATCTGCACTAAGTATTCAATAAACTTCAAACTTCAAAAACTTCGAACTTCAAAAGAATATGTTTCTTAAGGATTTATGGGGGATGAGGTATGCTCTGGCGACTCTGCATGGGCATTCACCAGTTCTGTCGTCTCTACGCCTCTCCCCTTTCCACTTGTGACGGTTTTCAGTGGTGGCCCTCCCCTCGTGGTGGTGTGCGATGGGGGCATTCACATCACTGGCAGCCGGATGCAACGTGAGTGTGGGGATGTACGTGCATTGGGTGCATACGTGCTTTCCTCTCGTCCGCCGGCCCCTCTGTGTCTTGCACTTGAGCTCGCATACGGTGCCTTTGCCCATACGGCAAGTGCGTACCTTGTGTTAATCCTTTCCAGACACTAAGCCGAAGAACGGTGCCTAATGCTCATGCATCGTCATACTGCACCAAACTGCACTTATCGGAGGCCCAAGCCAAAGGTGATTGCTTGAGCTCTTGAAAGTGGGCCCAGAACAAGAAGCATAGCCGCGGAGACTTTTCCTAGCGGCGTGTCGTGCGGAGCCTTTGTTCTCGCAGCAACGTGCTAGTGGTTAGGTCTGTATTTTCGCACTTGGTGCGGGAGCCCTTTGGTGCCTGCGCCGCCCCAGGACAGGGTGTTTGTGCAGTGTTGGGTGCCGCTGGAGACCACAAAAGGTTTCCACTAACTCGGGGCAACACTGTGTTCTCTTGTGTGTGCAACATTCGGTGCCCCCTTTAGAGGCCTGAGAAGCGCACAGCAGCATGCGAGAGTACGAGAGGCAACAGCTGACACGACCCTGTGGCTTACTAAACTAAAACCTGTGGTGGTCGGTACTCCGGTGAGACCCTAGACCTCCAGAGATTTTGTCAGTGTCCCAAGCTGCACCTTTAATCTAAAAGCTGAAAACATCATCTTCCAGTGAAAGAATCAATAAACTCAAATGATTTATTTCAAGCCCTCATGATCATGTGTTGAAGTATTTTGTACTCGCTTGTGCTATCCATCTCAGTTGCAACAAATGTACACAGTGATGTCATTTTGTGAAGGGAAATAAAATACATTGTATATTGCAAAACCAACATTTGCTAAAGAGTACTGTGTCTTTATTTATGTAACAAGTGCCCTTCAATTTCTAGTGTAATAACTTGAAGCAAGAAAGAAGATGGATCCGTGAGGTTTAACATCCCAAAGCAGCAACAATGGGGGGAGTGGAGGGCTCCAGATTAATATTGACCACCTGGGGTTCTTTAACTGTGAGCATCTACACGAGCATCTAGCATTTTTTCATCGATATAATGTGGCCACCACACCTGGGAATCAAACCTGCGACCTCCACAGCAGAACGTCACAATCACTGAGCAGCAGGTTTGAAGAGAGAAAAGGGAACAGCCGTTGCACCTCACTTTCCATTCAGCACTGGATGGTAAGTGTGTGCAAATGCAATAAACCATCATCATAACAAAGTGAATGAGACAACAAGAAACTTTGATATAAGTGGCAATTCAATAAACGCGGATGCACCATAGAGCTGTGATATTAGCAGCTCAGCTGTTTGGCAACACTGTGGAAGTAAAGAAAAAATTCACCAACGATTACGATAGATACTCCGTAATACGAGTTTTGAGGGAAGCTGTTTAGGTGTTTTGAATTCACGACATATTGTGGCAAAGAATTTGATTCTGAATAAACAGGGTCCTCTTTATACCAGCGCTGAACCTCTGCTCAGGCAGCCCGTTTAGCAGCAGTGGCAGACAAAGCATTTTCACTGGTTGCGTCGCTCACTGTTCAGAAAATGTGAACACAGGAATGCATGTTTGATGCAGAGCGCATGCCCTATGGGTCCCAAGTCCACACCAGCGCTTTGTTTCCATATATGGTATCGGAGGACGTGCTGTGCCGATGCATGCCTGGTCACCGCCATGAAGCACGTCTCGTGCGGCACTTCACTTTCCTTCTCACCCTTTCGCCACACCCACCTCTTCCACTTTCCTCCTCGCACCATTTGCTATCATTGTCTTTCATCCCCTGCAGCGCTCTGCGTTTGCGCTTTCATACTTCGCTGTGCTCATTCCCTTGTCTACGCCGAGGGACACCGCGATGCTGATGCTCAACGCAGGAATGGGCCCCTAAGAGCTGCGCTCTAAAAGATGCCCAAGCACTCCCACCTCACTGATGGCTGCCCTTGTCTGTTTATTCCACCGAGAAAAAGGAAGCCCGTTTAATCTGCTGCAAGTTTCTGCTGGGCACAAGCAATGCCACTTCTAACTTATTCAAGCATTGTGTAAGTTTGTAGTCACCGCCACTGCATTAAATTCAGCTGCATAGCAGATGCAGGCCCTCCCACGTCTATGCTGTTGATGGTCTCTCGCGAAGTTCTTTATGCGTTGTCAGTTCTTTATCTGGATGACCCAACGCTCCATCTATGATCTCAGTGTTCGTGCCTGGGGCAATAATGAGAACAGCTGTGTCAGCGAACATGAGCAACAGTTCTTTCGATGAATTACAAAGAAAATGAATAGCACTGAAGATATTGATCTATGCTGTAGTTTTTATTTGCATTGTAGCCGTTAAGAGTCCTTTGTAGAAGGCTCTTGCAGTAAAGTTTACACGGGTATTCCTAAAATGTCCATCTGAACCACACACAGCAGTCTCAGCAGAAAGGCCACACAAGTTGAACCGTAACTGAAACAACACAATTTGAAAGAACTAGTAACGAGGGTTCAGTGAATTCAAAGCTTTAGAATAGCAAGTTCAATACTGTCCTATTCAGTTTGGTCCTTGAATGGAATAGTTGCTCTTAGAAAATTGAAATATTTATATAATAACTTTCGAATACTTCGCATTGCCAACTATGCACCATAAAGCGTGAAAACAAAGCAAAAATGCGATAACTTTCATCCTGGCAACCATAAGTGACACAAAAGTTATGCAGCAGAGCACACAATGTCCCTCAGAAAACCAAACTTTTCTGGCTAAACTGCTGTCATTAACACTAAAATTTTTCTCAAACATGGCATTCAGCAGTGGGTATTGTTTGGCATTATTTATGAAAGCTGCATCTGCGCGTTCCCTTCAAATAAGGTCTGAAACGTTCTTTTCTGAAACATTATCATATACTAGGCTGCATGTTCTCATGTAAGGGTCACACTCTCTTTTGAACATAAATTTGGGCTCAAATTTCTTGGGTGCGGTTTATAAATGTAAACAAACATGTGTTGGCATGTTTGGCGCTGTGAGCAACGACATTGGAAAGCCTTTATTTTAGCAACCATTTGCTACCCCATGCATTGCATTGGCACACAAACGCAAAGCTGGAGTAACTAGAATCTAATCCCAGCAAGTGCGCTGTTACAATATGAAGCCATTCTCGAATGTGGGCTCTAACATCATACTACACCTAAAGCTGCACGATGAAAAGAACCTGCAAACATTTTAGCTGGTGCAGTAGTGGTCAAAGCTCATTACACAAGTGTGTACAGAATGTACGCACAAAATGTGGAGCCTGTGGGGGACTGTGTATACATTACATATTCGAGTGCGAACACACAGTGCTACAAGACAAGCTGCAAGGCAACAGGATATGAATTTTACTGGTGCTAAGTCAACACTACAGAAATAAGTGAAGAGGAGACCAACACGCCAAGTGATACGCCTATATCTGCTTTTTAAAGGTGAATTTGCCCTCAGATGTCGTGTTGCATGTAAGGCTTTTGTGCAGGGAAAATTAAGGTTTTTATGTGAAATGACAACAGAATAAACATGTGCACACTTTTTAGGCAGCGAAGGAGAAGTGCCATATGCACGAAACAAAGACAACTTTGTATACACTGCATTGGTTGCGTGGCTGTGGCTGATAAAGTGCATGCATAGGAAAAAGCGAGTGCAGCCCTAACACATTCCTTTTTCTGAAATATTTATGCCTAAATTCATAGTTGCAGCCCTCGCACAAGAATATGACATAACAGCCCCATGAGTGGTAATCATTCCAACCAAATAAAATACATCTCTCTCTTTCTCACTCTCTCTCTCTTTTTCTTTTTTTGCTCTGCCAATGCTGGAAATGTCGCCCATTTCCAATTTACGCAGATACTAACTGGCCCATAAGGCTGCCGTTTTAAACTTTATTCCGATAATGCATGACTACTACATATGCTATGGAGAGTGCTCAGTACGCAAACAAAGTGCTCATTCGTTTCTAATGCTTTATTTGTTCTTTGAATGAACTATGCCTCATAGTATGCAATGCAATGGCACAAACTTTCCAATGTTAGGAATATACTAGGGTGTGAACAATGTTTTGTATAAATTGTGAAAACTGCTGTTCATTATTTTAAAACTGTTCAATTCATATTCAATTCTGTTTCAAAAATCGCTATTCCAATACCCCAACTGGGTGGCTTTGGTAAGAAAGAATAATGAAGTTCAGATGAGGTCAAATCCCACACACCAATAGAATAGAAAAGACAAGAAACAGGTCTCACTTCTGGTGAATCTTGAGAAATAGGTCTTCACAGAGGTTCTCTACCCGCACAGGTGCATCTCCAGAGCTGTATGAGAACAGCGATATCTTCATGGGGCCATCTACTCCACCAGATACCTCCACACAAACTGCAGACTGCAATGAAAAAGAAAGAAAGTACTCCCTTAAGCAGGATATTTGTTTTGTTTTTGTGGCAGATCCACAACGTTGCATCACAGAACAACATGGTGTTCCTGTGCCAGACACACTCCTTCCCTTATATGCCATTTGTCATTGACAATATGTGATCACTCAAGGAATGTGAACCTAGCACACTCGTACTGCATCATCAGAACAAACCACCAAGAAACCTGGCAGCAGATGTCATTCATTTAAACCATTTTCATGCAAAAAGAAAGAGGGAAAAGTACTACCAGTCATGCGCCTTTGATGGCTTTGTGCTCTCGCTTTGACTGAATTGCATTCACTCACATTCTATGCAGGGAGGGTTCAATTATTGGGACAACCACTGCTGTTCAAAGACAACTGAGGTAAGCAGTGTGTGAAGCAAGACCAGCCCAATTTGGTGTACTGCATTTGAGGCAGCTATGTGGTGGTGACTAAGGCAAACATCCCACATGCAACAGCTGTTGTACTCAAAATAAAATCTGCAGGAAGACCCTGCATTATTTTGTGCTTATGTGCATTATTTTGTGCTTATGTTGCGCACTAGCCAAGCTCTGTTGTAATTATTCCCACAGTTTGAATGAGACAGTGAAAAATGCTCAAAACACAGGACAAATAAAGTAAGGAGGGGGAGGACAAAACTCTTAGCCTTGATTGAAATTCGCTCATGGTAAAAAAAAAAAGAATAGCATTATCCAAATTGAAGTAATGTATTTGAGAGTCTGTCAGAACCCCTTCTGGTAAAGGAACATCATGGTGAACGAAAGACATAATGCAAACCAAGGTAAAGTTCATTAAATAATATTTTTTTAACTCTTCCATGGGAGGCCTGTTTACAGTAAAAGCAAATTTTGGATCCGTTGTTTAACAAACTGAAAGAAGTGCAGGTGCACGTAGAAAAGCAGACAGACAGACAGACAGACAGACAGACAGACAGACAGACAGACAGACAGACAGACAGACAATGAACTTTATTTGATCCTGAGGAGCTTCAGTGGGGGCGCCTATCGGGGACCCGCGAAAGCCGCTGGCCGCGTCCAAGTCGGAGCAGGAATACCGTGATGTTCCGCCCTTTCTCGGGCCCTCTGGATTGCCTCTAGTTGTGTATGGAGCGATGGGCTCCGGAGTGCCTCTTCCCAGTCGGCTTCGCTGGATAGAGGGCCGTTAGGTAACGCGGGGCATTGCCAGAGCATGTGCGCTAAGGAACAATCAATCTCATTACAGTCCGAACAGCTTGAATCTACGTCTGTGTAGATACGGCTGAGAAAGCCCAGCGAGGAGAATGAGCCCATCTGGAGCATTTTAAGTGAAACTGACTGAGACTTGTCTAACTTGGGTGAGGAAGAGGTTAGGCCCTTCTACTAAGCCGATAGTGAGATGTTATCTCGTGAAAAGTAAGGAGCGGATCGTTCTGCTGTATTTCATCCTGTCCCCATAAGGCTTCCATGCCGCCGCCGCACGTTAGATCTCGCGCACGGTCATGGGCAAGCTCCTTGAGGTTAGGTATGTTCTGATGAACGTCTGCACCCATATGGGCGGGAAACCAAGAGATGAAGTGAGTGCCAGGGTTTGTTCTCTTTTCCAGAACAGAGGCAGCCTCTTGGGCTAGGTTACCCGATTCGAAAGCTTTGATGGCCGCTCGTGAGTCGGTGAAAACGTTGGTGCGTGAGGGGTCGGTCATGGCCACGGCTATGGCGACCTGTTCCGCCACTCCGCTCGTAGCTAACCTAACCAAGGCCGAGGAGCGTAATTCCCCTTTGCAGTCAACGATTGCCAACGCGAACGTGCTAGAGTTGCCGTACTGAGCCGCGTCGACAAAGACTGTTGAATCTTGATTCTCGCTGCCCTTCTGCAAAATCGCCCGTGCTCGGGCTTTTCGCCTCCCTACATTGTATTGCGGGTGCATATTCCGAGGGAATGGGCTGACCACAAAGGTTGCCCGTGCCTCCCTGGATAAGGTGATTTTCCGTTCATTGAGTATTCTTGGAGCCATGCAGGCCTCGTCTAGGATGTGTCTCCCTGCCCTGGTTGACGAGAGCCTGACTACCTGAGCGGTGACCTGCACTTCGATCACTTCATCAATGTCATTGTGCATACCGAGTTTGCTTAACCTGTCCAAGCAAGTGGTTACTGGTAACCCCAGTACCTTTTCGATGCTCTTGCGCATGAGAATGTTAAGCTTATTCTTTTCGGTTTTGGTCCAGTTAAGGGCCGAGGCTACATAGTTGATGTGGCTCATTAGAAAAGCGTGATGGATCCTGAGGAGGTTGTCTTCACCTAGTCCCTTCTTTCGTCCGGATACTCTAGCAACTAGTCTCAGCATGCTCTCGGTTTTCGCCGTGATACGCGTGAGCGTTTTGGCGTTACATCCACGCGCGTCAATCAGTAATCCTAGGATTCGGATAGATTCGACTTCAGGAATGTGCTGTCCGTTTCTTGCAAAGAGGGATATGGGAAGTTGGTTTAGGGGGGTGAGCCCCCTAACACCTTGCCTGGCTGGCCTGTACAGTAACAATTCAGATTTGTTTGGGGATAGTTGGAAGCCTGTGTCTTCCAGGTAGGACTCCGTTGCGTCTAGGGCTGATTGTAGCGCGTGCTCTACCTCTACGAGTGATCCTCCCGGGCACCAAATCGTGACATCGTCCGCGTATAGCGAGTGGCTTATATTAGGAAGGGATCTGAACCTTTCCGATAAGCCCTTCATGACTATGTTGAACAGTAAGGGGGAGATGACTGCTCCTAGGGGAGTGCCTGTGGCTCCTAGTGCGAACTCATCTGACTTGAGTTGCGCAATCCTGATGGTGGCTGTTCTGTTCATGAGGAATGATCTAACAAAAGCCTGAAACCTTGCTCCCAGACCTAGGCTGGCCGTGGCCTGCAGGACAAATCGATGAGATACGGTGTCAAAGGCGTTGGCTAGGTCAAGGGCTAAGATGCCCCTAACATCCCTAGTGCTGTTATCGAAAATGTGCTTCTTAAGGAGTAGCATTACATCCTGTGTGGAAAGGCCGGGCCTGAAGCCGACTATGTTGTGCGGGAAAAGCAAAAACAAAAATTTTATTTTGATGTTTCAGCCGGGGTCTGTAACGTAGCCCAGCCTAGCGGGAGCGCATTGCCCAGCCGGCAACCCTGAGCTCCCAAGAGGCTGTTGCGTGTTCTCGAGTCGTCGGCATGTGTTGCAATAAAGTCAGTCTTCGTTCAGCACTCGCCTTGGTGTGTGTGTCGTTACTCACGCTCGTTACATGGTGTCAGAAGTGGGATAGCCGTTCCCGCGCAAGCGACCGTTGCATAGCGAGCTCGAATTTCAAGCCTGCGCATGGAAGCCCTACCGCCTCCTGCTCCGCTGGTGCTCGCTGAGAACGCGGCAGCCAATTGGAAGAAGTTCAGGCAATGCATCGAGCTATATTTCGTAGCCACGGGAAAGGAACGTACCAACGCGGAGAAGGCTGCCATTTTTTTTACATGTGGCTGGCCAGGAGGCCATTGATGTCTTCAACACTTTTAGACTTACGTCTGCCCAAGCGGAGGACTACGATGTGCTGCTGCGCAAGTTCGAAGAGTACTGCGCACCACGACAGAATGAAACATTTGAGCGATACGTCTTCCGCATGCGACTCCAGAATGAAGGTGAGCCATTTGAACAGTTCTTGCGGGACGTGCAGCTCAAGGCGCAGTCGTGTAACTTGGGCAATCTCAAAAACTCCATGGTGCGTGACCAGTTAGTCTGTGGAACTCGGGACAAAAAGTTATGCAACAGGCTGCTGCGCGAGAAGGACTTGACACTCGAGAAGGCCATTGATTTCTGCAAAGCGGCAGAGGCTGCCACGAGCCAGGCGCGAGTATGGGAGCAGGCAGAGACGGCACAGGTGATCGGCGCAGTGGAAGGAAAGTTAGACGGGCCGGCTCGGAGCAAGACTTCGCGGCGGTGCAACTTCTGCAGCAGCTGTCACCCGCCGCGAAAATGTCCGGCATGGGGAGAGAGGTGCGTGGTGTGCCGAAAACTGAACCACTTCGCGGCGTGCTGCAGAGCGAAGAGAAGCGTTCAAGAAGTTGAGTGCCCTGAAGAAAAGTCGGAAGATGATTTTGAAATATTAGACGTGCATATAGCCGGCGTCGCCAGCTCGAACGATTGGATCGTCCCAGTTAAAGTTGACACAGATACAGTGCACATGAAGGTCGACACGGGAGCCCAGGCGAATTTGTTGCCGTTATCTTTATACCGGAGACTCAAGCGAAAGCCACCGTTGCGCCCCAGCCAGACTGTTCTTTCAGGCTATGGAGGCAATGCTATACAGCATGTTGGTACAACGGTGCTGCCTCTTCAAGTGGGCGATAAATGCGAACAGCTGGTTTTCTATGTGGTGAAGAAGGGCAAACGGGCATTACTCGGCCTTGAGGCATGTGAGAAATTCGGTTTTATAGTACGAGTCCGGTCAGTGTCACAAGAGGAAGGAATGGACAAGCAGCGGATTATTGAAGAGTTTCCCGCTCTATTCCGTGGCCTAGGATGTACGAGGCGGAAATACAGGATCAGCCTGAAAGACGATGCGCGACCTATAGCACTACCATCGAGGAGGGTGCCACATGCACTGAAGGAGCCCCTGTGCCAGGAGTTGGACCGCATGGAAGCGGAGGGCATTATAACTCGGATGCAGGACCCAACTGATTGGGTAAGCCCGCTTGTCATCGTAACTAAGAAAAATGGGAGATTAAGAGTGTGCATGGACCCGCGGCGTGTGAATGAGGGTATCCGAAGGGAGCACTACGAGCTGCCCCGAAGAGAGGACATTGAGGCAGAGCTGGCCGGAGCCAGGTATTTTAGCAAACTGGATGCGAATAGAGGCTTCTACCAGATACCTCTAGATGACTACACGTCCTGCATTTCCACGTTTAGCACGCCGTTTGGCAGGTACCGGTTCCTGAGGCTTCCACTTGGGCTGAGTTCAGCGCCGGAGGTTTTTCAGAAAGCCATGAGTGATGCCCTGGACAACCTCCCGGGGGTGCGAGTCTACATAGATGACATCTTAGTATGGGGAGCAACCAGGGAGGAGCACGACGCCCGACTGAAGGCGGCGCTCAGAGCAATTGAGACTGCAGGCTTTACCCTTAACCCGGAGAAGTGTGTAGTGGCCGCTGACAAGATCAAGTTCCTAGGGGATGTCCTCTCTAAAGAAGGAATACGGCCCGATCCGGATCTGGTGCGATGCGTAGCCAGCATGCCCTCACCCACGTGCAAACAGGAGGTGCAAAGACTCCTAGGCGCAGTCAACTATTTCGGAAAGTTTTTGCCTTGTCTGTCTGAAAAAACACACATGCTACGCTCCCTCGTGAGGAAGGACAGTGAATTCGAGTGGACAGAGGCGCATGACAAGGAATGGAAAAACTTGTGCGGCATGCTATCCTCTGCCCCCTTGTTGGCCATTTTCGACACTCAGAGGCCCACTAAAGTGTCAACCGATGCGTCCAACTTTGCCTTGGGTGCTGCTCTCCTCCAGCTACATGAGGGGGGTTGGAGACCGGTGGCGTATGCCTCGCGTGTTCTAACGCAAGCGGAAACCCAGTATTCTCAAATTGAGAAGGAGGCACTAGGAATAACATTCGGCTGCGAACGCTTCAAAGAATTCATCGTGGGGTCTCATGTCACCATAGAAACAGACCATCAGCCCCTCCTAGCTATTGCGAAAATGGGACTGAATGAAATGTCCCCTCGTGTTCAGCGTTTTTTCTTGCGTCTGATGCAGTTCGACTTCACCCTGCAGTTCGTGCCTGTAAAGCAGCTCCTACTGGCGGATGCGCTGTCGCGTCTGCGGATCCCACAAGACTCAACTCGGGCAGAGGAATATGAAGATGTAGCCATACATGCTGTGAACGTACTTTCAACCCTCGTCAGTGACGCCATGGTAAAGAGGCTGCAGGCAGCGACGGCTGAAGATGAAGACCTCAGGCGAGTGATGACCGCTCTCGAGAATCGTGAGGCCATTCAAGGGCAGTTATCGCCGGTGGCAGCAGAGTTGTCGGTCGTGAACGGTATCCTTATGAGAGGCGCTACAGTAATAATACCTAGGAAGCTACGGAAAGAAATGCTGGACCGCGTGCACGAGGGGCACCTTGGGGTGAACAAGGCAAAGGCGAGAGCTAGAGCCCTAATGTATTGGCCGGCTATGCAAAAGGACATTGAGGAAAAAACGTCAAAATGTGAGACCTGCTGTCGCTACGCTTATTGGCAGCCATCAAAGCCAGTGCTAATGAAGCCTGTCCCTTTGTCGCCATGGTCAAGAATAGGGTTGGACCTGTGTGAGCATGCGGGAGTGCACTACTTAGTGGGCTATGACGCTCACTCAAACTACCCAGAAGTAGAACAGCTGACTCAAACGAGCCACCAAGTCATCCAGAAACTGGAAATGTGGCTTGCCAGGCATGGGATACCTTTAGAAGTGTGCACGGATGGGGGACCGCAGTTCTCCTCGAGGGAGTTCCTAGAGTTTGCCAAGCTATGCGACTTTCGACACGTGGTTTCGAGTCCGAGGTTTCCAAGGGCAAATGGGCTAGCTGAGAAAGGAGTACAAGTGTTCAAAAGACTCCTGAAGAAAACAAAGCATGCTAATGAGCCTCTGTGGCTTGGACTTCTAAACTACAGGTCATCGCCACTAGAGGATGGAAGGAGCCCATCGCAGCTGCTGATGGGAAGACAACTTCAAGGCCGTCTTCCAGACTTCTCCACCCCTCAGGCAACCGAGGTGAAGAAGCAGACACAAAGGCAACAGCCAAGGCCAGAACTACCACCACTCAGGACAGGAGACACGGCCCGCCTTTTAGAAGATCAGGGTTGGACTAGCAGAGCCAAAGTAACGCGGCAGGTCACACCACGATCATATTTGATGGAAACCGAAGACGGGAGCCTACTGTGTCGAAATCGGCAGCACATCCTGCGGACGGCAGAGCCGTTCCACTCGCCTAGTGACACAGCGGGCAGCCCCCACCATCCTCAGAAAGCTAATGGCAGCGGCCAAGAAACAAGCCCTGCAGGCACCCCTGAACGTCCACCAGCCTCTGGCCTGCACGACGCAGCAACTCCCATGCGCCGCCCTGTGCGGGCAATGAACCTGCGAGTGCGTCTAACTTACGATGAGAACTTCGAGCAAGAACCTGGACCCTCACGTGGGAGTGAGGGAGGTGTAACGTAGCCCAGCCTAGCGGGAGCACATTGCCCAGCCGGCAACCCTGAGCTCCCAAGAGGCTGTTGCGCGTTCTCGAGTCGTCGGCGTGCGTTGCAATAAAGTCAGTCTTTGTTCAGCACTCGCCTTGGTGTGCGTGTCGTTACTCACGCTCGTTACAGGGTCCGGTCTTTATCAAGAGTAGAAGGGTGTGTGTGTGTATGTGTGCGCGTGTGTGTGTGTGTTGTATAGGAGTTTTTTTTTTTTTTGCTGCACCAAATTTTTTAAATATTGCCTATGGCAGATAGCACAACTCTAACCCTTGATCTAGATTACTTGATAAGGCAGTCATTACTTCTATTAGAAATCAAAATGCTCAATTGAATAATTACCACAATTACACAAATTACATTTTTAATCAGTTACATTACGCCACATATTTCAATCTACAAATTATAGCTGTGGAGTTCGCACGGCATATCCACTTGAAACGATTTCTCTGGACAACACCAGTTCTAAGATATTAATTTTCAAAGAGTATAACAAAATGCATTGGCGTTCCACTTACCTTTGTATTTCAATGCATAAAACAGCAGTTTCTTTAAAAAGTAACTGGAATGCCTATGCATTTTGTCAGGCGCTTTGAAAATTAATATCTCGGAATTGGTGCTGTCCAAAGAATTCATTTCAAGTGGATACGCCTTGCGAACTCAGCTAATATAATTCGTAGATTTCGTAGATTGCGATAAGCATCTTCACCTATCTGTTTTACAGCGCATGGCGCGTAGTGCCATTGGTAGCGTACTGCACGCTTTTAGTAGGCGATAATCCAAGTGTGTTGCCTTTCCCTCCTGCAAGTGGCGCGATGTGGGCATCACACCACTGGAGCACTACCAGCTCAATGCGTCTTGGTGTCTCGTGCCCCAACGATCCGCCTACAATTCGCTTTACATAGATGTCCACAATAGTTGAGTCCACAATAGTTGAGTCTGTCAAATTTTTTAGTTACTTCGGATCGTATGTTTCCTGGTTAGTACATATTTCTCTTGGTTTTTCCAAAACATATAAACAAGGTCCTAAACAAGTGGGTACGGTGGACCAGACTGTGGCATGTTGTCACGAAATCCCCTTTTCTACTTCGTGCAGGTTCTTTTGCTCGGTCTTGCCAGAAGGCTTGTTCCAGAATCTTGCTTTGTCACTAGCATGTGTCTCTGTGCTGACACATGTGCTACCACGTCTCAGCTAGTTCATGGTGCGACTCCTTTCTTCGTTGAAGCCAGGACGACAGCGCCATTTACTGCGACTGCGTCATTAGACCTGCCTATAAAGGATCGTCCACAGAACTACACTTTCAGTGGGTACAGCGGACCAGACTGAGGCACGTCACGAAATCCCCTTTTCTACTTTGTGTAGGTTAGTCCTAGCTACAGCAGCTTTCGTAGTGATTATCGTGGCCTTCTGGTCCTGCTATGCCCACAGAAATGTATTATGATTGCATATGACGATTCTCTGTATCTGCGCTACTTCTGTGTGGTGATGTGGAGACTAATTCAGGCCCTCCTACAGCAGAAATGCTGAAGGAATTCTTGGCAAGGCAAAAGAAATTAGCTGAAGAATGGCTGCCCTAAGGGAACAGCAAAACAGCATGGAAAGAGTAATGTGTGATGTTACTTTGCACTTTCTTGAAACAGAAAAACGAACTGCCAAGGTCTAATCACTCGAAAAATCAATTAAGATCTTGAAATCTAAATTAACCGATCTGGAAAATCGCAGTAGACGTTCAAATTTAGTCGTTCTTGGAATGCAGGAAGATCCTAATGAGAAAGACTTGGATTTAAAGCAAAAAGTTCTAAACAACTTCTTTGCATCAAAACTACAGGTATCATGCTTATCATTAATAGAATTCATCGCTTAGGTAGACGTGGCAATCCTAGACCAATTGTAGTTCATTTTCATGACTATAACGAGAAGCAAGCAGTATTTAAGAATGCACACAAGCTTAAAGGGACAAAAATATCCATTCAAAATGATTAATTGTATGAGACACTGCAGGAAAGAAAGTGGTTTTGGGCAATTGCTAAGGATGAAAAACAGCAAAGAAAGAATGTTTCACTCATTAATGACAAGCTGCGAGTAAATGGGGAGCTCTTCATGTGGGACAAAGATGCCTAAAACAGAATAAAGGTTACTTTCTTTCATGCTAATTCTAAAATGGACTGACCTGTACAATCCTCTAGTAATTAACATAAAATTATTAACATAAATGTGCATAGCATCATTAACAAATCAACAGAACTAGAAGCCATCTTGTTAGCTTACGATCCCCACTATGTTGTTATAACGGAGACCTGACCTCATGAAGACATTGATGGCATTGACGTTTTTCCACCCTCATATCAGGTTTTTTGCCGTGACCCTCCTCCTAGAGGCGGAGGCGTTGCTGTCTTGATAAAATGTGGCGTTCAAACATCACTGCTATGTCATATGGATAATCACGAAAGTGTTACTTTGAAATTGTTCTGTTCAGGGCGTGCTTTATTGTTGTCTGCAGTTTATAGAGCACCAGATGCTCCACCACAATTTCTGAAAGATCTACATGATCATCTAGGGTTATTTTCTTGTAAAGAAGTAATCATCTTTAGCAATTCTAATTTACTTTCTGTTGATTGGCATTATCCATTTTCAAATACAGATCAATGTTCAGATGTTGGATCCTTGCTTGATATTATGCTTAACCTGGATGTGCAACAAGTAATAACAGAACCTATGCGAGTTCGTGGTGCATCCTCTTCAATCCTAATCTTGTTTTTCTTCCTAAGACAATTGAAAAATATGCAGTCTCTGCTAATCCTGGTATATCTGATCATGCAATGGTGTCGTTATCGTGTAGCCTTGAAAAACCTTGTATTGCTCCCTCTGAAATAGTTTCTGTAAAAGATTTTTCTCGTGCCAGGGACGAGTATGTCCTGGATTACCTTGAACTAAAATTCAGCAGCTTTCAAGTCTCAGATGTTAATATGATTTGGAATTAATTTAAACAGATATCCACTTACAGTCTCGATAATTTCGCACCAAAGAAAACTAAGAAAACAAGAAAATTGAATCCCTGGATAACGAGAGACGTCTTACATCTAGAAAAAAACTTAAGCGCCTTAAAAAAAAAGTATCAGCTACAAACACTGTTAAAGCCGCTCAAACGGCTTTTAATGAGGCATTGAAACATTCCAAATGCCATTATTTTCAACATACCCTACAAAATGTTTTAAAAGAATAACCTCAGAAGTTTCGGAAGAAAAAGTCTGTTAATGAGATAAAACTTGATGGCGTTTGAATTGTTGACAAGGAAGCCATTGCAGAACATTTTAACATATTTTCACAGCATGCTTTTCGTCTCACCCCAGTATCGTGCTCTAATCTTGAAGGTATTATATCCCTACAAGGTGTTTTCGCTATGCTTCTTAACATGAAGACTAAAGCACCACCTGGCCCTGATGGTCTTCCAAATGCGTTCCTTCGTCGCTATGCGGAAATGCTCGCCCCATTTCTTGCATGCATTTTTGGTGCATCCATATCATCTGCGGATCTACTGGCTGACTGGCGAACGGCACGTGTGCTGCCCATACACTTGAAAGGTGACACATCGCTGATTCCAAATTATCGTCCTATATCTCCGACTTCTTCGAGCTGTAAGATGCTTGAACATATCGTCACCAATTACATAATCAAGTTTTGAACAGGTAACAACATTCTCGCCTCTTTTCAAAATCGTTTTAGGAAGGACTTCTCTACAGTCACACAACTAACCACAGTAATTCACAATTTTGCAAGCGTTATCGACAAGTCTGGTCAAACTGACCTCATTTTCTTTTGGACTTTCGAAAAGCGTTCGACCTTGTGTCACATCAAAAGTTAATCTTCAAGCTAAAATACATTGGCCTCCCCTCTTTCATAATAAATTGGATTTCCGCTTACTTAGCAAAGCGCATACAGTTGGTTCATGTTAATGGTAACCACTCACGTCGTTTGCCAGTTACTTCCGGGGTACCCCAAGGTAGCGCACTTGGACCACTCTTATTTTTTATTTTTATTAAGGATATAGTTAATGCTATTACTGAACCTGTACAAATACGTTTGTTTGCAGACGACTCCATTTTGTTTCATGATATTGCTCACCAAGATGTTCAGGAACTTTTGATTACTAACCTTCATAACATTTATTCATGGTGTAAAGAATGGGACATGAAGCTGAATGAAAAAAACAAAAACAGTATACATGCAGATAACCAAAAAAAGATGTAGATTGGCATTTCCCTATAGTCGTCCTACTCATCCTCTCGTTGAAGCAAATGAATAGTATAAATGTTTGGGTGTAACAATAACTAACAACCTAAGTTGGAATTCTCATGTCTCTAATGTATGTGCTGCATCATTTTGCAAACTCTGTATTCTGCTTCATAAACTAAAAGAAGCACCCCCAGTAACTAAACTTCATGCATACAGATCACTCATAATGTTGAAAATGGAATATGCATGAACTGCCTGGAATCCACATAATAAACACAATATTAATGCACTGGAAATGATTCAGTGGAAAGCAGTTAGGTTTATTTCTTCCAAGTACCGTATAACTGACTCACCAACAACTATCATGCACAATCATGGTATTACAACTACGGTAAAAAATTCTAAGGATAAAATTTTGTTTTCTATTCACAAATAACAATCTCTCGATCCATCCTGCTCCATATGCCAGACCCTTAACCATAAAACAAACCACACATCACCACTCTGAATCCTTAACTCCCTATTAAACAAGAACTAATGCCTTCAAGTTTTCCTTTTTCCCTCATACTATTGAAGAATGGAATGCACTACCATTATTATTCTTAAACGGCACTGACTCAATTGATCTGATTCATTTTTGATCTGTTAATTTTGCAACAGGGATGTGAGCGCATTGTTTGTTTTCTTCTGAATGCATGTTTGATTACTTTTTTTGTAATTTTACCACTGCTGCTTGGGCCTGTATGGCTTGCAGTATTTTGTAAGTAAATAAATAAATAAATATAACACTCCCAGTGTTAGTTCTGGTAGTAAAACATAAATACCCAAGAAAGTGGATGGGAAAATGGCGCTGCGGTAGCTCAATTGGTAGAGTATCATATTTATATGTATATTGCCACGACAACTTGGTCACATTCAAGTTGTGTGCCCTTCGTATAGGACACTGTGCACGCCGTACCGTGGTGTTGTTCCGCAACAACAGGCAACAATCTTCATGGCACGGGTAGCCGGTTGGACCCGGCTCACATGCGCCACGCGCACGAGGTATCATGCGGGAAGAAAGAAGACAACGATTCGCGGCCAGTTTTTGAATGCGACTGCCGGGGATTTCTTCACGACTGCAGTGACTTTTAGTTGTGGGCACAGGTTCGCGATTAATAAATATTGTTGTTTTGTTAACCTGTGGTCCTCAACATCGTTACATTTCTGGAGGAGGTGCGGGGTGTGAGTTGAAGCCCCACGAACAAAAGTCAGCGCAGCCCCGGCCACCAGCGAGTCCATCCTGTAGAACTGACACCTGTGCACCAGCAGACCAGCCGTTGTCTTCGAGGTGACTCGCCCGAATTCCGCCCTCTTCTCTTCACGCCAAGGGAAACTCAAACAATGGACGCTGCCACAATGACTAGCCAGGTAACACCGGCACAGCTGGTCGTAAGTCAACCTTGCAAGCCGCCAACATTTCATGGTGGCTCGTTCGAAGACGTGGAAGACTGGTTGGAACTGTTCGAGAGAGTGGCGAGCTTTAATGAATGGAATGAGAAACAGAAGCTCCGTAATGTATATTTCGCTTTGGAGGACTTTGCAAAAACGTGGTATGAAAACCACGAACCCTCTTTGTCCTTTTGGGAGGAATTCGACGACAACTGCTAGCAACATATGCCAGCACGGATCGTAAAGAAAAGGTGAAAATTGCACTTCAAGCTAGGAACCAGCTCCCGAACGAGAATGTGGCGATGTACATCGAGGACATGTCCTGCCTGTTCAAGCATGCTGATCCAAACATGAGTGAAGATAAGAAGCTGCGCCATCTTATGCGTGGAGTAAAGCAGGAACTCTTCGCCATTTTCGTCTACAACCCACTGCACACGGTCGCCAAGTTCAGATACGAAGCAACGACCATTGAAAAGACGCTGGAACAGCAGGCTCAGCAATACAACCGTGAGGCAAACTGTGCACCTGCCCATGTCTTCTCTGGAGGTGTGCCGAACGACCTTGAAGTCTTGTGGGAGCACATCCGGTCAGTGATCAGGTAAGAGCTCAACAAGTTGCAGACACCTCAGACTCCAACTGCACTATCTATCGTCGGCGTTGTCCGGGAAGAACTGAGGCAGGTCATACGGGATCCAGAGCGTGAGCCACAGCCGATGCGGCACACCCCAATGCACACCGACGTACTCAGGCAACCCGTGGTACACAGTAGTGGAGCAGTTGCGACGAACATTCCCTACCCACCGACAGTATGCAGTGCACCTCATCTGCTGGAACCACCGGCTGCCTATCCGCCTCCAGTATGTAGTGCATCTCGTCTTGTAGAACAAAGGCCCCGGAAAATTGACGTCTATCGTGACCACGAGAGCAGGCCTCTGTGTTTTCACTGTGGAGAAGTGGGTCAGCTCTATAGGTTCTGCTCGTACTGTCAAGCCCTTAAGTGCACCATGCCCCCGAAACGGTGAACAGCCAGCAGAGATCGAAGAATACTTGTTCACGCGCCAAAGTTCCATTGCTCCTTGCCAACATCAACCATGGTCACCGTTGCCCATGAACTACCAATAATCTAGCCCACGCGCATCTCCAAGATTGTCTAGGCGACATTCACCAAGCCCACACCAGAAAAACTGAAGCAAGGGACCTGTGGAGGTGAGGCCGCTGATAACCAGAGTTACGAAGATCCTCCAACATGGTTCCAGGGCGATGACGAGATGATTCCAGTAAACAGTTGCACGAACGAAACGATTACATCAGATTTGCGGTTGATAATAGACGGATGTGAGCTGAATGCCTTAGTCGACATCGGCGCTGATTATTCGGTAATAAGCTTCGATGGCGAAGCATCTGAAAAAAGTTGTGACGCAGTGGACTGGACTGCAGATATGCACGGCAGGCGGTTATCTTGTTACGCCCCTTGGCCGATGCACTGCAAGACTTACGATAAAAGGTTTCACTTACGTTTCTGACTTTATTGTACTGCCAGAATGTTCACGGAAACTTATATGGGGAATGGATTTTCTACAAGCTAATGGCACCATAATTAACCTACGAACGCCCAGTGTGTCTTTCTCGACAAAACAAGCTATACCTGTGGAAGAATCGGAGGAGAGACGTCTTGCTGCACTGCGCGTCGTTGATAATGATGTAACTGTGCTGCCACACTGCAGTATAATGGTTCTTGTGGAGAATGAAACAGTTTACGACTGCGAAGGCATAGCAGATGGAAACAGAGAGCTCCTTTTCAACAAAGATATTTGCGTGGCTCGGGGTCTTGTCCACTTAAGCAATGGCCATGCAAAAGTCGCACTCACGAATTTCAGAAATGAATTCCAACACATCGCACAAGGAACAGCTATTGCCTTTTTCCCCGACTTCTGTGTAGCGACCGAGTTATGCAGCCTAACGACGTCAACTGCTCTGCCAGAAACCTGCAATGTCAACAGATCAATTACCGTCAACCCGAGACTCCCGGAAGCCCAAAAGAAACAGATATATGCCCTGATAAAGGATTTTTCTGACTGCTTCTCCACTTCCTCGAAGGTATGGTGCACGTCTGTTGCAAAGCACAGAACCATAACAGAGGACGCCACAAGACCGGTATGCCAGCACCCGTATCGAGTTTCGCCAAAAGAAAGGTAGATGATCAAGAAGCAACTAGAGGAGATGCTTTCAGGTGATGTTATTCAGGCTTCCAGCAGACCATGGGCATCTCCTGTAGTGCTTGTTAAGAAAAAAGATAACACACTTTGATTCTGCTACGACTACCGTAAATTGAAGAACAGCATAACTAATCGGGATGTACTATACCCCCTTCCATGTACTGACGATATGTTAGATCAGCTCCCATGTGGATATTGGCAAATAGAGGTGGATGAGCGGGACCGTGAAAAGACAACATTTGTAACCCCTGATGGCCTCTATGAATTTAAAGCGCTTCCATTCGGCCTCTGTTCCGCGCCTGCAACATTCCAGCGAATGATGGACACTGTGCTCACAGGATTGGAATGGCAGTCTGCTTAGTGTATTTGGATGATGTGGTCATATTTTACGCAACATTGGCCAACGTCTAGAGCACCTGTGACTAGTATTAGAAACTATTAGTGCAGCAGACTTGACAATTAAGCCGGAAAAATGTCAATTCAGCTTCGATGAACTTCGGTTTCTCGGACATGTCATCAGTGCTGAAGGCGTTCGGCCGGATCCCGAAAAGGCAGCAGCTGTTGCGAGGTTCCTGACACCTACAGACAAAAAGTCAATGCAACGTTTTTTGGGTTTATACGCATACTACCGAAGATTCGTGGAAAACTTTTCAAAGATTGCTGAGCCCCTTACAATAGTAACAAGAGAAGATGAACCTTTCATGTGGAAAAGCAAACAACAAGACGCCTTTGATGAGTTAAGGAAATGCCTGCAAGCTTCTACATTTTGATGAGACAGCCGACACTGAAGTTCATACTGATGCGAGTAACGACAGCCTTGGTGCCATACTAGTGCAGTGGAAGAACGGGCAGGAGAAAGTAATAGCTTATGCCAGCCGTAAGCTCTCGAAAGCAGAGGCAAACTAATCAGCAACCGAGAAAGAGTGTCTTGCAGTCATTTGGGCAATATTAACTTTCGACCCTACCTCTATGATAGACCATTCAGAGCAGTCAGTGATCACCATTCGCTTTGCTGGCTGGCGAATCTCAAGGATCCATCCGGACGACTAGCAAGATGGAGCCTTAGGCTTCAAGAGTATAATATTACTGTCACATACCGATCCGAGAGGAAACACAGCGATGCCGACTGCTTGTCACACGTACCAGTCGAAAGAACTGTGCCAGAAGAAGAGAATTTGCCATTCCTTGTTATTGTTGACACGTCACAAATCGCTCAACAACAACGAGAACAACAACGAGAGACCCAGAATTGCTTCCACTTATACAGCGCCTGGAGAGACTCGACGTTCAACTCCCGCATATTTTCTCTAGAGGGCTATCCTCATTCTGTCTGCGAGGAAGTGTCCTCTAAAAGAGAAATTTCGAGAACAGCAAGACTGAGTTTTTACTTGTCATACCCACAGCTATGCGAGAAGAAATTTTGCATGCATGGCACTATGAACCGACGTCTGGACACATGAGCGTGAGTCGCACAGTCGCTAGGATTTGTCTGAAATACTACTGGCCCAAGTTATTAGCATCAGTGCAGCACTACGTAAAGACTTGTCGCGAGTGTTAAAGGCGCAAGACTCCATCCATAAAACTAGTAGGCCTCCTCCAGCCAACAGATCCACCATAAGCCCCATTCCTACAAGTCAATATGGACCTCCTTGGACCCTTCCCAACATCATCTTTAGGCAAAGAGTGGATAGTTGTGGCCATGGACTATCTGACCCGTTACACAGAAACTGATTCCCTGTACAGTGCAACGGCTGTCGAAGTTGCAAAATTCTTTGTCTATAATATCGTGCTCAGGCATGGCGCTCCCACAGTTGTCATTACCGATTGTGGAACAGCCTTTACTGTGAACCTAATGAAATGCTTGTTGCAAATGACATATACTGATCATAGGAGAACTACGGCGCATCACCCTCAGACAAACAGTTTAACTAAATGCCTCAACAGAACACTGGCTGACATGCTTTCCATGTATGTTGACGTTGAACATAGGCTATGGGACGAAATTTTGCCATACATCACCTTTACATATAATACGGCCGTTCAAGAAACAACCCGAGTCACCTCATTTGAACTTGTATTCGGCCGAGCAGTAACCACAACTTTGGATGCTATGTTGCCGTTAGATGAAGAAAACAATAACTCATCTGACCTAGATGATTTCTTGGAAAGAGCCGAGGAGGCACGACAGATGGCAAGGTACCGATACCCACCAACAATGCATCGACTCCAGCCGGTACAACCAGCGACGTAGTGAAGCTCATTATCAGCCCGGTGACAAGGTGTGGGTACGGACCCCAGTGTGACGCCGTGGACTGTCTGAAAAGCTTCTCTGCCGGTATTTCAACCCTTACGAAATACTTTGTCGTATAAGCGACGTCACTTACAAAGTGAAATCCACTGGACATGAGAGCCCAAGACAGCGCAACTCCACGGAAGTTGTGCAAGTTGCTCACATGAAACCCTAACACGAGAGGTGAGGGAAAAAAAAAAAATGTGGCAGCCCACAGGAACCCCTACTTCCTCTCACGCATTGGGCCAATGCGGTAAGGAGGGGGATAATGCCATGACAACTTAGTTACATTCAAGTTGCGCGCCCTTCGTATTGGACACTGTGCACGCTGTATCGTGGTGTTGTTTAGCAACAACAGGCAGCGATCTTCGCGGCACAGGTAGCCGGTTGGACCTGGCTCGCATACGCCATGTGCACGAGGTATCACATGGGAAGAAAGAAGAAGACGGTTCGAGGCCAGTTTCAAAAATGCGACTGCTGGGGATTTCTTCACGACCGCAGTAACTTTTAGTTGTGGGCACAGGTTTTCCCTTAATAAATATAGCTGTTTTGTTAACCTGTCATCCTCAACATCATTACAATATAAACGAAAAAAAAAGGGGGGGCAAACCAAGGAGTTCGATATTTTATTAGTAATATCATAAGAAGCTAACAAACAATGACACCAAGGACAACATAGAGAAAATTACTTGTACTTACTAATTGAATTAAAGAAATGATAAATTAATGGAAATGAAAGTGGATGAAAAAACAACTTGGCGCAGGTCGAGAACGATGACATCTTCGCATTACACATGCGATGCTCCACCAATTTAGCTACCACAGCACTGTTTTCCCATCCACTTTCTTGGGTATTCATGTTCTACACTAGAACTAACCCTGGGAGTGTGTGTGTGTGTGTATATATATATATATATATTTCAGTTGAAGAGGAATGGATGGCGAAGGAGAAGGAATGGAGAAGAGGATGGTAGGCAGTGGTGGTGCAATGAACGATGCGACATTCAGCAAGGAGTGCGTTTATGACTTCGGAGAGAAAGACACGTCCTCTATCACTTAAATGTTCACGAGGTGCACCGTGACAGAGAATAAAGTTTTTCAGGAGGAAGAATGCTATATCGTGAGCAGTGGCAGCAGGCAGAGCGGCTGTTTCTGCGTATCGCGTCAAATGGTTGATGGCGACCACTATCCAGTGGTTCCTGGAAGCCGTGCTCAGAAGGGGGCCATACAGGTCAATGCCAATGCGATCGAAGGGTCTGGAAGGACACGGGATTGGTTGGAGTGGACGGAGACATGCTGAGCAGGAACCTTGCGGCATTGGCACTGAGGGCACGACTGAATGTACTTGGACACAAAGGTGTACATGCCATGCCAATAAAACCTGGAGCGAAGCCGGGTGCACGTCTTGAAAACACCCGCATGTGCACACTGCGGATTAGTTTGGAAGGCAGAACATATTTCACCACGAAGATGTCGATGTATGACCAGCAACCACTTGCGGACATCAGAGACGTAATTCCGGCAATAGAGAAGTCCATCCCGAATTTCGAAGTGAGATGCTTGACGGAGCAAAGCTCGAGAAGGTGAAGGAACAGTCGACAGGTTTGAAAGGAAGCGGATAAGAGTACTAATCCAGGCATCCTTGCGTTGCTCCGAAGCCATGTCGCAGCATGCTGGGAACGAAAGTACTTGGTCAATGGCAGAGAGGCAGGCATCGCTTTCGGTTGACACGGGCGAATGGGAAAGCGCGTCGGCATGAGTGTGGCGGCGGCCAGACCTGTAGCCAATGCGCACGTTGAAATCTTGCAGCCGCAAAGCCCAGCGAGCTAATCGACCTGAGGGTCCTTCAACGTGGACAGCCAACAAAATGCATGGTGGTCTGTAATCACATCGAAGGGGTGGCCATAGAGGTAGGGTCGAAATTTACCAAGTGCCCAGATTATGACCAAACATTCCTTCTCTGTAGCGAAATAATTCTTCTCGGCTTTGGTGAGGGTGCGGCTTGCGTATGCAACGACGTACTTGTCGAATCCAGATTTGCACTGCGCAATCACAGTGCCGAGTTCAACACCGCTGGCGTCGATGTGTACTTCGGTCGGAGCTGTCGGGTCGAAGTGACGCAGTATGGGCGGCGAGGTCAGTAGACGACGCAACTCTTGGAAGGCATCGTCACAAGCGAACGACCAAGCGTAATCACTCAAGTCGCTCCGTAGAAGCTGATTCAAGGGAGCGGTGATGGACACAAAATTCCGAATGAAGCGGCGAAAGTAAGAACACAGGCCAAGGAAGCTGCGAAGTTCTCTTACGGAGGAAGGTTTGGGAAAATCAGCAACTGCACGGAGCTTGGCGGTGTCAGGAAGAATACCGTGTTTAGATACTACATGGCCAAGGATGGTGAGCTAACTTGTGCAAAGTGGCATTTCTTCAGGTTGAGCTGAAGGCCGGCGGCAGTTAGCCACTGTAACACTTCCTCCAGCCTACAGAGATGGGTGGGAAAATTGAGCGAGAAAATGACCACATCATCTAAGTAGCACAGGCACTTTTTCCACTTGAGACCACGCAAAAGGTTGTCCATCATACACTCAAATGTTGCAGGGGTGTTGCAAAGCCTGAAAGGCATGACATGAAATTTATATAGCCCATCTGGTGTCACAAAGGCCGTTTTAGGTTGGTCTTTGGGTGCCATGGGGATTTGCCAATAGCCACTGCGTAAGTCGATAGAAGAGAAGAACTCAGCGCCATGAAGGCAGTCAAGGGCATCGTCAATTCTCGGAAGAGGGTAAACATCTTTACGAGTTATTTTGTTAAGACGACGGTAATCGACACAGAATCAAATCGATCCATCCTTCTTCTTAACAAGAACAACAGGAGATGCCCAGGGGCTGTCCGAAGGCTGAATGACGCCGCGCTTGAGCATGTCAGCTACTTGGTCGTCGATAACACAGCACTCTGTCCAGGATACACGATATTGTCTTTGTCGCAGTGGCGCACTGGTACCCGTGTCGATGCGATGACAAACAGTTGATGTGCGGCCCAAGGGAACATGCTGGCAGTTGAAAGATGAAAGGAACTTGTCGAGAAGGCATAGAAGCTGGGCGCATTGAGAAACAATCAAAGTGAGAAACAATCAAATCTCTGTGTCGCAGCTGCTTCATTTTGCCGACGAGCAACGTCGTGACGCCAACATCAGAGGACTCATCGACCGTTTTGAACACTCTCCGGCTGACGCCACTCTACGCCTCTTCATCCTCCGTGACGGTACTCTGTACCCTCGTAACCTTCATCCGGACGGTTCTGAGTTCCTACTTGTCATACCTAAACACCTCCGCTCAACCGTTCTAGAAGAGCTCCACGACGCACCAACGGCAGGACACCTCGGCGTATCTCGAACCTATGACCGTGTACGTCGCTGTTTTTTCTGGCCGGGCCTTCCCAGTTCCATACGGCGTTACATCGCTGCTTGTGAAATTTGCCAACGGCGCAAGAAGACTTCCCAGCCTCCCGCTGGTTACCTGCAGCCGCCCAACATCCCTGCCGAGCCCTTCCATCGTGTTCGCTTAGACCTTCTCGGCCCATTTCCGGAATCTACATCAGGAAACAAGTGGGTTGCAGTTGCGGCTGACTACGCGACCCACTACGCCGTAACCCGCGCTCTTCCGACCAGTTGTGCAACTGATGTTGAGGACTTCCTTCTACATGATATCATTTTGATGCATGGTACTCTGCATCAATTGCTAACAGACCGTGGCCATACGTTTTTGGCGAAAGTCATTCACGACATCATGCGGGCCTGCTCCATTCAGCATAAATTTACTACCTCCCACCACCCTCAAACGAACGGCCTCACTGAGCGTTTGAACAGCACCCTTACAGACATGCTATCCAAATACGTTTCAGACGACCACCGTGACTGGGACCTGGCTATACCCTACATTACCTTTGCATACAACTCTACCCGTCTCGAAACTGCCGGGTTTTCCCCGTTTTACCTCTTGTATGGCCGCAAACCAACGCTACTACTAGACACCGTGCTTCCGTCCACCACAGCTTCAACTAGTGCTTATGCCCGTGATGCAATCGCCCGCGCTGACCATGTTCGTCAACTTACGCGCGTTCGTCTACAAGTCTCTCAAGACAAACAGAAGCGACGCTACGACCTCCGTCACCGTTATGTCCATCTTGCGCCCGGCACCCTCGTGTTGCTTTGGTCACCATCACGTAAAGTTGGCCTTTGTGAGAAACTGCTTTCCTGTTATACCGGCCCATATCGTGTGCTCCGCCAAGTGACCGATGTCACCTATGAAATTGTTCTAGCCACGCCCACTACGTCCTCCGGTGTGACAACCAGTGACATTGTCCACGTCACCCGACTCAAGCCCTGCAACTCTCCACATGCCTTGGATATTTAAAAGCACCGTGACGGCACTTTTGCCGCCGGGGGGTAGTATTACGATATTATCGGTAGATACCAGAGAGAGGAGCCGCCGCGAGAACAACAACGAAGTGGGTCTGTGCCCTTGGGTGAGAAAATGTCGGCCTGGCGCTCTGGCTCCAGTCCAGTGTAAATAGCTTGTAAATAGCCTCTTCCGTCGGTATCTTTCTACACGTAACAATACATATATATTGCCGCCAGCATTGCGAGAACACAAGACGACCGCCACATCATAACTGCGTTTCAAAGAGCTGCCACACTGCAAGCGTCAAGACAAGGACCGCAAGGCAATGCTGGGCCGGTGCTGACAGACCGGCGGCTCGTGCGCGAGAATCGGACTGGCACGCGACAGGAGGCGACAGGAGGCGACAAAGAAGAGAATGACGTTAGAAGAAGCGAAGCTCAAGGGACGTTTTTGTTGACGGGCACAGGTTCGCCCAGAATAAATTAGTTTTCATAGAAACGGCCGTCGTAACTGTTGGTTACATATCTGGTGGAGGTGCGGGGTATGATTTCAAGCCTCACACGCGCCAGGGAAGGTAGCCCGGATCCCCGAAGTTTGGAGCCAACGGAATTAACGCCTGTCCACCAACGCACGAGCCGCCGCATACGAGGTGAGGCCCCCGAGTTTGGTCCTCTCGCCGATTCACCAAGGGCAGCGGCAGCAGTCAGCCTAGGTACCAGTGCGATGGCTACTCAAGTAATGCCTCCTCACGTCGTCGTTGATTCACCCCGGACGCCAGAATCCGTTCACGGCGACACATTCGAGGATGCCGAGGACTGGCTCGAAAACTTCGAGCGTGTCGCCAGATGTAACGGTTGGGATGAAACAAAGAAACTCCGGTATGTGTACTTCGCGCAGAAGGAATCTGCGCGCACATGGTTTCAAAACCATGAAGCGTCGTTATCATCGTGGAACGACTTCCGACGAGAGCTGCTTGCTACGTACCCGAGCACGGACCGCAGAGAGAGGGCAGAAGCCGCTCTTCAGGCGAGGAACCAGCGAAACAACGAAAGTGTGACCATGTACACTGAGGATATGACCCACCTCTTCCGCCCACCTCTTCCGCCGAGCCGATCCAAACATGGCTAAGGACAAGAAATTGCGGCACCTAATGTGCGGTGTGAAACAGAAGCTTTTTGCCGGCCTGGTTCGTAATCCCCCCCGCACTGTAGCCGAATTTCGATCAGAGGCGACGACGATGGAGAAGACGCTGCAGCAGCGTGCGAGACAGTACAATAGAGATGTAAGTCTCGCATCATTTGACGTTGGGTCAGGAGCCCTCTCCAACAACATGGACACCCTACGCGAAATGGTGAGATCCGTCGTAAAAGAAGAGCTGCAGAAACTGCAGCTGGCTCAAAGCCCTCCTCCAGTGTCCTCCCTTGCCTATGTCATACGCGAAGAAGTCCGGCAAGTTTTTTGTGAGCCAGAGCCTCAGGTACGGCCCCGCGCACAGCCAGAGCGTCAGCCGCGGATATCGTACGCCCAAGCTTTACGCCAGGACCTAGGACGCACCAACTTTGGACGAATGGTCACAATACCCCAGGGTACTTCTTCGCAATGTGCCGCCCATGGCAGAAGGAAGGCCACGTAAAAGCAACGTATAGCGCACTGCAGACCGGCATCCCCTCTGCTTCCACTGTGGAGAGGCTGGTCACCTATACCGGGAATGCCAGTATCGCCGAGTAGGACTGCGTGGTTTCTCTGTGAATGCACCTTGCCCTCGAAACGATGAGCGCCCTGATGAAATTGAAGCATTTTTGTCCCCGCGCCAAACTATTCGAAACCCCCAGCAACATGAACCTCAATCGGCAGCGCCTTTGCGTTATAGGTCGCCCAGTCCACGTCCCTCTTCCATTTCACCGAGGCGTCGCTCACAAAGTCCGCGACGGGAAAACTAGAGCCAGCGACCTGTGGAGGCAAGGCCGCTGACGCCCGGAACACCGAATGCCCTCCATCGCCAATCCGACAAGACGACGGCAGTGACGAACCGACGAACCAGTGCAGTGATGACGCCGTTACTTCTGAGTTGCGCGTCTTCATCGACGACTTCGAAGTGACTGCGTTGATAGACACTGGTGCGGACTATTCAGTTATTAGCAGTGTACTCGCCAGAAAATTTAAAAAGGTATTGACCCATTGGACCGGACCTCCAATACGTACAGTGGGGGGACACTTAGTCGACCCCGTTGGAATATGCACAGCAAGAATCGGCATTAGAGGCTTTACATACGTCAGCAGCTTTATTGTTCTCCCTGAGTGTTCCCGTGAGCTTATACTGGGCATGGACTTTTTGCAAACGAATGGCGCAATTATCGACTTGCAAGAATCACGCGTATTGTTTTCTACAGAAAATGCTGTTACCACTTCTGATACAGAACAGCCACATATTTCCTCTCTCCGTATTGTGGATGAAGACGTGACGGTACTGGCACGGTGCAGTCTGACTGTCGTTGTGAGGAGCGACATATTTCGTGACTATGAGGGACTTGCAGACGGAAATATCGGGCTGCTACTGAAAAAGCAAATATGCGTGGCAAGAGGCCTAGTTCACCTGCGTAACGGATGCGCTGATGTCCTCTTGACTAACTTTCGCAATGAGGCTCAACACGTGGCGAAGGGAACAGTCATAGCGTCTCTTCATGACTATGCACAACTTGCGGATGTGTCAACCCTCCATGCGGCATCACCAGCTTCTGTCACTTTAGACAGTGTCCTTACCTCCATCGACATTGACCGAGAGCTGTCATCACCACAAAGAGATAAGATTGTGAGCTTGGTCACAGAGTTTGCTGAATGCTTTTCGACTTCATCGAAAGTCCGTCGTACTCCCGTCGCAAAACACCGCATTGTGGTCGAAGAACCTGCAAGACCAGTATGCCAACACCCGTACCAAGTGGCTCCAAAAGAAAGAGAAGTGATAAGAAATCAAGTACAGGAAATGCTCAAAGACGATCGATGTGATACAGCCATCCAATAGCCTGTGGGCATCTCCAGTAGTCCTGGTCAAAAAGAAGGATAACACCCGACGATTTTGTGTTGATTACAGGAAACTCAACCTCGTCACGAAGCGAGATGTTTATCCACTCCCACGCATCGACGACACCTTGGACAAACTACGCAATGCTTACTTCTTCTCTTCTTTGGATCTCAAAAGCGGATACTGGCAGATAGAAGTGGCCGAGCGAGATAGCGAAAAAACGGCATTTGTGACACCGGATGGTCTGTATGAGTTTAAGGTGCTTTCATTTGGTCTGTGTTCTGCGCCCGCCACCTTCCAATGGATGATGGACACTGTTCTCTCCGGACTGAAATGGCAGTCTTGCCTCGTCTACCTTGATGATGTGGTGGTTTTCTCCACTACATTCGAGCAGCACATACAGCGACTGCGAGCAGTTCTGGATGCTATTCGCACGGCGGGATTGACCATAAAACCCGAAAAATGCCACTTCGGCTTTCGCGAGCTCCGCTTTCTCGGACACATTGTCAGTGCCGAAGGCGTCCACCTTGATCCTGAGAAGATCACTGCAGTAGAAATATTTCCGAAGCCAAGAGACAAAAAAAGCTATTAGACGTTTCCTGGAACTGTGTGCCTACTACAGGCGTTTCGTAGAAAATTTTTCTAAAATTGCCGAACCACTCACGCGACTGACAAAAGAAGATGTCCCTTTTGTGTGGGAGAAAGAACAAGAAGACGCCTTCTCTGAGCTACGACGGCGTTTGCAGAGTCCTCCTATACTTGCCCATTTTGATGAAAATGCCGAAACGGACATCCACACCGACGCGAGTAACGTTGGTCTCGGTGCCATACTTATTCAGTGGCAAAATGGAGAAGAAAAAGTTATTGCCTATGCAAGCCGTACCTTATCAAAAGCCGAGACAAATTACTCAGCTACAGAAAAGGAATGCCTGGCGGTTATATGGGCCATCAGTAAGTTCCAGCCATACTTATATGGCAGACCGTTTCGAGCCATCAGCGACCATCATTCATTGTGCTGGCTGGCGAACCTCAAGGACCCTTCTGGAAGACTCGCTAGATGGAGTTTGAGTCTACAGGAGTATGACATCACGGTCGTTTACAAGTCTGGTCTCAAACACAACGATGCTGATTGCTTATCACATGCACCAATCGAATCTACGTCACCTGAATACGAGCAAGATTTCCCATTTCTCGGGGCTGTAAATACGACGGAAATGGCTCATCACTAGCGTACGGCTCCGGAATTACTCCTGCTCATCGAGTACCTGGAGGGTCGACAAGTGAAAGTGCCTCGAGTTTTTGTCCGCGGATTGTGTTCGTATGTCATCCGGAACAACGTCCTCTACAAACGAAACTTCGAGCACAGTGGTCAGACGCTTCTACTTCTTGTACCATCATCGCTGCGAGCTGAGATCTTAGAAGCTTGCCATGATGATCCTGCAGCTGGCCACTTAGGCGTTAGTAGGACTCTGGCGAGAATCCGCCAGAAATATTACTGGCCGAAGTTGATGAATTCAGTGCAGCACTATGTCAAATCATGCCGAGATTGTCAAAGACGCAAAACACCGCCACTCAAGCCAGCAGGTTTTCTGCAACCGATAAAGCCACCAGCAGCACCCTTAGAACAAATAGGTATGGATTTACTTGGACCATTTCCCGTATCAACCTCAGGAAAGCGGTGGATTGTGGTAGCAACCGATTATCTGACTCGGTATGCTGAGACATCTTCTCTTACAAAAGGAACCGCCATTGAAGTGGCTCAGTTTTTTGTCACACACATAGTGTTACGACATGGCGCACATAAAGTACT
Organism: Dermacentor andersoni; assembly: GCF_023375885.2. Lineage (NCBI taxonomy): Eukaryota > Metazoa > Arthropoda > Arachnida > Ixodida > Ixodidae > Dermacentor > Dermacentor andersoni. The sequence continues at coordinate 999,716 of NC_092819.1, forward strand.
CATAACAGACAAAGGAACAGCTTTTGTTGCCCGTTTGATGCATTCTGTTATGAAACTGACGCATACTGCTCATAGAAAAACCACAGCGTACCATCCACAAACCAACGGCCTGACTGAACGGCTCAATAGAATGCTCGCTGACATAATCTCAATGTACGTGGACATCGAGCATCGGACATGGGACAGTATTCTACCATATGCTACCTTTGCGTATAATACTGCAGTACAAGAGACGACAAATTTCACGCCATTTGAACTTGTTTACGGTCGGACAGTAACAACGACACTAGACGCGATGTTACCTGTAAACAACAGCAGTGAAGACGACCCTAATGTTAGTGAGTACATAGAAAGGGCAGAAGAAGCACGGCAGTTGGCAAGGCACCGTATCGTAGAACAGCAAAACGTCGACGCAAACTGGTACAACCTAGGGCGAAGAGAGGTACAGTACAACCCCGGAGACAAAGGGTGGGTATGGACGCCTATACGTACGCTCGGTCTTTCGGAGAAGCTACTGCGCCGTTACTTTGGCCCCTACAGAGTACTTCGCCGGCTAAGTCCCTTAAATTACGAGGTAACTCCTGAAGGCCAAGTCTGCTCCACACGACGCAGGACTCGCCCGGAGGTCGTACACGTAGTACGAATGAAGCCTTACCATGAAAGGCATTGACTACAAGAATTTGCACGTACGATCAAGCCTAGCACCAGCCATCCTCTGACCACTGTCGTTTTAAATCAGATGGCTTTTCTATAGGCCTTTTCTACGCATTGGGACGATGCTTCTTCGGAGGGGGATAATGCTGCCAATGGGCAGTAATGGGCAGCAAATTCGAAAACGGGCAGCAAATTCGAAAACTGCGTCAGGAATTGAACGACCTGAGCCAGTACAGTAGGCGGCAAAACATGGAAATACATGGAATGCCTGTGACAGATGGTGAAGATTTACTGAGCAAAGTAAACAGCCTTGCTGTGAAGCTTGACTTGCCCACACTTGTAGCAAATGACATTGAAGGGCTACACCGCCTTCCATCTCAACCAGACAAGGTGCCTGTGGTTTTGATCCGTTTTGCCAACCGATCCACAAAAACAGACTGGATTTCAAAGCGCAAAGAATGCGAAGATGACATTCGATTCTTTGATAACCTGACGGCTTCTAGCAGGAATTTACTGTGGCTCGCTAAAATGAAGGCTAAGGAAACGAAGTACGCTTTCGTCTGGTCAAAGGAAGGAAAGATCTACGCTCGAAAGCAACCTGGTGCACGAGCCATCAGGATCGCTTGTGAGGAGGACATTGATAAGATGGTTTAATCACTGTTGCTGCGAGACTGCGCAGTACACCTGCTCAACAATGGCTTATTTTACTGCCGAGTCATTCACCGACTTTCTAAAGGATGGTGCTTACAATCCTCGCAACACACTATCTCTTTACCACTTGAATTGTCAAAGCCTAAAAAATAAATCAGAAGAAGTAGAAGCTGAATTAACTAAACTGAACTTTAATTTTGACCTTATTGCCTTCACTGAAACATGGTTTACCTCAAATGCAGATGTCAGCGAGTTTCCTGGTTATAAACCCATTTCAGTATTTCGAGATGGAAAGCGTGGTGGTGGTGTATCTTTATATGTGCAAAATTATTTGTGCTTTGAGGTCTTGTCGGATTATTCAATTGTTTGTACTGATTTTGAAACTGTCTGCATTGCTTTTCATAGAGTTGCTATTATGGTTGTGTATCGCCCCCCTCAAGGAAATTCTGGCAATTTTTTTCGCTTCATTGATTGTTTTTTGAAGTTTGCTAACCAAAACAACTGGCGTATCATTGTGCTAGGTGACTTCAATATTAACTTTTTGGAGGATAACGCTCTGAAGATTAACTTAAATGAAATAATGCTGTCTAATGGTTGTGACAATACTATTAAATTGCCTACTCGCATATCCTTGCACTCTGAAACATAAATTGATTTGTGCTTCACTAATTTCCCACCTCAGAGTTGCATATCCGGTGTTTTTTCTTCTGGAATTAGTGATCACTTGCCTTTCTTTTCACTTTTTCCGGATACGCCCAAACTGAATAAACGCGTTCACGCTCGTAGAGTTAATGATGAAAAGAGCATCTCCAGATTTTGTCACTATTCAAAGGAGGCAACAAAAATGACCCAAATAATTACCGTCCTATTTCGGTATTGCCTCTGTTTTCGAAGTTAGCTGAGCGTATACTCTATAGGCGACTAAACAATTTCTTACAAGCTAAACATCTTATCTGCCCCCAACAGTATGGCTTTCAGGCCGGTAAATCAACAGAATCTGCTCTGTTAGATATTAAAAACTCTATAATTAACAATTTTGAAACTAAGCTTTTTTCTGTTGGAATTTTTCTCGACCTGCGCAAAGCTTTCGATTCTGTGCAACATACAATACTGCTCCATAAATTAAAGACTTACGGGATCCGTGGAGTGGCAAATTCACTTTTGGAAAGTTATCTAACTGCACGGATACAGTACACTCAGATTCATGATGTAAAATCCAGTTTTGGTATGATAAAATTCGGTGTCCCTCAGGGTTCACTTCTGGGACCACTTTTATTTATTCTCTATATTAATGACATTGTAAACATTCCATTAACTCCTAATATTATGATGTATGCCGACGATACTAATGTCTTTTTTTCCGGCTCCAGTCTCCAAGTACTTGAACACCAATGTAATACCTGGCTTGAGGAGTTAGCAGTTTGGCTCTATGTTAATCAACTTCAATTAAACGTAAACAAAACAAAGTTTATGCTCTTCCATCCAAAAAACAAACCATTAGATCATCACATCAAACTATTTTTTAATGACTTAAACATCGAGCAAGTTCATAGTTGCCGGTTCCTTGGTGTGTTTTTTCGTAGCGATTTGGGTTGGAGTGATCATATAAACTACATTAGACTAAAAATGGCCAGATCTATTTATGTTATTTATCGTGTTAGACATCTCCTCCCACTACAAGTTAAAAAACAGTTATATTTTGCCCTTGTTCAGTCTCACCTGGTGTATTGCAACCTAGTGTGGGGTACATGCAACAAAACTGATTCACACAAATTGCTTTCTCTCCAGAAAAGAGCTCTACGTTTATTAAGTTCAAGTTCATCTGTTGAAGCTAATCTTTTCGAAACATTTCATGTTCGCAATTTCTTTCATTTATACAATTTTAGTTTGGCTCTTCACATTTTTTATAAAGTCAAACATGACTTTAACTCTTTTTCTAATACTTATAATTCAAGAAACGTTGCGTATGGTCTACGTTCCATTGCCCTATCTACTGCAAGACCCAGAACAAATTATGGTAAACAAACAACCGATTATCAAATTATAACATTGTGTAATGCCTACCAGTCTCTTACTCAGATTGCTTTAGAAAGTTATAGTGTGTCTGTATTTAAGAAAAAACTGACGATTCTTTTCCCCCCCGGTTAAATTTCAGCTAATTCTGTATACTTAGTTTTTATTTTTTTTGAATGTGCATATTATGAAATTATTATGAAATGTTTTGTTTATTGTTTAATGGATATTTATTATTGTCTATCATTAACTATTTTCTATTGTGATCATGTTTGCTCATTGTTTTTCTTTTGTCCATTCAGCCCCCGTTTCCATGATGTGTGATCGGGGTTTAGGCCTTGTCAGGAGGTATGCTTGGTCTACCTCCTTTAGCCTCACCTCGAGGGCATATTGTATTGTATATAATATGGCCAAATAAACATACTACTACTACTACTAGCATTGCGAGAACACAAGACGACCGGCACATCCCAACTGCGTTTCAAAGAGCCGCCACACTGCAAGCGTCAAGAAAAGCACCGCAAGGCAACGCTGGGCCGGTGCTGACAGACCGGCGGCTCGTGCGCGAGAATCGGACTGGCACGCGACAGGAGGCGACAAAGAAGAGAACGACGTTAGAAGAAGCGAAGCTCAAGGGACGTTTTTGTTGATGGGCACAGGTTCGCCCAGAATAAATTAGTTTTCATCGAAACCGCCGTCGTAACTGTTGGTTACAATATATATATTAGTTTTTCATCCACTTTCATTTCCATTAATTTATTATTTCTTTACTGAATTTATTAAGTACAAGTAATTTTCCCTATGTTGTCCTTGGTGTCAATGTTTGTTGGCTTTCTATGATATGCTTAACAAAAATCGGACCCCTCGGTTAACCCCTCTCTTCTCATTTCTATATATATATATATATATATATATATATATATATATATATATATATATATATATATATATATATATATATATATATATATATTTATATATATCTCAGTGGTATATGCATGTGCAGCTGCATCAATAAAAGAATGAAAAAAGTGACTACGCTTTTCTGATAAATGCTGAAGACATTGCATCTCTTGCATACAAGGAAATAGAAGGATAACAGGTGCACCACTCTTGTTAATGTGATTTTATGATGCCATTAAACAGTTAAAAACAACTCTCTCCTCCACTTATTATTTTTCTTTGTGTGGCTTGTGTGTTTGTACTTCCTATGTCAAAAGCAAGTGCGCCAGCTTATTTTTTACCACAGTGCTAGGAATAAATTTTTACACTATTAGTTCGATAAACAGTTTCTTCTCTTTGACAAGCACCACAAAACACAGAACCTGCTCTACACAGAAATAAGATACTCAGCCATGCAAACTTGCACAGGCCAATTCACAGGCAATGAAACCTAGTACAGTCGACTTGTGTTAAATCAATCTTGATGGGCCCGCCAAGATTGATCCGAGTCATCCTGTGGGTTGAATTAAAAGAAGAGGCAGAAAACAGTGTTTACTTATAGACAGACAGACAAAGAACTTTATTTACAAGGTCCTGAGAAGTTTTTCCCTATAGCAGGGCTGCGGGCCGCTCCCGCATGAGGACTGGTAGGCAGAGCCTAACCGCCGCGTCGTGGGCTCTCTGGACAGCCGAAGTTTTTCGTGAAAGTTCTGAGCTCTGGATGGCAGAGCTCCATTCTTCTTCCGTGATGCGATTGGGTCCCCATAATGAGGGGCATTGCCAGAGCATGTGTGCGAGATTGCTAACAGACCCCCAGTCAGGGCAAGTAAAGCTAAAAGCCTCTGGAGTGATCGTATGGAAAAGGGCCAGGTTTGGATAGGACTCAGTCTGAAGCATGCGTAAAGTGGACACCAGAGGTCTAGCCAGTTTGCTGTAAGGGAGAGGATAAGTCCTCCTACCTCGCTGAAAGTAGTGAGAGTGTCCCGAAATTCGAGAACCCCAAGTCTGAGCTCGACCCTGCTCCCCCGCACGGTGGGTTAGTGTGCACGCTTGGGAGTGGGCGATGTCACTGAGATTGGGAAAGGAGTCAAGTTGGGGGTCGAGGTGCGCTGGAAACCATGTGATGGTGTACAGAGAGAGTATCTTGTTCTTGAGAACCTTGTGAGCCTCCTCAGTGATGAAGCCTGAAGCAAAAGCCCTGACCGCTGTTCTCAAATCAGTGAAGATTTGTGATCTGCTGTTATCTAGGAGTGCTATAGCAACTGCGACTTGCTACGCTCTGGTTGGTGTTGAGCACTTCAGGGAAACCGCATTCACTATCTGTCCATTGTGATTGACGAGGGCAATGGCGAAGTTAGATGACTGTCCATATTGGGCTGCATCGACAAACATGCCGAGTAGGGATCGTGTTTGGTATGTTTGAGGAGGGCGAGGGCTCTTGCCCTGCGTCTGCCTACGTTGTGTTGAGGATGAACATTACGGGGAAATGGTGCGATTTGCATGTCGTTTCTTTGATCTTCTGAGATTTCATATTTCCGCCCTTCCATGAGAATAGGGTTAATCCCAAGAACTGTCAGGATCTTCTTTCCAGCCGGTGTACAGGATAGACGGGCTAGTTGGGCTGACTCCTGGGCCTCAATTATCTCGTCCAATGTGTTGTGCACTCCTAGTTGCATAAGGAGGTCCGTGCTCGCTCGTAACGGAATGCCTAGCACTTTTTTGATACTTTTTCTGATGAGCATGTTTAATCGTTCCTTCTCGAAGTTATACCAATTGTGTATGGCTGTCACATAAACTATATGACTCATGAAGAAGGCATGGAACAACCTGAGGAGATTGACTTCCTGAAGGCCTCCACGCCTATATTCGAGACTCTGTTGATGAGTCTGATCATGTTCTCAGTCTTGGCTGTGAGCTTTTTGAGCGTCTTATTGTTACTGCCATTGGATTCGATGAACATGCAAAGATCCGAATGGTGTCTATTCTGGGGATGGTACAGCTGCTTCTAGTGTAGAGTTTGATGTTTATTTCAGACAATGGTTTCCAGCCTCTAGGTTTGGGACTTCTCCTGACTGGCCTGTAGAGGAAGAGCTCAGACTTGCTCGGGGAGCATCTAAGCCCCGTATTTTCCAGGTACACCTCTGTTTGATCTACAGCCTTCTGTAAGCCTATTTCAACAACTCCTTCGCTTTCTCCGGTGCACCAAATTGTCATGTCATCAGCACAGAGCATATGATTGATCCCTTCTATGTTGGAGAGCATTTGCGATAGTTTCTTCATGGCAATGTTAAAAAGCAGTGGTGAGACTACTGCTCCTTGTGGCGTGCCTCTGGGGCCCAAACTGAAATTGTCGGACTTGAGGTCACCGATTCTGAGAGTGGCCTTGTGATCTCTGAGGAACGAGTTTATGTATCTATGGAAGGCGTCTCCCAAATTGAGCTCCGAGATAGAGTTCAGAATGTGAGCATGGGATACAAAGTCAAAGGTCTTCTCCAGGTCAAGGCTAAGGTGCCTCTTATATCTCTTGTGGTGTTGTCAATGATTTGACACTTGATGAGCTTCATCATGTCCCGCGTTGACAGGGCCAGACGAAAGCCAATAATGTATGGAAACAATCCTTGTTTCTAGATGTACTTGTAGATGCGATTCAGTATGACATGTTCCACCACTTTTCCCGCAGAGGACGTGAGGGAAATGGGTCTGAGGTTTGACAGACTCGGAGGTCTTCCAGACTTTGGAATGAGGATGACTGAGGCCATTTTCCAGGACTCCAGGACAACCCCTTGTTCCCATATTCCATTGATCTTCTCTGTCAACCACTCTATGAAGCCGTCGTCAAGGTTTCTGAGGGCCCGATTGGGGATGCCATCAGGACCAGTGGCTGACCTGCCATTTAGATTCTGGAGGGCTTCCCTTACTTCGCATGCCCTGAAGGGGTTATCTAGCTCGGGGCAAGATGTGCCTTTGTAGGGCGGATAGTCTTTGTCACTTGAGTTGCCCAGCGGCAGATACTTGCGAGCGAGTCTTTCGAGTACGGTATTTACTGCCTCTGATTGTGATGCCTCATGTAGAACCTTCGCTATCAGTTGTCTTTGGTTCGACTTGGTATTGGTATCATCAAGCAGATGCTTGAGTAGGTTCCATTTAGCTCCAACTCTCATCTGGCCATCCACGAAATTGAAGATCTCATCCCACTGTTGTGTGCTCAGGGTTTGGCAGCGATTTGCTATAGTTTCGTTGAGCTCCGCGATATTTTTTCGGAGCCTTCAGTTGTGTTTCTGCCCTTTCCATTTGTTCAACAGTGACGTTTTGGCTTCTAGAAGATGAGCGAGGCAGCTATCCATCCTGTCCACCTCCAGTTCAGTCTGGACTTTCTTTGCCGCCATACTGATATCCTCTTTTAACTGTTCATCTCACTGCTCTAGGCTAAGTGCTGAGCCATGTGTTTGTGCTCGCTCTTCCCTAATTTTGTGAAAGTAATCCCAATCTGTAATAGTGAACTCTTTGAGGTCCCCGCTTCTCACGTTGATGGAGGTGGCCAGGATATTGTGATTACTGCCAAGGTCCACTTGGAGGTTGGACCAAGAGGCCGACTCTATATTCCGTATGAAAAAGAGGTCAGGCATGGTATCCCTAGAGCAAGAGTTGCCGACCTTGGCCGAAAAAGCCGGATCTGTTATAAGCATGAGGTTATTATTGACTATAGTTTGCCATAGGTCAACGCCCTCGCGGTTAGTTTGTTGGTATCCCCATGCTTGATGCGGAGCATTGAAGTCTCCGGCCGCAGGGAGTGCGAATGTCTTGGCCTTGCTAGTAGTCCTATTGATAATTGCCGCGAATCTTTGTCTGAGGTCTTTGGCTGCATTGTATATGTTAAGTATAAATACTGGTCTTGAACTGTCCACGGGGGACGATTTCAACGAGCAAGTGTTCAACCTTATTGGATTCAAGATTGAGATCGTGGGCTATGAATGTACATTTGTTGGTGACTAATGTGCTGATGCCCCTCTTCCCATCACCATATTGGGTATGCGATTTATAGCCTGGTAAGGTGACCATATCCGTGAGCGTTTCTTGTAATAGGATGACATTTGGCTTTTCCGGGTGGGTGCAAATGAACTGTTGGAGGGCATTCCTTTTACGATGGAGTCCCCTACAGTTCCACTGCCAGACATCAATTACCCCTGTGATGTACCGCCATGGTGGGACGTAGCAGTTAGCTTGTATTATAAAATGCTGCGGAGTGCAGCCATTACCGACCTTTCAGTGTCGGTATTATTCAGTTTGTCCAACGATGCAATTGGAGCTGTTGCAGAAATGTGGCGCTCCATATTATCGCAACTGACCCCTAGTTTTCTGAATGCCTCCACGAGTTTGTCAATTACAATTTGAACTTTTTCGAGGGCTTCATCAATTTTATCTATCATTTTTTTTTTTCAACTTAGAAACACTGGCACTCTTGTCCGAGGCATGAACTGCCAACGCGGTCTTTTTGGGTAGACGAATGGCAGTCTGTTCCGCTAATGGGATCTCCATGGGCGTTTCTACCACAGGGGCCTGAGTGGGTTGAACTGTCTCTCACTTGCTGGCCTTTTTGAGTTCAGCAATTTCTGCTGTTAGCTGCTCCACTGTGTATTTTAATGAAGCGTTTTCTCTTTCCAACTGTGCTATCCTATTGTGCTCTGGCAATTGACCCCTTGTTACCTTTTCGGTGATTCCTTGACCCCAATCAACCCATGTAGTACCCCGATCAGCAGGCTCCTGCATCTAAACTCCTGGTCCCCTGGAACGAGAGTGGCCCTTGGAGCGGGAGTGGGTCCTGGGGGCCTTGCGGCTCCTGGAAGACGAGTGTACCTTTCAGCAACCTCTAGAAGGGGCACGATCCTGGTATCTGCCAGCCTCACCACCGGGGCTTCAGGATCAGCTCCTGGATCTGTGCAAGCTGCTGAGGGCTGGCTTGAGAGGGGCTGGCAACCCCATCGGTTGATTCGATTATTTGCGGTTGTGCCATTCTCTTCTCTGTTGTCTAACTACAAAGGGAATTTGAAACCTTTGCTTGCAGGTTCTGTCGGCCATGGGATGAGAGCCTCCGCAAGGGTGCACTTCGGTGTACATTCGTGCTCATTGTCCGGGTTGCTCGCACCACAGCCGTGGCAGATTGCATTTTCAGGGGTTGGGCAAATGTCAGCTCTGTGACCAAGCCTTCCACATGCATAGCAAACATCAGTTTGTCTGCAATAGAGTGAGCATTTGACCAAACTGGGACCGCATTTTACGTAGTCCGGGACATTGAGTCCATCACACAGGATGACTACCATGCTGGTGTTCTTGATTCTTCTCACCTCGAGGGTGCTTGGATTCTTGGGTTGAATGATGAGGCGTTTGAGCTCCTCTCACTCGATGGTTGGATTAATGTCACGAATAACTCCCTTGCATGAGTTTTCGGGGGCTGCGAAATATACACTAACTTCGTAACTTGCTTATTCAATAAGTATCGCATTAAACATTGGCCTAAGCGCTTTGATGGTGTGCTTACCACCAATATGTTTTGCACTTTGTTCGGACATATGATATCCCCTGTCGTATCCGCCTCCGTAAGTCTAGCAGTGGTAGTGAGGAACAGGGCAACTCTGAGGTGGCCCATCTTATTGATGTCCAGTCCTTCATGGGGACAGATTATGACTCGAACATGCCCTTTTAGTAGTCGAGGCATTCTCCAAGCAGTGGTTAGCCGTGTCTTGACACTCGACAGAGGCTGGCTTTTGTTCCCACCACGTGGTGTGTCTGTGACTCGGCTGCCCTGCCCGAGCGGGTCCTTGCCGATGGGCTTTCGCTTGTATAATGCCGTGGTCCACTCAGTGCTTTCACTGACTTCGTCGGGAGGAATATCCTCACGTTCAACAGTGATTTGCATAGCCGTAAAGATTGTGGCTTGAGCGTGCGGAACCGCGCCTAGCTCGCTCGCCGAGCCTCTGTCGGGGAGAGGTCGTACAGAAAAGCCTTCGAACGATTGGGAAAATGTCCACCCACTGCTGAAAACTTGGTATTAGTGTAATCCTTGCAATTTTAGGCGTCGATTGGTGCTGACATCTTCAAGATTGAAGCGAATTTTCGACCGTAATCATGTAGACAAGCAGGAGAAGCAGATATTCGGTAATGTTTACTAGGGGTGTGCTAATAGTAATTTTTGAGACCAAATTGAATACAAAGTAGTGCCAGATAGGAATTGAATTGAATATAGAACACTTTACAAATAATGAGTAGTCGTTATCACAATTAATATAGCATGATGTTTTTTCTTTCTTTTTTTTTATTATCAAGTTTTACATGCCAAAACCATTTTCTGATTATGAGGAACGCCATAGTGGAGGACTCCGAAAATTTTGACCACCTGGGGTTCTTTAACGTGCACTTAAATCTAAGTACACGGGTGTTTTCGCATTTCACCCCCATCGGAATGCGGCCGCCGTGGCTGGGATAGCATGATGTTCACATCCCAGTACTCTTAAAGTTATCAACTGTCTGTCATTACATGATACATTATGAAGCACTGTTTATTAAAAGCACAAATGGAGCATTAGGAGCAAGCAAGTAATTTCTTCATATGCACAGGACTCTTCAGTAAGTGCGAATGATCGCTGTACAGCCTGCAAAGTACAGCTACTGACACCCTGCTCTACTACACAAGTTCTAATTTTTTATGTCCATGTTATGCCCGCAAAGGTGAAAATATGCTGAAATTTTGCTCCAATTTTACGTTAAATTGGGGGCAGCTGACATTTCTAAATATTCTGTGAGTATTAGGAAAACATTTGCATTCAGAAATACTGACTATTTGATTATAAGACTGGATATAACAGGGCACTATTCAATTTGTTATTCGAACATTTTGAATATTCGCACACCCCTAATATTTACCCGATTCTAATGTGCCACCAAATTTAACACACATACAGTTTTTCTTGGTTTTATAAGCTTATTTATACCAAGGAAAATGCAGCACACCTCAAATGATGGCAATCAAAAAAAGATTTTTGCAGAATTTACCTTCACAAAATGGAAACTTGCTTACATTTAATGTCCGTTGTCATCACTCTGAGATAGCTCTTTAACGCTATAGGCCACAAGATGCCATCCTCCATGTAGTCCAATGCCTTTGATATTCCACAGTTCTTGAACAACTTCACAACCGTTAAGAAGAGTACAGTGGCTTATGTCAGAACTAACCAATTCGCCAGTTCGTCGTTCGACACAAGACTCTGACATATCAAAAACATAAGATGAGGCTCCACTACTGCTAGCTTAGCATTTAAATAACTTCTCTTCTGAATAAGCTCTTATCATTAAGGTGAAGTGTCATGACTGCCAATCGACATGAAAGCTTTATCTGTTGCCACATTGTGATAACAGTGCCGATGACGCTGACTCTGACCACAGTATAGTGCCAATGTTGCAAATGTATTTTCAGTTTCATATCCAATTGTAACGCGTAGACAATTTTCAAACTCTTTTTCTTGGAAAAAGGGGCATGTTAGGATTGCAAAAATACAGTAATAATTCATTGTGAGCTGAGTATTCACTTGAAACTCAGTTGAGGGGAGGTCAAAAACAAGGCATTCTCAGTGGCGTGTCCTTGATGCGTTCACTGCCCGCTAGTGCCAACAAGAAAGACGGTGTGGCCATTGGGGGTTACCAATGACGTCTGGCACGTCGCACGTGTCTGCTGACCAGTTGAGTAAGAATTATCTGGCAAGGGCCAATTTCAGGAATAAAATAACGAAATTCTTGGCCTATAGAAGTGCATTGTTGCTGGCTGGGACCCTTAATTGGGATCAAATTAACTGAAAATCACATTAAAAAAGAGCAAGGCCACTTCCAAGGTCACTTATTTTACGCGCAGCTTAGAACCATTGTTTGGCGGCCCATCTCGCCACCGAGAATTTGCCTTTGAGTGAAAGTCTCTGTCAATGCACCCTCCTCACATCCGACGTCCCAGCCTTGTGCGGAGCATCAGTACCAGCTCCATCCCGTTCGATGCATGAGACAGGCAGCCAGGAACATGAACGGTTTGGTGTACCTCCCTCCAGACGCGACTAGTGAATTCACAGTAAGCGCTGAAAGCTTTTTCATTTCCCAACTATCTTTTTTTTTTTCCACACTACTTTAAGTGCTGTTCAATTCCGCTGAAAATATATCATGTATCCAACCACTTTCAGGGCAGCTTGCGTACGGGAGGCTCCGAAACCACGATGTTAGAACCATTGAGAAATACTATGCTGTGCCACCTGCCACGATCATCAAACCTATATACTGCGGATAATTCAAGCATATTTTCACGCATCTGAGATATACTAAATGGACTTAAATTGACTCTACCGACATGCCCCATGCTGACTTTCTAAGCCCCCCCTCCCCCCCCCCAAAAAAAAAATTGCAGCGCTAAAGGAAGAGAAAAAGTGATGAGAAGGTTTGCAACAGCATGCGTAATGTAACGTCAACAGTTGCAAAGTTGAAATACAGAGTTTCATCAAGTAAAAAAAAAAAAAAAATAGTCATAGTTTGCGTCCAGTTATTTCTTCTACATTTGCACTTACATTTGTTTTCACGGGTTTCCGTTTGTACTCCTGTAGAGCATGAGCATGTAATCGCAACTGCAAATGGTCATCGGTACGCCTGTAGGGTTTGCCTAGCCGAGTTCACGGCCGTCAGCGCACGTGCTATTCCGGAACTACGAGGTCAGACCCATTTAGAAATCGTTCTATATTCTGTCGTGGATAAATCAAAGAAGTTTTTAGGCATGTAGTGCCCTCTGGGCTGCACTTGCTGGCGATAAGGTAGCCTTACTGCCTATGGGATTATCTGACTGAGCTATGTCGAATGCTCGGTTGCGAAAGTTTGAATCCCTCAATAAGGGTTATCTTTTTTTTTTTTTTTTTTTTAGCATGGTGAGCTTGTAATTCACCTCCTCCAGTGCATAACATCCGCAGGCGTGGAGTGACGCGTGTCCCCAGCAAAGGACGCTGAGAGCGAGTGCGGCTATACTAATCGAGGTACAACCAAATTAGGAAAGCCCACTAAGCTTCAACAAGACACTCCCTCACGAGAACAGGAATTGGTCTTCCTGGTGCAGTATTCGGCCACTCCCTCCCAAATGACTCACTCAATTACCCAATGGCACTCAGTCCCTAGCAGCTGTGAAGCACCTGACCAAGGCGGTGGTCAGACCTGTAACGTAGCAGAGGGTGCTAAGAATCGCTGGGTCCGGACAGGCCACCAATGGAAACTGACCCTTGCAATATTTAACAACCGAACCCTCTCGAGTGAGCCTAGCTTAGCAGGACTCTTTGAGGAACTATCAGACATTGTTTGGGATATCATCGGCCTTAGTGAGATTAGAAGAACTGGTGAGGCTTATACATTGCTGAATAACGGACATGTCCTCTGCTATAGAGGTCTCCTAGGTAAGAAGCCATACGGGGTAGGATTTCTAATCCACAAAGACATAGCGGGCAACATTGACGAATTCAAAAACATTAATGAGAGGGTAGCTGTATTCATAATCAAACTTAATAAGAGGTATAGATTAAAAGTAGTACAAACCTACGCTCCAACATCCAGTCACGATGATGAGGAAGTAGATCAGTTTTATGAAGATGTTGAATTAGCGATGAGAAAAGTGCAAACTCTCTATACTGTAGTAATGGGCAATGTCAATGCAAAAGTGGGGAAAAACCAGGCTGGTGAACAAGCAACTGGCAACTACAGCATCGATTCTAGGAACACTAGAGGAGAGATGGTGGTAGAATTCACAGAAAGGAATAGGCTTCGAATAACGAACGCCTTGTTCAGGAAGCTTAGCAACAGAAAGTGGACCTGGAAAAGCCCTAATGGTGAAACAAGAAACGAAATTGACTTCATACTTTCTGCTGATCCCAGCAAAGTGCAGGATGTAGAAGTGATAGGTAGGGTAAAGTGCAGTGACCATAGGTTACTGAGGGCTAGGATTCACCTCAATTTGAAGAGAGAAAGAGCAAAATTGGTCAAGAAGAAACAGGTCAACTTAGAGGTAGTAAGGGTGAAAACAGACAAATTTAGGCTGGTACTTGCAAACAAATATGCAGCCTTAGAACAGAAAAATGATAATGATGACATAGAAGTAGTGAATGAAACCGTAATGAGGCTGGCTTCAGAGGCAGCAACTGAAGCGGGAGGCAAGGCACCAAGGCAACTAGTAGGCAAGTGCTCCCAAGTAACAAAGGACCTAATAAAGAAACGACCAAGAATGAAAGTGTCCTACTCAAGAGATAAGATAGAACTCACGGAACTGTCAAAACTAATGAACAAGGCGAAAATAAGTAATATTCGAAATTATAACGTGAGAAAGACTGAAGAAGTCGCAAGAAATGGACGCAGCCTGAAATCAGTGAAAAGGAAACAAACTAAGATTATATGCACTGAAAGATAAGCAGGGTAATATCATCAGCAATCTCGAAGGTATAATAAAAGCTGCGGAAGAATTGTATACTGACCTGTACAGTACCCAGAGGACTCAGGAGAACTCCATTCGAAAGAATAATGAACAGGATACAGAAACTCCTCCTATAACTAGCAATGAGGTCAGAAGACCTTGCAAGACATGAAACGAGGAAGAGCAGCAGGAGAAGATGGAATAACAATCAATTTAATCAAAGATGGAGGAGACATAATGCTTGGAAAACTGGTGGTTCTTCATACGAAGTGTCTATAGACTGCAAGGGTCCCAGAAAACAGGAAGAATGCAAACATTATATATACTAATCCACAAAAAGGAAGACAAAGAATTGAAAAAATATAGACCCATTAGCTTATAGTATTTTATAAAATATTGACCATGATAATCTCCTATAGAATAAGGGCAACCCTAGACTTTACCCAACCAAGGGAACAGGCAGGTTTCAGGAAGGGATACTCTACAATGGATCACATCCATGGCATCAATCAGGTTGAGAAATCCGCAGAGTACAATAAGCCTCTATATATGGCTTTCATAGATTACAAAAAAAGCATTTGACTCAGTAGAGATACCAGCAGTTATAGAGGCATTACGTGATCAAGGAGCACAGAACGCTTACGTAAATACCTTGGAAGATATCTACAGAGGTTCTACAGCTATCTTAATCCTACACAAGGAAAGTAGGAAGATAACTATATAGAAAGAGGTCAGAGAGGGGGACACAATCTCTCCAATGCTATTCACCGCGTGCTTGGAAGAAGTAATCAAGCTATTAAACTGGGATGGCTTAGGAGTAAGGATCGATGGCGAATATCTCAGCAACCTTCGGTTTGCCGATGACATTGCTCTATTCAGCAACAATGCAGACAAGTTACAACAAATTATTGAAGACCTTAACAGAGAGAGTGTAAGAGTGGGGTTGAAGATTATTATGCAGAAGACAAAGATAATAATGAATAGCTGGGCAAAGGAACAAGAGTTCAGGATCACCAGTCAGCCTCTAGAGTCTGTGAAGGAGTACGCTTACCTAGGTCAATTAATCACAGGGAACCCTGATCATGAGAAGAAAATTCATAGAAGAATAAAAATAGGTTGGATCACATACGGCAGACATTGTCAGCTCCTGACTAGAAGCTTACCATTATCATTGAAAACAAAGGTGTACAATCAGTGCATTTTACCAGTGCTGACACATGGGGAAGAGACTTGGAGACTGATAAAGAAGCTCGAGAACAAGTTAAGGATTGCGCCAAGAGTGATGGAATGGAGATTGCTAAGCATAATGTTAAGAGACAGAAAGAGAGCGGTTTGGATCAGAGAGCAAACAGGTATAGACAATATTCTAATTGACATCAAGAGAAAAAAAATGGAGCTGGGCAGGTCATGTGATGCGCCGGTTAGATAACCGTTGGACCATTAGATTTACAGAATGGGTAACAAGAGAAGGAAATGCTGTTGAGGATGTCAGAATACTAGGTGGAGCGATGAAATTAGAAAATTCGCGGGCACTAGTTGGAATCAGTTGGCGCAGGACAAGGTTAATTAGAGATCGCAGAGAAAGGCCTTCGTCCTGCAGTGGACATAAAACAGGCTGGTAGTGATGATGATGATGTGGATGTCCCCATAAACAAATATGGCTCATGCACCCCCTCCCTCCAGCCCAACAGTTCACTTGCCCCATGGTCCATGCGCAGCACGGTGCTCTGGTTGTTGCCAAACGAGAAGTGCTGGGAGGTGACGCTGCTGTCCTTGTGGCGCAGGTACATCTTCATGCTGTCCTTGTCTGGCCAGAACGGGAGGCACTGCAAGGTATGTGTCTGCTCTGGCCATACCATCACAGGAGAGAACAACAGGCATACCTGGTGGGGGCTGATGTCGAACCAGAGGTCAGCAGCCTCGTTCTGCTCCATGAACCGGAAATGATGCTGTTCCAGGGCAGGGACAACATAAGCTCCATTACTGATATGCCAAATGAATGCTAGCTTCTTAGCATACCTGGCACCAGGGTTTCATAATAAAGGCACAACAGGCAACAAAGCTGATAATTCTACAATTTGGTTGATGCTGATCTTGATGACAGTAGTGCACTATACCACACAGAATAACAAAAAGAGCATGGTAACAATGACATAGGAAAAAATCAACAACAGAATCATGGTTGCACTTGAAGAGTGGGCACATAAGTTATTCTGATTTCATTTTGCTTGTTGGCATCTGTGTTCCGAAGCAAGGTAAAATTTTCAATAAAAGCGAGTCGCAAGGCAGCACTTGTTCTGTGTGCTTATTCTTGATCTGTGTTGCATACTGTGCTACAGTAATCAAAATTAAGTAGAACTTACATTTACATTGAGTGCAGAATATCAAAGACCCCACGCAGACAAAGAAATAGACAGGAGGTGCGCTTGGCTTGTAACAGTGAAATAAAACTCATAATGAAAGCGGCTGCAGTGCAAGAAGTCGACAAAAGATGAAGCTTGTCCCCATTATTTGTCCCTTATATGTAGTCACTTTCTTTGCAGATCACCAACTAGTTCATCCATGTTAATAATACTCAGTTCATGTCCAGCACTTGGGCCATCTATTTAATTTCTTTCCTTGTCCTGTGTTGGAAGTCTTGGAAAGTTCTTGGAAGCAAACTGAATGTGCGACATGTGTCCCCCCCCTACCTCAATGTGAAATTGCATGTGAAATGAATGTGCAAAGTGAAATTGCTCTGTAGCCAGTTTCTAATGATGGAGCAAACCCAAATGTATTTTTTGAATTATGAATTAGGCTACTGTTACAAATGCTGGTAAACTTGAAAATGAAACAAGGCGTTGTCGTTGTTTCAAAATTGTTCGCATTATGCGAACAATTTCACACTGAACTACACACTTACTATGCAGCGAACGCTTGTGGCGTCCGTTGGGCATCTGCTCCAATGCCCTTCTGCTTGTGCCAGCGTGTCCACTGAGGGGTGCTATAGGAAGCACTCCCATAGCTTTACATGGGAATTTCGTGACCAAATAAAAGGTATACTCACATACAGTACAAGCAGATGATTGAAAATGACTCATAGAGAGCACAGAACTGACCTTTCCTCCAATGTACTTTAGCCTGCAGCTCATACTGTTCAGATTTAATATATAACCCCAGTGTGAGTGCTTATGTTTTGATAAAAGGTGTTCTTACCCGATAATACACAAAAAACGGTGTTTTATTAAGCAGACACTTTCAATAGGCAATGCCCTATTTTCCAGAGGTGCCTTCAAGGTGTTACAGCCCTCGAACAAAGATGTCAATCCAAAGCCACCAATTCACAGCATTCCCATACACACAATGCACCACTTATCCCCCTGACAGTAGTTGCAAAAAGAAAACACTACTGCAACATTTACAAAGGCAACAATTTACCTTTGTGTTGTTTATCACAAGAAATAAAGGGCTGATGGTGACAATCTTTGAGAGTTTCAGGCTTGACATCTGAATCTGCACAGAGAACTGAAAGCACAAAAGGCCAGCATGTGAGGCAGAGCCTGCAGTGAGGCCAATGACAGACAACAGACCCTGTACTTCTTGTTACGCTCTTTGTCCTTGCACATGGCCACACCACTGTTGCCCACAGTGTCAAGGCAGAAGGATGATGACCAGCTTGAGTTGTACACCCGGATTTTGACCTGCACAGGGAGCCCATATCAAAGGTTGCAACAACTGGCCGGCTTTCTTACTTATTTGACATTACATTATAAAGGTATTCCAACCAATGCGCTAGAAAAAAGTCACAGTTTCGACCAAAAGGCAAAGTATTGATTGCAAGAGCTCATTATTGAACAATTAAATGCAGTAAGTTTAGTGGAGTTATCAGCTGTATAAACTTGTAAATGTTCACTGACTAACTAAATTGACAAGCACGGTGTCATGTGCACACAAGCAAACACGAACGCTTCTCACTTGATAACTATGGACACTCGCTGTAAGAATGCTGGCATGATGAAAAATGGCAGCAGCGGCAAGCGAATGTCCCTTTGCACTGCCTCTCACTTCAACGCAAACTAGGTGCATGAGAACACGCGAAGCCATCAGCTATCTCGGGTTGGCTAGCCTTTGAACCGACCCCAGGTTGCCTCCAAGATAGGATGCACGCGGCCATGCCATGCAATCCCACAACCAGAATAGAAGCAGAGATGCGTGCTACCCTGTTCTCCTTTCCCCCCTCTTAGCACGCGCACATCTTCCCTCTCTCCCCATTGCTTCTAACACGAAAGGCTGGCATGCATTCTCCCCACGTTCTTCCCTAGGGGAGTAAGAAGACATCTCCACACCAAGTTACCATCATTCTCAGCTCAATTTTGCATGCTTTCCCTCACACCTACACCATACGGCGGGCGGCCACAATCTTGTTCCTCTTAGACTTTATATGGGACCTCACGGCAAAGCTGACACCAAGGCTGAAGGTGGAAATTTGCCTAGAGTGCCCACATAATTGCCATCACAATAAAATATTCATTATAGACTGGTGCCAACAGTGCAGACCTTGTGAAGTAAGGAATAAGCTTAATTCACAAATCTATTAGAAAGCTTGTTTCATGTCCTTCCTCACTTTCCTGATGAAGAAGCCCTGGAGCCTGAGGGAGAGGACAAAAAGGGAGCTTGTTTTATTCGACAACAAATGTTTCAGCAGGAAAGCTAGGCTGTTTATAAGGACATATGATAAAAGCATGAAATTGTAGGCCAAGTAGCTACTCACAGCTTACCTTGCACAAGCAGCCAATGCTGCCAGTGCTATGTTTCTGATGTGCAAACCATTCTGGAATTCACTTAAGTGTGCTTTTCAAAATGCAACCCCGTTGAAGAGGAAGCTTTAGCTTGGGCCCAACTCAAATTCCACCTATTCAAATACACATGAAATGCAAAAATGCACTTTTGTGAAAACTTCTGGGTTGAGCTTAATGAATTTTATTGCATGAGAGAGAGAGAGCTAAATTCTACTGACTTTTGGAATCAGAATTACGATTTAGGGCATGAATTATTTAAAGGGATTTTTCAAAAACAGGTAAGTTTGAAAAAATATAGAAGCACGAGGTCTACAAATGTGCAGCGCAGCTCTGCACTAAGAACAGATTGCACATAATAGTACATCCAAAGCGGATAAATTAGACATGTCAATCTATATGTTACGTGAATTTGTTACATTGTTTGCAATAGTTTTGCAAAAGTTCTGCTCACATATTAGTGGTTTATATATATTTATATATTATACATATTAGAGCCATGCATAATACATAATATATTATAATATTAATATATAAATATATATAAATTTTCGATAAAAAGACCAATGACCTAAGTAAAGAATTCGCAACAAACAGTCACTAGACATTAACCTTTACTTTTAAATGCAACATACCTCATCAAATTTGGTGCAGTGGATGTCAAGAAAAATGATTTCTCCTTTCCCATGTATTTGAGTAGGAGCCCCTGAGCTAAAGCTTCCTCTAAAATCCCCAGGCAATGGGAAGATTTCTGTTCACACAGAAGTCGATGAGGAAATCGAAGTGGCATTTTTGCGTTCCCAAATGTCAGAAACCATTTCTAGATGAACTAGAATTACTCGACATTAAACATTAAAATAGACAGACATACATTTTATTTAGCACTCTTTTTTTCATACAAACAACCTAAAAAAATTGCACATCAGAGAAAAAAAAAAAGGCACTAGCACAGAAATCCAGCTACTTCATACAAATACTTAGACATTAATCTTGCACCAAGCCTTTCCTGGACCCCTCATGTTACTACATGTGCTAATGCTTCAAAATCACTAGGGTGCTGAAACCTACGTGATTTGCCCTCCAACATCCGCAAGCTAGCTTATCAGACGTTTGTTTGCCCCAGCTCAAATTTGCCTCAACCAATCTGGTCACCCCTTCATAACAACCTAATCAGATTATTAAAATCAGTTCAAAATAAGGCCACTAGGTTTATCTCACAAAACTACACCTACAATTCAAGCATCTTACAAATAAAACTTGACATTTCACTTCAGCCCCTAAGTAGTCGACGTGACTTTGCGCTCATATCATTATTTCACAGGTATGTTCATGTGGCTAGGAAATCTTCTTTATGGCTTCAAGTTGCACCTTGCACATTTCGCAGATTATATAATATATATATATATATATATATATTATATATAGGTGATTATATAATCACCTCAGCTTCACACACATCTATGGGAACACTCATGCATTCAATTGGTCAGCGTTTCCTCGTACCATTCGGTTGTGGAACGCTCTTTCCGATTTCATTGTTTCCGAAACAAATCCCAATAAATTTCGCCAGCTCATAAGTTCATATTCCATTGCCTAACTGCAATAACATGCATGACACATTTTCTTTTGTTTTCCAATTATGTGTTCTCTTGTTTATGAGCTCATTATTTTCCTCATAATTCTTGTACTTTTTGTCCTATGACATTAGAGTGGCTATATTTATTACATAATTGTTTATCGAAAGAACTGTACCTTTTGTCTTTTCACTAATATGTACACTACCGGTCTTATTGTTTTTGTGAAATGCTTTATTCTTTGTGTAAGATGTTGTGTAAACATTTTTATACTGTCTATTAATAACGTATGTATATTAGGTTTTGTTATATGCCCACTATATATACTATTTTAGCCCTTCTGTGATGTCCCCTTTACCCAATGCCTCATACAAGGCCTGTAAGGATATTTTAAATAAAAATAAAATAAAGTGGTTTGTGCTTAGAGGAAAATAAGTCGTAGCGGCTGCACCTCGGTCAAGAAAATGCTATTGTCACAGCAGAGGAGATGCACAGGTGAACACTGTACGCGCTTGCACCTTTAATGGTTTGCTGGCACTCCCGGCAATCTGGTTTCCAGAATCCCACTTTTTCGTTGCTGCCATTTGCACCCAGCTGCGCAAGTACCCCTCGGTCATCTCCACTCTGTCCATAGCTGCCATAGCCAAGGTTAACGATACCTTGTCTTTGCTGCTTTCCGCTACGCTATATGGTTATATCAAAACTGCACTGCTACAGCGCACAATGACGTCGTCACACAGTTGCCTACAGCAGCTGTTCTCCATAGAAGAAATCAGAGATCATCAGCTTTCACAACTTTTTCGGCACTTGTGTTCGTTTCTGGACCCAAGTGTGGCTAACATAGATGATGCACTTTTATGCGAGTTGTTCCGGCACCAAACGTACAGATAGTCCTTGCCGTTGCCAGTAACTTCAGTCTGGACGACCCTGTTTCTATGGCTGGCAATGTGTTGTAAGTCACTGGATCATCAGTCTCGGCTCTCACCTTCAGAAATTCCTGTGAGCAGCCAGTCATTGTCGAGCTCCTCCGCCACTCCGCCATCGCTTGACAGCATTATTCAAAAGACTAGCACAAAATATCAGGGACAAAGACAGAGAAGACGACAGGACGAGCGCTAAATAGCTTGACGAGCACTTGACAGCCTCTGCGACCCTCTTGAGTGCATTGCCTGTGTCGCAGAACATCGGCGTTCTTCACCTTCTCACAACTGTTGATGGGGCAGAAGCATTTTTCGCCCCACACTTTCCTCCCATGCACACTCCCCTACTCCGTCCGGAGTGTGCTGGTACCAAAGCTGTTTTGGAGAGGATGCGCGCCACTGTCTGTGCCCCTTCTTCTGGCTGGGAAACTGTCTGACCGACTTCTAGAAGTGACGAGTGGCCCGGCCCAAAGAGCAAGTCATCTGTTCTATGCCCGTGACTGTACCATAGGTTAGCAGTTTCTGGTAGATAGAGGTGCTGAAGTCAATATCGTCCCAGCGCAGCACACAGATCATAAATAGCCACCAACTTTGTACCTTCGGGAAGTAAATGGCACAATTCCTGCCTACACACAGCGATCACTCACCCTAAACTTGGGCTTATGCTGAACTTTCCGTTGGGTATTTCTTGTTGCCGATATCTGCTGTGAAATCATCGGAGCCGACTTCCTGACAAGTCATGGCCTCCTGGTTGATGTCAAGCATCGACGGCTTCTTGACAGCGTGATTCATAGGTCAGATGCAGGCGTAACCTCTACAACACATGTGCCTTTCATTGCACAACTGACCATTGCCCCGACAGTTCTTTCGCTGCACTGCTTCGAGAACTTTCAAGCCGCACTTGACCACCTGATTTGATGCAACCTGTACAACACAATGTACACCATATTAGAACAAGCAGTCCCCTCGTTAAATTACGTCTGTGCCACTTGGCGCCTGAAAAACTAAAAATCGCATGAGCAGCGCTTGAGCACATTCTCAAGATTGGCATCGTACGACCTTCTTCTAGTGGCTTTGCATTTCCACTACACATGGTTCCTAAGAAATCTGGGCACTGGCGACCTTGCAGCAATTACTGTGCACAAAACAGAATAACAGTTCCCAACAGGTATCTTCTCCAAAACATCCAGGACTTCACAGTTGCCCTTCATGGCAGAAAGATCTTTTCAAAGATGGACCTGGTATGTGCCTACCATCAGCCACCTGTCATGGAAGACGATATACCGAAGACCACCTTAACCACCCTGTTTGGCCTTCTTGAATTTGTTCAGATGCCTTTTGGCCTTCGCAACACCGGCCAGTCTTTCCACTGGTTTATAGACTCATCACTCGAGGGTTCCCTTTTGTGTTTGCTTACATGCACGACCACCTCATTGCAAGTTTCTCCCCTGACGAGCACATGGAGCATGTCATAGTGATATTCTCACGCCTTGCAAGCCATGGGGTCGTGATCAGTACGTGAGATGAACGGTCAACTTGAGTTCCTCAGACATCTGGTCGACCCCACCAGTATTAATCCGCTACCACATAATGTTCACGCCAACAAGGATTTCCCTCTGCCCACATCAGTGACAAAGTTACGCCAGTTGCTCAACTTATTAAACTTTTACCACTGCTTCATCCCGAAATGCACTCAACTAGTCACTCCTCTCGACACCATGTTGACAAGAAAGAAAAAGATCCACATTGCGATGGATTGAAGAAGCTACCGAAGCATTCACTCAAGTAAAAATCATGCTTGCCAAGGCCGTACTGCTTGCACACCTCAAGGCCGACGCAGCAACCTCCATCATGACCGCCACATTCAGCACAGCTGTCGGTGCTGTCCCATAGCCATACATATGTCTTTTTCTCAAGGAAGCTCAAGCCGGCAAAAACACAGTACAGCATCTTTAAGCTCGAGCTCCTGGCTGCCAAACTTTGCTGTAAAGCATTTTTGCCACTTCGTCAAGTGTTGACACCTCGTGATCTTCACTGACCACAAACCCCTTGTCTGTGCGGTCAACCAGTCAGCATTGACCTATACTCTGAGAGAAATAGCAAATTTGCACAATTGTAATGCGCAAATTTATTAAATGAAAGGTGCATTTAATTTGCATCTGCATTACAATCAGAAACAATTCTACTGAAAATCAAATATAAAATAACGATTCGCACAAAAAAAAAAGAAAGAAAAGAAGAAAAGAAATCTCAATGCAAGGTAGCTAGCCACATTGTTATTGAATGGGTCATCTGAAAGAAATGTTCAGAGACATCGTAAGGCAAGTCCGTGGTGCGTGGAATGCCCTCCCTCAGATGGTGGTTGCGCAAGCTTTCAAGAAGTGTGGCAATTCTAATGCATTAAATGGAACTGAAGATGACTTTATGTGGTCAGAAGACAGTGAAAAGGAGGTGTCGTCAGACTATGATAGCGACTAGTTGTCTGTGTCCCTCTCCTCATCCTGTTGTTTAGCGCTGTTTTACTGATCATAGTTGCTAAAATTCAGCTGTGTACGTGCCGGTGTACCTTTGTGTGTTCCATAAAATTGTTTCTACACGCTGCACATCGACTCAGGTTTCGTTATTTGATGTGCGCGATAGAATTGGCACCAAGTTATTTTTTGGAATATTTGGGCGATAATATAACTACGCATTACAATTAGTGGCATGGTAGAATTGTGCAAATACGGTATGTCAGCTTTCTTTTATCTTGAAATTTACAGCTGATATCCGGCATGGCAAGGGTCGACATTCCTGCTGATGTACTGGTCACGTGGACGCTGTTCGGAATTTCACTTCTACACCACCTCACTTGGATGCAGAACTTCTAGCTTGCCAGGAGAACACCACATGCGCTTGTTGAGGTCAAGCGTGCCTAAACACTGATCCACGGCACGTACTTAAGCCTGAACCGCCGCCCCCAGCCGGGAGCCCCCGAGGCACCACGGCGGCTCCGGCTCACCAGCTCTGGAGAGACGCTCGGCTGCCGTGACAGCGAAATTTGCCAGTTGCTGATACCTTGAGTGCGCACAACTACACCAACGGCTTCGTACAGCATGGAGGTTCAGGTGCAAGGGATGGACATGGACCTGAGCCAGTATGAACCTCGGGACTGGACCCAAGCCCTGAGAACACAGGCGAGCCCCATACCGATTGCTATGAGGCATAGGTGTTGGCACCAGTCAGGTGTCAGGTCGGGAGACGGAGCAGGCAGCAGGAAAACAGAGGTTGACAAATTCTTGATGCACAACTACCTGAATGACAGAGATCGCTGGGGCTGGTTGGTCAATAGTGGGGTCAAGTGAGCGTGGATGGAACAGCGCAGGACTTGTAGCCTCGAGTTCGCAGCGAATAATACGGGTGATGTGCTCATTTAAGAGTGGTAAAGCGGTAAGGTAAAAGCAAGATGACGTCGCAGTCGTGTTAGGGAGCCAGGAGAACTGTGGAACGACGCGGCGGCTTTTGGCGAGCTCAAAGCGGCGGCATTCCTTGACAATGACTTTGATGGTGGACACGTTGTTGAAGCTCAACAAGTTGAACGCGTCGTCCGCGATCCCTTTAAGTATGTGGCTGACTTTGTCAACCTCGGCCATTTTGTCATCTACTTTCCGGCACAGAGCGAGCCCGTCTTGTATGTACAAGACAGACGATTCAGTAGAAGACTGAATTCGGGTCATCATCATCATCATCAGCCTGTTTTATGTTCAGTGCAGGACGAAGGCCTCTCCCTGCAATCTCCAATTACCCATGTCCTGCGCCAACTGATTTCAACTAGCACCTGCAAATTTCCTAGTTTCATCGCTCCACCTAGTCTTTTGTCGTCCTCGATTGTGTTTTCCTTCTCTTGGTAACCATTCTGTAAGCCTAATGATCCAACGGTTGTCTAACCGAAGCATTACGTGACCTGCCCAGCTCCATTTTTTCCTCTTGATGTCAATTAGAATACAGTCTATACCCGTTTGCTCCCTGATCCAAACCGCTCTCTTTCTGCCTCTTAACGTTATGCCTAGCAATGATTGTTCCATCAATCCTTGCGCGGTTCTTAACTTGTTCTCAAGCTTCTTTGTCAGTCGTCAGGTATCTGCCCCATATGTCAGCACTGGTAGAATGCACTGATGGTACATCTTCCTTTTCAATGATAATGGTAAGCTTCCCGTCAGGAGCATGCAATGTCTGCCATATGCGATCCAACCCATTTTTATTTTTCTGTGAATTTCCTTGTCATGATCAGGGTTCCCTCTGATTAATTGACCTAGGTAAATATACTCCTTTACAGACTCTAGAGGTCGACTGGCGATCCTGAACTCTTGTTCTTTTGCCCGACTATTTATCATTATCTTTGTCTTCTGCATATTAATCTTCTGCCCCACTCTTACACACTCTTACACTCTCTCTGTTAAGGTCCTCAATCATTTGCTGTAACTTGTCTGCATTGTTGCTGAATAGAGCTATGTCATCGGCAAACCGAAGGTTGCTGAAATATTCGCCGTCGATCTGTACTCCTAAGCCTTCCCAGTTTAATAGCTTGAATACTTCTTCTAAGCATGCAGTGAATAGTATTGGAGAGATTATCTCCCTGTCTGACCCCTTTCTTTATAGGAATCTTCCCACTTTTCTTGTGTAGAACTGAGGTAGATGTAGAACCTCTGTAGATATTTTCCATGGTATTTATGTAAGCGTTTTGTACTCCTTGATTACGTAATGCCTCTATGACTGCTGGTATCTCTACTGAGTGAAATGCCTTTTCGCAATCTATGAAAGCCATATAGAGAGGCCTATTGTACTCTACGGATTTCTAGATAACCCGATTGATGACATGAATGTGATCTATTGAAGAGACTCCCTTCCTGAAGCCAACTTGTTCCCTTGATTGACTAAAGTCCAGTGTTGCCCATGTTCTATTGGAGATTGTTTTGGTGAATATTTTATATAATACTGGGAGTAAGCTAATGGGCCTATAATTTTTCAATTCTTTAACGTCTCCCTTTTTGTGGATTAGTATAATTGCATTCTTCCAGTTTTCTGGGACCCTTGCAGTCAATAGACACTTCGTGTAAAGAGCTGCCAGTTTTTTAAGCATTATGTCTCCTCCATCTTTGATTAAATCGACTGTTATTCCATCCTCTCCTGCCGCTCTTCCTTGTTTCACGTATTGCAAGGCCCTTCTGACCTCATCGCTAGATATAGGAGGAGTTCCTGTATCCTGTTCGTTAGTTTCCAACTGAGGTATCCTGACCCCTCTGGGTACTGCACAGGTCAGTATACAATTCTTCCGCAGCTTTTACTATATCTTCGAGATTGCTGATGATATTACCCTGCTTATCTTTCAGTGCATACATCTTGGTTTGTCCTATGCCAAGTTTCTTCCTCACTGACTTCAGGCTGCATCTATATTTTTATCACTTCTTCAGTTTTTCTCATGTTTTAATTTCGGATATCACTTATTTTCACCTTGTTGATCAGTTTTGACAGCTCCGTGATTCTATCTTATCTCTTGAGTAGGACACTTTCATTCTTGGTCGTTTCTTTATTAGGTCCTTTGTTACTCGGCAGCATTTGCCTACTAGTTGCCTTGGTGCCTTGCCTCCCACTTCAGTTGCTGCCGCTGAAGCCAGCCTCATTACGGTTTCATTTTATGATTACAGCTACCCTCTGATTAACGTTGTTGAATTCGTCAATGTTGCCCGCTATGTCCTTATGGATTAGGAATCCTACCCCGTATTGCTTCTTATCTCGGAGACCTCTATAGCAGAGGACATGTTCGCTATTCAGCAATGTATAAGCCTCACCAGTTATTCTAATCTCACTAAGGCCTATGATATCCCAAACAACGTCTGATAATTCCTCAAAGACTCCTGCTAAGCTAGCCTCACTCGAGAGGGCTCGGGTGTTAAACGTTCAAAGGGTCAGTATCCATTGGCGACCTGTCTGGATCCAGAGATTCTTAGCACCCTCTGCTGCGTTACATATCTGACTGCTGCCTTGGTCAGGTGCTCCGCAGCCGCTGGGGACTGAGGGCCATTGGGTAATTGAGTTAGCCATTTGGAAGGGGGTGGCCGAATACTGCACCAGGGAGGCCAATTCCTGATCTGGTGAGGGAGTGTCTTCTCGAGTAGCAAGCTCTTTTCTAGCAGCCAGCTGGCGACCGCTGGGATTTCCAAAGAGGTCGATGAGCTTCTCTTTGAAAGCATCCCAGCATCCGAGCTAGAGACCCTGCACCTCCACCAAAATGTAGCTTGAACGAAGGAATAAGAACTGGAGAATATTTACAAAGTTTATTTACAAAGAATAATGCAGCCCTAGCCAGTTCAGCCGACAGCTCGAGAGCCAGAGAGCGTTCGTTGCCTTCGTCAGAGTGCCCGCGTGCATCGGCCACAAGAAACATGCAATATGCACATATCAATATCTACAGAGATTCCACAGCCACCTTAATTCTGCACAAGAAATGTACGAAGATACTGATAAAGAAAGGGGTCAGACAAGGGGACTCAATCTCTCCAATGCTATTCACTGCGAGCTTGGAAGAAGTATTCAAGCTATTAAACTGGGAAGGTTTAGGAGTAAGGATCGACGGCGAATACCTCAGCAACTTTCGGTTTGCTGATAACATTGTTCTATTCAGCAACACTGCAGACGAGCTACAACAAATTTGAGGACGTTAACAGCGAGAGTGTAAGAGTGGGGTTGAAGATTAATATGCGGGAGACAAAGATAATGATGAATAACCGGGCAAGGGAACAAGTGTTCAGGATCGCCAGTCAGCCTCTATAATCTGTGAAGGAGTACATTTGCCTAGGTCAACTAAACACAGAGAACCCTGATCATGAGAAGGAAATTCATAGAAAGATAAAAATGGGTTGGATCGCATACGGCAGACATTGTCAGCTCCTGACTGGAAGCTCACCATTATTATTGAAAAGGAAGGTTTACAATCAGTGCATTTTACAGGTGCTGACATATGGGGCAGATACCTGGAGATTGACAAAGAAGCTTGAGATGACGTTAAGGTTCGTGCAAAGAGTGATGGAACGAAGAATGCTAGGCATAACGTTAAGAGACAGGAAGACAGCGGTGTGGATCACAGAGCAAACGGGTATAGACGATATTCTAATTGACATTAAGAGAAAAAAAATGGAACTGGGCAGCTCATGTAATGCGCAGATTAGATAACCGTTGGCCCATTAGGGTGACAGAATGGGTACCAAGAGAAGGGAAGTGCAGTAGAGGATGGCAGAAGACTAGGTGGTGCGACGAAATTAGGAAATTTGCGGGTGCTAGTTGAAATCAGTTGGTGCAGGACAGGGGTAATTGGAGATCGCAGGAAAGGCTTTCGTCCTGCAGTGGAGGACTGATGATGGTTGATGATGGTTGATGATGGTTATTTATTTATGATGTTGTTCTTTATATTCAAACAGAAACAAGCACTTTTTGACTATTTTGAATAGCTAATTCTCATAATGAATACAAATCAAATAGCAAAGATTGCGTTCAATTCGCATTAGAAATTTCAAATACTCACATGCTCCTACTAATAACAAAAAATTCATGAAGGAGCTTTTTGGTGATTATCACAGTTTTTGATGTTTGCCATTGCTATAAATCTTGGCTGTCAAAAACTACAATCTTTTTCTTTTACCCCTTACTTCTAATAACTGGAGATAGTTAAGACATGCACGCAAAGCTAATACCCCAAGAGAGCTAGCTGATCAGGTATGGCGATCCAGTCCACTTTTCACAGAAGAAAAAGGGAAAAGGAAAAGCAAAAAGCTTGATTGCACCAATTTACCTTTTTGTGCTTTCGTTTCTTGAATCGGAACAGCAGTGGTTCCTCAGATGAAGCACTACAGTCGTAGATTATGTCTGAATTAGAGCTCTGAAAAAGAACAATAGGCAGGCTTATTTGTTGCTTACTTGCAACATGCCTTACAGGGGTACTGACAAATTATTTGCAAATCTTTCTTTATGCATTAATTGAAAGTACGGTACTTTTGAACCCCAGAACATACTGTTAAGTGTCACAGCACACCAAATAATTTAACATAATAGCTTTGCTACAACCAGTTTCAGTTTTGTTTCTACTGTGTTGCGACGTTATGATACAGTGTGTGGTCAAGTGGGAGTACGATATTGCAACGTTTTGCCATGCGTTCCAGCTTGGTCGGTTGTCCACTATGCTGCTACATTAGCCCTCAAAATGAGCAGCAGCATATGAGGTGACTGACCAAGCTAGGTCAAGTGTCAAAATATCGCAATGTTTTGCTGCCACGTGACCACATACTGCGTCGTGACGTGAAAATACAGTATCCTCCTGGGAAATGAAGCTGTAACTGGCTGTAGAAGAAAATAAATTATTTACAGTGCTCCGAGGCTTGCTAGCACTTTTTCTAGGGTTTAGATGTCTAGCACCTTCACTTACCAAAAAAGAAAAAAGAATAGTAAGTGTGACCAGGCTTATTGGACTTGTCAAGCAGCAGCCAGAAACACAGTGGCAGCAACGATAGCTTAGCTGGATAGGCGAACTGCCCACATGACATGTGATGGCGACAGCGCTTTCTAGCATGCCAATTTTCCTTTAGCTCTGAGACACGCAACGAAGACGGGACTTTCCAGTTCCATTCTTTTTCCATACATAAGAAATATAATGTCAGTACCCCTTTAAGGTGTATTTCAGCACAAGACAGAATGAGGTGGACAGATGCAGGCTCCCAACTGAAATTCACTACGAAAAATAACTATTTACAACAATAACCTGTGCATGTACTAAAACGCAATCACAACAGGTAGTTGTATTATTTAGTTTTTTATATAGGGTACTCATTGTACTGAGTGTAGAACTGTATGCATGAACTATGCAGGCGTTAGCTAATGTACATCACATATTAATGATCTGAGGAGAACCTGGAAAGCATATATGTGAATAACTAGACAAAAGAACCAGAGGCATATGCGCACTTAATATGGAGGCATCAATACGCAACTGTTGGAGAAAGATAACTATTCCAGTTAAAGAGTCTGTCACAGGGGTCACTGAAGTCTGCAGGTATTTTTCAGGGTCAAGAAAGCACACAAGGTAATTTGAAGCGAGGTGAACATACAGCAGCGTATTCATTTTCAAGGCATCAGTCATCCATAACTTTAAAAATAATTTTTAATTGGCTACTCTCTTTCAAAAATGTAATAAACTTTGTCCTGTTTGTATACTTAAATATATTGTCTATGTGCTTGGTGTTTAGAGTGCAAATTTTAAAACAATGTTGAAGTGAGAAAACATGGTTGAGGCAGCCGCTGCTAGTGCTTGTAATGCGCTTGTCCTCCTGTTGTCAGGATTTGCAGAAAAAAAGCGAAAGTGTGGGTGCATGTGGGTGAGAAAACTCTGGTAATTACATTTTCTATGTGTGTGTGACGGGGGCGGGAGGGGGTGTTGGAGGGTAGGTTTCGGCATTGCCGGGGAAGGGGAGGGGGGCTCTGCTTGGCCTGGAAAACTCTGGAGGAGGCTCGGGCCCCGGAGCTCACCCGTAGTCAGCATCTATGACCGAAAGCACAGCACAAGTCGGCTATAAAAGAACGACACCCACCTTCGGCACACTGTGGGCTCTGCGGCTGTGCCACTGCATGGGCCGTTAATATGTTTGGCTACGTCATGCAGATTGGTGGTTGATATAACCTTTTTGTTAAAAAAACTAGTAGTTATTAACTGCTATAGCTGCCGAGCCTGCAGTGCTGCTTGTGTCTTGCTTTTGAATGTGTCAATGTTGTTCGTGCTCTGCTGCTGCTGCCGGGCAATGTTGAAACAAATCTGGGACCACCTAATTTTCATGCTGTTTTGGCCGAACTACAAAAGTTGACCGCTGGACAGTCGACACTTATCACTGAGGTGCAAGACCTCAAAAATCAGCTTGTAGCAACAGATAAAACAATATCTTCCCTAAGGAAACAAATAGCTGACCTTAAAACCTAATGCAAGAGTGTCTTAGCACCCTGCGAACCGAACTCGAAACACTTCAAACTAGCACTGCGGGACTGCTCAACGGCTTTCCGAGTTAGATGCATGTCTTGATGACCTCGAGAACAGCTCGAGAAGAAATAACCTAGTATTCTATGGACAGCAAAAACCGACTATCGCGGACAACATCAGTCCCTTTCCACGTAAGTGTGAGGCTTGGAGCAGGAGCTGTGGTGCTTGAAAGTAGCCTGGGGCCTGACGAACCAACCGACTGAGCTATCATTCCGGGCAACATCCAAGGGTCACGAGTTCAAATCATCTGTTATGTTCCTTTTTTGTCCCCCTTTTTCTTTCTTTTCTTTCTTTCTTTTTAATGTCTTTTCCTTTATTTTATCAGAAAAAAAAAAAAGAGAAAGATATATATCTTCAATTATGTATGGCCACACATGTGCAGGTCATAAATACCAGGTTCGCTAGCCGAGCGCCATCCGTGCGGTATAACCGAGCTCAGATTGGTCCACCTTGACTGATCAAATAGGGCACCACTGTAGGTTAAATGAGGCGTCCAACTCCTGCGGGACCCGCCGTGGTTACTCAGTAGCTATGGTGTTAGACTGCTGAGCACGAGGTCGCGGATCGGATCCCGGCCACGACGGCCGCATTTCGATGGGGGCAAAATGCGAAAACACCCGTGTACTTAGATTTAGGTGCACGTTAAAGAACTCCAGGTGGTCGAAATTTCCGGAGTCCTCCACTACGGCGTACCTCATAATCAGAAAGTGGTTTTGTCACGTAAAATCCCATAATTTAATTTTTAATTTAACTCCTGCGGGGATGGTAGAGTATCCGCCTCCCGTGCAAGAGGACCGTGATTCAAATCCCGGGCCGCACAATTCTCCACCGGAAAATACCAAAAAAAAGAAAACGTGTGTTGAGAAAATTGCACAAACAGGCCTAGAGTGAGGCCTGATCCCGGTGACCAGAACCGGTAATGCACTCTCTCACCAGAGCAGGATTGGCCACCCTGGTGCAGTACTTGGCCACAACCTCCTATATGAACACAACAATCAAACCCCGGCCCTCAGTCCCCAGCAGCTGCGAAGCAACTGACCACGGCGGCGGTCAGACCTGCGACGCTGCAGAGGGTGCTAAGAATCCCTGGCTCCGGACAGGCCGCCATTGGAATATGAACCTGGGAATGTTTAACGCTAGAACATTATCTAGTGAGGCGAGTCTAGCAGTGCTATTGGAGGAATTAGAGGGCAGTAAATGGGATATAATAGGGCTCAGTGAAGTTAGCAGGCCAAAAGAAGCATATACAGTGCTAAAAAGCGGGCACGTCCTGTGCTACCGGGGCTTAGCAGAGAGACGAGAACTAGGAGTCGGATTCCTGATTAATAAGAACATAGCTGGTAACATACAGGAATTCTATAGCATTAACGAGAGGGTGGCATGTCTTGTCGTGAAACTTAATAAGAGGTACAAAATGAAGGTTGTACAGGTCTACGCCCCTACATCTAGTCATGATGACCAGGAAGTCGAAAGCTTCTATGAAGACGTGGAATCGGCGATGGATAAAGTCAAAACAAAATACAGTATACTGATGGGCGATTTCAATGCCAGGGTAGGCAAGAAGCAGGCCGGAGACAAGTCAGTGGGGGAATATGGCATAGGCTCTAGGAATAGCAGAGGAGAGTTATTGGTAGAGTTTGCAGAACAGAATAATATGCGGATAATGAATACCTTTTTCCGCAAGCGGGTTAGCCAAAAGTGGACGTGGAGGAGCTCGAATGGCGAGACTAGAAATGAAATGAACTTCATACACTGTGCGAACCCTGGCATCATACAAGATGTAGACGTGCTCGGCAAGGTGCGCTGCAGTGACCATAGGATGGTAAGAACTCGAATTAGCCTTGACTTGAGGAGGGAACGGAAGAAACTGGTACATAAGAAGCCAATCAATGAGTTAGCGGTAAGAGGGAAACTAGAGGAATTTCGGATCAAGCTACAGAACAGGTATTCGGCTTTAACCCAGGAAGAGGACCATAGTGTTGAAGCAATGAATGACAATCTTATGGGCATCATTAAGGAGTGCGCAATAGAAGTAGGTGGTAATGCTGTTAAACAGGAAACCAGTAAGCTATCGCAGGAGACGAAAGATCTGATCAAGAAACGCCAATGTATGAAAGCCTCTAACCCTACAGCTAGAATAGAACTGGCAGAACTTTCTAAGTTATTCAACAAGTGTAAGACAGC
Source organism: Dermacentor andersoni (assembly GCF_023375885.2). Lineage (NCBI taxonomy): Eukaryota > Metazoa > Arthropoda > Arachnida > Ixodida > Ixodidae > Dermacentor > Dermacentor andersoni. Next base: position 1,033,951 of record NC_092819.1, read on the forward strand.
GGACATAAGGAACTATAATACGGATAGAATTGAACAGGCTCTCAGAAACGGAGGAAGCCTAAAAGCAGTGAAGAAGAAACTAGGAATAGGCAAGAATCAGATGTGTGCGTTAAGAGACAAAGCCGGCAATATCGTTACTAATATGGATGAGATAGTTCAAGTGGCTGAAGAGTTTTATGGAGATTTATACAGTACCAGTAACACCCACGACGATAAGGTGAGAGAGAATAGTCTAGAGGAACTTGAAATCCCACAAGTAACACCGGAAGAGGTAAAGAACGCCTTGGGAGCTATGCAAAGGGGGAAGGCAGCTGGGGAGGATCAGGTAACAGCAGATTTGTTCAAGGATGGTGGGAACACTGTCCCAGAAAGATTGGCCACCCTATATACAAAATGCCTCATGACCTCGAACGTACCGGAATCTTGGAAGAACGCTAACATAATCCTAATCCATAAGAAAGGGGACGCCAAAGACTTGAAAAATTATAGACCGATCAGCTTACTGTCCGTTGTCTACAAAGTATTTACTAAGGTAATCGCAAATAGAATCAGGAATACCTTAGACTTCTGTCAACCAAAGGACCAGGCAGGATTCTGTAAAGGCTACTCAACAATAGACCATATTCACACTATCAATCAGGTGATAGAGAAATGTGCGGAATATAACCAACCCTTATATATAGCCTTCATTGATTACGAAAAAGCATTTGATTCAGTCGAAACCTCAGCAGTCATGAAGGCACTACGGAATCAGGGTGTAGATGAGCCATATGTAAAGATACTGGAAGATATCTCAAGCGGTTCCACAGCACCTTAATCCTCCACAAAGAAAGCAACAATATCCCAATAAAGAAAGGCGTCAGACAGGGAGATACGATATCTCCAATGCTATTCACAGCATGTTTACAGGAGGTATTCAGAGACCTGGCGTGGGAAGAATTGGGGATAAAAGTTGATGGAGAATACCTTAGCAACTTGCGATTCGCTGATGATATTGCCTTGCTTAGTAACTCAGGAGACCAATTGCAATGCATGCTCACTGACCTGGAGAGGCAAAGCAGAAGGGTGGGTCTGAAAATTAATCTACGAAAACTAAAGTAATGTTTAACAGTCTCGGAAGAGAACAGCAGTTTACGATAGGTAGCGAGGCACTGGAAGTGGTAAGGGAATTCATCTACTTAGGGCAGGTAGCGACCACGGATCCGGATCATGAGACTGAAATAACCAGAAGAATAAGAATGGGCTGGGGTACGTTTGGCAGGCATTCTCAAATCATGAACAGCAGGTTGCCACTATCCCTCAAGAGGAAAGTGTATAACAGCTGTGTCTTACCAGTACTCACCTACGGGGCAGAAACCTGGAGGTTTACGAAAAGGGTTCTGCTGAAATTGAGGACGACGCAACGAGCTATGAAAAGAAGAATGATAGGTGTAACGTTAAGGGATAAGAAAAGAGCAGATTGGGTGAGGGAACAAACGCGGGTAAATGACATCTTAGTTGAAATCAAGAAAAAGAAATGGACATGGGCCGGACATGTAATGAGGAGGGAAGATAACCGATGGTCATTAAGGGTTACGGACTGGATTCCAAGGGAAGGGAAGCGTAGTAGGGGGCGGCAGAAAGTTAGGTGGGCGGATGACATTAAGACGTTTGCACGGACAACATGGCCACGATTAGTGCATGACCGGGGTAGTTGGAGAAGTATGGGAGAGGCCTTTGCCCTGCAGTGGGCGTAACTAGGCTGATGATGATGATGATGAACTAGGTAAGCACTCTCAGTTCGTTTCTATCAAGAATCAGAGCTCAAGCACTCTCCTTGTAACATTGGGCATACCACAAGGGCCTGTGCTAGGCCTGCTTTCGTTCCTCATATATATTAATGATCTGGCACTCTAAGTATCGTATAAAATCCATATGTTTGCCAACTGTGTAATTTATCATACTATTATTAACACTTTGGAACAAGCTACCCTTCAAGATGACCTTAACCGCGTCTATGAAAGGTGTGGCCTCTGGCTAATGACACTAAATGCTAACAAATGTAAACTGGTCTCATTTCATCGTCAAAATAACCCCTTTATTTTTTCTTATGCAGTTGCTAACTCACCTATAGAAAGCGTCCAGTCACCAAAGTATCTGGGTATCACCCTCTGCAGCGAACTTTCTTGGTGAACACACATTACCACAATCATATTGTTATGGCGATGTTGGAAGTATAAGACTGTATTTACAATGTATATATAAGCAGAGTCAATGGGATTAAGATGGCTGACTAGTAACAACATGCTGCAGCCAGCGTCTCGCAATCTTCTCTTTCCTCTCTCTCCTTTTATGCTTTCATAACAGGACCCCCGGGTGCTGACGCGCCGTCTAGGCGCATGGTAGGCGAAGAACTGCAAGCAAAGTATGGCTTCAGCCACGAAATGTGCACGACGTCAACAGGAGGTGGACTTGAGGATGGATGAAACTGTAACGGCACGATCTCGTAATTGACGTTGTTAACAAGACATAGGACTTCATAAGGCCCTGCGTAGCGAGAGAGAGAAGCTTCTGGGAAAGGCCGACCCGACGACATGGTGACCAAAGCAGCACCCAAGCACCTGGGACAAACTGAACATCGCGATGGCACCGGTCGTAATGCTCTTTTTGCAGCTGCTGCGAGGCTAATAAACGAGATCAGGCGACTTGACGTGCCATGTGAGCGCATTCGATGACTTCACAAGCGAACCCAGTGGCAACGCGTGGCACAGAAGGTAGGATTGTGACAAAGGGCAAAGAGGGGTCGCAACCATACAAAAAATGAAAGGGTGAATATCCTGTGGTGTCATGTCGGGACGAGTTATACACGAATGTCATGTAGGCCAGCGTGGTGTCCCAGTCTCAGTGATCGTTGGAAACGTACATCGACAGCACCTCTCTGAGTGTACGGTTGAGATATTCCGTAAGACCGTTCGTTTATGGGTGGTAGGCAGTGGACAGCTTGTGTTCAGTGGCACAAGGGAGGAGGAAGTAGCCCACAAGTCGAGACAGGAATGAGCGGCCGTGGTCTGTAAGTAACTGTCGAGGTGCACTGTGCTGGAGAATGATGTCGTGAAGGAGAAAATCAGCGTATTGCATAGCGTGTGGCATAATGAGTAGCGACAACAATCTGCTTATTCCTTCTAGTCGTCGTAGGAAAAGGGCCATGCAGGTCAAGGCCTACAAAAAAGAAAATTTAAGGGAACTTCAATTGAATGGAGTCATCTGACAAGTGCAGGGGAGGTTTCTTCCGGCGCGGATACAGTTCACAAGTTGTGACTTAACGACGTACAGAGCAGTAGAGACCCGGCCAGAAGAACCAGTGTCGTACGTGGTCGTATGTACGCAAAACTCCAAGGTGTCCTGCTGTCAGTGCGTCGTGAAGTTGGTCAAAAACTACGGATCATAGATGACGAGGAAGGACAAGGAAGAACTCAGGGCCGTCAGGGTTGATATTGCGGTGGTAGAGAATGCCGTCATGCAGCACGAACATGCGGCACAAGCTGTCGGTGCTGCCAGATTGCACTCCGGCGATGATGAACTGTAAGGATGCATCACAATGTTGTTCAGCGCGCATGTCTGTCATGTCAGTCAAAGCCACCACGCAGGTCACCAGATCATGCGCAGCAGGATTGGGAGGATGCACAGGACGACGCGAGAGGCAGTCAGCGTCCTTGCGCAGACGTCCAGACTTATAGTTGACAACAAATGAAAACTCCTGGAGCCGCAAACCCCAGCGACCAAGCCGTCCTGTTGGGTCCCAGAAGGAAGACAGCCAGCAGAATGCATGGTGGTCTGTAACAACCGAAAACATGGTGTCAAACATGGCATCAACGAGGCGTCCCAACATGATAATCTGACGGCGCCTGAATTGATATTTCGTGGAGTTCAGTTGGAGGCCTGCTTTTTGGAAGACTGCAAGAATTGCAGCAAGTCGGGTAAGGTGGCTGCCGGACGTGGGAGAAAAAACAATAACATCGTCAAGATAACAAAGATAGGTGGTCCATTACAGCCTCGCAGAAGAGAGTCCATCATACGTTCAAATGTCACAGGAGCATTGCATAGGCCAAAGGGCATGACTTTGAACTGATATCAACCATCAGGTGTGATGAAGGCCGTCTTCTCGTGGTCCGTTTTATCAACTGACATCTGCCAGTAGCCAGATCGAAGATCAAGGGATGAGAAGTATTTAGCTCCGTGCAAGCAGTCTAAGGCGTCATCGATGCATGGTAGTGGGCAGACGTCTTTTCGGGTGATCTTGTTTAAGTAGCGATAACCGACGCAAAAACGGCAGGTACCATTTTTTTTTCACGACGACGACAGGCGAAACCCAAGAGCTGGCTGATGGTTCGATGACCTCTTTGCGGAGCATTTTGTCCTCTTCTGATTGGATGACTTGACGTTCAGCATGCGATACACGATAGGGATGCCAACGAATAGAATTCGTGCCTGCAATGTTGATATGCTGGTGAACAACAGATTTTTGTCTTAAAGGCTTGTCGCCGAAATCAAAGATGTCAAGGTATGATTCGAGGAGGAGAAGTATGTCCATGGCCTGTGCAGAGGTGAGGTCAGGTGCAATCATCTTCGCAAAGTCATCCGTTAGGGAACCAGAGCTGTGAGCTGCAAATGGCACTAAGAAACCGCTCTTGGCATTCAGACTTTTCGTGTCAAATTTGGCAGTATTAGAAACGCTGGCCAAGAACATGCCGGCTGGAAGCACTCGAGAGCACAAGCTGAAATTAAGAAGCTGAAGAATGACGCCGTTATCAGTAATCGTCACCAGCGTATGCGGAGGAGCAATGTTCTAGTTCAAAAGCACATCGATGATGGGGCGAAGGACATATTCACCGTCAGGAATCTGTGGCTGTGCGGTTAAAGCGACGTAAGTGACTACCTCAGATGACAGATGCACATCTTGAAGCGAAAACAAGTGTGGTGGAGCAGTGCTCGGAGCATCGGCGACTTGAGGCAGTTCCAACTGAAGAACGCTGGTTGCACAGTCGATGGGAGCGGAATGATGGGATAAAAAGTTTAATCCAAGGATAACAACATGAGGGCAGTTGTCAATCACAGCAAACAGGACAGAAGTAGGGCGGCTGGCTATACTTAAACGCACAGTACACATTCCAAGAATAACCAGCACGCCACGATCGGCCACACGAAACACTAGGGCAGCTGCTGGGGTGAGGACCTTCTTTAAACGTCTATGTAGGCTAGCACTTATCACAGATATGTGGGCTCCAGTGTCGACAAGTGCTTGGACAGGTAAGCTGTCTATTTTAACATCAATTACACTACTCTTTGTGGGCACAGACAGAGGATTTGCTGCAGTAGTAGGCAATGCAGCACCACCTCCGAGGACTGCATTTCTTAGTTTTCCAAAATGGTGCGCCCAGAAGCCACAGGGGACGAAAGGCAATGCGGCTGCGGCAACGTGGTCGTCGATGCTGTCACTATTTAACAGGAGCAGCGCCATGACCCAGAGCTGCTCCCACTCATTCATTTCTTGGAAGGCCGAAGTAAAGAAGCTCTGCGACTCTATGCCAGGGGACTGCCGTTGTTTTGTCTCCAGAAGGATTTTCTATATAAGAAGAACTTTTCTACCAGTGGCAGCACGTACCTGCTTCTCGTACCGGCATCACTTCAAAAAGAACTACTAAAAGCGTGCCATGATAAAACCACTGCAGGTCAGCTAGGCTACATGAGAACATTCTCCCAACTCCGACGGAAGTACTACTGGCTGAAGCTACCCATTGCTGTAAATCGTCACATACAAACATGTTCAGACTGCCAAAGATGCAAAGCGCCTCCCGGCAAGCCCACAGGTCTCTTACATCCGGTCGAGGTACCAGGCCAGCAGGGGGCGGCAGAAAGTTAGGTGGGCGGATGAGATTAAGAAGTTTGCAGGGACGGCATGGCCGCAATTAGTACATGACCGGGGTTGTTGGAGAAGTATGGGAGAGGCCTTTGCCCTGCAGTGGGCGTAACCAGGCTGATGATGATGATGATGATGATGATGTCAGGCAATGTTTTGGTTTGGTGCTGAGTTAACGTGGTGGCACTTTTGTTCACAGCCACCAGGTTTTCGCCATCACTCACGCAGATAAGAAAAATGAAATGGCCCATAGTGGAGCGTCTGAAATCTCGGTGGGCCTAATACTTTGGTTCTAGGAGCACGTGACAGTGTCATGGAGAAATCTGACTGGGTAAACACACAGGTCTGAAAAATCAGGCATTATAAAAATTTATTGTTGGCTGTATTTGACATTCTTGCCACTACATATGAGCCTCATGCAAACAAATTTGCTTCACTATAATTGACAGCACATCAAGGTCTTGATTTTTCGATTTTGTTATCACAGAATACTCCATTGAATACTCCATCTGTGTGCGCATGTGTATGTGTGGTGCCGAACAGCAAAAGTTTGCTGTGGAAACACAAAACAAACGTTGTGTGCAGGACTGCTGCAGTATGCGACAGGACCGTGGGTTCACGTTTTCAAGTTTCCTTGGGACAAAAACTAGTGCAGGAAATGGATTAATTAGAGCCATTCCATAAGCTAGTCTCATTCTCACAGAGCACTCTAGGGTAAGTTCATCCATAACTTTTTTGTGGAAATCGTAGTGAAGAGAAACAGTTAAATGTATATTCGAGAAATGTCTAGAGAAAGCACTTGGTTAAATATTTAAGACACCGATTAGCAGTTCATTGCCTTATTTAAAGAATTTTTAATGTTTCTGTCAGGTTTGCAAACTTCACTTCTAAGACAGCGACATCGTTCGCGAAACACAGTATGCTGTGGCATCTCACACGTCCTCTTAAGGCAAAGGAACGACAACTTGGTGCATAAATAAGCAATGCGTAAATAAAGACTGCCATAACAAATTCGCCCTAAATGTTCTCTGCATGCACCATACTTTTAGATATGTTTATTAACAACAAAAAAGTTGGTCCAGCGAGGCGAAAATTTACGCTACTTGTGCTGGTAAATGTGCGGTTCCCTCATTCTAATCCTACTCCTGAGCACCCCACTGGCCCCAGCTGCATGGTGCCACTCATAGAGCGCTGAGGCCTTGTCACTCTATATGGCGTTGCCTATCGATGCGTCCACAATGTGCAATTGTGCCAACATGAGTACGCAGGGGTAAACAGGCGTGTATGCTCCCGACAAGGTGTACACATTGCATTGCTTTGCTGTGAACAATTTAGCCCAATTTCATGGCAATGAAATGTGCTGACTGTGGTGAACTAGTTATATATTGCTGTCTAATGGCACATTTTTGCATGCAATCCACCAAAACTTCCTTTTCACTTGAAATAAGCACAAACTGCCATTCAACTGGGCACTGGCACTCAGCCAAACAATGTGCATATTGGTTGAGTCCTAGGGGCTTTTTGTGCATGCTTTGCTGGCATTCTGCTTGCTTTGCTAATCTTGCACTAGTTACAAAAAAGTCAGCATCCCTGTGCAGCAAAAATAAAATAGCAAGGTAATATGCACTTTCCATCACAGCATACATCTGTTTTTTTCTTTATTTGTTAACTGTGAACACGCAAACAATGAATTCAATTAAACAAGCTAGGCCACTGTAAGTGACAACCTTTCAGCAAGATCATCAGGTTGCTTCAGATGATATTTCATTTTGCAGTAACACTCAAATGCGTAATTGAAGCACTAAGTTGCCCTTGCATGGTTACATGCAAAGTTGTAATCATATGACAGGCTAAAATCATTAGGTCGGTTTATTTCAGCTAATAATGGCTGCTGTTTCCTATCCAGTTAACAAATCCCCACTGAAGAGCACAAGGACATTACACCAACCACCTTTCAGTTGAGTGTTATGATGTGCTGCATCTAAAGAGTGCTGCCACACAATGATCCTCACTAATATCGAATTCCAACGCAATAGTGTTAAGGGTCACATGTCGCAGAAAATTTGACATCGGCATCCAGCATCCCCATGAGCGAAAATTCCCGTATATATCTAAGTATATGTATATGCAACGCCTTGTTATATGACATGTGGTATCATCACCATCAGCAGCAGCAGCATCATCATCATCAGCCTGGTTACGCCCACTGCAGGGCAAAGGCCTCTCCCATACTTCTCCAACTACCCCGGTCATGTACTAATTGTGGCCATGATGTCCCTGCAAACTTCTTAATCTCATCCACCCACCTAACTTTCTGGCACCCCCTGCTACGCTTCCCTTCACTTGGAATCCAGTCCGTAACCCTTAATGATGATCAATTATCTTCCCTCCTCATTGCATGACCTGGCCATGCCCATTTCATTTTCTTGATTTCACATAAGATGTCATTAACTCGCGTTCATTCCCTCACCCAATCTGCTCTCTTCTTGTCGTTACCCCCCCCCTAAACGTTACACCCATCATTCTTCTTTCCATAGCTCGTTGCGTCGTCCTCAATTTAAGTAGAACCCTTTTCGTAAGCCTTCAGGTTTCTGCCCCATATGTGAGTACTGGTAAGACACAGCTGTTATACACTTTTCTATTGGGGAATAATGGCAACCTGCTGTTTGTGATCTGACAATGCCTACCAAACGCACCTCAGCCCATTCTTATTCTTCTGATTATTTCAGTCTCATCATCCGGATCCGCAGTCACTACCTGTCCTAAGTAGATGTATTCTCTTACCACTTCCAGTGCCTCACTACCTATCGTAAACTGCTGTTCTCTTCCGAGACTGTTAAACATTACTTTTGTTTTCTGCAGATTAATTTTTAGACCCACCCTTCTGCTTTGCCTTTCCAAGTCAGTGAGCATGCATTGCAATTGGTCTCCTGAGTTACTAAGCAAGGCAATATCATCAGAGAATTGCAAGTTACTAAGGTAATCTTCATTACCTCTTATCCCCAATTCTTCCCAATTCAGGTCTCTGAATATCTCCTGTAAACACGCTATGAATAGCATTGGAGAGATTGTATCTCCCTGCCTGACGCCTTTCTTTATTGGGATTTTGTTGCTTTCTTTTTGGAGCACTACAGTGGCTGTGGAGCTGCTATAGATATCTTTCAGTATTTTTACATACGGCTCGTCTACACCCTGATTCCGTAATGCCTCCATGACTGCTGAGGTTTTGACTGAATCAAACGCTTTCTCGTAATCAATGAAAGCTATATATAAGGGTTGGTTATATTCAGCACATTTCTCTATCACCTGATTGATAGTGTGAATACGGTCTATTGTTGAGTTATGGAATCCTGCCTGGTCCTTTGGTTGACAGAAGTCTAAGGTGTTCCCGATTCTATTTGCAATTGCCTTAGTAAGTACTTTGTAGGCAACGGACAGTAAGCTGATCGGTCTATAATTTTTAAAGTTTTGGCATCCCCTTTCATATGAATTAGGACTATGTTAGCATTCTTCCAAGATTTCAGTATGCTTGAAGTCATGAGGCATTGCGTATACAGGGTGACCAGTTTTTGTAGAACAATCTGCCCACCATCCTTCAACAAATCTGCTGTTACCTGATCTTCCCCAGCCGCCTTCCCCCATAGCATAGCTCCCAAGGCTTTCTTTACTTGGATTGTAGCGCGAAGTGAACACGAACAACTCGCCCAACTTTTTATCCTTTTGCTTTCTTTACTTCTTCCGACATTACTCGTGGGATTTCGAATTCCTCTAGACTATACTATCTTCCGTTATTGTCGTGGGTGCCACTGGTACTGTATAAATCTCTATAGAACTCCTCAGCCACTTGAACTATCTCATCCATATTGGTAATGATATTGCCAGCTTTGTCTCTTAATGCATACATCTGATTCCTGCCTATTCCTAGTTTCTTCTTCACTGCTTTTAGGCTTCCTCCGTTCCTGAGAGCATGTTCAATTCTATCCATATTATACTTCCTCATGTCAGTTGTCTTACGCTTGTTGATTAACTTCAAAAGTTCTGCCAGTTCTATTCTAGCTGTAGGGTTAGCGGCTTTCATACATTAGCGTTTCTTGATAAAATCTTTCGTCTCCTGCGATAACTTACTGGCATCCTGTCTAATGACTTCATGTCTAATGACTTCATGTCTAATGACGTCACCGATTTCTATTGCATACTCCTTAATGATGCCCATAAGATTGCCATTCATATCTTCAACAATAAGGGTCCTCTTTCTGAGTTAAAGCCGAGCACCTGTTCTGAAGCTTGATATGGAATTCCTCTATTTTCCCTCTTACCGCTAACTCATTGATCAGCTTCTTATACACCAGTTTCTTCCATTCCCTCTTCAAGTCAAGGCTAATCCAAGTTCTTACCATCCTATGGTCACTGCAGCGCACCTTGCCAAGCACGTTCACATCTTTTATGATGCCAGGGTTAGCGCAGAGTAAAAAGTCTATTTCATTACTAGTCTCGCCATTCGGGCTCCTCCACGTCCACTTTCGGCTATCCCTCTTGCGGAAAAAGGTATTCATTATCCGCATATTATTCTGTTCTGCAAACTCTACTAATAACTCTCCTCTGCTATTCCTAGAGCCTATGCCATATTCCCCCACTGACTTGTCTCCAGCCTGCTTCTTGCCTACCCTGGCATTGAAGTCGCCCATCAGTATAGTGTATATTGTTTTGACTTTACCCATGGCCGATTCCACGCCTTCATAGAAGCTTTCGACCTCCTGGTCATCAAGACTGGATGTAGGGGCGTAGACCTGTACGACCTTCAATTTGTACTTCTTATTAAGTTTCACAACAAGACCTGCCACCCTCTCGTTAATGCTATAGAATTCTTGTATGTTTCCAGCTATATCCTTATTAGTCGGGAATCCGACTCCTAGTTCTCGCCTCTCCACTAAGCCCTGGTAGCATAGGACGTGCCCGCTTTTTAGCACTGTATATGCTTCTTTTGGCCTCCTAACTTCACTGAGCCCTATTATATCCCATGTACTGCCCTCTAATTCCTCCAATAGCACTGCTAGACTCGCCTCACTAGATAACGTTCTAGCGTTAAACGTTGCCAGGTTCATATTCCAATGGTGGCCTGTCCGGAACCAGGGATTCTTAGCACCCTCTGCTGCATCGCAGGTCTGACCGCCGCCGTGGTCAGTTGCTTCGCAGCTGCTAGAGACTGAGGGCCGGGGTTTGATTGTTGTATTCATATAGGAGGTTGCGGCCAAGTACTGCACCAGGGTAGCCAACCCTGCTTTGGTGAGGGAGTGCATTACCGGTTCTGGTCACCAGGATCAGGCCGCACTCCAGGCCTGTTTATGCAGTTTTATCAACACACGTTTTCTTTTTTTTTTTCTTTAATCCGGAGGAAAATTGCGCGGCACTGGGATTAGAACTACGGTCCTCTTGCACACGAGGCGGATGCTCTACCTCTACGCCACCGCTGCACCTTGCGGTATATGTGGGTTATATTGCCACACCATTCTATCACTAAAGTTGCTTATACTTTGTCTTACATTCTTGAGAAAGTTATTCCTCGGAATTTTGGGAATGAGAGCCCACAAACAAATGTCTTGAAACAAAAAACGAGAGCGCAAGGCTTTTATGTTAAATCTTCTGAGATTGAAATATTAAAAGCGTGACACATTAAGAGAAATCTAAAAATTATGCAATTTTCTTGGTGTGGCTGTGCACTACCTCTGGGATCAGCCCACGCAAGAGGCTGCGTTTCTACCAGAAAACTTGCCTTCATGCATAGCCTTCACTACCAGCGTTTCCAGGTAAATATTTAGGTTACATAAGCTGCAGTTGCCGGGAAGCATCAGAAGCAGTCAGGGATCATTGAATGCTATCGTGTTACACTCTTAAAGGTGATGCTTAAGCATCCTCCAAATTTTAACTTTCATTTTGTAGTAGCGATTCAAAATAGAAAAGTTACAATTTACTTGTGAGGCAAAATAAGCTCACCCTCATGGCATCAGAACCACATATTAAAGAACACCTCAGGCCACCATGTAACCACAAAGCGAGAGTTATGCAATTATTGCAATTATCATGATGCAGTTATTACAACATAAATTGTATGGTGTGTTAATGAGTGCTTGCTGTGTGATATGCACATCACCTCACTAATGTGGCTTTGTATCACAGGGACTGCGGAGTGATCAACACATCTTGCCAAGTCTCTAAAGCACAGCATTCATGTATCGCTGCAACCACTTGATTTCTTTAAAATGAGTGACAATGCTTTCTGTAGTTCAGTTGAAACACAAAGTGACAATAAAATATAAGTATAATTGTGGTGAGGAGTGGGTGTAGCAGTCACAAATCACACACTCGACATGGGCAGTCATTGATTTTACTACAACAGCGCAAGGCTAACTGCTTCTGTACATTGTCAAAAAATGCAAACGAGATTTTGGGGCAGTGCTAAAACCACGGAAGAAATGGTCCTTAAAGATATGCATGCCATATGTGCACATCTAACAAGTTGAGCACAGCAGACAATGTGTGGTGCGATCCATACTATCCGTGGCACTGTCAGCGCCCACCAGACAGCAAGTCTGCTCGATCTTTTGGCCAACAGTATCAAGGTTTGATTTTGCTGTGTAGAGAACCACAGTAAAATAAAAAACCCAAAAATTGTGCAGCAAAATATATTTGATACACAAAAGACTAAAACCAGGGTGTTAGAACATTGTGATGTTCCGATCCACAGTACAGTTGCCAATGCAGTTTTCTTATACAGAAGGATCCACAACTTTTTCGAATTATTAAGCAATCGGAAAATGCAAATCTGAATGAGATAAAAAAAAAATTGTTAAATTTGGGAGTCAGTGACGAAAGGTATGGTTTCATGCCTTGCTAACAATATCTTCACATCGGCGGTATGAAGCAAAGTCAGCCATGCTTGTGCATTCACATTGTCCCCTAATCTGATAATGTTGCCTGCATTGGGACGACGCTATCATGAAAAGCGCTGGGGAGCAATGCTTCGTCTACGTGTCTCCAAAACTCGAGATTATGCAACTTCCAGTACTAAAAAGGTGTGGGAAGACAGCGCACACGATACCATGTCATCATCTCCAAGCGCATATACTTAGTGCAAGTGACCAATTAACCTCTAAAGCAAAGCGCGTGGGCTGCATATGCGCTCAGCGGTGCCAACAGCTATGTGCAGCTATAGCCATGCAAAAAACCAGACACATGCCAACCTGCCCTCCATTCCTCCCGTCCTCCACCTGCCACCCTCGTGTGCACTTGATTGCATTATTGCGAGCTCACTCCATTCCCCACCTTTCCCCTTGCTCGTACAAGATGCTGCTGCTGATTAAACCACAATCCTTCTCAGCTCACCTTCACATGCTTTCACTTGCACGTAAAGCATACAGTACTCAGGGCACAATAGGATCTTATCGCTCTTGGACTTTATACAGAATGTGACGCTGCTTTGCTTCAGCAATCACTATTGGTTGTGCGGTTTGAGAGGTACGTTCACAAACAGCTGCATGTATTTCGACCATTTGACCATCTGTGTCAGCAGAAGTTTCCATTTATTTTTTAAATATTCCTTCATGGTGGTAGTGAAATTTCGTTATACTGAAATCGTGTATAAATACACTTTATTATATAGAGGTTAAAATACATGGTGTTAAATGGACAAAAACATTTAGAAAATTAAATACTTTGTTTATTGAGAATGACGTTATATTGAAGTTTGTTATATAGAACTTTAACTGCACTGGACTTCTACATCTATGGTGTTCTATACACAAGTTATAAAAAGCTAAATACTTCGTTATATAGAGAATTTCATTATATTGAAGTCAGTTATATCGAGGTTTACTAGATTAAAAAAGAAAGAGCTTGCGTGAGCACTGCCTTGAATCATTTGACCAGACAACTAGTCAGACTTGTTTCTGATGTCATGCAATATACATTGTCACGATCCACCCGGGTTCGTGAACAAGGGAGGGCTCGAGGCACCCTCCGATAGATGGACGCTTCGCAGCGTGGTGGTGCTGAACGATGGTGCTGACGCTGGCGACGAGGATGGGATCCTCGTGACATACATAGCATTTAACTTGACAAGCATCAGCCAAGCTGTTGTGATTGGATTGTCTTGAATGCATAGAACACAGTAGTAAGTGATGCTAAGCAAACTTCAGTATCAAGTGCGCATCTGTCCATTGTCTCTTTCGTGCATTCATAAGGAATGTGCACCTCCTTTCATCACTCGCCAAAGCCAACTGACCCTGATCTGCAGCGGCAGGCCTGTCTTGTTGATAATCCAGTAGGGAGCATAAAGGGCTAGGTCGAGGCTGCCCCTGTCGGCTGGGTGGATGGCGATGCTGAGATGCCGGTGCATGCGTTCCGCCTGCTGGGGCTGCATACAAACTACTCGGCTCTCGTCCAGGCTTGCCGACAGCTCGGCACAGCCCTTCCACGAGGAGCCCAGGTAGTAGGGCACCTGTCAAAGGGAAACCTCTTCACTGTACATACAATAAATGCAGTTTAAAATGAGCCACAAATGAATCACTGACCCATTCCCTATTGGCTAGGAACACAGTTAGGGGAAGCCCCAAAAAATGAGCAAAGGCTCCACCAAACATTTTGCAGACTTGGGAATTACATTATTCCCCACTACTGTCATTTTAGTGGATTTGCTGTTAAATAAAGAAGCAATAAACACAGTCACGAAAAGTAAAACACTATGTTTTACAGAAGAATCTTGCACAAGTTCACACGATTGAGACAAAGTATAAGATAAACATTCTTTATGTAATTACTAGGGGCAATGCAAACATCAAATTTTCAATTTTGAAGCAAATTCGAATAATAAAAACCAAGTGCAAATCAAATATTTTTTTATTTGCACCTGAAAGGAATATACCTTGAATATACCTGAAAGGAACTTCTCCCAGCTTTCTCTCTTCCCCTGATGTCATATTCGCCTTCCCTGCGATATTATGTGCTTAAACTCAATGAGATTTTCTGTATTGGGCAATCTATGTAATATGGCCCATGCTTTATTCTGCCTCTTCTGCACATCTCTAGTCTTCATTCCACCAGAGAACATGTCTTCTAAGTGAACCGCCATTCGCTTGCGGGATATACTCTTCAGCAGCGTCAATAATAAAAGCGGTAAAATATGCGACAGCATCATCTATACTCAAATTGTTTATAAAATTGGGTGATAAATGAGTTGATTCTTTAAAATGCTCCCAGTTGGCTAATGCTACTTTTCACTGAGGAATATTTGGAGGGTCGTCATGCCGCATTATTAAGTTTAAAGTTACAGGGAAGTGGTCACTTCCAAAAGAATTATTGATGAGATTCCATTCCGGATGAGGCAGAAGAGAAGCAGAGCCCATTGCTAGATCTATCGATGAATATGAGTTGTGTCGGATGCTATAATAGGTTGGTTCCTTCTTATTAAACAAGCAAGCACCAGATGTAAGAATAAAATTTTCAATAAGTTGGCCTCTTGCGTCGCATCGCATGTCTCCCCATAACATGTTGTGTGCGTTAAAATCACCCACAAGTATGTAAGGTTCCAGAATTTTATTTACGAGGTTATAGAAACCTGTTTTTTGGAGGTGATAGTTCGGGGGTATATATATACATGGAAGAAACAGCTACCAACTTATCGAAAAAAACGCCTCTAACTGATACTGCCTCAAGGGTTGTCTGTAAGGCTGTGTGGCGACAAGCTACAGACTTGTCTGCAAGGATTGCTACACTGCCGCACGAGGCGTTAGCCTTGTCATGGTCCTTTTGGAAGATGGTGTACTGACGAAGAAAGTTTGTTTGTGTGCATTTTAGATGAGTCTCCTGCACACACAGCAACTTTAGATTATGTTTGTGCAGGAGTTCTCTAATATCGTCAACGTTATGAATGAGTCTTCTAACATTCCATTGCAGTATTTGTGTCTCCATTATGATAAATGTATTGTGTGCTGTGTGCTTAAGAGACGAAGATTAGCTCATGGGCCCTTTCCAGGTGCCGTGACAAGAGCTTTGTCTTTTGTGGAGCGATCGTGAGAGTCTCGCCGCTCCTTAGGTGCTGATGGCGTCGTTTGGCTGGTGGTTGTCTCCGTTGCCTCTTGCGAGGCACTGGACACATGCTCTTTCTTCTGAGCGCTGTGCTTGACCTGAAGGCCTCAACACTTTGGAAGAGACCTTTGAGGCCACCAGCCCGGAAGTCGATGGCCCCCTCTGCTGGGGTGGTGGAGAAGCGCTAGCTGCAGCCGCCAAGGGGGCAGATGGAGTCACCGTAGGCTTACTGCGTATGGGCCAGACAGCCGACAGGAGCCGTTGTGGCGCCGACCCCTGAAGCACCACTTCGGCAAAGCTGTTTGCTGGCCGGTATGACCCCCGCCTGTGAGCCTCCTTGGACATTATATTTTCCTTTACTTTGATTGTGACGATTTATTTTTATTTTTTTCAATATGTGCAGCCCCACAAGTATGCGGCACGCTCACCATCACAGTTGACACAGTGTGGAATGTTCTGGCAGGTTGCAGAGGAGTGTTCATTGCCACTACACTTGGCAAGAGTCAGCCGACCTGGACAGTTCTGGGAACTGTGGCCAAACCTTTGACACTTGAAGCATCTAAGGGGATTTGGCACATATGGCCTAACACGAATCTTGAGGTACCTGGGATCAATGGTTCCGGGCAAAGCACTTGAACTATTAGGTGTTTGTCTGAATTTCTTTTCCATCCCGCCTCATCTTAATTCGTTTGACACTGATAACATTCTGATCACTCCAGCCGTCCAGGAGTTCAGCTTCAGACAGCTCCAACAAATCTGCATCGGAGACAACGACGCGGGTGGTATTCATGGTACGATGGGGGGTAACTGTCACTGGAACATCCCCAAAGGAAACTAGATTAGCTAGTTTTTCATGCTATTTCTGATCACAGAGCTCTAGTAGCAGATCACCACTTGCCATTTTCGATGCTTTGTACACTGGTTTAAAGACTTCAGTCAGAGATTTCGTGATGAGAAACGGTGAGATCATTCTCACCGTCTTTCCAGCTTGATCACAGTGGACGATGTGAAAGCGGGGAAAGGTGTGCGTTAGGTTGGCCAAAAATTGAAAGACTTTGGTGCAGCCTCGTTTAAGAGGGCGATCAGGAAGTGGGGGAAAAAAGTTTCCACGACTAAACATAAAAAATTTGGCAACAGCGCCAACCGCCCACCACGGAGCCCAATGAGGGGACGCCGCAGAGCTTGCATGCAAGTCTGCACAATGCCAGTCGTACGCCGTCACTATAACCAAATATGGTGTACCCAAGGTTGCATAGCCACACAAGGTTAACCCTTACTGCCAAGGAGAAAGGAAGTAAATGGAAGAGAGAAGAAGACAGGAAAGGCCAAAAAGTGGGAGAGAGAGAGAGACGAAGGTTTCAGGAGAGAGAGAAAGGAGAGAGACACTGGGCATTACAGCAGCAGCAGCAGCAGCTTCAGCATGTTGCCTAAACGCTTTTTCTTGTTTGCACAGCTCCTGGATTTCTTCGCTGGTCATGCCGTTCGTCGCTGGGGCATGGCGTGCCCGGCACCGGTTGAACACGTGGTTGTTGCCGACAATTCGTCATGGTTCTGCCCTATCGTCCAGGCGTATGACTGGCGTGAATTTCCTGCGCACTTTCTTCCTGGGGCAATTCTGCGCACTCCTGTGGATGCTCCTAGCATGGCCACTCTGACAGGGGACGCCATCGGATCAGTGACATCAAGCTTCATCACTATAAAAGTTCTGTCGTTCCGGCGCCCCGGCAGTGGGCAATGCAGCAGCAGGAGCAGCTTCAGCATGTTGCCTAAACGCTTCTTGTTTGCACAGGTACATTACTTGAACAACTCGTACTGTATCCGATCCGATAATCGATTCCTGCTGCTGCTGTGTTGCCCACACAGTTGTTTGCGTAGTAGACTGACGACTGTAAATAGTGCTTTGACAGCTTTGTTACCATTCAAAATGAGTCTTTTGAATTGTGGCGACGTTGAGCCAAACCCTGGCCCAACAGGAAAGGAAATGTTGTCGCAACTTTTATCTGGCCAAAGTAGCATGACTGCCTCTATCAATGATGTACTGGCTAAACAGAGTAAAATTGAAACAGATATCGCTGATTTAAAAGAGCGCATGCTTAGCTTGGAAGCTCAACTGAGTACTTTACTCTTATTGCAAACCGATGTTATTAATGTCAAGAAAACAGTAACTGATTTGGAATATAACGTCTCCAGCTTGCTATGTAAAGTCAAATTAGAAAACAGAGGTAGAAGAAACAATTTGATCGTGTATGGCCTAAATGAACAAGACGGGGAGACAAACGATAGTCTCTTGAATGTGATCAAAAAAGTTGTTTTCAAGGAAAGGCTTGGACTTACTATTGATAATGTAGAAAGATGTCACAGGCTAGGAAAGAAAAAAGAAAAAGCACGCCCGTGATCCTAAGATTCTTGGACTATCGCGATAAAAGTTCAGTGCTGAAAGAGGAGTGCAAAAAGCTTAAAGGGAGAACGCTTTCTATAATCGAGGACTTTTCTTTGAAAGTTCGGGAGATAAGAAAAAAATTATGGCAAAGCTCAAAAAAAGAATGTGACCAGGGCTCCAAAGTTAAACTAGTTTTTGATAAATGCAGCATAGATGCTGAAATGTTTGTGTGCGATGTGGAAAAGGACAAAAGCTGTAAGCTAAAAAGAAGGTGCAAATGACCCGCTAACACTTGCCAATCACCATTCACCATCTTAAACCATAACTGCCGCAGCGTTGTCAACAAAGTAGAACAGCTTGAAGGCATCCTTTGCTCGCTTGACCCCGATATTGCCGTATTGACGGAAACGTGGTTAAATGAAGATATATATGATAGCGAATTTGTCCCGATAAACTACAGAATAATGTGAAAAGACCGCGATAGAAGAGGAGGGGGCGTAGCTATTCTTTTCAAACATTCCCTTCAAATCTTAAGAATGCCAGACATCTCGGGAGCAGAAAGTGTTTTCTGCACCTTTTGTATTAGCAACGTCAAATACATTCTTGGTGCCGTATACAGGCCCCCTAACTCGCCTGTTGCAAATTTGGAATGCTTAAGAGAATATATGTACACCCATATAAAACAAGCAGATAAACTAATCCTAACTGGCGATTTTAACTTGCCAAATGTCGACTGGAGCACATTCACGTTCCGCTCCACCACAAATATTGATAGTGAAATGATTGATATTGCTTTTAATTTTGACTTAATACAGGTAGTTGAGGATTTCACTAGAACCCACAAAGATTCAAATGCAGTTCTCGATCTATTTTTTGTAAGTGGAAATATACAACATGATGCCTCATGTATAGTCAAAGACGGCATTTCTGATCATCAAGCAGTGGTATTGTCATTGCAATGTGCCCCTCGTAGTAAAAATGACAAGATTCAGTATTACCCGAATTTTTCTCGTGCAGGTGACGCTGTTAAGAATGGCCAGCTGCAGTGCAAATTTACCAGCCAGTTACGCCCGCGGTGGTAACCCCATCTTGGAACGCCGCCGCCAACCTCTAGCCTCGTCGCTGTTGCAAGTGAAGGAGTTTGACGAAGCAGGCTTTGTGCTGAAACCGCCACCTGGGACGGAGCAGAGTTCTACGAAGCCCCTCTGACGTCAGCTCCGGACCATTACACCTGTGTGTGTGTGCAACATGAGTATGTGGAGCCCGCCTCCTCCAAAAGGGCGGGTCATCTACGGTGACGTCGAACGGTGACATCGAACGATGACTGGACGAACGTTTCCGTCCACTTGGAATCAAGGGGGTACCAAGTGCTTATAAACAGCGATTGCTGGCTGCTAGAGGGTGCTCGTCGTCGTGCTCGTCGTAGTGAGCTGAGTGCTTGTTGCCGTGCTCGAAATGTACTCGTAAGCTGTTTGCTGCATGCTTTGTCTTGCGGGCTCCATTTGGGAGTCACGCTAGACTGTCGATGTATGTCTCGTCTAAAATGTAAATAACGTAAATAAATCCTGCTCGCCTAGTCCTGTCACCCCAAGGTCCTCCCTACAACTACGACCGCTCCAATCCCTACAACACGTCTGTAACTGATACACTAGCATTTCATCTGGACGACTTTAAAAATAACACAGCTAGCATGAATGATCTGTGGCTTTTATTTAAAGGCATTATATTCAACTGTATGCAACAGTTTGTCCCAAAAATTGCGAGGAAGGCTACGCGTCAGAATCCCTGGATTTCCCGGGAGATGTTGCGCCAGCAACGCAGGCTCAAACGGCTGAAGAATTCCGCAAAATTGAAAACTAGTTCCAATTCTGAAAGGGTCATTGAGGAAGCATCAAATAAATTAAAACAAATGATCATAAATGATAAAAAAAATTACTTTAATGTACAGCTTCCTAGTTTCATGAAAACGTCTCCAGGGGGATTCTGGAGGACGATGAGTCATTCTTCTTCCCTGTCCAATATCTTTATAATAGGCGGTGAGAGTGTACACGATGAGCAGGTTGTATGTTCTACTTTTAACAATCATTTCAGTAGTGTGTTCACAATGGATGACGGTTGTCTGCCTTCTTTTAACATGGATTTGCCTTCCATACCCGATATTGTTATTTCTGAGAATGGTATACGTCACTTACTGCTAAAAATTGATGAAAAAAAATCCCCCGGTCCAGATGGCATACCAAACACTTTCTTAAAACGTTATGCCGAGTGGTGTGCGAAATACTTGGAAATTTTGTTTAGTAAATCGCTTCAGGATGGCATGCTTCCGGACGACTGGAGAACAGCAATAATCAAACCCTTATACAAATTGGGAAACAAGAATAGCATGAAAAACTACCGACCAATTTCTCCGACTTTGACAACATGCAAAATTTTTGAACACATAATCTATAAGCATGTAATGGGTTTCCTTGATGAGCATTGCGTATTGACAAATGCTCAGCATGGATTTTGGAAGGGCTTTTCCACAACCACTCAGTTAGCAGAAATAATTCACGATTTTTCCAACACAATAAATAATAGAAAACAAACCGACCCTATATTCATGGATTTCAGTAAAGCATTCGACAAAGTAGCCCACAGCAAATTACTTCACAAATTAAGTTTTATACTTAGAAATGATCAGCTATTAAAATGGATACAGGCGTACCTGACCAACCGTTTCCAATACGTTAGAATAAACCAGACTTCCTCCAACACATTACCTGTTGTCTCTGGCGTTCCACAGGGATCCGTGCTGGGTCCTCTTTTATTCTTACTTTATATAAATGACATTGGCAATAATCTATCTGTAAAAATTAAATTTTACGCGGATCACTGTATACTGTATGATGAAATTGACTCACCCCAAGATCAAATCAGGCTAAATAATGACTTTGGTAAAATAGTTGCATGGTGCCATCAATGACAAATGGCTATTAACTATGAAAAAACCGTCTTTATGAGAATAACACTAAGAAAAAAGCCCCTTCTCTTCCACTATTTTACCCAGAACACTTATATCTCCGAAGTATCTCACTATAAATATCTCGGTATACACATAACCCACAATCTTTCCTGGTCAAAACATACTTACACTGTAATGGCTAATTGTCTTCGCAAATTGTTCACCCTCAGACGGTCGCTAAAATTCTCCACACCAACTGTTCGCCTCCTGGCATATAATACAATAGTTCGTCCTACTTTAGAATATGCAATAATCATTTGGGACTTTTACACAAAAACACATATTGAGAAATTAGAAAGAATTCAAAAGAAAGCTGTCCGATTCATCTACAACTCTTACGGTCGAACTTCTATAACAGATCTCCTTAAACGTAGTGGCTTCTCTTCGATTACAGAACAAAATCGTGTTTCCCAATTAAAATTCTTTTTTCAGCTAATGAATGGCCATTACCATATTGATGCCTCACACATCTTAACACCTTTAACTGGTTATGCTACTCGTCTTAAACACATCCTAACATTAACTTCGTTAAGACCACATAACAACTGCTTCAAATACTCTTATTTTACAAGAACAATAGTTGATTGGAATAAACTTCCTGATGAAGTCGTTACACAAAATTCTTTATCCCGTTTTCAGGCGTACCTGCATTTATGAATCAACCGCACATACTTTATTTGCTTCTTTCTTCATGCGTTTTGTCCTTTTGTCATTTTGAATTCAAGCGTCGGCATGACTGCTCTAACTGTATGTTTGTATGAATGTACTTGTATGTTCCCACCCTGCTAAGATCTTGTAAAAGATCGCAGTATCTATAAATAAATAAATAAATAAATA
This sequence comes from Dermacentor andersoni, assembly GCF_023375885.2. NCBI lineage: Eukaryota > Metazoa > Arthropoda > Arachnida > Ixodida > Ixodidae > Dermacentor > Dermacentor andersoni. The sequence goes on from NC_092819.1 coordinate 1,056,148, forward strand.
AATAAATAAATAAATAAATAAATAAAAAGGCGACTGCCGGTTTCCTCCAGGTGGGTCAGTCTGGAGGTGCCGTCTATGTGAAGCAGAGGCAAAGAGGTGTGTTGCATCCGCCGGGGGACCTTGAAAGTTCGAACACGCGCCATCGGCTCACCCCCCAGGATCCCCCGTTCTTCAGACACGGCTAAGCCGGGCATGGCTACATAAGTGAGGGTCCAACCCTCATGTGCTCGGGTACGTGGTGTCATAAGGCACCAAACCCTGCTGAGGCAGACGCCCCTGGGTGCACACTCTGACTAGTGAAACAAAAGAAGTCTTACTGCTTGCTGAGGGGAACTCGAGAGCAAGCTGCAGTGTTCACAACACCAGACAGTGCTTGCACCAAATAAAAGCGAAGGCATGTTAACTAGGGGTGTGTGTATATTGAATAACACCGAATAGAATCGAAGAGTGAACGTACAAATAATTCGATCTGCAAATCAAATGTCTACTATTCGATTTTTCATGTATTTGATATTATTAAGATACAACAGGTGCTTAAAAGTCATGGTTCATTCAGTGTACAGACCTGCACAGTGCCATATATGTTGCATGCGATGCGAAGCCCCTTGTGCATGATGCTGCAAAAATGAGCGTTACACTTTGTTTTTGCCACAAAAAGAGTGTGCCGTGTGTTCTGCACAGGAGCTGAGGGATGAGGCAGACTACCGGCAAGGCGGAAACCAAAACAACGTTTATTGTCGGAGCTCAACAGCAACTTGAGGCGTGAGAAGGCCTTTTCCTGACTGGGACCCCAAGTCCACGTGCTGTTCTTGTTTAGGAGGGAATGAATGGGCTCCATAATGTCGGATAAGTGAGGTATGAACCGTGCGACGTGATTGGTCATTCCCAGCAATCGTCGCACTCCACTGACGTCGGTCGGTGGCGGCAGATCTTTGACAGCCTTCACCGGGTCTGGCAAAATCCTGTCCGCCCCAATCACTACTCCAAGGAACTTGACCGAGCTGACCCGAAACGCACACTTCTTTTGTTAAAGGTGACACACTCCTCCTCAAGGCGAGCTAGGACTGCAGCCAGACACTCGTCGTGCTCTTGACGATCTTTCCCGAAGATTAGAATGTCATCAATCAGGTTCACGACTCCAGGCAAGTGCTCAAGAACCCTCGACATTAACTGCTGGAAATACTCTGGTGCCGTGGCTATACCAAAAGGGAGTCTCTTGTAACAGTGCCGGCCGAACGGCGTTATAAATGTAGTGAGTTCCTGGCTGTTGGCGCTAAGCTTCACCTGATGGAAACATTTAAAGGAATTGGAATCCTCCTTGGGGCACTCAGGGAAAATGGAAGAGCGCCAGGTTTAACGCGAATGTGATATTCGGCTTGCCGAAATTTTCCCAACTCTTGGAAAATCTTGGGTGGTGGGGAATGAACGCACTCGGCAGAATCCAGGAAGTGAACAACACCAAGGGCTTCAATTGCAGGAAGCCCAAGCAGGTGAGTGCGCTGACGTTCAACCACGTATAAAATCTGCACTGTGGACTTATCACCCCACTGTAAGGTTGCTTTAAAGGTACCAAGAAAATGCAGACTCTGTTCGCCAGGGCTCATGACTACCCCTTCAACATCATCCAGCAATCGCGGTCGACCTGGGAAAGACAGCGAGACAACAGAGACTTCCGCGCCAGAGTCTATCTTAAACACGGCCAGGTGCCCGTTCACTAGTATGTCTATGTACCTTGCTCATCGTGAATCCACTTTGTGAAGTTCGATGGAACCCAGTCGCTCATTTGCGTTCTTCTTCATGCACACTTCGGAAAAATGTCCTAGCTTTCTACAGTAGTGGCAAACTGATTTTCTGGCTGGGCAGTCTCTTCGAGAGTGATGCTGTCGTCCACAAAAGCCACACGATAACCTAGCCGGGTGGTCAGACTGGTTGCGGAAACGTGGTGAAGGGGTGGGCGTATCGTTTCGCCGAGCTGAGTCAATATTTAGCGTTTCGGCAAGAGCGTTATCCATAGTCAATTTAGTGCCTAATAACCGCTCTTTTTCTGCATCCTTGTGTATGCGGGCTTGGCACAGTGCTTCCTCAGCGGGAAGTTTTGTGCACCGGCACAATTGATCAGACAGTTTCTCGTCACGTATGCCTACGACGAATGTGTTGCAAACAAGGCGGTCCTCGACGAGCGGGCTGTTATAGCTGCAGCGTTTTACCAGGTTGCGTATTGCCGAAAAAAAGTCGTCTACAGATTCACCTGGCTGCTGAGTGCAGCGGTGGAAACGACGACTTTCGTATATCTCATTTACTGGATGCATGAAGTGCGAATCCAACTTTTCTTTGACGGCAGTGAAAGAAAGCGCTTCCGGTGTTGACACCCCCAAGGACGAAAGAATGGTCCTGTCTTGCGGTCCCGTACAGTAAAAAAGTGTCCGTACCTGGGCCTCATTGCTGGCACTGTGGAGGCCGGCCACGAAAGCGTAATCCTTGAACGCTGAAATCCACGTTGGCCTCTCGTTTCCGACACTGTTCGTAGATACACATCAATGTTTTCTTTTTCTTTCTTTTTCTTCTTTCTTTTTTTAGCTTCAAGCAGCCATCACAAGAATAGCTCTGGTTTTCCATAGAAGGCGCAAAAGTGGATGGCTGATGATGGTAGAAGGGGGGAGCGAGCATTATGCGAACTTAGCATGACCCTATGGATTCCACAATCTTTCAGATGTGGCAAATCACGGCAAACTTGACAATGAAGCGGCGCTTGCTCTTTACTGTTGGCAAATTCGATGTGCAGAGCAGTACCCGCCACGGTGGCTTAACGGCTATATGGTGTTGCGCTGCCAAGCATGAGCTTTCAAGGTCAAATCCCGGCCACTGTGGCTGCATTTCAATGGGGGCGAAATGCAAAAACGGCCGTGTCCTGTGCATTGGGGGCACGTTAAAGATCCCCTGGTGGTCAAAATTAATCCGTAGTCCCCCACCATGGCATGCCTCATAATCAAGTCATGGTTTTGGCACGAAAAACTCCAAATTTATTCATGCACAGAGTGGTGATCAAGTCCCATGATGCGTGGTCCTCTTGCTTGTCGTACAGATTGGCCTTACGATAACCCACCTACCGTAAAGTTGGGATAATCCTGTGTTTTAGAGAAGCAGAACACTTTATTGTAATGATGAAGACAGCACAAGTGTTGCTGCAGCCGCATGGCTTGTCAGGTGAGGAAAACAAAGACCAGAGGGTCGGTGTCGCTGCTTTCACTTGTGCTGGCGCTTGGCTGGAACTGCTCGGCTGCTCTCTGCTCTGGAGCCAATGGACTGGGATTCCCACTAACCGTCAATAAACCTCATAGCATTTGATGAAGGTACAGAGTACCTTAACACCTTACCCTGAAACTCCGCAGCTGCACTCTGCCTACCGCTGCTGCCAAAACCATGCCAGATGACACCAGTGAGCGACCCACCCACTTCGTTCACTGGACGAGTCATCTGTGGTGCCATTCATCAACGAGACCCAGCTGTGTTTAATGGCACTGCTGATACTGACGTTGATGAATGGCTTTCATCATATTGTCGCAGCACTGCGTGACTGAGGCAGAGAAAGAAGAAGTAGGGTGTGCGCGCGTGATCTCGGGGTACTCTGCGCCGGCTGGGCCTAGCCTGTAGCTTCCCTCTCGGATCTCGTTTCACCCTGTAAATAAACATCATTCGTAACATCTTTGGTGGACGTGCGGGGTAAATCTTGGACGATCCTGGACGACCCAGCTCTACCAACTGTCCGACAGAGTAGACGCTTGGCCGGTTTACGACCACAAGCAGCGGACATGGCCGATTCCGGAGAAGGCAATGACGACCCCACCTGCGGCAGACCAGACAGCAATCACGCAGGCCAGGCTGGCTACTGGACACCACTGCGAGAGCCACCCACCTTTTCGGGGAAGGCGAACGAAGACGTCGACGACTGGCTTAAACACTACAACACAGTGAGTCGCCACAACCACTGGAGCACTACGAAGCAGCTTGATAACGTGGTTTCTTTTCTCGCTGGAACCACGCTCCTCTGGTTTGAAAACCACGAGAGCGTTCTGACAAGCTGGGACAATTTTGTAGAAGAATTCACCAAGTGCTTCGGGGACCCGATCTCTAAGAAAAAGAAGGCTGAGCAGACGCTTTCCCGACGAGCTCAATTACCTGGCGAAACGTGTACAACGTACATAGAGGCTGTTCTGAAATTATGCGGAATCGTCAGCGCTACCATGACAGACAAAGACAAAGCAGGACATCTGCTTAAAGGAATCGCTGAAGATGTATATAATTTTCTTATAACGAAGGAAGATCTTAGTACTCCGTCTGATCTGAGGAAACACTGCCGGGCGTTTGAAGCGCTGAAAATGAGAAGGATTGGGCCAAAGTTTGGACGCTTGGACAACGTTACTACTATTGCAAGTGTGTCCGTCCCAACCCACGACGACATCTCCTCGGTGATTCGGCAAGTGGTTAAAGAAGAGCTTGAATGCTTTAAAGTTGTTGACAATGCTCATGTGTGCCATCAGTGTGCATTTGATCATCGCTCTCGTGTGCCACTGGCCACCTGGGCACCTAAGAGTTATCGAGAACCTCGCAGGACCTATGATGATCGTACGAAGAGCAGCAACTTGCCACCGCAACCGACAAGTCTGGGACGCCGACAAGATGCACAACAACGATTTGTTTCGCGGGCTCTTCCCTCCTACAACCAGCCTGAGAGTACGTTTCCACCCATAACACCCATGTCACCGGTGTCACCCGCGACAAGCCGCGACTCCCGCATTTGCTACAGCTTAGGTGTGCCTGGACACATTGCTAGGTATTGCCACCGCCGCCAGCAGCGTGCTCCACGGTTTAAATCCTACACACCCCGCGTGACCGTTGACGAGCCCTGGCCGTATCCCAAGTTCCTTCCAGCGGCTGCAGCAGGGACGCGCGAATCGCAGTGACTCCCCTGTTTCCGATCGCAGCCTGACACCGCCACCGACACGACAACGACGCTCTCCATCACCTCGTCGTCGCTTGTTATCACCGCCACCGCTGGGAAACTAGCTGGTGTGACCGACGGGGGTGAGGCCGCAATATGTTCATCTTCATCAAGACCCCCTTGTGTAAAATTGTTTAAAACAAAGTGTGCGTTTTAGTTGACAATGTGAGTGCTTTTGCTTTAGTTGACACCGGTGCAGCACTTTCTGTTATGAGCCTGTCCTTCAAAAATCGTCTTGGACAAAAAGTTATGTTTTCTTGGGATCGGAACGCTACCTTTCGTGGAGTTGGTGGGGAAATGTTACGCCCACTTGGGGTCTGTTCTGTTTCAGTTACGATAGGGGACCAGACATTTCGAAGTGAATTTACTGTGCTTGAACGTACAACGCATTACATTATTTTAGGAATTGATTTCTTGCGTGAGTGGGGGGCAACTTTGGATTGTGGAAGTGACGCGATTTCTCTTCGCCGCGACGCACGAACTTCAATGACAGATAGCACCAGTTATGCCGCCGACGTTTTCTCCGTGTCACAAGATGTGTGTTTGCCCCCTCAGACTGTAATGTTTGTACCTGTGAATACTTCTCGCCCTCGTACAGGTTCTTGTTGTGGTTTAGCCGAGCCTGACTATAACAATGCGTTCAAGAAAAATGCGATAGTCCCTCGCTCCCTCGCTGTCACCACTGATGGCTGTACTCGTTTGTGGACAGTGAACGTTTCGACCCAATCCATAACATTGCCGCTAGGACTTAAACTGGCAAGTTTTGATGAGCAAGCCATTGTCAGCGTTGGAACGGTCGAAATGTCAACTGCCGAAAAGAAATTCAACCCCAATTCCAACCATGATAATTCTGCTGACTTTAAGTGCATGATTAACAAGTCGCTGTCTTCTAGTGAGCAGTGTCTGCTGGAAGCTGTGCTCGCTCGCTACGCCACAGTGTTTGATATTGCTCAAGGCCAATGAGTGTCCCATACACCACCGGCGTCTCGTATGCAACACCGCATCCATACAGGGCAAGCAACGCCAATTGGTCAGAAGCCCTACCGCGTTTCACCTTCAGAAAGAAAAGTCATCGCCGAGCAGGTCGAAGAAATGTTACAGAAAGGAGTGATCCAGGAATCATGTAGCCCTTGGGCTGCTCCTGTGATCCTAGTGAAGAAAAAAGACAACTCATGGAGATTCTGTGTGGACTATTGCCGCCTAAACACCGTCACAAAGAAAGACGTGTACCCCCTACCACGAATAGATTACGCCGTCGACTGCCTCCACTATGCGTCGTATTTCTCTTCTGTTGATTTATGGTCAGAATATTGGCAAATCCCCATGCACCCCTCAGACAAGGAGAAGACAGCCTTCGTGACACCTGATGGTCTCTTTGAGTTCAAGGTTATGCCCTTTGGCTTATGCAACGCTCCAGCAACATTCGAGCGATTTATGGATACCGTGCTCCGCAGACTCAAATGTGAAATTTGCATGTGCTATTTAGACGACGTCATTATCTACGGCCGGACATTTCACGAGCACAATCAGCGCCTGTCAATCGTTCTTGACTGTATCCAGCAAGCTGGCCTTATTTTAAACTCGAAGAAATGTCATTTCGGTGAGCATCAAGCCCTCGTACTAGGCTTTCTGGTCGACAAAGACGGCATACGACCAGACCCTGAAAAGATAACAGCGGTTCGCGACTTCCAACAGCCACAAACGGTGAAAGATCTGCGAAGCTTTTTCGGCCTCTGCTCATATTTCCGGCGCTTTATCAAGAATTTCGCACAGCTTGCCTCTCCCCTCACGTATCTCCTTCACAAAGATACTCCATACTTGTGGACTGCTGACTGCGAGTTGGCGTTTCAACAGCTGAAATTTTTGTTGACTTCTGGACCGGTACTGCAGCATTTTGATCCGGAGGCGTCAACTGAGCTGCACACTGACGCCAGCGGTGCGGGTGTTGGCGCTGTGCTTGTTCAACTCTGCGATGGCTGTGAGCATGTAATTGCCTACGCTAGTCGGACACTTACAAAAGCGGAGACAAACTAAACCGTGACTAAACTCGAGCGCCTAGCAGTCGTATTCGCCATTCAGAAGTTCCGTCCGTATCTACATGGCCGCGCATTCACGATAGTGACTGACCATCATTCACTCTGTTGGCTGGTTGGGCTGCGTGAACCGTCTGGTCGGTTGGCCCGCTGGGCTTTGCGCCTTCAAGAGTACAGCTTTTCCGTTAACTACAAGAGCGGGCGCTGTCACACGGATGCTGATTGCCTATCCCGCCTCCCTTTGCCTCACACTAAAGCTGAGGATGATGACTTCGATGACTACCTAGTTTCCATCTCTTCCAACTTTCCATACCTGTGTACCTTCGAGAGCGAGCAACGTTACGACCCTACCTTGAAATCCCTACGGGCAGCTGCACGTGAGCCAGCAGGAACAACACCGTTTACTTTTCGTAATGGTTTGCTGTACAAAAAAAATTACTTGGCGCATGGTCCCCCATTGCTTCTAGTTGTGCCCGAAAATCTGCGCCCTGCTGTCCTTCGTTCCATGCATGACGATATCACGTCCGGGCACCTTGGATTCGCACGCACACAACACCGACTTAAGAGATTTTTCTGGCCGAAGCTCTGGAAAACAACGAAACAGTATGTCACCAGCTGTACTGTTTGCCAGCGCCAGAAGCAAACGACGGCCCCAGCAGGCTATTTACAACCAGTTAGGCCACCGACGCTACCCTTTGAAAAAGTCGGCATCGACTTGCTTGGCCCGCTCCCAAAGACGTCAGCTGGCTACCGCTGGATTATTGTATGCGTAGACTATCTTACTCGGTACACGGAAATGGCGGCACTTCCATCCGCCACTGCAGCAGATGTCTCTTCATTTTTGTTGCACCACGTCATACTCCGTCACGGCGCTCCCCGGGTTGTCATCAGTGACCGTGGATGGCAATTCACCGCCGACGTCGTTGAAGAACTTTTACGGCTTTGTGGTTCTGCATATCGGCATTCCACTCCTTACTACCCGCAAACCAATGGCCTCACGGAGCGGACGAATCGAACCCTTACCAACATGTTATCAATGTATGTCGCTGCTGACCACAAGAATTGGGACGCCATCTTACCTTTTGTAACGTACACGTACAATAGTGCCAAGCACGAAGTTACTGGATATGCGCCGTTCTTTTTGCTGTACGCGCGCGCTCCCCAGAGCTTTCTGGAAACTATTCTACCTTTATCGTGCCAAGAAGATCTTTCCATCGCCCAAGCTCTGTGTCGTGCTGAGGAAGCACGTCGACTGGTGCATCTTAGGACGTTGTCCTCACAAGGCAACAGCAAGATTCGCTATGAAGCGCGGCATATCCCCGTCAGCTTTACTCCCGGTGATTATGTTTGGTTGTGGACACCTGTTCGCAAAAAGGGATTGTACCGCAAGTTTCTCGCCACTTACACGGGACCATTCATTATACTCAGCCGCTTGAGTGATGTGAACTATGTCGTCGCCAAAGTGACGGCAAGTAATCGGCGTTCACGTGCGACGCAAGTTGTTCACGTGGCCAGACTCAAGCAGTACAATCACAGGTCCCTTTAACTCGCTCAGCGAGCTTCGTCTGCCCCCGGGGAAAATGTCGCAGCACTGTGCGACTGAGGCAGAGAAAGAAGAAGTAGGGAGTGCGCGCGTGATCTCGGGGTACTCTGCGCCGGCTGGGCCTAGCCTGTAGCTTCCATCTCGGATCTCGTTTCACCCTGTAAATAATCATCATTCGTAACAATATGAACGAGTGAGCAACTACAGCAAATGGGATGATTTGACAATGCTTACCAATGTTACCAATGTTACTTTTTATCTGGCGAATGTCCCCAACCTCTGGTTCTGAAACCATGAGGCCACTATTGCGAAATGGAATGACTTTAAAACTGCTTTCGGGGAAGCATTTGGCAAAAGCTTCACCTCCACCAACGAGGTTCAGTAGTTTTTATCGAGAATTTCACTAGTTATATCGAGGACGTCATCGATCTCCGCAACCGAGTAAGCTCCGCAACTGAGGAAGATAAGATTAAACAAATCCTCAAAGGCATTGAAGACAACACTTTTCAAATGCTCCTGGCTATGAATCCTACTACGGTTGCAGCCATAGTAACCTACTGCCAAAGTTTTGACGAATTATGCCAGCAACGAGTGCTTGCCCACCAAACTGTTTCTCATGTGGCCTCCCTTTCCATTTGGCGAAAGCTCCCGGACAGAGTGATGAAGGGCCTCTGCTTCTTCACATCAAAGGCTTCAATCGTGAAGAGGTGGCCCGCAAGCTCTCGCTGCTCCCTCTCACCCAAAAGCTTGTCCAAGCTTTGTCCTCAGCCGTGCAGCAGGCCATTTGCGAGCGGGTTGCAGAGGCATTTCCACCAGCCTACCAGCATATACCGATTGTTGCACCGCTGATGTACGCTGAAGATGTGCCGCATCCTAGACCAACGACGCTCCCCTACCCCAGTTGAGGCACTTCTCCCTGTGCTTCAAATGGCTCCTCAGTACTTCCGGCAGCAAGATCCATGGCGCACACGAGACAATTGGTCAATACGCTTCTCCTGCGGTCTCGCAGAACATGTGGTGCGCTTTTGTCGCCGCCGCCTACTGGGTCTGGACGTCGTTGTTGATCCACACATACCTGCAGCCCACTAGGATGCTGATTCAAAACTGTCACCAAACTTCTAGGCCAGGAACTTCAGCAGCCGTCGATCACCATCACCATGTTGGCATTCGATATCGCCGATGTGTCATTGCCCGCCTTCCAACGAGGGAAACTAAATGCTGCAGCTTCGGAGGCAAGAGCTGCACGCTTGTAGAAATGCCAAAGACCTCCGGTATCACCGCAAAACATTATAGAAATACAAGTTGAAGGAGTCACTACATTCACACTTGTCGACATGGGCGCTGCCATTTCCGTCATACATGAGACTCTTTGCTGTAAGATCAGGAAGGTCACCACACCACTTTCTGCCCTTGTACTTTGTACTGTCACCACGGAGCCCATCGAACCTTCAGCCACATACACTGCTAGGATCTTTATTCAGGACATACTTAACACGACTGAGTTCCTTGTGCTGCCTTCCTGCTCTCATGACACCATCCTGGGATGGGACTTTCTCTCATGCCACAGTGCTGTCATTGACTGCGCCCGTGCCAGAATTCCTCTGTCTTGCCTTAACAACACTCTGCCAGCCACCTCTCCCGCCCCATTAAAGATTATTGTTGCCGCCGATACTGATCTGCCGCTAAGCACCTCAACGCCAGTCCCTTTGTTTTGTCCATCTATGCCTGACGCCCAGGTACACTTCACGGCCTCATCTCCTTTTCTTCACCACAAACCTCTACCACTTCCGTTTGCCATTCTTGAGGTAGCCGCTGGTACTACAATTATGCTAGTGCACAACCTGTCCACATACCCGCTCACTCTCCTTTGCAACGAGTCCCTCGGCTGTGTCGAGCTCATTGACATATTTGAGTGTTTAGATGTGCAGGGCTCCTCTTTTGGACTTTCGCTCGGTGCCATGACACCATTTACAAAGAGCTCCCAAATGGCTACCAAGGTCTTTGATTTGTTCGTTGACACCAACTTTTCCCATGAGTACCACGAGCAACTCCTCCCTCTCCTAGATACTTTCCATTCTTCCTCTGACTGACTTGGTGTCATACGGACAGTGTTTCCCACCACACTGATACCGGGGCCCAGCCTTCGGTCAGAGGACACCCTTATCGCGTCTCAGTGGTGGAGCGTCGTATAATCAACAACCAATAAAATGACATGCTCGAGCATGGCGACATTCAACCATCTCAAGAGTCCGAGGTTTTCTGCAGTTGTGCTAGTGCATAAAGAAGATGGTTCTATTCGATTTTGTGTCGGTTATCGCCGTCTCAACAAAGTAACATGGAAGAACGTCGACCCGTTATCCCAAATTGACAATGCATTTGATTTTTTACAAGGCGCCGGGTACTTCTCATCATTGGACCTGCTATCTGGTTACTGGCAAGTTCCCATGGCTGCATGCGATCATCCTTAGACAGCGCTTGTCACTTCTGATGGGCTATATGAATTTAACGTCATGCCGTTCGGACTCTGCAATGCGCCTGCAACTTTCAAGCTCATGATGGAAAACATACTTCGCAGTCTCAGATGGAACATCCGCCTGTGCTACCTTGATGACATCATCGTGTTTTCTTCAGATTTCTCGACGCACCTCTCTTCTCCAACAAGTTCTGACATGTCTTAATTATGAACGCTGGTCTTCAGTTGAATATCAACAAGTGTCACTTTGCAGCTCACACATTCACAATCTTGGGCCACGTATTCAATGGCCGCGTGCTCCTTGATCCCGCAAAACTTCGAGCTGTCGCCTAATTCCATAAACCGACGTGACTGAAGAACCTCCAAAGCTTCATCAGCCTTTGTTCTTATTTCCGACACTTTGTGTGTAATTTCACGACCGCTATCGCTCCTTTGACACGGCTTCTCACTGTTGGCATCGACATGTCTAACTAATCTCCTGAATCTGATGACACATTCCAGATGCTATGCCAGCTGCTCGCATCTCCTCCGATACTCCAGCACTACGATCCCCGGGCACCTACAAAGGTACACATGGATGCAAGCGGCGTGGGCCTTGGTGCGATGCTTGTGCAATGCAAGCCTGGCTATAACGAGAATGTTGTCGCCTACGCGAGCCAAACACTCACACAGGCCAAGACCAACTATTCAGCCACTGAGAAAGAGTGCCTGGCTATGGTCTGGGCTCTTGGGAAGTTCCGACCCTACCTTTATGGCTGACCCTTTTACGTCATCATGAACTACCACACTCTTTGCTTGTTGTCGACTTTGAAAGACCCCTCGGGTGACATCGGTCGCTGGACCCTGCGGCTACAAGAGCATGATATTTAAGCGGTGTACAGTGTGTAAGTTGTGTACTCTGACGGCTGCTGCTTACGGTGCGGCCGCCGTATCTTGAAAGCGATCTGCGATGTGGAGAAAGTGCATGCCCACGCAGGCCTCATCTTCAAAACAATCTGCGATGTGGACAAAGTGCACCCAGTGCCGGTAGCTTCATATGCGCTGTGCTTTCAACATGTAGTTCACGTTGAAACGAGAGAGAGCAAGAAGGTCAATTCGCTCGATGCTGCTGCCGCTCTTATCTTGCTTAATTTGCTACCGCAATCGATGCTTCGCCTTGTGGGTGAAACTGCGTTTTTGTTTGCTTTTTAATTTCGTCGTTCATCACTCACTTTTTGCAATAAAGTTGTTAGAGATCGCGACGAAAGGTTCGGAAGTGAGGCGTTTTGGATATTACAAACTTTGGATAAAATGGGCATTTCTTGTCGGACTATCAGGGTCCGCTGTAACGAGTCAGCTGTATTGACGTCTTAGAGATTCTTGAGGAGGGAAGAGAAAAGCAGAAGGCAGGGAGGTTAAGCAGAATAACGTCCGGTTGGCTACGCTACACCAGGGGAATGGGAAAGGGGAAACAAAGATGACAGGGAAAGAGAGGAGGAAAGAGAAGAAGGAAATTGCGGTGAGTTCGCTGACGCGTGTGGCCTTATAGAAATTGTATAAATAGTCACAGATGGTTGCACAAGCCCATCGCCCTCAAGAAGCGAAAAAGCACCTTCACCACTTTATGGGCCGACGAGCGATGGGGGCGGTGTTCCAGCAGCACCTGCACAGAAAGCGGCCGATTGTCCAGTTTTTGGAGAGCTTTGGCAATTTCTTGTCTTTCTGGGGCATATCGTGGACAGTGGCACAGCAGGTGGTCGATATTTTCTTCGGTGCCGCAGACCTCGCATGCTGCAGAGATTCTTGAGAACTCTAATCTATCACTTTAGCTTGACTTAATATTTGCCTTTAGTGTCCCTTTAACAGCCAAGGGCCAATGCTTCATTGGCCTCAAGCTCTTCACTAACACCTTCCCCCCTATGTTCAACATATACACTATGCGATATTAGGAATCTCTTTTTGGTGCTTGAATTCCCTCTTGATGTTTATTGGATCATAGTAAGGTGGAAAGCTGGGCAATTTGGAATTTATCTATTCTTTGGGTCAGCACAGAAATTTTCGCTGATCTAAAGAATGTGTCATAGGTGCCAGCAATGTTCCCAGCTAAATGGACATTTGGAACACGTACCTCACCCATACATTAGGCTTGCCAAACCCTGCAAAATACTGCAACATATCAACTTGATTCTGACCTTTGTGACCTTTGTACATTATTGAAGGTTGAGAACATATGGCCTGTAGCTACCACCATAATTTGCAATAATCTCCATTTGTTCCCATACCACTGTAAAAGCTATGTTCTGACATTAAGCTCCTCCATTCTGATGGCACACTATGCCTCAACTGGTCACACCTCGTTTAGCAGCGGATTCTGAATAGTGTATGCTCTTGTGCATTGGAACAACATTCCGTAGACCACCACTGCAACAGTTACTGTGATATTGACCCCATGACATCATGAGCCAATTTTCCATCACCAGTTGACCTCTCTGACATTACAGTGTATAGACAATTTCCATGCATTTGTCACAACATGGGTAGTGTGTCTAAGGTGAACACCAAATACAAACAGCAGTTGATGGCTGCTGCATCAACACTGCCAGTACTTTTGCAAGTGCCAGGCTCCCAGAGCCCACGTTGCCCCTAACAATTTCCAGGAAAGTGTAGATACGATTGCTGCAAAATAAAAAGCTTTAACACATTCTGCACTGGGGGAATAAAAAGAAATGTGGATAATACCGGTGCATGCGGTCTTGGAGCATTGTTGTGCTTGCTACCTGCCAATGCCAAAAGGATAGGCATATAGTGTGGCTGGATCTTAGTGCTAGATAAACTGTTGATGACAAACATATATGCTTAAATGGTAGAGAGTACAGCAATGCTTTTAGACCACATGCTACTATGCTCACATTTCTTTTTATTCTACCAGTACAATGGCCAAAGTGGTGCTGCATTCCACCCTAATATCAGAACATAGACGTACATACCTCTATGGAGACTTCTTCACTTTCATTCGGTGTCACAGAAAAGACAGGTGCTGAGTCGCCTTCATCAAGCTTGATTTCCTGAAGCAACTTCTGCACAAACATTTCATCAAAAAAAATAAAAAGCTTTAAACATATTTACGATATGAACCTGCCATAGACCTTTCACACTATGAACTTTTACACGAACATTGACAAGCATGCAGCATTGTTTCAAATGCATGTTTATTTACTTGCATGACGCATGCCTCTGATGCAAGCAATATATCTGTAGCAGCAATACACAATGGTCGTGTGAAGTTAAGTACAAGAATTTGTTTGGTTAGTTGGTCTTGCATTGCTGATGAAGAAAATTATCGCAAAACAAAAGACAACTGACATAGGAAGAAATGGCAAGGACAAGCACTGCACTCAGAACTGTTTATTAACAGGAAGGGTTTCACACATATAATACCTTGTCATGCATGCACACAATAAAAATGTACAGAAACACCACAAGTAGAACCCATATAGGTCAAATGCAGTTTCACAGGAAGTCGAACTCTGAGTTAAGAAGTGCAATCGAGAACTCACCTATACAACAATCTGTCATTTTTTATAAGAAAGGCTTCCAATGAAAGTCTAGAAGTGTTACTGCTCGTACCAAGTATGGTAGTTTCCGAAAAAGTAGCCTCACCACCACATACATATACCTGGGCCAACATATGTGTACCCTTGTCCTCTTTCTTGCTTACTTTTTGTGCACGCTCCCTTAAGCGGTCGTTCATGCAATGCTTGGTTTGGCCGATATAAACTTTACCGCATGACATCTGGACGCTATAAACCACACCTCTGGAGCATCTGACAAAAGCCTTCTCATGCCTTGTACGGCAACCTCGGCTGCTTTCACAGCAAATTCGAGGGCACGGCGAAGAAAATCTGCACATGCCAATACACCAACCACAGCGGGCGTTTTACCAAATAGTCGGTGAATACAGTTAAAGCTTGATATAACAAACTCCAATATAACAAAACTCTCGATAAAACAAACTTTTTACCTTTTTATAACTTCATGTCCATAGAACATAAGATTTTTAAGTTCAACATAAGAAAGCATGTTTATCTGGAATTTCAATACAAAGACATTTCACCCCTGCTGTAAAGAAAGACCGAGGCAACAAATTGACAGTACTGCAGGTGCCAGTGATAAGACGGTTAAATTACATGAGGTGGTTTGCGAATGTGCCTTTTCAAATTGCACACCATGCGACAAAGAGCCATTGGCCACGTATATATTGAGCTCTGCTGATGCTATCATAAGTGAGAGAAAAAGGGAGAGGGTGAGGATGAAAGGAGTCAAACACCATCGACAGCCTTTATTTGGTTTTTACACACACAGGGTTCGGTGAGTCCAGGGTGTGCTGGTTCAAGCACAAACATTTCAGCAGGTGCAGGCAGATCAACACCGTTTGCTGGCAGCGGTAAGCTACTGCAGGCATCAGCATCACTTGAGTCCTGACCAGGCTCGTACACAAGCTTGTACTTGTAAGCAGAAAGTTTCAGTGCCCATCTGACCAGTAGTGGTAAAGCTTGCACTGGAATGGGCTTGTCAGCACTCAACAATCCCAGTAGTGGTTTATGATCCGTATACTCAGTGAAAGGAATGCCCCACAAGTACTAGTGGAACTTTTCAACACTGAATACGAAGGCTAATGCCTATTTGCCAATTTTGCTGTAGTTTTGCTCTGCACAAGACAAAGCTCTAGAGGCAAATACAATGGGCAGTTCTCGACCCACCCTCATCGCCACTAGTTACGAGTGTATGCTGAGCGGTGCCAAGAGGCACTGCTCAGCAGTTTCTGCGGTCGCTCTCAATGGTTACGCCCAAGGAACAGGAAGCAACAACATGTACTACAGCCCGACAGTACACTGAGAATCGCACTGGAAACTGATCCCATGAAACTGTAACACGGCGCTAAACAGGTGCACAAAGTTACTTCTCTACCTCTTCCATCAGCAGCTGTGAAATAGTGCTTGAAGTCCTGGTGAAGGTCAAAGCTCCAAAAACATTCCACACGTCATTAGTCACAGGTGGTGCAGATGCACAGCTGGCACTGGACTCATCGTTGTCCCTCTCCCGAGGCAGGGTTTTTTCCACAGCTGAGCAGAGATGACTTTTGAGCCAATATCTCACTCGGGGTGGTGTAAAAGGTAGTCTTAAATCGGAAGCCCAACGCTGTGCTCAGGGCATATGTGGTCTGCAATATTATTTCCAAAAAAATAAACTTAATGCTTCAAAGAAGGTATCTTGTGAATACAGACTCATCCCCACCACTGTGCCCACAGCTGGGTGAGTAGAACTTGCATGCAATGCACTAGATGTGAAAGAGTCAGGTGCTTTTCAGACCAAGATTCCCTTGTCACCTCATCAACACATTTGAGGACTGATGTGACGGATGTCGTTAGGTGCCATTCACCTACGATTTAAGTTCTCCAATGTGACCTTTTCCGACGAGCCTAAGGAAAGTGATAGACAGAGTTTTGGCAGGCAAGACATCGTTTCATATTCACTGTTTGATCGGGTTAGAACATCTTGTATGCCTTCAAGGGGCTCTTAGCCCACAATTATTTGGATTTCTTTAAGGCGACTCCTGGCCTGGGAGCTTCTCTAGTAGTGCCCTGCAATTGCTCAGGCCTTGGCATACAGTTTTTTAAAGTTCGGAGTGCCTTTTGCACATCATCATCGTCATCATCATCATCATCATCATCAGCCTGGTTACGCCCACTGCAGGGCAAAGGCCTCTCCCATACTTCTCCAACTACCCCAGTCATGTACTAACTGTGGCCATGTTGTCCCTGCAAACTTCTTAATCTCATCCGCCCACCTAACTTTCTGCTGCCCTCTGCTACGCTTCCCTTCCCTTAGAATCCATTCCGTAACTCTTAATGACCATCGGTTATCTTCCCTCCTCATTACGTGTCCTGCCCATGCCCATTTCTTTTTCTTGATTTCAACTAAGATATCATTAACTCGCGTTTGTTCCCTCGCCCAATCTGCTCTTTTCTTATCCCTTAACGTTACACCTATCATTCTTCTTTCCATAGCTCATTGCGTCGCCCTCAATTTAAGTAGAACCCTTTTCGTAAGCCTCCAGGTTTCTGCCCCGTACGCGAGTACTGGTAAGACACAGCTGTTATAAACTTTTCTCTTGAGGGATAATGGCAACCTGCTCTTCATGATCTGAGAATGCCTGCCAAACGCATCCCAACCCATTCTTATTCTTCTGATTATTTCAGTCTCATCATCCGGATCCGCAGTCACTACCTGTCCTAAGTAGATGTATTCTCTTAC
Source organism: Dermacentor andersoni (assembly GCF_023375885.2). Taxonomy (NCBI): domain Eukaryota; kingdom Metazoa; phylum Arthropoda; class Arachnida; order Ixodida; family Ixodidae; genus Dermacentor; species Dermacentor andersoni. Next base: position 1,073,490 of record NC_092819.1, read on the forward strand.
CACTTCCAGTGCCTCACTACCTATCGTAAACTGCTGTTCTCTTCCGAGACTGTTAAACATTACTTTTGTTTTCTGCAGATTAATTTTTAGACCCACCCTTCTGCTTTGCCTTTCCAAGTCAGTGAGCATGCATTGCAATTGGTTTCCTGAGTTACTAAGCAAGGCAATATCATCAGAGAATTGCAAGTTACTAAGGTAATCTTCATTACCTCTTATCCCCAATTCTTCCCAATTCAGGTCTCTGAATATCTCCTGTAAACACGCTATGAATAGCATTGGAGAGATTGTATCTCCCTGCCTGACGCCTTTCTTTATTGGGATTTTGTTGCTTTCTTTTTGGAGCACTACAGTGGCTGTGGAGCTGCTATAGATATCTTTCAGTATTTTTACATACGGCTCGTCTACACCCTGATTCCGTAATGCCTCCATGACTGCTGAGGTTTCAACTGAATCAAACGCTTTCTCGTAATCAATGAAAGCTATATATAAGGGTTGGTTATATACCGCACATTTTTCTATCACCTGATTGATAGTGTGAATATGGTCTATTGTTGAGTAACCTTTACGGAATCCTGCCTGGTCCTTTAGTTGACGGAAGTTTAAGGTGTTCCTGATTCTATTTGCAATTACCTTAGTAAGTACATTGTAGGCAACGGACAGTAAGCTGATCGGTCTATAAATTTTCAAGTCTTTGGCGTCCCCTTTCTTATGGATTAGGATTATGTTAGCGTTCTTCTAAGATTCCGGTACGTTCGAGGTCATGAGGCATTTTGTATATAGGGCGGCCAATCTTTCTAGGACAGTGTTCCCACCATCCTTCAACAAATCTGCTGTTACCTGATCCTCCCCAGCTGCCTTCCCCCTTTGCATAGCTCCCAAGGCGTTCTTTACCTCTTCCGGTGTTACTTGTGGGATTTCAAGTTCCTCTAGACTATTCTCTCTCACCTTATCGTCGTGGGTGTTACTGGTACTGTATAAATCTCTATAAAACTCTTCAGCCACTTGAACTATCTCATCCATATTAGTAACGATATTGCCGGCTTTGTCTCTTAACGCACACATCTGATTCTTGCCTATTCCTACTTTCTTCTTCACTGCTTTTAGGCTTCCTCCGTTCCTGAGAGCCTGTTCAATTCTATCCGTATTATACTTATTAACATATTAACAATATGAACAAAGGGGCAATTTATTCTCCAGTAACTCCACCTGCTTGGCCAACTTATGTTGTAAATAAATTGTAACAAAATATCACCTAAATTGCATGCATCCTCTGACCTTGCCACCTGGTCTTGATAACAACAGACATGGTAAATAAATTTAGTCATAGTTGCTGCACTAAAACATCATGACCTCTTTTATACCAGGCACTTTATGAAAACAGCTGTGGACTGCTGTACCCACCTTGAGGTGCAGTTCTATGGTGTACGGCAGCGCATTGTGAAGCACAATGGGTGGCACAATGAGTAGTGTGCAGTTGGGCAGGGTGCCTTGGGCCACTGGGCGTGCGTCACGGCTTTCTCGGCACACCACCTGCAGTAAAAAGCCAGTGTTGTTCTGGGAGCAAATCTCAGGCGGTTGCAGTGCACCCTCTGCAGCAACTACGAATCGATGACAGGAGGATATGACAGCTGCACTTACCATAGAGGAAGAGTGAGGTTAACTGTAGAAACCAAAGAAATGAATTGTGCCTTATACCATACAGTGTCAAAGCATAAGCAAGCTATGTGCAAGCTTGAGGATATGCGGCAGTTTTCTTCTTCTTCATCATCATCATCTTTTATGTTCACTGCAGGACGAAGGCCTCTTCCTGCAATCTCCTATTACCCCTGTCCTGCGCCAACCAAATCTAACTAGCACCCGCAAATTTCCTAATTTCATCGTACCACCTAGTCTTCTGCCTTCCTCTACTGCATTTCCGTTCTCTTGGTACCCATTCTGTAGCCCTAATGGTTCAATGGTTATCTAACCTGTGCATTACATGACCTGCCCAGCGCCATTTTTTTTCTCTTAACGTCAATTAGAATAATGGCTATACCCGTTCGCTCTCCGATCCAAACCGCTCTCTTTCCGTCTCTCAAAGTTATGCCTAGCATTCTTCATTCCATCGCTGTTCGCACGGTCCTTAACTTGTTCTCAAGCTTCTATGTCAGTCTCCAAGTCCCTGCCCCATATGTCAGCACCGGTAAAATGCACTGACTATACACCTTCCTTTTCAATGATAATGGTAAGCTTCCAGTCAGGAGTTGGCAATGTCTGCCGTATGCGATCCAACCCATTTTTATTCTTCTATGAATTTCCTTCGCATGATCAGGGTTCCCTATAATTAATTGACTTAGGTAAAAATACTGCTTCACAGACTCTAGAGGCTGATGGGCGATCCTGAACTCTTGTTCCTTTGCCTAGTTATTCATCATTATCTTCGTCTCCCGCATATTAATCTTCAACCCCACTCTTACACTCTCGCTGTTAAGGTCCTCAATCATTTGTTGTAACTTGTCTGCATGCATTGTTGCTGAATAGAGCAATGTCATCGGCAAACCGAAGGTTGCTGAAATATTCGCCGTCGATCTGTACTCCTAAGCCTTCCCAGTTTAATAGCTTGAATACTTCTTTTAAGCATGCAGTGAATAGTATTGGAGAGATTATCTCTCTGTCTGACCCCTTTTTTTATAGGAATCTTCCCGCTTTTCTTGTGTAGAATTGAGGTAGGTGTAGAACCTCTGTAGATATTTTCCATGGTATTTGTGTAAGCGTTTTGTACTCCTTGATTACGTAATGCCTCTATGACTGCTGGTATCTCTACTGAGTCAAATGCCTTTTCGCAATCTATGAAAGCCGTATAGAGAGGCTTATTGTACTCTGCGGATTTCTAGATAATCCGATTGATGACATGGATGTGATCTATTGAAGCGACTCCCTTCCTGAAGCCAACTTGTTCCCTTGGTTGACTAAAGTCCAGTGTTGCCCATATTCTATTGGAGATTATTTTGGTGAATATTTTATATAATACTGGGAGCAAGCTAATGGGCCTATAATTTTTCAATTCTTTAATGTCTCCCTTTTTGTGGATTAGTATAATTGCATTCTTCCAGTTTTCTGGAACCCTTGCAGTCAATAGACACTTCGTGTAAAGAGCTGCCAGTTTTTCAAGCATTATGTCTCCTCCATCTTTGATTAAATCGACTATTATTCCATCCTCTCCTGCCGCTCTTCCTCGTTTCACGTATTGCAAGGCCCTTCTGACCTCATCGCTAGTTATAGGAGGAGTTCCTGTATCCTGTTCGTTAGTTTCTTATTGAGGTATCCTGACTCCTCTGGGTAATGTACAGGTCGGTATAAAATTCTTCCGCTGCTTTTACTATATCTTCGAGATTGCTGATGATATTACTCTGCTTATCTTTCAGTGCATACATCTTGGTTTGACTACGACTGCTGCTACCCTCTCATTATTGCTGTAGAATTCATCAATGTTACCCACTATTTCCGTATGGATTAGGAATCCCACCCCGTATTGCTTCTTGTCTGGCAGACATCTATAGCAGAGGACATGGCCGTTATTCAGCAATCTGTAAGCCTCACCAGTTCTTCCAATCTCACTAAGGCTGATGATATCCCAAACAATGTCTGGTAGTTTCTGAAGAGTCCTGCTAAGCTAGCCTCACTAGACAAAGTTCGGCTGTTAACGGTTGACAGGGTCAGTTGTCATTGGCGGCCTGTCCAGACCCAGAAATTCTTAGCATCCTCTGCTGCATTAGAGGTCTGACCGCAGCTTTGGTCAGGTGCTTCGCAGCTGCTGGGGACTGAGGGCCATGGGTTAATTGTAAAATGTGCCCACCATACAACTTATGTGGGCAGTACTGTTGCAGTTGACTGGAAGTTTCTAGTTCAGTGCTGGTGCACCCAAGAGCCAACAAGACTGGAAAGTTAGATACAGTGTCAGAGCCTGTCTTTTAATGCCTCATGGAGAGGTTTGTAAATTTTGTGCATTTACTTACACACATGATCAGCAGAGCGGCAAGAGGGGCTAGTTGGTGGAAGCTCATCTTATAATAATGCGGGTACTGCGCTATAAGCACACCTGTCCTGTCCTGTCCAAATCTACTTCTGTTGTCCATGTGTTTATAGTGCAGCACCTCCCCTTATTAGTACAAGGTGAACACACAATCAACTCCCATTTATTCAATCTTGACGGCACTAGCAAAATTTACTGAATTATTCTGTGGGTCAAATCAAAAGAAGAAGAATAAAAGCGTCTGAACACACCACTGTGTTATATAGCAGTATTTGCCTGATTCCAACATGCTCAAAACCACATCCACACTCAGTTATTATGGGTACAACACAATGTGCACCCAAATATAAAGTGCAACAGATTTTATAAGACAAAAGAAAAGGTATAGCATGTTCAAATTCTGGCAATCACCAAAAGAACATGTAGAGTTTACCGTCACAGCATGGAAGTTTATTTACAGTTAACGTCCATCACTATCAATCTCGAAATGCTTGTTAAGACTGAGTACGGATTACAACGTGTCGTCCTCTGTGCAGTGCCTCATATTTGATATTCCGTATTCCTTGAAGGACTGTGCAACCATACCGAACCGGATGGTGGCCAACATTTAGACTAATCCCTTGGCCAATATGTTGTGTGTAGCATGCAGGTCTCCGATGCAGTGGCATAGCCAGAAATTTATTTCGGGACAGTGTGGCTTTTCCACCGGCCACTACCACTCCTCCCCCTCCATTCACCTCTCTCTTTCTTTCTCTATATTTATACAGTAGAACCTTGTTGATACGTTCCCGTTACGTACGTTTTCCCCAACGCCAACGTTCGCAATCGTGAACGCCAAAAATGACCCAATAGAGTTGTGCTCATTTTTTACCAGTTCATGTGTTCCCAGAAAACTTGATTTTCCGGCACCAATGTTCAGTATGTCGCTAAACTGCGATGGTATGATACGTTTTCCAGCCGCTAGATCCCATGTAAACAAGAAAATACGCGAGGTGCACGCAATCAAGAAGAGTATATGGCTGCCCACTGCAGCAGCTTAACCGATATTCACCTGACTGTCTCACGTGAAAACGCTGGTGCACCATCAGTTTCTGATTTCAGGATCAGCAAATCTTCTCCTTGGTAGTTGCACGCCACATTCACAGCTGTCGCCACCAAGCATGCTGCGATAAAAAATCTTCAGCTACCTGTTTTACAGCAAGTGGTGCGTAGGGCCATTGATAGCGTACTGCATGCTTTTAGTAGGCAATAATTCTAACGCGCCGCCGTTTCCTGCTGCAGGCGGTGCAATGTGGGCATCACATTCCGATTCGGTGGCATCTGGCATTGCCCTCTTAAAACACTAAGCAATAGGAAAACAACAAAACGCGTCTCAGGCCGCCGAAGCTCCACCAGCCCCCTGTGCGTCGGCGTCTCATGCTGTAACGATCAGCGCAACGCTTCACATTACGTAGATGGCAACAATAGTTGAGTCTGTCAAAATTTTTTAGTTACTTTGGATCAGACGTTTTCCCGGTTAGTACGTTTTTTTCTTGTGGTTTTTTCCAAAACGTATGAACGAGATTCTACTGCATATATACTGAGTTTGTACACCTTGCGAAGATTCCTAGCACTCTCTGAAAAATAATGCTTTAATAACGAGGATGCTCATTTTAAATTGCCGACGCAAGACTTTGCTTAACTTTTGACAAAAGGTTTAATTGCTAAGGCGTGCAGCCCGCTTTGTATCATATTATGCTATCACCCTTATACTATTTTTCAAAACGATGATATTAAAAAAACTATAACATTTTCTTTACAAATTGATGCATTTATATAAGGTACGTTGATGACCAAGTTGGTACTTAGAAAAATGAACAGTACTAAATATGGGACCAAACAAAACCAAGATAGTGCATTGTCTCATGTTTTCTTGAATAGCACAGTTTTTAGCGCTGTTTGCTTTTACAGGCATTTATATAAGCAGCAGCATTTACAAACACATGGTGGCTTCAGACAGCTTTTTGCAAACTTCCCGATAGTTCCTTCCCTAAAGTTTTTCTCTCGCGCTACCGTAATCACTATGTGCCTTTCGTATGCCATAGGAGAGCAGCAACGCGGGGGGGGGGGAGAAGCAGTGACCCGGATGAACTTGTGTGTTCACTTTGAAAATGCCTCAATATCAGCCGTGAATGAAGCTAAGGCCGGCAAATATTTCTGGCATCTTGCTAGATACAAAAGCCCACCAGATTGCTCCTCTTGAAATGAGCTATATAAATTGTCTGCTGCCCTATTCATGCCCACTAGCCGGTGTGTCCCATGCATAGGGGGCGAAATGTCTCAGTAAATTGCCCTAATATATTCACTACTGTAAACAGGCCTTCTATAATTTCTTGCTTCCCACCTTGTGCTTTCTTTAATTATTTTCCTTCTTCATTGCACCATCCCGCTTTCTGGCCAATGTTCAGGTGTCAGCCATCAACAGTGTGGCCTGCGAAATTCTTTATTTCTTCCTACAAGCACAAATGTAGCCACTCTTTCCACAATCAGATGTGAGCTGACACGGCCATGTAGTAAGATGCACCTTCCATGCAGGGAAAACAACATCAGGGGACACGTGAAAGTTACGCATCCCCACAACTTATAGTACAACATTGAAATGTCAGATGCTACGCTGTCATGTCATATCCCCTCGATACAGCATTTAACCATAGTTGCATATTTGTTTAATCGCTCTCTACGCATGAGACTTAATCATCATACATATGGCCGTAAAAACATACTGCGGTATAACTGTGCCATTTTTGTATACCGCGAGTAGCATGTACACAAGAAACCAGAAAATTGGAATGACATCCGAAGGCCATGTCTTCTCATGAAGGGCATCTCATAGTATTTACAACTCACAGTGTATGTGAATAACCAAAAGGTGCACAAAACTATGTACTCGGCACCCAATACCCACACGAAATAAATGTTGCTTGATTAGTAACGTAGCGTACCAACAAATGCATAAAAATAACAGAACCGAATCTCTGAAGTACGAGTTTCTATCTGCCTTGTTTGCGTGTCAGTGCTGATGGTACATACCACTTGCACAATCTGCAGCTCCACTCGATTAGTTGCAGTTTTCTGGATTTGTTGAATGACAGACATTTCCCAACAACCTCCATAACAAAAAAACAAACCATGAAATAGCTCTAGGCACAATGTCAACAGATCTCCCATCCTTTTTCCTTTACTTTTTTATGTTGGTGTGCAAAAAATGGCACCAATCACAGCAATCGGTGCGATCGACACACCAATTGCTGCCAAGCCGCCAAGAGCGGGGGTGTTAATGTCTGCGATTGCGTTTTGCCTTGCACTTCTGGAGTGATGAAAATTGCACCATGTGAAACAAGCTTAAGTCGGCTAGCTAGCTTACTTTATAGAAGGGGAAAATAAATGCCTTTGTGTTTGCTTCCACTACTCTGTTGTCATTCCTTTATCTTAAGAGCACATTTGAGACCTTCGAATATCGGTGCGCAATGCCAACCCCAAGCCAAAGAGCCGGTAGCTCGTTCCCTTTCCAACCGAGTATCCGCGTCATCAGATGGTGCTAGAATCAGAACACAAGTGCCATCAGCTATGCAAAAAAAAGCCAGATTACAGGAGAAGTGAAAGCCCTGTGGGAAAAACAATATCAGCGGACAAGAGGGAGTCCCCACAATATATGTCTGATCAGTGATTTACCACATGCCAGAGGTAGCGAATACTACACTACTACACTACTTGCAGTGCACATGCAGCCAGATTGGTTCCTCTATATACTAGTGCCCACTTGCTGTGTTGACCTTCATGCTGACCTTCATACTTCATTTTGCTGTGTTGACCTTCAGTGAATTGACCTTCATGCTGCATCTCGCTACAATGCAAGCTATGAGGCGAAAACAAAGCATACACGAAGCTATCAGGACTCAGTGCACTGTGTTCCCATCGCAGATCGCTGTCAAGATAGGGCCTGCAGGGCCGCACACAGCTGCACCATATGCAGCCCCCGCCGAAGTAGAGTACTACCTCTTGTCCTCCTAGTGCCTTGCATGTGACGGAAGATGGCGTGCTTCCTCCCTGCTTTCCTTCCTTGCATACGCGAGGTTGAGCAACCATCACTGGCTCAGCCTCACATGCTTTCACTTGCACATACAGCATATGGCGGTGACGACGTTAACGCCTTTGGACTTTATACGGAACATCACTGAGATGGCAGAAATGCACCTGGATTGTCCACATATTTGCCATCGCAATAATAAATATTGTGACCACATAGCCCCAGACAGCTTCCTGAGACAAGTCAATTGCTCCTTGCCTGTAGGATACAATTATAAGGCAGCAGAATAAAAAAATTAAGTTGGGCTTCTTCCTTTGCACAAAGTATTCAACAATTTTAAAAGAATTGGTGAATGCATCGATGTCAGCGTGTTATTTCCTGCCCCACACAAGATGATTGGTCTTTGTGCAAAGGTCAACTCTAGCGCAGAGGCAGTCTTGTTACCTTCACCAAGTGTTAAGCCTGCTGGCTGGCAAGACAACGACGCACATTCCAAATTATTTGTTCCTCCTCAAGAAGATCTGCAATATAACTCTGAATTACATATTGGTGTTTTTAGACATCAAGTTGCTCTTCACTTTCCCATCGATATGGCCATGGCTAGGCGCAAGGATGTGCTGCTTGCAGATCACATGCTCACTGAATGTAGGCCATTGAACATACCAGGTGTTTCTTGGAATTCTGTTCGGGCAATACCTGTTTCACATACGGCCAATACAGGCAAATCAATGAAATAATGGAAGCCTGCATCTCTGTCACTACCACCAACCTTGGCCTTGCCGACTGCAACTCTGGGCCAAAGGTATTCGCATGCTTTGCGGACTACCAACTTCTGTATTGTATGTAAGCAGTATGCACCACGTCTCCTGCTTCCCTGGATTTCTGTAGAACCAATGATTCCCTTCATAACTAAATCCAAGTGGGACAACAACCTTCCTTCATTGATGTCCTTGTGCTACAAATCCGCAGTGGGCACGCCAGCTGGTCATCCGTCAAGAGCCATGACCAACCCATTCATGTTGTTTACGCAGATTCTTCTATCCGCTGCGACAGCGATAGCCGGCGCCCTTCAAGATACGACTGGCAGCATCACCACTGCACTCCCTTTCATACTCTGTGGAGACTGCGCAAACGGACCACTGCTTCAGCTGGATTCTTGGGCAAGCCTTCACAAAAAACCAGCGCACTCAACTTCTGTTCCACCTGACTATTTAAACACCCTCCTGCCCCGGGATACTCTCAGTGGGCACGCCAGCTGGTCATCTGTCAGAGCCAGGAACAACTCGTTCATGTTGTTTACGCAGGTTAGTAACACATACTCCTTCATCAAAACGTCTCACCGCTGTCTAGTCCGGCTGGCGTGCCCTTCCAGCGTTAGTACTGTATGCATGTTCGTTTAAAAATTCTTGCTCTCGTTGCTGCTGCTCAGCGGGGATATTGAATCCAATCCTGGACCCACTACTGAGCAGTTGCTGAGGGAAATTCTTGATGGACAAAAGAGTATGCAGAAGCGATTAAACACCATTGAGTCTAAACTTGAGAATGTGGAAACCATAGCAGCAAAATATGCGGAACTCGGAGCACAATTTGAGAACATGCAAAGAACAATACAGAATCTAGAAAAGAAACTCATTGATTTAGGAGATAGGAGCAGACGAAACAACCTATTAGTCTTCGGCTGTAAAGAAGATGTGAACGAAACACCGGATTCACTATTGACCACATTAAATGAAGAATTATTTTTAAAGCCCTTAGGTGTTCGCGTATCCTCCGTTGAAAGTATTTAACCTTAATATTCGAGAAATCACTGTCATGCGCGGAAATTCCAACCGACTGGATGTACGCAAAAGTCATCCCCATACCAAAAACAGCAAATCCGTCTCTTCTCACATCATACAGGCCAATATCTTTTTATGCACATGCACAAAAACCCTCGAACACATAATTTTCAAGCACATTTCTGCCTTTCTTAATGACAACGCAATAATTGATGCAAGACAACATGGTTTCCGGTGAGGTTTTTCTACCGTAACTCAGCTCGTAGAAACAGTTCATGACTTAGCGACAGCTTTAGAAAGACAAGGCCAAATTGACTTAATATTTCTCGATTTTGAAAAAGCATTTGACCGCGTCTCTCACTCCAAACTACTTCTTAAACTAAAACCCATTTTAAAAAATGACGCCTTAGTTAACTGGATTAAAGCATAACTTTCATTACGGAAACAAAGTGTTCAGGTCAATGATGCAGCTTCGACACCCGCAACTGTAGACTCGGGCATTCCACAGGGATCAGTGTTAGGGCCGCTCCTCTTTCTTATCTTTATCAATGACATCATCAGTGACATACACGTCAAGATAAAGCTTTTTGCAGATGACTGCATTTCATACAATGAAATACGCAATTCAAATGATCGGGAAGCTTTAAACACCTCGCTGTCTACAATACAAACATGGTGCTCAAAATGGTAGATGACTATTAACCTCACAAAGACTGTTCAAATGACCATTACTCGGAAAAAGAATCCCTTAACCCCTACTTATAGCATTAACAACTAGTCTTTATCAGTCGTGTCTACGTACAAATACCTGGGAGTAATAATAACATCAGATCTTAGGTGGAATGAACATGTAACATACATTTATAATAAAGCAATGAAGAAACTAGGCTTTTTAAGCTATCAATAGGAAACGCTTCACCTGAAATAAAACTTTTACTATATAAAGCATTCATCCAACCCATTCTAGAATATGCTGCGATTCTTTGGGATCTGCACACACAAACCAACATCACTAAAATTGAGAAAGTCTAAAGAAAATCAGCCAGATTTATTTTCAATTCGTACAGCTGGCGCACATCCCCATCATCTTTTCTAGAAGCTGCAGAACTGAAAAACCTTGCAATAAGGCCTTACAGGGACAGAATGAAATTTTTCTTCTTACTCTATAACAGTCAATTAGGAATAGATAAAACATTATATATTCTACCGGCTAGCCACTGCTGCACGCACTCTTATCACAACAAAAAGGTTAGAGATTTTTCCTGCAGGCCCAACGCATTTAAAAATTCTTTTTTTCCCGCTCACGATTTCCGAATGGAACGCATTACCTGCCACAACTGTCGACTGTACAACACTTTCATCCTTTCTTTCTGCACTTTGTGAACAAACCATAGCGTTCATCCCTCGTTTTTACCAGTCAAATCATGATTGTGAAAAGGTTTCTCTTATGTTGTTTGTAATGCAGATTCTTGTTCAGTATCTGTTATCTTGTTTGACCTTATTTCATACTTGTTTTTTTGTTCCAAATGCCTACTCCTGCCTAAGGCCTGGTAACAAGGCTGGCAGTACTTGTAAATTAAATAAATAAGGCTCTCCTTTGCTGTGTACAGGTGGAATGCCCACACTGGTTGTTACTTTAATTTGGTTGATGTCACACTTTTTGCCGTATAAGCAGACTGTTGTCACATCTCTTATGACACAGGTCACATAAATCTGCTGGAACAAAGGCGAACAAACTGAAGACGCTTCACCGTCAACTGTCAGTGAACAGGTAGCCTGAAAAGTTCATTAGCAGACTCAAAGGCCGTGCCCTCCATCCTATGGCATCTCCCACTAAGTCATTTTGAAAGTGTACTAGCGTTCCTTATGTAGCTGGTGTCAGCAAAGCTTTGAATCATGGCTCCACAAGATACAATCTAGGTATTGCATACATGTCGTCCAGCAAGCTAGGAAACCAACTTGTGAATGTGAAAAATCAGCTCAACAATAGGAATGATCCCACTGTGGTATACAAGGCATGATGTTCTGACTGCAACTGGAATTACATCAGTGAAACCACCCAATTCACTAGTAAACTAAAGGAACATCAAAGGGACATTTTTCTGACACAAAAAGATTTCAAATTCTCTTACCAGGCAGTTGATGATAACAAAATATTATTTATCAACACTTGTAATTGTCTTACCATTTACTGCATAATTATCACACCAGAAAAATATCCTATATTAATTATTATCAGCGAATTGAGATTTCGTGAAAGCCACTGCACCAATGAAAAACTCGTCCAGAAAGCAAGAACATGACGTATCAGGAGCACATTGTTTGCTATTGAGGACAAGAAGCTCAAGACAAGCGATTGTGGTAGGGTTCTAAGGTGGCAACACGGGGGATTCTTGTCTGCAAAGGGATTTCTACAACCTGTCAGAACAGCTATTAGTCTTGAATTGAAGCCTGGTGCAGTGCCCAAACCAGCTCTTTCCCAACAGCAATTCCAAAAGCATCATTGACACTATTTTAGGAGTTCATTCCCAACTTGTCAATAACAGTTTGAGTGGAGAGAGAGCTCTGCACCAAGAAATGTTTTTGAAAAATTACAGAAACAAAAGATGTTAGAGCAAAATGATGAACATTGCCTAAAAGTATCACCTATAGCTGAAGACAGAAAAAAAAAAGAAACAGTGCTTCAGAAGGAATAACAATACTCTAAGAACTATTCTTTCTTTTGCAGATTTCATCAGCAGCACTCATGCCCTCACTGCTGTAGCAAGTTTTCATGGAGGGGAGATAGAAATCCGAAATTACACTTACCTTCATCCAAAATAGGCGCTTGTCTTGGGGATTCCGTGAACAGCAGCTAAGAAATTTGGCACTCTTGTTGTTAAACACAATTTCCTGGGACCAGAGACCATCCGTGGAGGGATCATAGCTGAAAAAGGCAGCACCCAGACTATTTTTAACAAAATAAGACAATGCTACTATTCAGCTTGCAGATGTGGTGGTTTTGCCCATGCATGTAGACAAAAGCAAGATAGAATGCCTCAGAACTTTTTAAAGGACAACAAAAAGTTGAAGGACAGAGGAACAACAGAAGAACAGGGTGCTTACTCACAACTAAAGAGGTTATTGACAACGCTTCACATACCGTGTGTCCCAGCTAATGTGGGTCAATCTTGGAAAAAAAAGGGCCATGAGATACGTACCACGATGGGACCAACAATGTTTTGTTGGCAGTCACCTTGTGCATGCTGGTGAGTTCTTCTGCCATCATCCATTAGCTATTTAGTAAAAATTTCCCCAATATATAATTACTTGTATAACTGCACAAGCTTGGATGTCAAATTGCACAATGCATTCGAAAACACCATATTAAACATTTTCCAGCTCGCTACGTTTTCTGCAGTTACTTTTTCTGCATATTGAAGACGTGGTGCAAAATGTGAAAAAGAATGTGAAGTGAAGGTATGCTCGCACATTTTGCACATGCAACAGCAGCACTCTCAAAAGGATTTTCAAAGAATCATTGGTCAACTTGGTGACCGCGAAAAAGTGACAAGGTGACAGTGCAGCAGGCGGCTGCTGCTATGAACACGCAGCCGTGTCATACTGTTTGCTAGAACATTGTGCATCGGCTTAGTGTGGCTATAATAGGACATGAGCAAAGCAAAAAAGAAAAAGAGAGGGAGCCCCGTCCGCTTGCTAGTACTTATTCTCTGAAAGTCCTCTTAAGGGTGCTGCTGTCGAGTGCACTCTGTCGAGCGCATCTTCACTGAACATTCTTTTTCATGTTTTGCGGCACAACTTTGATATGCGAAAAAAAAAAAAACTGGGGAAAACGTAGCGAGGTGAAAAGTGTTGAATGTGATGTTTACGAATGTGATGCACAATTTGACATTCCAGGTTATGCAATTATATCAGTAATTATAAATTTAGACAATTAATTTTGACTAATTAGCTTATCTTTAGTAACAGAAAAATTCACCAGTGTGCGCAAGGTGACTGCTAATGAAACACCATTGGTCCCGTTGTCGTATCTCATAGTGCTTTTATTTTTTTAAACAGCCTGGCCCGCATTAGCTGAGACACACAGCAGATACACATAGAAGTGATTGCATATTCAGAGCAAAGCAGGGTTAAAAATCAAAACAATATACCAATACTTAATCGTAACGAAACCTGACAGTTAAAATTTACCATGTGTGCGTGCTAACAATCGAGAAAAGCAATTTCTTATCACGTAGCAAGATAGAATGGATGGCTGGCACATGCATCTAATTTTTTTCTAATGTGAAAGGTATCTGCTCTTTCTTGCATGAGTTGGTTATTATTAGCCGCCCACCCTACAATGGGCTGCGAAATGTGATGGCACTGATTATTTTTGTTATGCTTGAAACTCTCTTAGATGTATGTTGATACAATGGCCGAACTGGCCCACATAATCCTTGCCACAACTAAACAAGGTAATGTGTACAATGCTTGAAATACACTCCACAAGCTTTTTGCTATGTTTAATGGTACATTCAAGGGACTTTCTATGAAATTAAGAGCAAATATGTTGAAGCTTATCCTTAGCTGAAAACAGGACATCAGCTTTATATCTGGCGCCTATGTGCTTTAATTCATGAGTCGTCCTATGTAGGTACGAGATGACTGCAAATTTGTTTTTGCAATATCTCTACAACTGCACGTCTTTTGCGCAAAGCCTTTCAATTCCTTAATGAGACTTAATACAAAAGCCATAACAACAGTCTATGGATAGCCATCCTGCTTTTCAATTTGTCAACGTTACTTTAGAAACTCAAATCCATTAGGTGTTCGCACAATGTTTTTCAACATGGAGCCCAAAGTAGCTTTAAAGGGATCAATATGTAGGTACGAGATGACTGCAAAGTTGTTTTTGCAATATCTCTACAACTGCGCGTCTTTTGCGCAAAGCCTTTCAATTCCTTAATGAGACTTACTACAACAGCCATAACAACAGTCTGTGGATAGCCATCCTGCTTTTCAATTTGTCAACGTTACTTTAGAAACTCAAATCCATTAGGTGTTCGCACAATGTTTTTCAACATGGAGCAAAGTGGCTTTAAAGGGATCAATGACAGAGCAAAACGTGTCACGAGATTTTGATGGCAGTGAAAAGATTATGATTTATAGCAGACTTGTACATTACAAATGACATGAATTACTTGTAATCAATAACACTGGTAATTTATTAAGGAAAAATGAGACGTCCACCAAATCGTAGCAATTGCTACGAGGAAAACCCATACGGGTTCCTCGAAAGAAAAGCCTCGCAGTTGAAGAAAAATTCATCCTGGTCCGGGAGTCGAACCCGGACTGCTAGCTGCCTGGTTTGCTCAGAAGGCAGAGCGGCTGCCCTGGAAAGACGGTGGTCCCGGGTTTGAGTCCTGGACCAGGACGAATTTGTCTTCGACTGTGAGGATTTTCTTTTGAGGAACCCGTATAGGTTTCCTTTGTAGCAACTGCTAAGATTGGGTGGGTGTCTCATTTTCCCTTAATTAATTACTTCTCTCCACCTTGTGAGTTTCCGCAGAACTCTCACGTCAAACACTTTGGTGATGTAATTTAACGATTACTTTGGTTACTGGGTGACGCTCACTGTAATTCAATTACTTTTTTCAGTAACCAATTACATGAAACCAGTAACATTTTTGACGAAACAAGCTCTGACAGGTGACACAGCTTTGAACACCTAAATTTGGTGGGAACTACCGAGTCTAAAGAGATGAAAACATCTATAAGGATTACCTCCTTCCCACAACCAGCACACTATTGCTATGCCTGAATCACCTGCATATGGCAGGCTTGCAGATTTTCACACTTATCTTGTAAGTACAGCCTGTGAGCGTTTCTCTTGTATTATATGCACTTCTAGGCAGCCTTCATAGGCGGTAAGCTGCTCAATTCTTCTTCCTTTACTGCAGTCTATGACTTCTCTAATATATAGAGAAGTTTTTGGCTATTGACCTCATATGTCTCTATCTGTTTGATATTATGTGACTCATTTTTTACACCTATTTTTGTAATTGTAACAGTATTTATATGATGGTATAATAAGCAACATTAAATGAGATAACGAATTTGGCCACCTTTTGAAGGAACGCAAAAGTTTGCTGACATCCATTCTAAATAGTCTAAATAGCTAACAAGTGAAGGGCGCTGAGAGGACGTCCACCAGATGGCCGAAAAATTGAAACGCCACTTCTATGGCTAGATAGCAATGGAAACTTCTGACGTTGATACCAGGGAATCACCTAATACGATTTTCCAGTTTTTCACTGGCGCTGTTGGAAGTGCCTTTCCCAAGCCCAACAAAAATGAAGAGAATGCTGACCAGAGAATCGCAGCATTGAGATACCACAATTTTTTTATTAAGGTGTTCGTACGTTACTACGCAGTCCTTCTGTTCCGCACACACAGTGCACAAGTTTTCAGTATCGCTGCAGATGTCTTGACAAAATAAAAAGGGAAGAGCACCAAATAAAAAATTGAAAAGCAATTGTTAGTGAAGATCAAATACATGGAAAGACCTGCAGAGATGCATTGAAAGAGCCAGGCCAGTTTGTCTTATTTACTGTATAAAAGTAGAGAGGAATGTAACATTAAAGTGATCAATTTAATGGGGCAGTAATTAGTAACCATAATCAATTAAATTTTTGAAAAAAGTACCATATTTTCCAGTGTATAAGTCGCAGTTTCTTTCCGAATTTTTCATCGGTGCGTCTGTGTGATTTATATATGATGAATGGTGCGACTTGCAAACATTTCTTTTTTTTTTTTCCGGAAAAAATGATACCATCACACTCGAATTGGATACTCTGACCCTGAGAAGCATGCTGGGTTGACCTCCTCTGGCAGCTGCAATGGGTTGTGTGCACGCTGTGGAGGTACCGGGTTCTTTCTTGCGATCGAGTTGCCGACCACCGTGTGAGAAGGAGAGAGAAGCAACGCAAGCGGCGGCAGGTTGACTCCTGAATCGACCGACTCCGAACTCATCGCATCTGCAGATTGCTTTCAAGACATGGTGCGCGCCACTATGCAAACTATCACTCAATCTTTCTTTAATTTGGCCATAAATACATTGTTGTATGTATGTCCACGAAGCATGGCAAAAGAAAGCACGTATGCTTCCTGACAAGGCCTTCGCCTCGGGAGTACACATCAGATAGCATTTTTGCCAAATAAAATACAGTGTGCAATCATTATATATCATACCAAATAAGTAGAACAAAACAGAGGTATTATAATACATAGGGAACACAAGCAAATGTGCACTTGACATAGATTATAATGAACTGAATAATACACAGAGTAACAAGTCATGCAAGATAGTGCAATATGTTCTGTCACTATATAAATATGAATATATGGGATGAAATATAATCACAAGTCAAGATATGCACTACATACAACGATGAATTTCATTACCTATTACACAGCAGTTCAAGCACCAAATAAAATCAGGTAGAATCGGGTATTTTTAACAATGGTAGTTTTATTTTCCTTTTGTATTGGCAAATAGTTTTACTGTTGAGAGCATGATCAATTACAGAAAGATGTCTACTACAAAGGGATATTATTTGATTATGCATTGTTTAAGTACCATAGTTTGTCCGGGGTCTATGTCCAACTAAAATATTCGTACATAAATTATGTATATACTACATCCTGCTTTCAATATTTTTCGAAGAAAAGTGTGCAGTTATTCTTAATTACACAATAAACAAAAATTCCTAGGAAGAAACTTGAAGTCGGCGTAAAGTAATATTTTTAGAATCTGGAATATACAGCTGTCTGGTACAGATATTGAAAAACATACTAAATGCAAAGCTCCTTTTTTGGAGTGCAATGAGTCAGTCTGAATTGGTCTTGTTGCCTAATCCTCTAACTAAATGACCGTACACAAGATGTGAATGAATTAGTGAAAAATATAATTGTTTCTTCAAACACAGCTGTTTCAGTTGGTACATCAAGCCTATGGACCTAGATGCCTTCAAACGTACATGGTCGACATGGTTGGACCAGCTTAAATCAGATTTGAAGCAAACCCCAAGGAATTGACAGGCATTTCTTAACACGATTTCAGAATTGTTCATGCATAATTTGACATTATGGTGTATGGGTTTATTTTTTAGAGGGAAAATCATATATTTTGTTTTGTTTAGATTAAGTGCTATTTCATTAATATTCAGCCATACATATAACTCGCTAAGCAAGGAATTAGCTTGTGATTCCAGCAAGGCAAGATCAGGTCCGGAAAAGAAAACATTTGTATCGTCTGCATAAATTATGATATCTGGGGTTAAAGGTATGTTCACAATATCATTTATATAGACAATAAAGAGCAAGGGACCAAGAAGTTATCCCTGAGGAACACCATATTTTATATTGCCGGTCTCAGACCGAGTTTCGTTAAGTTGTGTATACTGTTTTCTTCCACTCAAGTAATTTTCTGTAAGTTTGCCAGACTGTCCACGAATTCCGTATATTTATAGTTTTTTAAGTATTACATCATGTTTAATGGAATCAAACGCTTTGTGGAAATCAGTAAATATACCAATAATATACAGCTTCTTTTCAAAGTCTGAAAGTATGTTATCCCTAATACCTAACAGAGCTGTTTCAGCTGCTTTGCACGTTTGATATCTGTACTGCTGTTTACAAATTACGTTTTTATCCTTTAAAGAGCAGTTGATTCTTTTGTAAATTACTTGCTCAGCAATTTTAGAAAAAAGTGGCAATACAGAAATTGGTCTATAATTGTTAAAATTGTTTTTGTTACCGCCTTTAAAAATTACTGTCCCACGTGCAAGTGACAATCTGTCGGAGAATATGCCAGTAAGAAACATTCTGTTGCATATATAGGTAACTGGACTGACAATAAAATAAATAGTGGCTTTGATCGGAAGAGGACTGATACCGTTGTCTCTTGGCGAACAAGCGTTCTTTAATGCTTTTATTAGGTCTGTAATTTCTTCAGATGAAGCCGTTAGAAACAACGATTCACTGCAAGTTGGAAAAATATATGGGTGGATAGACTCCGCTGACTGTACATATTCCAAGTTATTGATAGTGATGGCGTCCAAGAAGTGTTTATTAAACCGGTTGGCAAGCAATTGGCCAGAGCAAACAGTTCGGTTTATGATTAACTCAGAAGGCAAAGATGCTTTTCTTCTGGCTACAAGTCTATTAAATTCTTGCCAAAGCAATTTGAGGTTGTGGATTACTAATGAATACTTGTTTTTGTAATAATCAGATCTTGCTTTCTTGAGGTCAATATTGAGCCTGTTGCGAAATTTTTTCAATTCTGTGAGACGATCAAGATTTTTTGTTTTTAGAAACCGAGAGAACAATCTATTTTTTTAATTAATATGCTTATACAAATCTTTCATAATCCATACCTTTCTCGGTTTTCTGTGCTTTTGGACAAAACTTGTGGAAATGCCAGGTAATAATTATGGAGGACTTTTCCAAGAACACATCATACGTCTTAGACGGATTCGTTCCTCTGTACACCTCAAATCAGTAAGTCTCAGCCATCAAAGAACAAAATCTAGCCACGCTGAACTCATTCAAAATTCATCACTTATGTATGCTTTCACTCAAATGTTTGTTTAGTGGAAATTGTGCAAAGAAAGGGGGAAATGATCACTTATTTTAGACAAAAATACCCCAGACAAGATGTTGTCCAAGGGAAAACTTGTAAAACATAAGTCAATTAACATTTCAGAATGCTCTATAACTCGTGTGGGACAATCAATAACATTTTCACAACCGTATGAGAGTGTTAATTCAAGCAACTTTACCTGGTTAGAGTTATTTTTCATGAGATCAATATTTAGGTCACCAAAGATTATCGTTTCTCATTTATTAATGCTGTTGCTACCAGAGTACAAGCCACCTGCTTTCCTCCCTTGTGCATGATTCGGCTCTCCGTCACACGCTTTCCCTCGCACACGCGGCAAACGGCTGGCGGGAACTATGTTATTGCCTCTGGACTTTATAAGGAACATCGCTGCGACCACGATGGCAGAAATGCGCCTGGGGTGTCCACGTCATTGCTACCACAATTCTATAGGAATGGCACCGATATGCTTGCACATGGTCTGCGCTGAGAAAGTGAAACATCACCATTTTTTTTATTGCTTACCGAAGGTACAGGTGTGTCTTATACACCGGTGTGACTTATAGACCGGAAAATACGGTCAGTGTAATTATAATCGGTTACCTTCTTTCTGTAACACGTACAAGTCTGATTCATAGTGATAGAATGGAGCATGCTGTTTGCAGTTTAAGTAGGAAATATAATTTTTAATTTGAGCAGAATGTCTCCAAAAACAAAAAAATTTATTTCTTATGGCTGGCCTGGTGGCACTTGTTGTCAACTTCCCATCCCCACCAAAGCCAGCGTACAATCGCTCACCTCTCTCTTTGATCGCTCACACCCCGCTGTTTCCAGCATGGAATTTATAAGCTCAATTGCGACGTCAGATAAGAAAATTGGACACAAAAATTTTTCACAATGTTTTTTGCATTACCACTGATGTATTGGACACTCTGACCAGCAAGCTCTCTGTTGGTCTAAAAATAATAATAATAAATGAATAACTAATAAAAAAAGGAAAAAAAAAAGAAATGGGCACTATAAATAGTATAAATATTGGCTATCAGTCCTTTTACCATTTACTCTTGTTACCAATTTTGAGTGCCCCACAAGAATGAGATTAGCCTTTTTATATAAGAAAAAGAGGATATGCTTACATCAGCCATCCTTCTTTCCTGCTACGCGGTAAGAACTTGCTTTTCTCGATTTCACATGCCTATGTACAAGTTTAACTTTCAGGTTGCTTTACAATTAGGTATCAGCATATATAATTTAGATTTTTAGGCCTGCCTTTGTCCACATGCGCGACTACTTCTACCTGCACATATGTGAAGCTTGTTCAATAAATTCTTCAACTGCGAGTAAGCTTTTTGCCCTGTCGTTCCTCTGCCTTTACTGTTTTTATTGCACTTTACAAGGTTCTGAAGATGAAAGTCAACCAACTAGCCCACTTGTCCATATTGCTGCAAGTGAGAATGCGTGCGACAACTAGCAGGACATGATGGTGCACTCATATACGAAAACCTATGTGCACTTTTGAAAGAAAGAATTCAACCTGCAGTCTGCTTAAAGAGCAGGTGGTATTACAGTAGACCCTCCTTAACTCGAACTCTGATATCTCAATATATCGGTCAAGTTGTGGTTTCAACCCGTGTGTTTTTCACCTCGAAAAGCTTTGCACAGGACTCCAGATATCTGAAAATCTGGACTTCAAAAATAACAGGAAAAAGGGGACGGAGTAGCATTGGCAGCGTCGCTAAACTCGCTTTTTACCTGATGACAGTTTGCTAGTTGAGCCAGACGGCCTGCCGGGCCGTGCTCCTCACTTGCCTTTCCCCCTGCTATTTACATATCACCGCTCACACGCACTTGCTTGGTTCTTGGCTGCTAACTACTACTTTGTTGTGGCCTCATACGACAGTGGTGAGGTGGGAGTCTATCCTTTTTTTCTCCCTCTCATTTAGGACACTGTCAGTGACACATCAATGTTGTTCACAGCATATTAATTGTGACTTTGAACAAGATAATTGGCACTTTTGAGCATGGTCGATCAGCCCACACACTGCGCCTTAAAGAAGCCAGCAACCTTGATAAGGACGCTTGCTTCATGCTTGCACGACGGTGAGGCATAAACGTCCTGTCACTCGTGGGAGTCTGCTAAAGGCATGACAATTGTGCTCTATTGTAGTTTCGGTTCTTTAAGCTAAATTTTCTGCAATTCATTACGATGTAGAAAGCAACAGTGTCAGCATTTGAATTTCTGAAAACGGTTAAGCTCAGGTGACTAGCTTCAAATGTATCATTAGGATCAATCATCTCGACTCTGTGCCAAGCATGATGTCTTGGTACAGTGCCAGTAGCACCACTGCCCATTGACATCGACGTCTCCAATATCGATGCACACAAAATTGACTGAAAATATTACTAGCGGTATTTTTGAAAGAAACTCTTATGTAGTGTATGTGCTGCAAAGAGCTCCTATTTTCCTCATTTCGCTTATCTTGAAATTTGTTCCGGTTTTTACAATTCAAGTTAACGGGGGTTTACATATATTTGCATTTTCTACACAGAACTTGCAATGGTTACAATTTCTTGGCACCTGCAATATGCGCATTATTAATAAAAGAAATCGTCGATTAAAAGGTAAAAATTTGGCAGATATCTGCCTGGTTGGAGAAAACTGCATCTTTTCGACAGGAACCCGGTCTTTTAGAAGAGAAAGGATGCTATTGAACATAGAGAGAGGCTTGTGAGCGATGTCAACCCTTGCCCTTCACAGCACATGAGCTAATGTCTCGCTCATGCCTTGAACATATGGCATAAAGACATGGCTCCATTGAGGGGGTGTGTCGGCAGCCGCCGTCTTTCTTCCAAATTTGTAATCCTGGCACATCCAGAACGTGCAGGCTAACATAAATCATTTGTCAGCAACACTTCCTGTCGTTTACTCTCAAGGTCAACAAAAAGTGTCTGTACGCCTGTCAAAGCACCAAAAATGCATATAAGCACTACTACTACACAACATGTTTTCTCATCTCTGAAGAAGGAGCCGGTTGGGCTAGGAAATGTCACGAATTTTAAAATAAATTTTGATTGGAGTTTTCCTTCTCTTTAATTATATTGTCAATTAGTACACGACCTATTGTTATCTCCTGTCTCCCCAATGCTTTCACAATAGCAATAAACAATCACCAAGCTGCTACTTTCCTTGGCTCTTTCAAGGTTTCTTAGATGCCCTTGGTTTGTCAAGCAGGCAGAGAATGGAGAAAAAAGTGAACCTAAGCATACGCATAGAGGTGTGCGAATACCGATTTCTGAGACCACATCAAATGGGAATTGAATAGTGACAGAAGTAAATAGAATATTGAGCACTTTTCGAACAGATCTTGAATAATGAATAGTTGTTACAACAATTAATATAAAACAATGTTCACACTCCAGTATTGTTAAAGTTAGAAAGTTTCTGTCTCTGCATAGTACATTATGAAGCGTTGTTTATTAAAAGCACAAATAGAGCATTAGGGGCAGATAAATAGTTTATTCGTATGCACAGGGCTCTCCAGAGAGTGAGAGTGATCCCTGTGCAGCCTGTAAAGTATGGTAACCTAAGTGACGTAACCTGTTCCACTGGGCAAGTTCTCAAGTTTTATTTGTCTTTATTATTTAGAAAATACTGCAGGCCTTGTAGTGGCCCTTGCAGGAGGGGCAGAAGTACAGGAAAAAAACAGCAACAACAAGGAAACACAAGAGTATGTGAATAGCAAAACAAAAATAACAAGGATTAATTACAATAGAATGGTTGCAGGAAAATAAAAAAAAAACAATTTCAGAAACACTGAACCGAAACAAAAAAGAAAAGAAGCAAACAACATTTTTCAACTGTCACATGTTCAGCTGTCAATGCATTCAATTCTTTCAGTGTTAATAAGAAGCGATATGGGCAAGTTATTCCATTCGATTATTGTGTGAGGAAACAAGAAATATTTAAAGGTGTTGGTCCTGGCAAAAACGAAGTTAATGATTTGGCACACTGGTGCCTTGTTAATCGCCCTGTTAGCGGTTGTATGTATCGCTGCGGATTAAGTGATAGCTGATTATTCTGAAGCAGATAGAGGAACTTAATCCTTTTAATTTTCCTTCACAATTTTAGTGTTCATACATTATTCATTTTCATGTTTATAGTAGGCCCAGGGGGGGGGAATTTACTGTACTTTAGCTCCTATTTTATGCTTCTTTGGATTTTGAAATATTCAAAAAGTATCTGACAAATATTCGTGTTTATGAATATTGAATATTCAATTCAAAAACCAAATCCAATATGGCACTATTCAATTCATTATTCAGATGTTTTCAATATTCGCACAACCCTACACAGACGTTATGTTTGTTGGATTTTATATTCCAAACTTGCACAATGAACAACAAGGGATGCTCTGCACTGGTGTTGCAGTTAAATCTGGGGTTGCAAAGTGTGCACACCCACACAAATCTATAAGTGTAAAAGTGCGTATTGGCCAGATTCCAATGCAGCCATGTGCTCAGCGACAGAACACCACAGTGATGTAGAGGTGCACAAAAATCTTTTTTCTTTTTAAAGAGAGCTTTTTCATTGTTACAGACGAGGTGAAAGCAAAGAAGGTGTACCCTGCACAGTCACTAGTGACGGATGTCGGCTGCAGGAAGATGCGTGAGTGGTAGGCCACAAACAGGGGCACATGGTAAGTGGCACCCCCAGGGCCAAGTGTTGCCAGCCGAAGGTGTGTCTCGTGGAATGGGTTTTGAGCATATCGCTCTGTAGGCACGCCCACTGTTTCCAAACTGCACTTCTCGCACAGCAACTGTACTGGCCGCGGAAGGTGGTTCTCCAGCTGCAAAAGCCGCATTGTTCTCACCTTTCACAGCATCTCACAAATCACTTTAAATATAATGCCAACCAACAGTGGTGTAGCCAGGATTTTATAGGGAGAGTGCCACAAGCATCCAATACTTGTATACACAATGATGGCCTCCCCACTTCAACTCCCTTGCATGCATAAGCACTACCTACGCATTGCTCACAAGACAGCATTTTTAGTACCACGATATATTAAATTAGAGGTTTGCGAATGCTCGAATATCATCGAATCGAGTAGTGAATGTTTGAATAATTCGATTTGTGAATTTATTATCTACTATTCGATTTCTCTAATATTCGATATATTCAGTATAGAGACCTGCTCAGTGTCATGTGCGCTGCAGAGCCCCTTGTGCTCTATGTCGCCCAAGTGAACATTTCACTTCATTTACGGCATTTTCATTTGACATAGTAGTGGACTTTGTCACTGCAAGCGAGCCTCGACATTGGCACAATGCAGGGTGTGGGGATGCGCGACTCTCACGCGTCCCCTGATATGTTGCTTTCTCGCATAGCTCCCGTCTCCTGCAATCCGGCTTCGCCGCGTGGCCTGCGTATGCCCGCGGCAGTCGGTCTGGTTGAGGCGCAGAACGAGAGATGGCGCGAGTGTTGCGCTGCTAACGCTGCCCACCGGCGGGGTTACTTGGGCTCGAATAGGAGAAGGCTCTTCCTCTTCAGTTCAGGAACGGCAAGCAGCGCGGACGTGGCGCACGTGCGCCGATCCATGCTTCTGCGAGACTGTCTCGCGTGGCCTGCTTCGAACGCGCCACCGTTCGCGTGACCGTACGTGCGAACGACCAGGCGTCGGGATCCAGCGTGGGGGGGAACATATTCGCTCGTAATCCAGCCACGGTGAGTCGGACTTCTAGATTTGTCGCGCGCCCATCGGCACGTATTGTGGATAGCAACCCGGCTAGCAGGCAATGATCTATGAAAGGTGCAATAAATGCCCTTGTGATTATTTGCACTACTGTGTTGTCGCTCCTTTGTACCAAGAGCACGGATGAGGAACCCACAGGGGATGGCACACACAGACAGTGCCCGAACACCCCAATTCACAAAGCTGTTCTGCACTGGCCGGGGCTGCCTCTGTCAGTACAAGGTTCGGCAGGGTCGACACGACCAATCGAAATTATAATGAGACATGGACAGATGGGACTGCAACACAAGCAGCATATAATTCGGAAAGCGCGAAAGCATGTGCAAAGCTCAGGCCAATTAGCTACCATTAGGCAAGCAGATTGTATTGAGGTTTTTTAGCGCACGAAAAGGGACGAAAGACAGTGGCAAGATGCGGACACAGCGCTACTGTCTGTCTACTGTCTGTCTACTGTCTGTGCTACTGTCTTGCCACTGTCTTTCGTCCCTTTTCATGCACTAAAAAACCTCAGTTATGGAATACCAACACACCCTAACCTACGCTCTTTCAAGATCGTATTGGATATGAGGCGGTGAACTTCACGTCTCGTCAACAGCCATTGATTAAACCATGATGCATTATCTCAGGAATTATCGCTGATAAGCCACTGGCACGAACATGTTAGTGGTAAGCATTCCACGGTGGCTTTCAGCCTGTTACCATCATGGCCAGTGGCAAACTTTCATCACGGGCGCACTGCTTAGGCCATTGGGCCTAATTGGTGCTGCTTCATTGGGTATTGGCAACTAAGGCTACTTTACTGCTAAATCGATGAAGACATATTCACAGCAGCTGCACGACACTTATAAAGCCGATAAACAACCTTGAAAATCAAAGTGAGAGACAGCAGTTGAACGGGGAGGAAGGAAGGGAGGGGTGGGGTAGTGAATGTTGGATAAATTTGCCGTGACCCTCCAGATTTCAGAACCTTTGAGGTGCCAAATCACACTCAACCTGACAATGAAATGCTGCCTGCTCTTTACCGTCAGCTACGCATGGAGTGGTGATCGAGTCACCTGAAGCGTGGTCCTTTTGTCAATCGTGCAGATTGGCCTTATGATCACCCGCTTGCCATGAAGTTGGGATAACCCTTCTATATTTTGGAGAAAACGTGAAAACAAAGCTTTTATACATAATAAATAAAAGATTGCCATAAAACACAGGTCCCCTATTGTAAACTGAGAACCTCATTGGTTCAGAACAGAATGTCACCAATTCATTAGCTTCGGCAGGAAAAAAGCACTTGATTCTCTTCAACAGAAAACTTATTAATGAAAAAATATTTTCCAGAACTTCATATGCATACTAGAACTGGTGCTGGCATCAGCCAAGGATTTTTTTTTTTTTTCAGGGAGGGGGGGGGGGGGGGGGCCTACCCAAGGCAACTTTTCTGTGCAAATGAGGGGGGGGGGGGGGTACCTTTACTAGTGTAAATGTGAATAATGCCCACTGGCAGGCGGTTCCAATCGTTACTTGTCTTAGGAATGAATGAATAAAAATATGAGCTAGTTCAAGAAAACAGGATACCTACTTTATGAAGGTGATCTCTACGGGATGAAATGCATTCTGGCTCAGATAGGACTTATTTAAGATGGCGATGATGATAAATTTTGTGAGTGATGACAGACATTTTCCTTCGTAAGGAAAGAAGAGAAAGGTTCAAAGTAGAGTTCGCTGTGGACACACTAGATAGACAAGAGTAGTTGTGAAGTATAAATCTTGCGATGCGATTTTGCACCGATTCCAAAGTTTGAATGAAACACTTAAGACCGGGATCTCACACTGAGCATGCATATTCCAATTTTGGCCGTAAGAGCTATTTATAGAGTAAAAGTTTTAATGAGGATGGTGCCATAGAGAAATTGCGCCTTAAGCACCCAAGCATGCGACTGCCATTGTTGGCAACGCAACTGGCGTTGTCTCTGGCCACAACTCGTTCCACAAGCATACCGACCTGCTGACTACAAATCGAATTCCTTTCCTGGTCCCTGCATCAGTCTAAACAAAGAAGGTTGAACTAACGAAGCAACAGCGATGCGTGTGACCGTTGCAATATATGGTGACAACTAAATGCATCTCGAGTTAATGGTGTGGGCACTGAATCGATTAAAAAAGTCCCCTTCACGCCCCAGGAGATGCCGAGACCTACCGCCATCCAAAAGGAGTGCAAGAGGCAGCAAAATGTCGACCGCCGAATAGCTGTCAAGTCTCAAGATTGAGTTGGCGGCGCTTTAGGAATGTGTGTGAGGAGTGGTGGCGTGGGTAAGGGGGGGGGGGCAGCCCCCCCCCCCCTCGGGTACGTGCCTGGCTAGCATACTAATTAATTTGGTGTTCCCTTTAATAAAAGTAGACCGCAGTGTATGTCTTGACTTCTAGTACCTATGTTACTGATAGCTTGTAACATTCTTGTTATGCAATGCTAGGAGACTCCCAAGATGTGCAGCACTGTACTTTCTTGCCCAATATTTGTAAACAGTAAATTTTGTGAAATATTTTCTGATATCTGACAGAATATTCGGCTTTTTTCTTGATTCATTTTTATATCTACTATTTGGTATTCGCACATCTCAATATTGAATGCTAGCTAAGAAAGGCAGCAAAGAGAATTGAAGGGGCACTTATAAACTTTCCAGGTTACAAAAAGTGCCACAAACACTTCCCATGCATATCCTCTCTAGGTATCCCTGCTGAAAATTATTAACAGTGACTAATTTTGTTACAGTGTTGGCAATCCAAGCAAACTCAAATTACTGCACCTATCACAATTTATTTGTTATCACTGTCATATCATTAAAAAAATACAATAGCAGTGACATTTTTCAGCGGCATTAAGACAACCAATGACACAAGACGAGCTGGGTATTTGCTTTCCGACGGCTAGTGTAGCAGCTGTGGGAGACTGATGTGGAGATCGTAGTAGCATGACAGTCTCTAATGCTACATGCACATAGTATTCCCTACTGCACATTCTCCAGGGCACTATGGGAGGCACACCATGCATGCAGCATGGTTGCCTTGCAAGGAGTGCACAAGAGTCAACTGGTGTAATGTGAGACAGTGTAACAGGCTTGAGTGAGTTTAGAAAAGCCATCAAGTGGGACTGCATCATTACTTTGGGCTACAGCACACAGGTATTTACAACGTGGCTTTAACCGTGGCCATGAGAGACGAGCGTGTGCCTCGAAAGCCTGGGTGTCCTGATTGTCCTCACCAGCCAGCACTCTTTACATGTTTGCGGGAACTGGCACAAAAGATGAAAAAGAGGGTTAGTCCGCAATATACCATGAAAGTGAGTACGATGATTCCAAGTGAATCTGACAATCTTTGAGCAATTTGCTTCTGACCCAAAATCCAAAGTGCAAGAAAATAGATGGCTTACACCCCCTAAATCAGCATTTGCAAATATAAGTGGCTAGACTGTATAACAAATTGAGCAGTGCAAGTTTTGTGGAATAAAAGGTCTATATACAGTAAAATAATATAGTTCTGCACAGCTTCGCACTCAGCATGCACCCTATAATTACGATCAGTCAAACTTTCGCATATGACTTTCGCATATGACGGCATCCACCTTGGCTTACACTGGTGGCACTACATTTATCTATGCAAGAAGAACAATAACAAAATTGGGCTGTACTGCAGGCATGTCAGGCTTGATGCACTGAGGTAGAAATGAACAAACCCTGAATGCGATTCAAAGCGACAATTTTGATCACATGTGAAATGATTATACTAAACAGAAACATTTCATGAAACATTTCTGATTCACCAAAACATAGTTCTCTTTTCCTTGCATGATAAAAAAAAATTTGCAGAAAGCTAAGTTGCATGATTAGATAGAGTTGATTCAAAGTATATCAAATTCAAAGGGGATTGAGAAATAGTTCAATACAGTCGATCACCGATAGATAAAACTCGAAGGGGATCATGAAATAGTTGGATATATTGATAATTCAAAATATAAAATATGCCTATCTGAAGCTTATCTGAGCATATCTCTGCACATCTTGGACAATTTCGTGAGATTGTGAAACGCGAAAATTTACTGATTTGCTCGTCGAAGGCTGTGTGGAACACACAGAAGTTGACTTATTATTTGCTCGCGAATGTTGCAAGTCGCTCATGTTGTGAAATGATCTTTGATATACTGATTGCAATATTGACCCTGCAAGCCTGCATTGCCCAGATGCGAGACCACAGTGTGCCTTGCGCGTCGGAGAGCTTGTGCATTTTCATTCAACATAAGGTAGAAAGTTATGTGCCACCGAAGCAAACTAGCCTGTACAAACCCACTAGCCTACACACCACGTCGCCATCAGTGCACTTACATTGCTTTGGCCTGCAGACGAAACTGCCAATTTTGGCTTGTTTAATTGATAAGTTGACAATGCAAATGTGGTGGAGAATGCCAAGAAATGACAGATAACAGTGTTTGAAGCAACCTAGGCCTAGCGTGGTCCTTTTTTCCAACAAAAAAAAAAAGAACTGCAAAATTTAAGGAAGGAATACTACATTAGAATGCAGCCCCACACCAACGATATCAACAGCCTCACGTGTAAGTGATCTAGTATGTTTTATACCTTACGTAAGTGCGAACAAGGGATGAGGTTTTGTAACAATTTGGAAAGCGTATCATTTCCTTGCCCTAGCGTGATTGGTCAGAATCTACCATATTTTTGCTAGTAGTTTTCGTAACGACTGAGCACAATCTGTCCCTGGCAGATTTGTTGTGCTATGCGCATACAGTACAGTCCACTTATAACGACATCGAGAAGAAAGAAAAATTCAATCGTTCGTTTCAACGTACCTGTTAATTCATGTCAGCTTTAAAGTGTGTGTAGGTGAAGACGCAGCGGTGGAGCACTCACAAAGAAAACGTGCGGTCACCCGCTCGTTCATTGGGTGGCTTAGTTGTCGTTCGCTTGTCCGTTTAGTTGTTAGCTTACTCGTTCAACTATTAGCTTGTTCGATCACTTTGTCTCTGAGACACATGTAATGAGACAACAAAAGGTGCCTCAATATGAGCGACTGCATCATTTCACTAACCGCAATTTTGGCCGCATCATAGTGTGGCAATTCTTTGCGCGGTCATCACTCCACTGAAGTCATTTCTCGCAAATCTTATTTCGGAGTGAGCACAACCATACTCAATGCATGCACCTTAGTACACCTCAGTTTGTGACAAGTATGTCACTTCGTTAATGGACGAGCAGGATGAAATGTTATTCGCGATGAGTCACTAACCTGAAAAAATAATGCACTTGTTTGAGTCTGAATAAAGCGCTGTTACTGCACTTCCGCTTCGGGAACAAATACTAAAAAACTTATCATATTCTATATACGCAGAATCCCGACTCGATGATCGGCTGCGCACATTTTTGTCGACTTTGAGGACTGAGAAATACAATAGCACCAGCGCCCACTTTGCGTGTGCTTAGTAAATTGTCAAGCACGCACGTTGGCGGCACTGTAGCTTGTAATACTCTTTAAAACCTTTAGAGCAGCGATCGTTCGTGCCTTCTGCCAGCCTATGTGTGTCATAGCTGATACGCATCACGAATTTACATGGTAAGGATGGTGCGGATTATTTAGGCTACAGAGGGCTTACTGGAGGTCAGGATGATGGCACTCGATCGTAAACATATTATTTACAACTATCCATAACAAGATCTTGCAACACGTGCTTGAATAATGTTGCGTACCTAATTGTAGTGCACTTGATATATTCGGAGTCACCATGGCACAGCGTTAGTGCTCGTTCACATACTTAAAAAAAAAAAACAGTTATCAAAACAGAAAAAAGGAAAGCTGCCATCACTGAATTTCTACAACCATCCATACAAGAATTCTATGCTGTACACGAAGTTATTCGGAGCTAAAAAGCCAACGTGAACGCTTAAAGTGCGCCGCCTTGCTATGCATGCATTCACTCTGCGAAAGGTTGTCTGCTATGCTTGAGCGGTGTAGGCGGCGCCACGGTTAGAGAGGAAGTGTGAAAGAGAGGAGAAATAAGGAGAAGTGAAGGCGGAGGAGGAGAGTGTCGCTACTTTACGAAGTTTAAGGGTCTTTACAGATGCGGAGCTGCTGGTGTCATCTTGTGGCATGCCACGGCAACTTACGATGCTCTGAATCGGCGTTCGTGCGGGATACGCTGTGCGGTAGTGGCGGCAGACACGAACTCGCATAGGCAAACTTTTTGCCCCATCTCAGTTAAGGGGAACTTCGCAAAGCAAATTTCTCGATCATTCTGCATGGAAAGCGCTACCCAAAAGGCAGAATTTAGATTGTTATATCCGATATGCAGTGAATAGCATATCTATATATATATGTTTTTTTCTCATAGCCCTAATGCATACTTGATACTCTGAAGTCAACTCATCGTTATAACTAATACATCGTTATACGTGGTATCGGTATAATTGGACTGCACTGTTGATATACCCTTTTCTAGAATAACAATGCTCAAATGTAATATTGCAGGCCATGCTAACATCCATGCAAATGCAGCAAAAGCACCCAAACCTGTGCATTTATACAAAACCCATTGTGTGAGTGGTATTTTTCTGTCCCGTCTTAGCTGTCACACATGGCAGTGGCCAGTACCGCTTGACTAGGAAGTCTCTTATAGCATCTTTGGCTGTGTTAATATCCATGTAAGTGGGCCTGTAAAATTCTAGACTTCCACTGGTAGCAAGATGCTTTACTTTGGTTCATCTGTGAAGCATGGTGCCATAGATACATATATTTAGTCTGTTTATTTAATAAGACTAAAGCTAACAATAATAAAATTATCACTAACAATTCATGGTACCCAGAACAATTCTCAAGCCCGGACTGCCCTGTGTGTGGTGATTATTCGGACTTCGAACATGTCCTGTGGGGCTGTACCTCTGCCGGTCCCCTTTTCACCCAAGAGGAAATGATGAAGCTAATTAGGCCCCAGGATCAGACCTCTCAAACCCTGGCAGTCCAGAGGGCTCACGAGAGGGCCGTCAGGTTTCACCTGATGGTCCCCGAGTGGGCCTAGCCAGGTGACGTTGAGTTTGCTTGCGTCTATAGTGGACCAAATAAAGTTGTTTCACTCCCTCACTAACAATTCATGGTGAAATTTGTCAGGTGTGTCCTTGCGCATTAGGCAAGGACGCAGAGAAGATGGACACATGAGTACTTTCTCTGCGCCTTCTCAGCATCCTTGTCGATTGTGCGTGCTGCAAGTTTCACCATGAATACTTACTGACTCGCCCAACTATCAGTTCTGCTGCTATCACTAACAAGTTACTGTTGCAAACTGATGGAGCACATCATTAGTAAAGCAGCCATGACGTATTTAGACATCACTAGTAAAGCAGTCATGACATATTTAGACCAAAATAACTTGTTATATCCCATGCAACACATGCTTTAGAAAATGACTAGTAACCCAACTTTTAGAGGTAACAGAAGACTTTGCTTCAGTAATTAATTCCAGATTCCAAACTGATGCTATATTTACTGACTTCTTGAAGGCATATGATCCATCATACATTCCAAACTAACTGAAAAGCTTAGGTCCATTGGCATAGACTCAAAATTAATGGCATGGACTACTGCCTATTTGTTGAATCATGTGCAATTTGTCACCATTAACAACACTAAATCAGATATGCTTGAAGTGCACTCAGGTGTACCGCAGGGGTCAGCATTAAGGCCATTATTGTTTCTTATATATGTTAATGATGTCGCTACTTGCGCTGAGGATGGCGTGGTGTAAAAGCGAGGCTATCTGCCAACAATCTCGTGGTGTACACCTGTGTGCATGGTACAGATGATCAGAAGGAACCAAACTCGTTACTAGATAAAATCGCTAGATGGCGCGATATGTAGGGTATAGAAATTAACATAAGTAAAACAAAGTGCATGAATATAGGCTATAAGAAGTCTACTACATTTGGTTACACATTGATGGGTTCTACTATAAATCGAACAGAGGCTATAACATGTTTAGGCATAACCATTGCATGTACACTAAAGTGAGATATTCATATTGAACATATATGTGCAAAAGCATTCAGAAGACTCAAGTTCTAACGAAGTAAGTTGGCTGTGACACCTGCTCTTGTCAAGCTAACAGCTACAAAACATTAGTGCGACCAATCCTTCAGTATGGTAGTCTAGTTTGGAACCCTCTTCACATATACTTTGCAGGTAGGTTGAAAGGTGTCCAAAGTAGAGCACTACGGTTCATATATTCTAAGTATTCTCACCAGGATAGCGTGAGTGCTCTTCAAAATTTAGCTGGGATACCAACGCTTGCTTGTCGATGACGTGTGGCTACAATGAAGTTCATTTTCATGCTTTATCACGACTGCGTTAACATGGATAAAAACCCGCACTTGAAGCCATCCTATTGCCATTTCAGTAGAAACTGCCATAACAAGCACCTGAGGCCAACCATCACACGCTGCGACACATTCAAATTCTCTTTTTTTCCAAGGTCTATAGAGATATGGAACACGTTGCTGCGAGATATTGTCGAAACGGACTCTGCTGAAAACTTTGTGGCTAAAATGGAATCTTACTTTCTCACACAATAAGTGTACTGATATGTACTGATTTACTTGAATGCTTAGTAAGTGTAACAGTAACCACCTGCATATTGTCACAATTTAGTGTGAATTTTTTTTCCCATTAACGTGTTTCGATCCACCCGCGGTGGGGGCGCCCTTCAGAGAACCAGCGAGGACAGCGCCAACCTACTGTGAACTTACTTCAGAGAACTGCGGACTACGGCAGCTCTGGAATTTAGAGCCGCCGGCTGGGCCCGGGCGTGACCACCTGGCTACAGGGACGCAAGACAATGGACACCACGATGGCTGTGCTGCAAAGGTCGTCGGCCCTCGGAGGAGGCACTGAAACCTCTGCAGAATGTGTGTGTGTAAACCCCCTACCCCCTTCTCTCAAAGGCGGCCATGAGGACTTTCTACGATGATGTCGAACGATGACGTCGAACGGAGTGGTTATAAGCAGCTGTTTGTCGGCTGCTACAGTGTGCTCGAGTGCTTGTGCTCGTCTGTCCTCGTCAAGGTACCCGTGATCGTACTCGTGAGCTGTGTGCTGGTAAGCTGTGTGCTGTATGCTCGTCTTGCATGCTCCATTTGGGAGCCACGCTAGACTGTCGATGTATCTCTTGCTTAAAATGTAAATACTGTAAATAAACCCTGTTCACCTAGTTCCTCCCAAGTTCCTCTCTACGACCTTCAACCCTTACAAATGGCGGCAGCGGTGAGGTCGTCCGACGACTCCTACAACTGTATGCCAGCGGTGGGATCATCTGACAAATCTGACAATATGTGTACTACATGTGCTTTTGTGTCCACTTTATATCCCACTTCCTGTAACAGCCTGTGCAAGAATAACAATCTTTCTCAAAAAAAAAAAAGTTTTTGTTAACATATACACAAGAGTTTGACAATTAAATGGTTTACCATTCTTACAAAGAGAGAGTATATAAAATTGTGTCAACGATCTCCCACTATAAGACACCAAATTATGTCCCACTGTAAAAAAAATTGGCCAAGCTATTCTTCTTGCTCTCGAGTTCCTAAAAGGTAAAAAAATCAATATAAGGTGCGCTTAGCTATTTATATTAAAATATTCTAGAACACAGTTTACCTTCCCCTGAAGTGAACCAGTGGTTCAATTGAAATTAAGGCCCGATTCGAAAAAAAAAAAAAAAAACCTTTTCTTTAAGAGCAAGAAATAATTGTGTGCTTACAATGATGGAATGGAGGCCTATATCAGCTAAAGAAATTATACTCTCTGACTGTCTAAAGATCTGCAGCACTGCATAATCATAGTTGACAAACTGTTCTTACTTTCTCAAAGTAGAGGGAAGGTCAGCAGCTCACTGCAGGCCTCGATGCTGTGGTATTGCAAAGACATATTTCAGAAATAGCTACTGCATTGCCATGAATGAATGAAAGGCACTTGGTGATGACTTCATATGCTTGTAGCTTGTCAACTCGGAGCTGTGGTTTCATATGTGAAAGAAACTTCCACAAAATCATATATCATTCGTATATCAATATAATTCATCTTAAAAGAACACACAATCATCTAAGATAGCCCTGCTGCAGTATGAATTGCAGACTGTGAAGTGTTGAATGGCACGCACAAGCATGGTAAACAATGGGAAAAGCCGCATCGTCTGCTGGCATGCATGTCTGCTAGCAACACAGAACTGGTGGCAGGGCAAGATGGCTGCCCAGTGTCGCTACAATGTTGAAAGGTTCACGTAAAAAAAAGTTGGAAATTTGCACTACGGGGCCCAACAACTTTACTTTTGCCTTTATTTGTCATGCGCTACCAACCTCAATTCATGACTGCTCTAGGGTTATAAAAATCATGCAGATTCCATGCCCAATGGGGAATCAATGTAAGTGAATGCTTCCTGTGCTGTTTGCATAAATTGACCATAAACAGCAGTGATATTGACGCCAAATGTTTAAGTTGTAGAGGATCTGATTCCGGCAGCGCCATCGTAAATGTCTGCACAACGTGCGGATGTTTATGTTTGCGGCGCCGGTCTCCTCAGCATGGAAGGCGCACACAATAAAGGCTCAGTTTCACCACCGCTCGGCTGCTCACCAATTGCACTCAAAGTTCGTTCTCTTCACTTTGTGTGTGTCTTCCTATAGTAGATGCATTTCGCACCACTAAAAGCCTGGTGACCTGGCCGTAGCAAGCACATGCGATGGAAGACGAAACGAACACTACAGCGTCTAGCAACAATGCCCCGGATCCTCAACTCCAGTCAACAGTGACAGCCAACATCCCTGCCCCCAGCACTGCCATGGACGCCATTTCCAATGCCCAGCTATGGCTGCCACCGCTTTGGCCGAAGAATCCCGCCGTGTGGTTCACGCAAGTAGAAGCCCTCTTCGACCTGCAGCGCATCACATAGCAACGTGTGATGTACCTGCACGTCGTCTCGGCACTTTCCTCCGAGGTAGCTGATGAGTTCAACGACGTCATGAGAGCCCCACATCCAGCCACACCCTACGACCATTTCAAGGCCACAGTGCTCACACACAAAACCGTGTCGGAGAAAAGCCGCTTGCAGCAACTCCTGAACGCGGAAGAACTTGGTGATCGCCGACCGTCGCAGCTATTACACCGGATGCGACAGCTACTCAGCGACCGTACCCAAGACTCCGAGAGTCCAATATTGAGTGAGCTATTTCTGCAACGCTTGCCTCAGACACTTGTCGTGGTTTTGGCAGCTGCGGATGATATGCCTCTTGACAAACTGGCAGAGCTCGCGGACCGCATCAATAACTCCGGTGAAAGCTCTGTGGTGTCCTCGACCACTGTCATATCAGACCTCGAGGCCTGGCAATCTCGCCTCGAGGAGAAAATTGACAGGCTGATGGACACCATGGCAGCAATGCTGATGGACACGCCTCATCGCTCTCCATTGGCTAGGGGTGGCTCATGTTCACATCGTCGGTACCCACCACATCCACACAACTGCATATCATCCGTTAGCAAATGGAATGGTGGAAAGGCTTCACCGCCAGTTGAAAGCCAATCTTATTGTCTGTGACGCTCGAACTTCATGGGTCAACGACCTGCCGCTAGCTCAACTAGGTATTCAGTCGGCAATAAAAGAGGACCTTGGGTGTACTGCTGCCGAAATGGTCTATGAGATGATACTATGTCTACCCGGTGAATTCTTCGCACATCCTGCTGTCCCCAGCCTCTCCTGCCTACGTTGAGCAACTTCGGTCGCTCTTGGAGCGCTTGCGACCAACATCAGCTCGACAGCCCTCCACTTACGACGTTTATGTAAGCAAAGACCTAGCTGCCTCAACTCACCTTTTCATGCATCGTGAAGGCACCCGGCCCACCCTCACTGCACCGTACGATGGCCTGTTCGAAGTGCTACAGCGTGGAGCAAAGACTTTCACTGTTTCTGTGAACGGCCGTGAAAACATGATTGCAATTGACCGTGTAAAACCCGCGTACATGGTAAAGTTGTGTGTTTCTCTTGCACTCCCCACTTGTTTCCTGGCCGAATCTCCCCCATCCGTACCGTGCCCCATGAGTAAACACGTGTCCTGGGCATCAGCGCGACAACAGCGACCTTTGTATCAATGGGGGGGGGGTCTGTAGACGTTTCGATTCCGCCGCCGCCGCCGTGAATGTCTGCAGAACAAGCGGATGCTTATGTTTGCGGCACCGGCCTCCTCGGCGTGGAAGGCATGTACAATAAAGGCTCAGTTTCATCACCGCTCAGCTGCTCACCGGTTCCACTCAAAGTTCGTTCTCTTTTCTCTACGCACATCTGTCTATACCGGATGCATTTCGCGCCCCTATAGTGCTGTTCAGCACTTAGTGATATATGAGAGTGGGGAGGTGATGTTAAATATTACCTTGCATGCATCATGTGTTTGTCTGCATAGTGCACAGAACAAACACTGACATGTTTGCTTGAGGCATAGTGGACCACTGTTTGTAGCTTGTGAAACTAGCACTGTCATTACTTCCCACATCGCATCATGGTGGAAATGTTAATTTGCTGGACAGTCGCTAGTGTAATG
The DNA here is from genome assembly GCF_023375885.2 of Dermacentor andersoni. Taxonomy (NCBI): domain Eukaryota; kingdom Metazoa; phylum Arthropoda; class Arachnida; order Ixodida; family Ixodidae; genus Dermacentor; species Dermacentor andersoni. The sequence goes on from NC_092819.1 coordinate 1,111,362, forward strand.
TCATCTTGACATTATGGTACTCTAATGTGGATTTCCATCTGCACACCCTGCATGAGTTGTCAGCCTGGACAAACTTGCAAAGTGTTAATTTTTCAGAATCTGTATCTTAAATTTGCATTTTTCCAGTTTGTCCCTAATTGTTGGCATATATAGTAGATGCGTTTCTTGTGTTGAAGAGACCTCAAACAAGGCTTGCTTTCCGATGTCGCCTTTTATCTCACCCATGCTCTTTCCATGTATGCAAGCTGTCACGAGCAAAGAGTGGCACGGCTCTTATTCACTCATTTCGTGACTGTGTTGGCTCTACCAATTTTCTGCCTCCTCTATCTACCTTTCTTCTACCATTCTGTCTACCTCCTCCCTGCACTGTTACATGTAAATACAAGGGTAAGCGCTGCAGCTTACCGCACAGCTTTACGGGGGGAGCTGATGCACAAATGCAGAAAAAAAAATGCAGCAGTCCAGAAGGCATTGTGGCAACAGGCAGGGAGCTCTGGAGAGCACTGTGGCGCTGCCCAGGATACTCTCATTGGAAAGGCCTAATAGATCTCAAATGAGGCATACCTAACGCACACTTTTTCCCCGATAAAACGGGTCGGAAAATTGTGTGCGCATTAGAATTGAGTACGACCCTAAATCTGTGTTACCATATCGGCATCAGCATTTCAAAATGGCTGCCTCGTACGCGCTTCGAGTTTAGCTGCCGTAGCTTTCTCCATGTGCTGCAGTACGGGTGCTTAGGCAATGCTTCTTTTCGCTTAGGTTAGTGCATCGTCCGTCTTCCCATTTTCTGCGTTTACTCTATCAGCATGGAAGTACCGACTGCAAAGACATGCCAAGTTCATCATGATGCCGCAATTAAAAGGAAAGCGATCACGTGTAAATGACACTCTGTATGCAGTTCATGAACTGTGTTCTGTGGTTAACCGTACATACACTGCATGTCCCATCATCTTAAGAAAATAGGAGAATGCTTGGACGTTAAAGCTGTTTTCAGCACTCCTAACCAGCAGTCTCAGTTGGCAAGAAGGAGCTGCCCTGTTAAGGAAAGCAGGAGCCAATATTCCGTTAAGCACAGAACACAGTTGATGGACCGTGCACAGAGTGTCGTTTACAGAATTCCCTTGTCCTGTGGTGCGCGCTACGTGGGCCAGATGATGCCTCTATGAGTGCTTGAAGGAGCATGCTAATAATGTCTGAAATGGAAAGGAAGGCTTTCTTTCTCTGCATGCCAGCACGTGTGGATGTACCCCACAATTCCAGCAAAATATAGTGATTTGGGAATGCGAGGATGAGCTAATGCGTGTAATCAGCTAGGCAGCTCAGATGGCTAGGGAACAATGTATCTGCATGAGCAAACCGCCAGTTGCCTAATCGAGTAAAGAAATCAGATACTTGGAAGTATCTTGGAATACTTGGAGATACTTGAAGGCAGAGTGGGCATCTGTGAAGTCTAAGCTTTCACTTTGCTTTTTGGTTTTTATTGTCCGTTTTTTCTCATTGCAAATTGGTTTTATGTAAATATTTCTGCATATGTGTACATATTCACATTCCTGTGAATAAATATCGTCAGTTGGAAGCCAGCGCTTGTCCCATCTGGTTGCTTTTCATTCCTGTATTTTTTTCACACCGTTTACTGTCAGTATGAATCACCAACTAGCCCAGGAAGCCACCTTGCTAACTTACAACGTCCTGACTATGGTTGCTCAGCTGTATTTATTTCAGGAGCATGCATGTGTATCTAACAGAAAAGGGTGTTACTGGAGCTCTCAGTACCTAGCAGACAACCTAAGTGCACAAGAAAAGACCGATGACCATGCTATCAAGAAATAAAAACAAAGGTTACGGTGCTAAGCAGACGAGGATGAAGTGAGACACAAACAACATATACTGGCACTAACTTCCTACTGTTTATTCACTAGAAACCATGCAATTTTACACATGAAACCTAAGTGCAAAGTAATCACAGTAGAGATAAACTAACAGGGGTGATAAGAGCTAACACTGCTCATAAGCCAGCGATATGATCTGAATTATCATGGCAGGTACATAGAAGCACGTGTGCATCATAGACGTAATCCGAGTATCCAACCAAATGAGGTGGCTGCACATCCTAATCTTGGCCGCGATTACAGGCTATCTTTTATGAATGCCATTACTTTGTCACTTAATGCTAGTGATGGCATGATAATGCACTTATTTCCTGCTCTTGTTATTAAGAAAGCCTCAATGATCTAATAATATATCTTATAAAAAGATGTAGTATTTAACTCATATTTAATATCTGAATATTTTGTGGGTGCGGCTTATGAATGGTGCAACTTATATACGTAGTAGTTCTGTGGATAAAACGGACGTTTTTTGTTGGATTATTAGGGTCCATTGTAATGAGAGTCGACTGTATCTGTGTAATCTGTTGCTTCACTAGACGAATTAAAGTTTAGAGAAATACTAAAACACAAACCAAATACCTGCATGTTTTCGTTTTACTTTGCACTGCAGCAAACGAGATCAACTTCTGTTTCATCTGGTCATTCCCATATCGTTCAGTCGTGCGCGCAGACAATGAAACTATGTAATTTGCTACCGTGTTACAGCGTGCGATCATACTCTGTGATCCGCTTGTGTCTGCTTCAGTATTCGTGTAGCACTGACTTATACCGCCAGTCAAGTGTTCTTCTGCACAGCGCGTGACATCAGGTGCTGTGTGAAATGAGACAAACATAGGTTCTGCACGACAGCGTCAGCGGAAGTGTGCTGTGCAGCAAAAAAAGCAAGGGGAAAAAAATGAATGCGGGGCCCGTGATGTATGCGTCATGCGATCCTCGAGCTCCGCCATGGAAGAACGCAGCGAAGGAATTTCGCTAGCGGAGGCTTGACGGAGCAAGTGGCGAGAGTGTCTCTCTTGGCAGTGGCATTCACCTCCTGAAGTCATGGATTCGCAGAACTAAAATATTTCTATCTTGGCTATTAATGAACCAATTTGAAAAATTCTTGTGGCAGAACGCCCCCTAGAGGGCACATAATAACTTCTAGCGTATAACTGAAATTTGCAATGTGGCCTGGTGAGAGGCCCTTTAAACCTATTGTCTAGACGTTGGAAGGTGCTTGCACACATGTCAGCACTGACTACTGCAAGATGCATGCAAAGGCGGTGGCCACTACAAACATGTATTTTTGTCACGGTTTCTCACGAGCTGATCCTCAATGAGTTTTTAAATTGCTTACTGAATGAACAGGTGCATCGTACACACCGGTGCAACTTATATACATCTTTTTCTGGAAAAACAGCTGTTTTGAGGGGGGTGCAACTTATAGACAAGAAAGTATGGTACTTGGAGCCTCTGTGGCTATTAAATCTAGCAAAACACTCTCAAAAATTGGCCGCGGCAGAAGTCATTATATGCAAGCATCCTTCCACATGAAAAGTTTCAGCCGCAGAAATGGCACTGCATGAATGCAATAATCGCATTCCTTGAAGAGCATGCGCAGAAGTGCAGTATGCAAGAGACACCGCTGCACCATCTGTAGCAATGGTAACCTTACGGAGGCAGTTGGGCTTGCACAGCAGCTAAAAAATGAATGAATTAATGAATTGGACTAACAATAGCCAATCGTGAAGGCCATGCATTTATGTGCTAAAGGTGCCAGAAGCCATTCTTAGAGTCGAAAACAAGTATTATAAGTCATGTTTCACCACCCATCGATGGTTCCTTCAACACAAGGGGGTTGAGAAGGGGGGTGAGAATGCAGCAATGTGATCAAGTGCGTGCGGGGGGGCAGGAAACTTGCCTGCCTTCCCTTCTTAGCGCACGCTCCTCCTCCTTTACCCTGGCCGTGGCTGCACATAGCTGTCTGCGCGGCTCAGCACATGAGCGAGCCAAGCCTGAGCAGAGATGGCTAGTTCCTAGATGTGCGCTGCATTTCTCTGCGCCTAGTGTTAGAGGTCGTGTAATCTCAAGCTTCCGAGACAGGGTGAAGCAAGAGGCAACAAGAGAATCGGCTCCCCATTGCTGGCACTCTTAATCACGCCAGATTTGTGACAGTGAGTGTTCGTGGGCATCGAGTGACATCTGTTAATGTTTGCATGTGCATGCGTGACACAAAGCCTCTTAATTTAATTAGCAGGTAAATATTTACTGCAATTTATACGGCTGGTAAAACTATGAACCTTATTCGTGTAGTTGTTTCTCTGCTATCGTCATCAATGCTTTGCCTTTTGGGTGAAACAGCTACATTCTCTTTTTCAGGGAGAATAAATATTCACATTTTTTACACCATTCTTTTTAATTTGTGGGAATCATCTGATGGTGGCTACAGCCACTAAGCACAGCCAATCATGGCAACGAAGATTTACTGCATCACATGAGATGCCGCATGCAAACCTCAGATGCCATAACCCACACCGATGCATTGCTCTTGGTGCGACGTGAACAGCACACATTGGTGCTTATAATTGTGCAATTACAGCCTAACCTTCTTGCAAATATTTGTTTATAAGTGCTTACCGACAAGATGCTATCCACCAGGAATGCCCTGGGAATATGTGAAATCACTCTTTACAGCTTAATCTTTAAAACCTCTCCTTAATAAAATTCCTGATTAAACGAGACGTTTTTCATTGCAAGTATCACTTTGTTATGTCGCAGTTTGACTATTTCTTTACCACAGCAAGCACACGAGTTCTTGTAAGCGAGCACAGTTGTCGAACTTTATGGTAAAGGCAAAGCTGTTTTTGTTCATTCATAGCAGAAAAAGTTTATTCGGCCCCAAACATGAGTCAACTCATGAATTTATGACCTGTGGCCACTGGTGCTTGCTCAAGTTACACTCACGCTCACACAGATGACCACTGGGGACATATTCTATGACGATGACTTCGGTGATACTATCACCTTCACGTGACATAGTGCTCAACCAGCCAATCAGCGCATGCCTGACAGCCGAGGTGATACAATCGCTGAAAGTGGACCTCGCAAGATAAGTACCCCGGTTGCACTCAACTGCCCTCATCAGCACTCTCTCACCTTCACACTCACAGGCAATCACTCGTGTTCATACTTGCAACAGCCCACATTGACACTGATGTATACTCACACTTGTACTCACTCTCACCAATATTCATTAAAAGTCATACTGATGTCAACTCACACTCACCAGCATTCACCCACACTTGCATTTACTCATACTCATTGGCACTCAATCGCATTCATACTCTCGTGTCCATCCACACTTGCCAACAGCCACTCCCATTCACAATAACATCCACTCACACACACTCACGATCATCACAGCCTTCATCATTCACTCACACTTGTGCCTACGAAATAAGTGTATGAGTGAGTGTACTCATGAGTAAGTAAGCTGAGCTATGTCAAATTTTATTTTGTGTATATCTTTGTGTGTGTGTGTGTGTGTGTGTGTGTGTGTGTGTGTGTGTGTGCGTGTGTGTGTGCGCGCGTGTGTGCGCGCGTGTGTGCGTGTGTGTGTGTGTGTGTGTAAAATGTAGCAATCTGTTTCAGTGTCTGCCATACACTGAATGTGCAATTTAATCATTACATAATATTTCATCATATACCTAAGTACTGTGGGGTTCTCACCCGTGCTCTACGGAAAAAGGAACGACAACACAGTAGCGCAAACAATAACAAGGGCATTTATTGCACCTTTCATAGATTAATGCCTAGTAGCCGAGTTGCTATCCACAAAACATGCCGATGGGCACCCGACAAATCGTGGAAGTGCGACTCACCCGACTGCATAGCAAGGGAATGTGTTCGCGCCATGCTGGACTGGACACCAACGCCTGGATGTCCGCGTGTACGCTCACGTGAACGATAGCATGTTCGAACGATCGTGTTCGTCCATTTCGGGGGTTGGCTTCGCGAGACGGTCTCGCGGAAGCATGGATCGGCGCATGCGCAGGACTTCCGCGCCGCTTGCCGATCCCGAGCCAAAAAGAAAGAGCCTACTCCTTTCCACACCCAAGTAACCACGCTGTTAGGTGGCGTTAGCAGAGCCACGCTCGCGCCATTTCTCGCAATGCGCTTCAACCACATCGACTGACGCGGGCACCAAGCCATGCGGCGAAGCCGGATTACAGGAGACCGGAGGTATGCGAGAAAACAACATATCAGGGGACGCGTGAGAGTTGCGCATCTCCACAGTACATAATAATGAATCCAATATAATATGCAAATGATATTTCTGCTGATATATGTACGTAGAGATCATTGTTATACTGATAATCTTGTGTAAAGTGCCAATTTTTGGGTCTCTATGGCTACTTGAAAACAATAACCATATTGAACTGTACCATAGTGCTTGCCTGAGCTCGTTGGTTGCATCTGGGATAAAAGGTTTCCAGCAGAATGTAGCGACATGGAGAGAAACAGACGACGACACATGCTGAACTAGCAAGTGAATGTTTATTATTCATTTTCAACACTTTTTAGAGCCCGAGACAGCCAATGCTTTTTATTTTGTTTCCTTTTGTCATGCAGATTATCTGTCTCCGAGAGTGAAAGCTTGTTTTTGCGTAAGTAGCCCTTTCCTTTTTCTGTTAGTAGTACGTATCGATGGTGCACTGATGCAGGATTGCCCACTTCTGTCAATGGCCACAGCATCGAAAATTTCGTGCGTCAGCTTGTTTTTACTTTTTTCCAAAACTGGATGTCGTGAAATTGTACGGTGCAATGAGAATGGTGATGATGAAAAGCTAGATGCCGAGTGGAGATTCTTTCCAAAGATACTGCATGATCTCTTGACCTCTCTGCATGTTTGTCCTATATATCATAAGCCACATGATAATGGTATATCATACATCACCCCTTTCTTGCAGGCAGTGTACTTCTTGTGTTTTTTTTTGTACATTCTTTAATTTTCTGGCCAGTATTGACTCATGCACACATTAAATACGGCTCGTTTGGAGCTGAACATATTGCTACGGAACAGTATTTGCGATGATGAAGAGGCGAGCAGTGTGAAGACGATGACGACGACGATTAGAGGCTAGCGCGGGCTGTTGCCTCTTGGCCATGTGCGGCGTATTTCCTTGTAAATATACTTGTATAAAGCTTTTCGTCTGCGTCTTCCTACATAACATATCTGGTGGAGGTGGACGTTCCCTGTACCTCGTCACGGAGCTTCGGAGTGGACGGTACGTCGAGCCTTCGTTCATGGCTCCCAGCGACAACAACTCGACTCCTTCGGCTCCGACACCTGCTGCCACTTCGACGACCTACATCGCTCTCCCCACTCCCTGTGATCCTGGCGTATTCTCAGGCAAAGATGGGGAAGACATCAAGGACTGGATCAGCCTGTACGAACACGTCAGCCGCAATAACCGGTGGGACCCTACTATCATGCTCGCCAACGTAGTCTCACACCTCGAGTTTGGTTTCAGACGCACAAAGATGAGCTCACCAGTTGGGATTCACTTAAGCAAAAGCTCCGAGATTTGTTCGGCAACCCCTACGGTCACCAACTTGCCGCGCAGAAGGTGCTTTCCGGCCGTGTGCAGACGTCAACAGAGCCCTACGTCACGTACATTCAGGATGTCTTGGCTCTGTGCCACAAAGTTGACACACACGACTGAGTCAGACAAGGTTTCCCACATCCTCAAAGGCATTGCCGATGATGCCTTCGACTTGCTCGTTTTCAACAATGTGGCGACAGTGGATGAAGTTATAAAAGAGTGCCGCCTGGAACTCGCTAAAAGCCAACGTATCGACCAGCAGTTTGCCCGTCTGCCCAACACCCCAGCGACACCTTCCTGTGCCAACGCTCCTTGTCCCAACAACACTGGTGATGTTACCAGGATCGTCCGGCGTGAGATCGAGGCCGCCTATCCGGCTGCCTTTGACTCCAGCCCCTCTAACGCACCTGCAGTCACGGTTTCCCTGATCCAGGCAGTTGTCCGCCAGGAGTTCGCAAACAAGGGTCTTCACATCAACTACTCGGCCCATCGCCCTGATACCCACCCGGTTTCTTCGATTCAACCCCGTCCCGAATCTTCTTAGCCACCACGTTTCCGCAACCCATCTGAATGGCGCACTGCTGGCGACAAGCCCATTTGTTTTCACTGCCGTCGAATCGGGCAGATTTCTCAGCACCGTCAAAGTCACTGGAGTTCCCTGACCCGGTCTACTTATACTGCCTACTCTCACCCCCCAGGTGGCCCTGCTCGTCCCTATGCCGCACGCTCAGATAGTGCCGCCACTGATTCTCCTGTGCCGAACCGCCCCTATTCTCGTTCGCCTTCATCCCAATGACGACAATCTCGCTCTCCCCAGACCCGTTGCTCCTATTCGTCGACTCCTTTCGGACGCCACTCCCAGCCAGAAAACTAGACGATGCAGCGCCTTGAGGTGACGCTGCATTGCTCCCTCCCTACGCCACTAAATCCTTTACTGATGTTGCCCACTCATCTGAACCTTCTTGACGTGCAAGTCGACGGTGTTTCTGTGTCTGCTCTTACAGACACTGGCGTGCATTTGTCGGTAATGAACGCTGACCTTCGTACCTGGCTGAAGAAAATAATCACACCCGCCACGACGCCTGTTGTCCGTGTCGCTGATGGCGGAACAGCCCCCATAATTGGTATGTGTGCCACCTGCATCTCCTTTGCCGATAGCTCCACTATCGTGCTATTCACAGTCATTGCCCACTGACCCCACGACATCATCCTCGGCTTAAACTTCCTCTCCGCACATTCTGCTCTCACCGATTGTTCTGCCAGCACTCTCCGCCTTGACCTGCATGTTCGGGATCCCGCTGAACCACACCCCAGTTGCCTCAGTTCCGTCAACTTCGTTCGCTTGCCACCTTCGGCACCGACTTACGTTGACTTAGTGTCATCCCCACCAGTGCCCAATGGTCACTACATCGCGGCTCCTATGCAAGACGTCCTCCTTACACACGGGATCACAGTACCTAATACAGTTTTATCTATTACGGCGAATTGCGTCTGCCTGCCAGTGGTCAATTTTGGCTTGACGACCCAAGTACTGCCACGCGGGATGTCTCTAGCCCAGCTTTGCTCATTTGAGGATCACTCAGTAGCATCTGTTGCAGTAGACGACAATTCAGCCGATCCTCCTCTACCATCGCAGTCGGCAACTTGTACCTTCGCCGAGTTACAGAAAGTGATTGCACCCGACATGCCGTCCGAGCACACTCGTGAGCTCTACCGCGTTCTGTTTTGCTACCACGATATCTTTGACTTTAATGATCGTCCTTTGGCCCAAACTACAGCTGTTAAACATCGCATTAATACCAGCGATGCCCCTCCTATTTATCCCTGCCCGTATTGAGTGTTACCGGCTGAGCGTCAAGTTATTCACGCCGAAGTTCGCAAAATGCTTGCCAAGAACATTACTGAACTGTCATGTAGTCCATGGGCGTCACCTGTTGTACTGGTAAAAAAGAAGGATGGCTCATGGCGCTTTTGCGTGGATTATCGGCACCTTAACAAGGTTACCAAAAAGGACGTGTATCTCCTACCTCGGATTGATGACGCCCTTGACTGCCTCCACGGTGCTCACTATTCCTCCTCTATTGACCTTCGCTCCGGCTACTGGCAGATTGCCGTGCATGATCTCCACTGCAAGAAGAGCTTTTGTAACACCCGACGGTCTTTACCAATTCAAAGTGATGCCGTTCAGTCTATGTAACGCTCCTGCCACTTTTGAACGCATGATGGACTCCCTTCTTACCGGTTTCAAATGGTCCATGTGCCTGTGCTACTTGGACGACATTATAGTATTCGCCAGAACGTTTGCTATGCACCTCGAGCACCTCTCAGCAGTTATGTATGTTTTTCGTCGAGCCAGTCTGCAACTCAACGCATCGAAGTGCCAATTCGGCCGTCGCCAGATTACCGTCCTTGGACATCTCGGTGACGCGAATGGAGTGCAACTGGACCCAGGCAAGATCCATGCTGTTACGCACTTCCCTGTTCCGAAGTGTGTCAAGGATGTGCGCAGCTTCATCGGCCTTTCTTCGTACTTCCGCCATTTCGTGAAAAATTTCGCGGCCATAGCACGACCACTAACCGAGCTTTTGAAAAAAGATGCCCCTTTCCAGTGGGGCAATGACGAAGCCTCTGCATTCTCGCATCTAATCGACCTTCTTACAACGCCTCCCATTTTGGCTCGTTTCGATCCTTCTGAGCCTACCGAAGTCCGTACTGATGCCATCGGCCACGGAGTTGGTGCAGTACTGGCACAATGCCAGCGCGGCAATGACCGTGTTATCGCTTACGCCAGCAGGCTCCTTTCAACCTCGGAGCGCAACTATTCCATCATTGAGTGTGAGTGTCTGGCTCTACTTTGGGCGGTTGCGAAGTTCCGCCCATACTTATATGGCCGACCCTTTTCGGTTGTCACAGACCATCACGCGCTGTGCTGGTCATGCTCACTGAAAGATCCTACAGGAAGATTTGGTCGCTGGGCCTTATGCCTCCAAGAATATTCATAATCTGTCACCTACAAATCTGACCGACTACACAAGGACGCTGACTGCCTTTCTCTCTACCTGGTAGATGAGCCTGATCACACCGAAAGTAGTACCGCCAACGGCATTTTCTCTTGTGTCTGCCTTCGTTAACATCGCCGATGAGCAGTACCGAGACCTATCGCTGCAAGCACTCATCGAGCGTCTGTGCTCTACACCTACTGACGCATCTGTTCGCCGATATGTCCTCCAGGGCGGCATTCTGTACCTAAGGAACTTCCTCCCTGATGGATTTGATCTTCTATGGTCGTGCCAAAACATCTATAACAGACTGTGCTCTTTCAGATGCATGATGCACCCACTGCAGGACATCTTGGGGTAACTCGCACGTACGACCGCGTCCGCTGCCGCTTCTATTGGCGTGGTCTCGCTCGCTCCGTCCGACGCTATGTTGCTGCCTGTGATCCCTGCCAGCGTCGGAAAACACCTCAGGTAGTACCTGCCGGTCATCTCCAGCTGATCACTGTCCCTGTGGAACCGTTCCTTCGTGTTGGATTAGACCTCCTCGGTCCCTTTCCCACGTCATCCTCTGGGAACAAATGGGTAGCCGTCGCAACTGATTACGCCGCCCGATACGCTATCATGCGGGCTCTCCCTACCAGTTGCCCCACTGACGTCGCGGACTTTCTTTTGCGTGACATTATCTTGCATCATGGCGCCCCGCGACAGCTTCTTACTGACCGTGGTCGTAACTTTCTCTCGAAAGTTATCGCCGACATTGTGCGTTCCTGCTCCATTCAACACAAGCTGACTACCTCATGCCATCGTCAAACCAATGGCCTGACAGAGCGGTTAAACCGTACTTTTACCGATATGCTGTCCAAGTACGTTTCCAAGGACCGCCACAACTGGGACATTGCCCTTCCTTACGTCACATTTGAGTATAATTCTTCCCGGCACGACACCGCCAGATTTTCTCCATTTTATCTACTGTACGGTCGCGAACCTACCTTGCCCCTAGACACGGCACTTCCTCCGGCTGTGATCTCAACAAGCGCGTATGCGCGCGTCGCCATCGCCCTCACCGACATGCACGCCAGCTTGCCCGTGCTCGACTGACGGCCTCGCAAACCACTCAGCAGCATCAGTACAACGCCCGCCAATGTGACGTACAATTTTCACCTGGTGCGCTCGTGCTCCTGTGCTCGCTCTCTCGTCACGTCGGACTTTCAGAGAAGCTCCTTTCGCGATACACAGGGCCCTACCACGTGCTGCGCCAGGTGACGACTGTGACGTACGAAATTGCTCCTGTGAGTTCAACCTTGTCCTCTACTCTGGGATCTAGTGATGTCGTGCCCGTCATTAGGCTCAAGGCCTACTACACTGCTTCCGAGTCCGGCCTTTAGTCGCTCTGGAACGGTGCTTTTGCTGCGAGGGGTAGTGCTACGGAACAGTATTTGCGATGACGAAGAGGCGAGCAGTGTGAAGATGACGACGACGATTAGAGGCTAGCGTGGGCTGTTGCCTTTTGGTCAAGTGCGGCATCATCATCATCATCATCAGCCTGGTTACACCCACTGCAGGGCAAAGGCCTCTCCCATACTTCTCCAACTACCCTGGTCATGTTCCAATTGTGGCCATGTTGTCCCTCCAAACTTCCTAATCTCATCTGCCCACCTAACTTTCTGTTGCCCCCTGCTACGCTTCCCTTCCCTTGGAATCCAGTCCGTAACCCTTAATGACCATCGGTTATCTTCCCTCCTCATTACATGTCCTGCCCATGCCCATTTCTTTTTCTTGATTTCAACTAAGATGTCATTAACGCGCATTTGTTCCCTCACTCAATCTGCTCTTTTCTTATCCCTTAACGTTACACCGATCATTCTTCTTTCCATAGCTCGTTGCGTCGTCCTCAATTTAAGTAGAACCCTTTTCGTAAGCCTCCAGGTTTCTGCCCCTAAGGCGAGTACTGGTGAGACACAGCTATTATACACTTTTCTCTTGAGGGGTAATGGCAACCTGCTGTTCATGATCTGAGAATGCCTGTCAAACACACCCCAGCCCATTCTTATTCTTCTGATTATTATTTCACTTTCATGATCCGGTTCAGCACATTCACTACCTGTCCTAAGTAGATGTATTCCCTTACCACTTCCAGTGCCTCGTTATCTATCGTAAACTGCTGTTCCCTTCCGAGACTGTTAAACATTACTTTAGTTTTCTGCAGATTAACTTTAGTCCCACCCTTCTGCTTTGCCTCTCCAGGTCAGTGAGCATGCGTTGCAGTTGGTCCCCTGAGTTACTAAGCAAGGCAATATCATCAGCGAAGCACAAGTTACTAAGGTATTCTCCATTTACTCTTATCCCCAATTTCTAAGTCCCCAAGTGCGGCGTATTTCCTTGTAAATATACTTGTATATAGCTTTTCGTCTGCGTCATTCTATGTAAAAATATAGCTATGACGCCTTTCTTCCGGCTATCTTTTTTAGTTTGTGGTTTAGGCAGTGTAAGATTTCAGCCTTTTTTATAGTGAAGACCCACAAAAAAACATTCCCTTCAAATTCATCGTGTCAGAAAGAAGCATGCGGCAGGCACAAGTTTCCATGTATCTGGCAGTGCAATAAATTATGGGGTTTTATATGGCAAAACTATGATCTGATTATGAGCCATGTCATAGTGAGGGACTCTGGAATAATTTAGGCCACCTGAGGCTTTTTAATGTGCCCCTAAATCTAAGTACATAAGTGATTTCGCATTTCACCCCCATCGAAATGCGGCCACCGTGGCCGGAATTTGTATCTGGCAAGGCAGTTGTTGCGGCTCAACGTCCATGATCCATACAGGATCGAAAACTCAGAAGCTGTTATACACTACCTTCATTCCCATGCTTCTGTGGTGTCGGCAGGTTTTCTGTCAACATTCAAGACATGTACTACTCTGTCCTCCATTCAGGTATGTTGCCGGTGCTAGGAACATCATTCGAGGAGAAAGGCATTGTGCCATTCCAGAATAGTGTTGGCGTTTCCTTGGACACCTTCCTCAAATTTCTGTTGTCTTATTTTAATGCAACTGTAATTTATGTTGGAGAACAGCACTACATTCAGAGAAGCAGAATGTGTATCAACTCACGAGTTGCACCGTACTTGTGTGACCTTTTCTTTCTCAGTTATGGCAGAAGAATTGAGGATGCCGTAAAAGACAACCATGTTCCAGCTATATTTTGCTATGCAGATGATTTTCTCGCCTTATGCAATACAGCAAATGAGCCAGAACTAACCAAATGCACGGAAGGCCACATTCTATGAAGCATGTATGGATTTAAGCTTCACCTTTGAAATGCCAGAAAGAAAAAGAATCAGGTTCCTCGATTTGGCTGTCACCTTCGAAAAGCAACATACATGCTGGAAGTATGAGACCCGCTCATGCAACAGGTTCTTGCCATACAATTTCGACCATTCCAAGAATGTTAAACGAGCCATCATGACCACGGCACTACAAGCCACCCTAAGAAGTTGTGTCATCACGTAATGGAAGAAAGCTTCATGCACCAGGTAACCTGGCTCAACAATGCTGGCTATTCCAAAGGCCTACTTATAGCGGTTGTCAAAGGGCTGCTAAAGATGACGGGACTCCTGAACAGCAAGGTTCAAGCAGAAAAAAACATTCAAAGAAAAGGAAGAAGGTTGCTGTTGTGCCTTATGTGCAAGGCCTGACCCACAAACCAAAGAAGATAGTGGGAAAGGAAGGCATCACAGTTGTATGTTTGGCACCAAACGAGCCGTATTCAATGTGTTCACGAGTCGACACTGGCCAGAAAAGTAAAGAATGTAAAAAAAAAAACACAAGAAGTACAATGCCTACAAGACAGCGGTGATATATGATATACCTTTATCATGTGGCCTACGATATATAGGACAAACAGGTAGGTGTCTCAATGACAGGACAAGAGAGCATGCAGCATATTCAGAGGGAATCTCCGCTGGGCATCTCACTTTTCATCATCGCCATTCCCAGTGCCCTGTATAATTTCACGACATCCAGGTTTTGGAAAAAAAAATAGAAACAAGCTGACGCACAAAATTTTAGAAGCTATGGTCATTGACAGGAGTAGGTAATCATGCATCAGAGCCTGATCGATACTACTAACAGAGAAAAAAAGGGCTACTTCTGCAAAAACAATCTTTCACCAAGGAGACGGATAATCGGCATGACAAAAGGAAAGCATTGGCTGTCTCATGTTATAAAAAGTGTGGGAAACGAATAATAAACATTCAGTTGCTACTCCGGCGTGTGTCATTATCCCTTTCTGTCAGTGTCACTATGTTCTGCTGGAAACCATTTGTGCTATGAACTGCAGCATCTGCTAGGTCTCGGTAAATTGATGTCTTTTCCACCTCAGCAAATGCTGCTCCAATCCTACCACAGTGTGATTCATTACTATGTGGACAGAAGCAAGTTCACCAATGTTAAAGAAAGGACAAACCCTGAGAGGGGACCGGGCAGTGATGGTCTTGATGCCATTTGCAATCTTCACCTCCAGAATAAAAAAGTATCGCATCTTGTTCTGGAAGGAAGAAACAACAACATGCATCACTTTGCATACAACTGTTGCTAACACAGAATAAAACTGCAGAGCAGAGAAATGCTGGCAACAGAAACTTCACTCATGAGATATTGTGTTTACATTTATTATGCTGCACTTGCCGGTGAAAAAAGAAAAGAATAAGACATAAGATTGCTAGGGTCGGCAGAAGTCAAGTTTTGAATTTGTCTAACCTGGAAAGCTCATGCAACACCTGTACGGGACTTTGTTGCACCGCCTGCGATGAACCACAGTGACCCACACACCAAACGGTCCTGCTCTTGTTGCACTATAAGAGCATAATCCCCAAATGGCAGCACAAATGGGGCGCTTGCACCAAAACCCCAAATGCCGAGCCTGTGAGTCTCTAGAAACACACAGCTGCACTTTTGGCTCGACCTCATTGACAGGAAACTTGCTACTTGATATTATTATGCAATAGCCATCACATTCGGTACAAGCTACAGAAAATGAAGTCAGCACTCACTTTCATTGGATGAAGGGCAAACAGTGAACTCCCTGCTTTTGTTGGCATCCAGCACTGGAACTTTTCAAAACCTGGAACCTGGAGTAAAGCAAGCACATTAATTCACACAAGTCGCTTGGTAAGAAATGAAAACTGCTCAACCATCTAATGAAGCCGAACATCACAAGCAAAACTGAAACTGTTCAAAGCAGTGCACATCTCGTTGTGCTTTATCTACATTGAAGACAAGCATTCGACAACTTGTGTTACAGAGCAGAAATTCAAAAGAAAATTTAACTACAGCTCAGTACAGATCTGTCAAGGTCAGACTCTCATAGTTGCGCTGCAAAAAGGCAGTTTGGGCAGTGTCTATGCTTACAAAGTTGGAGCGCTCCTTAGCAAAAACCTAGAGATGATTTTAAATGTTCATTCCCATCTCATGGCTAGGTGTATCTAAAGGTTATACCCTTGAAAATGTCATAACGAAGCAATGCTTGATCAATATGAGTTCACCAAAGAGCCACTAGATGAGCTGAAAGCTTCTTGTAAATTATTGCAAGAAGCTTGTGGCTCATCCAATGGCTCACCGGTGATTCCGCATAAGAGTGCACGCACAAGACATACTGAAGGCCGCAGAAGCAGCATGTGAGTCCATGGGCAGCCAGCTGGAAACTACTGCGGGCATGCTTATCAAGTTGGGCCGCTATCTTGTATGCATTCGAAAAGCCGATGTTTGGTTTCACCTCATGCGATTGTCCAGGCTGCGCCAATATCGCAGCCTAGGTCAATATAGGCCAATCGCATGAGGGGAAACTGAACGTCGGCTTCTCGAACGCGTATAAGATGGCGACCTTGGTCGTTGCGCGTACTGAATGGAATAGGTTAAAGTTCGCATGTTAGTAGAAAGCACTGAGCTGTATTAGCGCAGCAATGGCCAAACTGCGCCCACTGTGCTGTCAAATTTGCATGCAACATTTGGAATTCATAGAATCGCAACATACATAGAGCTACGTGATGGGTGAACACGAAACGCCTCCACAGCTGTGATCATAATGAAATTCCAGTCTACTAGCTGAACAAGCAAAAGTCTGTTAGTAAATTTTCTGTACTTCTGGCCAAACTGCTGGCATTGTTAAGAAATGCCGAACTTATGCTTTTGGATGAAAATATGTGAATAACAGCAATGAAAATAAGCTGTTTACCATGATGAAACTTTCAATCTGTGGGAATAAAAGCGCTCCCCCCACCCACCCCCCTCTGTCTTTCTTTTTTGTTAGGCTTGTCAGTTTCTGGCTCTTGTCTCGAGGCTTTATGCAAAGACTACGACTATTCTCTTTGAACCAAAATATTAGTATTTGCACCAGCCTAATTATAGGAAAGTCTGTGGCATTATTCTTCACTAAGATAAGTGACATAAAAGAGTACTATACTATTCAGACTATTGCATTCGAAATTATTCAACCTGAATTACTATTCAATTTGACTGTGGCATTTACTCTTTGCCCATCCCTAAACAGAAGTCCAATCTCCGTCTCCTTGGTATGCGCCAATAACTGTCATGACAAAGAAAAGCGGTCACCTTAGGCTTTGGGTGACTGGCATTGCACAATGCTGAACAAAAGTGTGCTAAGGGAGTGTATCGTATCTGGCGCAGCGCTGGCTTCGCATCTATGGCACGTGTGACGTGACAGATATCGGTATCGCCCATGACACATGGTGGTGAGGGTACACACCCTCTCCCACTGAGTGTATATATACACGGCTGTCGAATAAACGGGGACGCTTTCCACTCTCCTTGCTTGGAGCCTCTGGTCATGTCTTGCTGTGCGGCACCACACGATACATGGTGTCAGAAGTGGGATGAACGCCGACGTCCAGTCTTGGTGAACCGACGATCATACTACAAGACCAGCCCCATGGACTTCTTGAAGCCACCAGGCCCGCTGAGCTCGGCTGGTGAAATTGCCAAGAACTGGCAGGCATTCAAGCAAAGGTTCGAATTTTTTCTCGCTGCGTCAGAAAAACCAACACGACTGGACAGTTGTCGGCCAAATCAAGAACGTACCACTTGAATTCAAGGTTGACACAGGAGCGCAAGCAAATCTGCTACCTTTCGGATGCTACCGTAAAATTTGCCCGCAACTGCCCCTGAGACCAAGCAGCACAACATTACGTTTGTATGGCGGAGGGGTTATCAAGCATGATGGTGTCATTCGTACAGAATTGGCACTAGGTGAGTGTTGCGCCGTCCTTGACTTCTTCATGGTGTCCAAGGGGCATCAGGCCATCCTGATCTTACAGGCTAGCGAAAATCTTGGACTTGTGTCCCGCATACACGCAGTATCTAGAAACAGTTCCGAAGAAGTCGCAAGGAACTTTTGCCACTTGTTCACAGGAACTGGGGCGTTGAAAGGGTCTATCGAATGGTTCTACGTGACGACGCCGCGCCAATCGTCCAAGCAGCCCGACGAGTGCCGCTGGCTCTACAGGAACCCTTGCGAGAAGAACTGGGACCAATGGAGAGCTCAGGCATCATAACCAAAGTCACCGAGCCCACAGACTGGGTAAGCCCATTGGTCATTGTTAGAAAGAAGGACGGGAAAATTCGAGTATGTATCGACCCCAGGAGGATTAAGCAATGCATCAAGAGAGAACATTACACAATGCCGCGAAGAGAAGACATAGAGGCAGAGTTAGCGGGCGCTACAGTTTTCACCCGTCTTGACGCGAACTCTGGTTTTCACCAAATTCCGTTGGACAACGAAACCTCACGAATTTGCACCTTTGCAACGCCATTCGGGCGCTACTGATTTCTGCGCTTACCGTTTGGTATAGCATTGGCACCTGACGTATTTCAGAAAACGCTAAATGAAATTGTTGAAGGCCTTCCTGGGGTCAGAGTATACGTTGATGATGTACTGGTGTGGGGGTCGTCGAGGCAGGAGCATGACAGGCGCCTGCAGTCGGTACTGCAAGCAGCAGAACGCGGCGGTCTTACATTTAATCCGAACAAGTGTTCCATTGGTGCCGGTAAAATCAAGTTTCTTGGTGACGTCATTGACCAGGAAGGCATCAAACCAAGCCCGTCACTGACAAAATCAATGATTCAAATTCCACCGCCTAACGACAAGCTCGCAGTACAGAGGATGCTAGGAACCACGAATTATTTCAGCAAGTTTATGCCGTCACTGGCCCAAAGGACGACGCTCCTCAGAAATCTTATAAAGCAGACTACTGCGTTTGACTGGACCCCTAATCACGCTGAAGAGTGGAGGCAGCTTTGCGAAAGTTTAAGTAGAGAGCATTTACTAGCCGTGTTCGATCCAACAAAAGCAACAAAGGTGTCATGTGATGCATTGCAAAACGGAATCGGCGTGGCGCTATTGCAGTGCCACCAGGATACATGGAAGCCAGTCGCGTATGGCTCGCGGGCACTTACAGAGTGCGAACAACGTTACTCGCAAATTGAAAAGGAGTCCCTGGCGGTGGCATATGGATGCGAGAAGTTTAACCATTTTGTCTACGGTCGGCCGTTTATTCTAGAAACTGATCACCATCCCTTGATCGCCATCTCGCAGAAGGCCGTTGGCGACATGCCCCCGAGGTTGCAGCGCTTTTTCCTGCACCTTCTTCGTTATGACGTAAAACTTCAGTTCACACCAGGGAAGCAACTGCTTCTCTCTGTCACGTGCAACAACCGGACCCATCACGGAAAACGATGTCATCAACGACGACACTGAAGTGCACGCAGTAAGTGTTCTTTTTTCACTTGTCACCGATAACACCTGGAAGAGGTTGGCTACGGAAACTAGTCGGGACGAAGAATTAAAGCAAGTTCTTGTGGACTTGGCGGCAGGAAAAGCCCTCCAAGGCCATTGGAAATCTTTTGAAGGAGAGCTTTCTCACGTGAACGGAGTCCTTTTAAAAGGGTGCAAAGTTGTAATTCCGGCTACGATGAGGAAAGAAACTTTGGAACACATTCATCAAGGTCATCTGGGCATCAATAAATGCACATCACGGGCCAGGCATCTCGTCTTCTGGCCAGGAATAAACCGTGACATAGAAACTTTCGCACAGGTGTGTTCTGCATGCAAAACGTACGCGTACAGCCAGCTCCAAGAGCCGTTAAAGTTACGCCCAGTACCTGATAAACCGTGGCATCGTGTCGGCATCGATATTTTTGAGCATGGTGGACGGTCATACCTGTGCGTCTACGACGCATTATCAAACTTTCCTGAAGTAGAGCTGCTAAAAGATACTACAGCGCAGACGGTCATTTAAGCAACAAGTGCAATTTTTGCTAGATACGGCATACCAGTTGAAGTTTGTTCGGATAATGGCCCACAATTTTCTAGCCACTCTTTTGCTGCATTTGCCCGAAGGTACGACTTCAACCACACCACTTCCAGCCCTCGGTACCCCCAGTCCAACGGTCTGGAGGAAAAAGGCGTGCAAGTAATTAAGAGGATTTTAAAGAAAAGCACTCAAATGAATCACGATTTTTGGCTTGGTCTTCTTGCCTACAGATCTACTCCAATGGAATCCGGACCATCACCTGGTGAAGTACTTCAAGGAAGACGACTCCGGACAACGTTGCCCGACGTCCAGCCCTGCCCAGGTCGCAGCGTACAGAGCGACCGTCGTCAGAGCGACCGTTGCAGCCGACGACTACCACCACTCAACCCCCGAGACACGGTACGCATCAAAGAAGGGGAGTGGGCCACCAAAGGTCAAGTCGTTCAAGCTGCGACATATCCCCGATCGTATAACATAATCACTGAAGACGGCACATTCCTGCGGCGCAATCGGCGACATCTGCTGCCTACAAGAGAAGCTTTCCGACAAAGAGGCCTTTGTGACTCCGAGGAAGACCTCCGCCAAGGGGCTGACGGAAGACCTTCACCATACAGCAGCAACAGTGCCGCCGAGTCACCGGCCACAACTGGCCACATTCCCGCCTCATCCAACGCTCCTGCATGCTTGCAGCAGAACCAAGAACCTGTATTCAGAAGGTCAACCCGAGAGCGAAGGCCCCCACAGAGGCTTACTTATAATCGAAGCTTTGTGCAAGTTCCCTTAATCGCGTTCTCAATGTTCGTTTCTACTAATGTTCTTTCCTGTGTTTCTTTTTTCCTCCTTTGAAAGAAAAGGGGATGTATTGTAACTGGCGCAGCGCTGGCTTCGCATCTATGGCACGTGTGACGTGACAGATATCGGTATCGCCCATGACACATGGTGGTGAGGGTACACACCCTCTCCCACTTAGTGTATATATACACGGCTGTCGAATAAACAGGGACGCTTTCCACTCCCCTTGCTTGGAGCCTCTGGTCATGTCTTGCCTGCGGCACCGCACGATACAGGAAGCATGCCTAATCTCTAGCATGGAACATACAGACTCCTCGAAGGAGTGAAGCATCTCTCAAAACTCGGTGCGTACTCTAAATTCTACCAAATTGAAATGGATCCAAAAGTAATTCAAGCTGACGACCTTCATCACCCTTTTAGGATGATATAAGTTTAACAAGATGCCTTTTGGAATCTCATCCATTTCAGAACATTACCAGAGGATGATGATTAAGTCGCATACTCGAGGGCTTGCAAGGCATTGGGTGCCACAGTTACGGCATGCTAGTGGGGAGGAAGACCAAGCAATCCCACAACGAATGCCTTGATGTGGTCACTGAAAGCAGGTGTGCCAATGAACAAAGAAAAGTGCTCATAATGATCAAGACAGCAGAAGAGTGCTCATAATGATCAAGGACAGACCATGGCCCTCAGTTCCCTTCTAAGTGCCATGTTTTCTAATGACTATGGATTCAAGTACCACACCAGTAGCCCCGATTCCTACAGTCAAATGGGGAAGCAGAGAGAACAGTTTTCACCATCAAAGAGCTGCTGGTCACGGCAGAAGAATTCTACTTGGTGCTACTATGTTTCTGAGACACTCCCGGTATGTCGTGTGATAGCCCAGCCAAACTGTTATTCAGGCAAAAAAAAGTTGAATTGCCTACGCAAGTCCCAGGAAGGTGGAGACCGATGGACACCGGACACCCTCGCCAGATTGAGTTGCCAGGAAAAACAAATGGTATAAAAATGGTAGACTACAACCACAGACATGTGGCTCGTGATCTAACTCTAATGCACTCAGGCGACCTTGTGTGGGTTTAGTCTGAACAGTGTCCAGCCACAGCACTCAGTACTGGTCAGTCTCCTCACTGCTACATTGTTGAAGCACGAGGAGCAATTTTGCAGCATAATTAGAGAGAGCTGGTGTCTTTGTCTTCTCCGTGAGAACAGCCAACAGATGAGTGAGTTCCCTTGTCACTTGCTACACAAATTCTACAGCTAAGCATCGGCCCACAGAGTGGCTATCGCACCTGCCACGGATGTTTAGTGGTTCCTCCAATGTCGTTAGGTTTACGAATGCAAAGAGGGGAAGATGTAGTGGTTGCTATTATCATAATCAGTGTCACAGGGTGACACGTGGTGCCCTTGGTGTTGTGTATGTGGAAAGGCGTAATGGTTCCAGGACTTTCATTTGGAAATGCAGTTGTTTGCTTGAAATCAGGGGTACAATTGAGACTCGATGGCAACCAAAGGTGAGTGGGACGCCTCGCGCTGGGCGCTCATTGGAAGACTACAAATGAAGCTGTGCAGAGCTCACAGAAGAATTCATTATGAAGACTGACTGAGGAATATGGAAGAAAGTGAATGGGCTGGGAGAGTGTTCAGGTATTTGTGCAGGAATAGCATTGATACACTAGTGGAGAAAAAATACTAGAAAGCTTGCCAGCAAGTATGCGGCTTGTATGGTGAGCAACACAGTAACAAAGAATGTTAAGCGGAAAGTCAGAGAGGCTGAGATAGTCTCACGGGTGGCGGCAATGGATAAGAAACCTGCCATAAGTAACTACTTAAGAGGAAAAAAAACGAAATCAGGAAAGAAACAATTTATGATAACTCAAAGGGAAGCTCATGACTTTTCAAAGAGAGATCAGGATGTCTTTGAACACACACTTATAAAGCGAGATATAAGGAGGAAAAAAAAGCATGTGCTTGCTGCAGTAAAGCTGAGGAAACGATGGAGCATGTTTTACTAGAATATGAAGATATCTGCCCAGCGGTTGATTTAGGAATCACTAGCATCCTTGAAGCCCTTGGGTTCTGTGAGAGCAGAGGGAAAGTAAACATGTCCACAATAGAGATTAGTAAGAGGCGATAAAAAAGATTGGTGGAAGAAATGTAGGTGAACAACAAACAGCGGTGGTGCACAAAAATCTGCCCGCCCGCCCGCCCGCCCGTCCATCCGTCCGTCCGTCTGTTCAAGATTAACTCATTTGGTACCACGAGAAATGTGCCGATTTTTGATGCTTTTATGTTTAAACATTTTATTTCAAGGCGTAGTAGTCACAGCGTATACTGCAATACATAATATAGCCTGATCACTGATGTATTGAATGGATGTATAGTAGTAATTAATATATGCTTAGACAATTCCGAGAATTCTCATGTGAAACTTCAAAGAAGTACCTCAAGGAACATGAATGAAAGTAATAATTTGCTATTTTTAGCTTAAGTACTGAGAGTAAAGAAAGCTGAAATATACAAAATGTGCACCTGGTTCCTTATTTTCCAATTTTTTAAGTCAGATTACGCAAACCATTATTATGAAGAATTGTTGGTTTGAATACTATGGCCATGCTATGCGGGAAAGCAGTACCTTCGCAAATGTGAGGATGGGTAATTTACTACTGCACAGGAAGCATTTGTTTTTATTCATTGCAGCAGGTACTTAGTTCATTTCTTATTGCATTCTTTAGGCTCACCAAGTAATGATTGTGAGGTCAGGGAGCATGCAGAATTAAGCCTTCTCCTACTTAATTATTTTGACCTGCTGTGGTTGCTTAGTGGCTATGGTGTTGGGCTGCTAAGCATGAGGTCGTGAGACTGAATCCTGGGCATGGCAGCCGCATTTTGATGGGGGCGAAATGCAAAAACACCTGTGACTTAGATTAAGGTACATGTTGAAGAAAATCAGTTGGTCCAAATTATTCCGGAATCTCCCACTACGGCATGCCTCATAATCAGGCTATGACTTTGGCACGCAAAACCCCATAATTTTTTTTACTTTATTATTTGTTCGATAAGCTTTTTCTCAGCAAGCAAGGTGGTCTAGCGTGTGTGCAACTGGCACTGAATCCTCCACATGCATTGTTCAGTTCATGTACAGTGCTGTACAGTAATGTTGAATGTTGCACAATATATTGTACAGCAATGAATGAGGGCACTCCGACAGGTGGCATTCAAAATATAAGAGCTCAGACAGCTAGTCGAGCTTCAGTCAAAGGTCGGTCTGTAATTGACTGCAGGCTCTTGTGCAAATGAGAACTATATGCAAGACAGGAAAGACTGCTCGTAATAACTTGTGCATATGCTGTCGAAGCGCTGATGGATAAAAGCAACCCACAGGGGATAAAATTAAGTTGCACTTGATTTTAGTTGAACACAATTATAATTGCGGTCATTGAGGCAACGCCCCCGTCTGCCCCGTCTGCAACGTCCCGGGGCGTCTGCTCAATGACCGCTTAAGGGAACACTCTCAAAACTTAACAAAACAAGACAAACTTGCGAATTTAGTTTCGCATGTGATGGTTTGCGAGTGCGTGCCACGGTTTAAAGAAGCAAAGGTTCTGGGCAGAAGTGCAAGCGCTAAAGCTAGAGTGTTGCTGGAAGCTTTCCACATACAAAAGAAGGAGGGTCTGTGCATCAGCGATGCTTCAATAAATTTGTACTCGGCTGAGCGCACACTTCTGGGGAGATTTGAAAAACCGTAACGTATGGCTGTCTTCAATTGGTCATGTGTTCACTTCTTGGTGCTCGAATGTTTTATCATTTCACTTCGCGTGCATGTTTTCGATATTGCGATAAAGAAGGCTGGTGCAGTTCTGTTGTGCGCATGTGTTGTGATTCTTTTAAATATAGAACTTTTTCGAAAAATAAACCAGTTGTCAGTAGCGTTTCCTCGTCGTCGTGTCGTCTTTTCATCTTGTGTCCGTCCTTTTAGCGCTACCATCAGTTTTGAAGAATGCATCACCAACTAGCCCAGCACCAAGTTTTATTGACGTATTGTTGTTCACACACAGTCAACTTAGTCACGCCGTGGCTAGAGGTGTGTGGCGACGCTCCAGGAAAGTTGCCGCTACAGTCGCAAACTGGCTGGCAAAACTTGCACTGCAGCTGGCCGTTCTTAACAGTGTCCCTTTAAGATAGTGTTAAAACAGCCTATATGCCTGATCAGAAAAATGGCAACACAAGATAAGCTTCTATGTCTTCACAGCTGCTGTCATTTAAAAATGATCTAGTCAAGTGCACGAAAGTGCAGATGTTGAGTCTTTTTATTCAAGAAGTGCTAGAAACACCGGAAACTGATATTGACAATACCTCCAGTCAAAGATTTATTTTTCCAGACTCCTAAATCTGCAAAATATTGTAAACTCTGACAAGTAGCTAAAGTTCTTCGCGCATCCTCGGCAAGGCTTTCCAAATGGATCGGTAGTCTTACATATGCTTGAGTTTTTGCAGAGCTGAAAATAACGACATCCACTTCCACCTTACAGGCCACTATCACTAAACCATGTGACACCCCATCCATGTATGGAACAACTACTTTCTTTCTAGTTTTGCGAATGCGCTTGCACATGCCAGGTCCCGGTTCCCTGAGCTTTTTCAGTAGATTTTCTGCCACTAACAGATTCAAGTGGACATGGTAACCTGTGTCCTGCAGCTGCTCTTTTTTAAGCTCAACACATCTGATGAGGGCATGATGCATGGCGCACATTCACAAAACACAGGTTTATGATGGCTCATTTCACCAGCTTCAAATGTGACAAAGCATGCAGAAGCAGCTCCTTTTTCTCTCAAGGGTGATATTCCCAACAGCAATGATTGGCAGTCAAAATTAGTTTGATGTCTAAAAACTGGATGGCGTTATTTAATAGGTAACTCATGCGTAAGAACCAGATTATCGAGACACACATGGAACAAGGCAACCACATCAGTCACTGTTTCAGTGATCCTTGAATAGAATTCCCATGGTACTAGGTAATTGCCTACATACCTAAAAATTTTTAAAATTATTAACGCCTCTATTTTTTTTCTTTTAGACGTCTGTCATGGCAGCTGAGAAACAGATCCCTCAAGGCAGGGGCTAGGCATGACCCTGTCAAGTACATTCTTTATTTTGGGAAATACTCGGTGCACGCACATACACGCAGTCTGTGTTCCGTCCAGTCGCAGCGCACGCGGCTTGCTCCACTGATTACTGCACTCCCTCAGTTCGTTGTTGCGCGCGCCCTACATCCCAACCGCGCACACATTGCCTTCCATGATCTCCCTCCCCGGCACACACCATTGCCTATCATCTCGTGCCTGTGACTCTACGCCACCTGGCATCGGCCCGGTACCCTCACAGATCCCCCCCCCCTTTATCCAGTGAAGAAGGCTTTCAAGGCACATAAGGGCTCAGCTGGGCCGCATTCGCGAGGCCTTTCTGTTTCCCTATAGCCGGGTCTGAGCCTGTAGGTCACTCTAAACAGCCCTGTGCGTCGAGGGACAAATGTGGCTGTGAATCCAATGGCTGCCTTACTTAGCGGGTGCCTGTCCCGGAGAACCAAGTCTCCAACCTGGAAGGTAGCTGGAGTGCGCTTTTTGTTGTGTGATACTTTGCCTAGCTGGCTTTTGCCAAGGTTTGGTGGTCCTGTGCAAAGGCCCAGGCATCTAGAAGGTACACATCCAGTTCAGCAGCTAGGGCATGAGGCACAGAAGGGGGCACCTCGGTGCCAGCTGCCTGATTGTGATGGCTCCACAGGTTCCGTAGTCCCCGCCCATAGCACAAGAAGGCAGGCGTAATGCCAGTAACTACACTTTCAGACATGCGCATTGCGAATGCCACTTCGGGCAGCCTTTTGTCCCAGTCCCTGTGGGAAGTGTAGTAGCCCACCAGGCATTGTTTAATCGTTGCGTTATGGCATTCCACAGTCTGTCCTGCTGGTCTGTATGGGACTGTGGGGCTCTCCTTCATTTCCCAGTGCTGGAGAATGTCTTTCCATAGTTTGCTTATGAATGGTTTGCCATTGTCGCTAGAGATGGAGCTAGGCACACCATGGCAGCAAAAAAGATCGATCATTTTATCAGTGATCAATTTGGATCGGTAGGCGCACGTAACGAGAAAAGCTCCACAAACTTCGTAAACTTGTCCAGCAGCACCAGGATGTAATAGTGGCGCCAAGGGGCTGTGGGCAGTGGCCCAATAAGGTCCACACTTAGCTGCTGCATTGGGTGGGTCATGAACTAACCATCAGTCCTTTTGGTTTCTGCCAGTGAGGCTTGAAAGCCTGGCACTGCTGGCAGCTGCGGATGTAACGGGAGATATCGGAGCTGATACCAAGCCATGTGAACCGGCTCTTCACACATTTGCAAGTTATAAAAAAGCCTAAATGCCCACTTAGGGGGTGGTCATGCTCCATTTTCAGTGCTGTGTCTCGTAAGTGTTGGGGAAGCCAGGCGACCTTACGTTCACCGACCGTGTATATAAGGATACCATTGTTTGAGATTTTGCTGTCATCAGCTAGGCCCTGTACCCTCTTGGACTCTTTAGCGTCACCAGGTAGCAGGCCAGACGAAGTATTGCAGCAGTGGACCCTTGTGTTGTTCCAATTAGAACTTTGCAGTGTCTATTTTGTCTATTGCAGTGTATGGTATGCATGACTATCACAGAAGTAGATAACATAACTAGGTGAGCAACATATTTGGGAGCAAACAGTGCTAACATGCCACGCAGAGCAAGAGGACACAGACTTCAAGTACATGCATGTTATTCCACTGAGGAACAGGACTGAGCAAAGTCAACAAGCTTTCCATGCTGCTGGCATTGTAAAATTGAACAATCAATTTTTTTCTAGGAAATAAGTTTCTTTTTTAATTGCTTTTTTGCATACTTTAGCTATCTTCTCCGTGCTTGAAAAGGTGGTCAATGAATGCACACTTTTCAAGAGAGAGAGAGAGAGAGAAACAACTTTACTGGTCCATTATGAAATGGAACACCTTAAGCGTCTGATGGGGTGGCTCCCTCTTCACGGGCTCCATATGCTTCCAGAGCTGCCTGGCCCCTGTGGATCAGTCGGAGCTGGTCTTGCAGGGCGGGGCTGGATAGCATGATCTCCCATCGCTCGAAAAGGGTGGGGATAGTAGGGGAGTGGTCTTTCGAAAATTTGCACTTTCCTATGACGTGCCAAAGGGTGCCTAGCGCACTGCAATGAGGACATGTGTTCTTGCATCTTTCTGGGTATATTTTGTTCTGGAGGCAGGGGTGGGGAAAGGATCCTGCCTGGATTTGCCTGTATATTGTTTGTTCGGCTCTGGTCAAGGAGGGGTGGGGGTGCGGGAATGTCTTCCTACCGTCCCTGTAATATTTGACTATATCTATGTAACTTGTGATGGGCTGTCATCCCCTTGCCTCCTCATCGGTGGCTCGGGAGTTGAGTGCTCAGGCCTGTTTATGAGCATATTCATTGCCCTCAACTGAGGAGTGAGCCGGGACCCAAACTAATTAGATTGTTTGTTTAGGAGGCGTAGCTTTTCCGAGGATTTTTAGTGCCACGAGGGACACCCAGCCAGAGCTGTAGCTCTTGTATGCAGCTTGCGAGTCTGCGACGATCTTGGCGACATTAGGTTGCAGGAGTGCAAGAGCTATCGCCGCTTCTACTGCTTCCTCCGAAGACAGTGTTGATTGACGCACAGGTGACCAGCTTTTCTAGCCCGGTGACCTTGACTGTTGCCCTCGTGGAGTGTTTGCATAGAGAGGCGTCTGTATATAGGACAGTGTCGTCTTCTTCTAGGGTCCTGGAGATGGCTCTTGCCTGGGCGTCGCATCGTCCGGCATGCCTTAGGGGGTTCATGTTGCGCGGTAGTGGTTTGCATTCCAGCTTGTCACTCCACATTTCGGGTAATTGGCCGTGGCGGGTGTAGTGCGATTCTTGCCATCCGATATTGCGAAGGATGCTTCTGCCCGCCTTGGTCTGGCTAAGGTGTACCCTTTGATTGGATAGGTGGGCTTCTACGAGCTCGGCTACTCTGTTGTGGACTGCTATTTGAAGTAATTTTGTCGTGCATGAAATTATTGGAATACCTAGGGCCTGCTTCGTGGCTTTCCTGATTATTGTGTCAAGTTGTAAGACGTCCTTCTTGAGGAGTTGCAGGTACGGCGCTGCGTAGACTATTCGTGAGATAACAAAGGCCTGAACGAGGCACAAGGTGTCTGATTCCTTCAGACCCCTCCACCTGTTGGCCACTCGTCTGATCATGTTCAAGATCTGGTCTGACGTGAGCTTGATTTTTCTAATCATGGCTGTTGCTTTGCCGTCTGCCTGGATCAAGAGGCCCAGGATCCTGAGTTGATCCGGGTCCCTTCCAAAGTGATTTCTATGTTTTCTGCTTGTTTCCCTGATTCACGTGGTCTGATAATGGTCAGCTCCGACTTTTTAGGCGAACAGCAAAGGCCACAGGTCTTTGCATGGCTGTTGACCATGTCAGCCACTTTTTGGAGCGTGTTTTCCATCCAGCCATCCGAACCTGCCCTCGCAGTCCAGAGGGTGATGTCGTCGGCAGATAATGCATGGCCCAGGCCATCTATTGATTCAAGAAGCTTGGGTAACGGCAGGAGAGCCATGTTAAATAGGAGGGGGGAAGGACCAAACCTTGCGGCGTTCCTCTAACCCCCAGGGAGATCGGTTGGAATGTCTCCTCTCCTATTCTGATCCTGGCCGTTCGGTTACAAAGAAAGTCTTGGATGTAGTTGTACGTTTTTACTCCACAATCCGTGTTGCGTAGGTTGCGGAGGACACTTTCATGCGTGACGTTATCAAAGGCACCTGTGAGGTCTAGCACTAGTATCGCCCGCGGCGCCTGCTTCATTGCCCACTTAATTACCAGCTCGTTGAGTTGTACGAGAACATCCTGGGTGCCCAGATGTTGCCTAAAGGCATACATTGTCTCTGGCATCTGATTGGTGGCATCCAGATGTCGCTGCAACCTCTTAAGTACCATGCGTTCCATGACATTCCCCACGCAGGACGTGACGGATACCGGTCGAATGTTGTCGATGTGAGGTGTCTTCCCAGACTTGGGTATGAAGCGGACTTCTGCCTCCTTCCATTCCTGTGGAAGTTTGCCAGACTTCCAGACCCAGTTGATATACTCAAGCAGCTCTCTGTGGGCCTTGTGCTCAAGGTTGTTGAGTAACTTTAGGTAATGGTATCGGGTCCCGGCACGCTGCCCCTGTTGCTCTCAATGAGACAGAAAGCTGGGGCTAGCTGGTATGTGTATATACATATTTACATGTGTGCTTGTTTATCTCTCTCCGGTGATCGCTGTTCGCCGGCTAACAAATGTTAAATGTTGTCGCTCAGCCCAAGATGCACCTCCATGGTTTGTAACTTACACGAATATTATCGTTCATTCTATGTGTTGTGTACGTCCTCACCGAACCTTGTATTGCATGTGCGACACAAATTGCGTAGTAGTTACTGAAAACCAAGTGGGCACCGCCAATTACACTAGAACCTTCGACAAGTGATGTATAAAAGCCAACACACTTGACCTGCTGATCAGATTTCGCCAATTGCCAACTGTGTTCGCCACTATGATTGTGCTTTGAATGTAACTTGCTTTTGTGGGCAAAGGTTCACCCAATAAGAAAGTTAAGCTATTGACAGTTTTGCTGCTGTGTTTTTTACTGTCACTACTACATGACAATATACAGTAGACTTCTGCTAATTAGACTCCGACTAATTCAATTTTTCGGTAATTCAATCCCAACCAAAAGTCCTGGCCGGTGCCCATGCATTTCTGTGGGCCCAAATTTTTGTTATTTCGATCATAAAATTGACTTTTCCCGGATAATTAGAACTTGACCATTCAGGACGCATGTGCCCAAGTTAGCGACATCTTTAGTGGCAGCGAATGTCTCTACGAAACTTAGGGGACAATGAATGCGTTGAACATGCGTCATCTTCCATCAAAAACGCCTATTTTCGGCCTGTCCTAAGAAAATTTTCAAGCAACCATAGCTCTCACAATGTCCGATTATGGCAGTTACCCAATTCAAATGTGCACCTTCTTTTTAAAAAAAAATTTGGTCAAAAATTGCCTGTGCAGTGCAATCGAACACAAAACCAAAAACTGCCTTCATGCCATTCATATGCTTTACCACATATCAATAATATATTGCAGCAAAGCTGACTTTTAGAAACCAGCCACCATTGAGCAACAAATATAAGGACCTTGCCCATTTTATTGCTAGAACAACAGGTGTACATTGGATTTCTAGTTTGTTTAGAAAGCTTTAGTGTCATTTTTAAGCAAGTTTTCTACTTTGTACACATCAAAAGTGGGCATGTGTTCGATTCGGGGCTGTGCTAGAACCGGGCAAACATTGCAAAACGAATCAGCAGCGTTTTCTGGCATCTTTTTCAGCATATTGTTTAATTTGACCCGCCAGATAATTAGATCAATTTCGTTGGTGCCATCAGGGTCAAATTAAAGGAAGTTGACTATATATATAATTACTAGAAAACAGTCAAGCACCATAACAATTAAGTGTGCCATGCTTCCCGCTATGCTTTCTGTGCTTGTGTTAAATCCATGCTGCGTTCCAGCAACTATGCATTACTACTCCCTCTGGTTTCAAAAATGCACTACCTCTGTGCATCCACCTACCTCCAATGAGAGCTTCTCCTTTGTTCTCTCCCTGTAGAGGTCACACAAGGGTTTTTCCTGAAATGGTGAAAGAGGCGTGCCCACTGCCTTGGCATCTTCATTGAGCTGATCAAACGAGAACTGTCTCCTGCATAAAGCCACCAAGTGCACACATCTTGCATATAAGCCTTGAACAAAATGTCAGCACACTGTACACATAGGTGATCCAGTCCGGAAGCCTAGCTAATGGTTCATTCCCGTTCCTTTACAGCACTCAAAAACAACAACGGATAGTGTGATCACACTTCTAGATGGAGAGTAAATTCAACAAACAAGGTGAAACCAACGCAACAGAGACGCACAATACCTTTACACACCTTGAAACTGTTGCGCTTCCTCTTCAATAGTCGGTACAGAAAAGTGACGCATACAAAACATTGTTGTCAAAGCTTCCTCAGAGCAAGTACTATGACAACTGTTGTGATCGTAGATGGTGCTGCATGTGCAAAACCACCAGAAGGCTTGTGAGTGAACCACTTATATCAAGCGTCGTGGGGCACAAAGCTGACTGTTTGGATTGGACAGCCAAGTAGACTGGCCACTTTCTTGTAAGCATATTTATTAACTCGTAACATTTGGCGATGAGGGTCTCTCAAGTAACATGTTTTGTTAACAGTTATTTCATTGTAATATTCGTCGGCCGCCCATGCTAGTATAGCTGTCTTGGCGAAGTTGGAAGCGTTCACTAATGAAGCCCAAGAGTGGGAGGAATATGTGGAAGTCTTAGAACAACACTTCATCACCAATATGGCATTGCTGACGACAAGAAACGACAAGCGTTACTGAGCTCCTATGGACGGCCAACATACTCATTACTACGCAGGCTACAGGCACTAATGAGATCTTGCAAAGTCACGCTTATGGGAAGCCTGTACCTGCTGACAATGTACTATGCCCCAGGACTTTGGTAATTGTTCTGCACAACCAGTTCTACGGCCAGGCGCAAAGAGAGGGCGAAGCAGTGAAGGACCTCATCGCCAAACTGCAGAACCAGGTAGACCCACGCACATTTGGACAAGAACTGGATAATAACCTGAAGACCAGCTCACCGACGGTTTTTAAGACAATGTGATGAGAAGGCATCTGCTAGAAGAGGAACACCTCCCACTGGAGTGGACCATCAAAGTCATAAATGGTATGGAGGCCTCTGCAAAAGGGACACAACAGCTGAACAGCCACGTGTCGGCAGTAGCCATTCACTGGCTGCCATAAGACAAGGACGGTGTTGGCATACCTCTTCGATTATCAGTCCCTAACAGTTCCGAACTGCTGGGGACTGGTGTCCTGCATAAGATTTTCTTGGACAGCTTCACAAGCTCCACCTACCAGTTCGAGAGCGGCTACAATCGTGTTCGGACCGGAAGTCACTGATTGTCTACAGACTATAGGAGCTGTCAGCAGATTTTTGCTCGAACTGGGGCAAGCAGTTAGCAGACGATGGCTGTCTGAAAAAGAAGGAAGAAGTATTCAAGCTATTAAACTGGGAAGGTTTAAAAATAAGGATTGACGGCGAATACCTCAGGAACCTTTGGTTTGCCCATGACATTGTTCTATTCAGCAACACTGCAGACTAGCTACAGCAAATGATTGAGGACGTTAACAGGAAGAGTGTAAGAGTGTGGTTGAAGATTAATATGCAGAAGACAAGGATAATGATGAATTTAGTATTTTTACCTAGGTCAAATAATCACAGGGAACCCTGATCATGAGAAAGAAATTCATAAAAGAATAACAATGGGTTGGATCGCATACAGCAGACATTGTCAGCTTCTGACTGGAAGCTTACCATTATCATTGAAAAGGAAGGTGTACAATCAGTGCATTTTACCAGTGCTGACATATGGGGTAGAGACTTGGAGACTGACAAAGAAGCGTAAGAACCAGTTAAGGACCGCGCAAAGAGCGATGGAATAAGGAATGCTAGACATAACGTTGAGAGACAGAAAGAGAGCGGTTTGGATCAGAGAGCAAACGGATATAGCCGATATTCTAATTGACATTAAGAGCAAAGAATGGCACTGGGCAGGTCATGTAATGCGCAGGTTAGACAACCAGTGGACCATCAGAGTTACAGAATTGGTGCCAAGAGAAGGAATGTGCAGTCGAGTACGGCAGAAAATAGGTGGTGCGATGAAATTAAAAAATTTGTAGGTGCCAGTTGGAATCAGTTGGCGCGGGACAGGGGTAATTGGAGATCGCGAGAGAGGCCTTCGTCCTGCAGTGAACATAAATATAGGCTGATGATGATGATGATGAGAATAAGTTGCAGCAAAAAGACTGAATCACCCACAGCCTTTACACACACACACACACACACACACACACACACACACACACACACACACACACACACACACACACACACACACACACACACACACACACACACACACACACACACACACACACACACACACACACACACACACACACACACACACACACACACACACACACACACACACACACACACGCGCGCGCGCGCGCGCGTGCACACGCACGCACACACACACACACGCTGTGGATAGCCTCCTAAACCACCCAATTGGGAGACAATGATTGAGAGCTGGTGAGGCAGTGCTCACCCGACACAGCCAGGGGTGCCTGAGCTGGTGGGGCTGAATGCTGGGGCCTGTCCCCATGCTTGCTGGGACACCACGAACCGCTCACCTGCATCCTGCACCAGTATAGTGTTGCTAGATTGAAAACTAGACTACTAGACACATTTTTGTTAGTACTGAAAAAAAAATTATTTTGATCAACAACGTTGATGTCCTGGCATTTTTAATACAACTTTGTTTTCTACCAATACTCATGTAGTAATAAGCAACACAGACTGCAACTCTAAATAAAATATTCACACTAGACCACATATATATTAGATTGCTATTATTGGCAAATGCAGGAATAAATAACCTCATATACAAAAAAAATCCTGATCATGTGTTAATGTGGTTTTGCTGCATGTGTGCTTAGGTAGCATTTGCAACTTTTGTTGGGAGGAGTAACAGAACAATGAAAGGCAAATCAAAGAACAAATCTCACATAGAAGCAACATTTCATGGCAGGCCTAAACAAGGGCCCTATGTGTAGCTAATTATCTCATTTCCATCAATTAGGAAGTGGTTGTACATATTGCACAATTTCATTGTGCTTAATCGTTGGGTTTTTTGGGCATTGCAACTCAGGCCTGCCTGGCATTACAACATTGCAAGAGTTGTCAGGTGAACTTTGAGAATGGCCCATGCTAACCTTTTTCATTGTTGACACACAAACAAAAAAAATATATGGAAATATTTATTTATTATTATTATTATTATTATTATTATTATTATTATTATTCCACCGCAGGTCGGCCTGGTATTGCACCACCTCTGGGAATGGCCCACATTTTTGCCCAAGGACAGGACAAAAGAAGTGGGGGCAGAGGTATACAGCTTTGCCGTAAAACATAACTGCATAAGAAATAATGTGTTGATCAAAGAAACTATAAAAAGGAAAACCCAGAAGGTTGTTGCATTACTAGCTTCCCCAAAAATGGAAGCAAATGTCTTCTTGACACCAACAATAAAACTTGAACAGAGAAATTCCAGTTCTTTCTGTTAGTCCATTTTCTCTATGTTAGTTTAGTTATTGGAAGAACAAATGAATAGATTTCATCAGCATTCAGCTGCTGTGTACCAAAAATGCAGCTGAGGTCACTGGGACACCATGCTGGTGTCCGAGATAAAGCATGCTCTTCTTTTTTCCCACCAATGCTTAGCACCCCAATATTTGGCACATATCATAACGACTGCATGCACTGCACTTGCTCATTCACAATGTTCAAACCTGCTTAAGGTCGCCTAAGGAAAACAATTGAAAGACTGCAGAGAATCCCTTCTTCCACCATCCCACAGGTTCAGAGAGAACCTGAGAGGAACGTCACCCGCATTTCAATTTGCAGCCTTCTGCTGCTGCATCACATGCACTGGCTGCTACAGGGCACCAGCTTTTGAACCTCCCATATTGTTTTTGAGGGCAGCAAATTTGGAGCACAGTGCGCCTAAAAGCCTTGGTAAAGTGGGAAATTATTCCACAGCTTATGTCCTGAAGTACATGGCCAAAAGCTCCAAATACTCACAGTTACATGCAGAAGCCTAAACAAACAGTAAATAGAGTCAATGGCTGCACCACATTATTGCATCAAACTTGATTTGAATTACCCAAACAAAACACCGCAACAGGAGAAACAAATTCACACCAAGTCATAAAAAGATCACTAAGGATTTACAGTAGAACCTTATTCATACAATTCCTTTTGTACGATTTCCCAGTGCCAACATTTGCGATCGAGAACACAACAAAATAACCCAATTTAGTGACATTCCCAGAAAACAACACCTTTAGGCACCAAAGCTCCATATATCCCGAAATTGCGATTGTATAACAAGTCTTTCAGCAGTTGGATCCCATGTACACAAGAAAAGGTGCGAGGAGCACCTGATTGAGAGCAGTAGGTACCTGCAATGGCAGCCTCCCCATAGTACTTGCTTGCCCATGTTACATGAAAATGCCACAATGCACTCAGTTTCCTATTCCAGTTAACAGTTAATCTCCTCGCAGGTTGTTGCACATTGCCATTCAAAGCTATGGCCACCAACCCATTGCAATAAGCATCTTCACCTATCTGATTTACAGGGTGCACTTCATACTGCCGTTGGAAGGGTACTGCACAGTTTTAATAGGCGATAAACCAACCCTGCTGCAGGCGGCGCGAAGTCATCCAATTCTAGTGTTACCCACCAGCTTGATTTCGTTTCGGTTTCGCATAGCCTGTCTTAATTAAAACAACAATGCACCTCTCAGGTCGCTTGGCCCCACAAGCTTGATGCTCATCTGTGTCTTGTGCTGCAACGATTCTTCCCGAGTAGGCACATCAGAACTTCGTGGCCAAAATGCTCAGCCCAAAGAAGCTGTTGACAAACTGGACGAGTGCAAACATAAGCTTGCTAAAGCAATAAGAATGACAGTGTGCACCTTATAGGGGTATTACTCAAGTTCGCGCGTGCGCACCTGACCCTTCTCTGGATCGCACAGCGCCAGCGGAGCGGCAGTCCCTCCCTAGCACTTTCGCAGCAGCCCTAACAGTCAGAGCTGTGACCCCTAACCCGCGGTTCGCAGTGAGTTGCGACCACGGCGGGTTCAGGCCAGAGGGGACAGGGTGAGTCTCGACCTAAGGTGTTTATTCACCTTAGCGTACAAATATATACCAACTGGCAACAACAGCAACAACACATACAAATACAACACAAAACAAAACCACAGCGGCGGAGCATTCCGCGCGTCTGGGGCAAAATAACCGCACAATGTGGGAACCACAAAAGAGGCTGATAAGAGTTCAGCTCACCCAGAGTGGATCCGCGCTCAGGCCCTGGGGCGGTCAGTCGCTCACAAAGGCCGAGCGCAACAGGGGGACGGCGTGCGGCGGTCTCAGCGGCTGAATTGAGATGCGGCCTGTCGCAAGCTCCTCAGCCGAAAGACAACGGTGCATCGGGGGAATAGTGCTTCTCCCTGAGCGGCGGAGAGGGAGTCTCCCCGGTTCCAAGAAAGGGAAAGGAGGGAACGGGGTGCCTTGGCTGCAGCGTCGCGGCCAGGCGCGAAGAGCAGCGGGAGCGGCGAAGGTGCCCTCTCCCCGCTACCATCCGCGAGCGAGCACGTGATTATCGCGTGATAACCGCGTGGCCGCTCCGGAGATATCGGGATGCGCGTGCGATCCCCACATCCCCCCCTCCTTAAAATAACCCTTTAGCCGCTAAGAGGCCGCCGTCACCTGAGGCTTTTCCGAGAGAGACGTGCTACTCCGACAGCAACACGGTTTGAGTCCATGTTGGTGAAGGAGTGGCTCTAGCTGCAGACCGCCGTTGTTGCCGTGTGGGTAGTCGCACGCCAGGCCGGAACATCGAATGATGGTACGGAGCAGCTTCACAGTAATAAGATGTAGTAGGAGGCAAGAAGGCCGCTAGGTCCAGGTCACCTTGCGTCTCGGCGGCGTCACCTGCCTAGTCGGACATGCCGGGTCCGTGGTGGCGAAAGGGTCCCTGGATTTTTCTTGGCTGTCTCGATCATGCTGATGCGATCCCCGAACCAGCCTCGAGATGGCGCAGGACAGCTGTCTTCTGATGTTCCCGGAGGTCGTTCCCCTTTGGTACGGTCGAAGGCGTTTCTTTCTGTTCGTCCCGACACAGCTCTCTCTGTCGTCGCGCACCCTCGCGGGGGTCGGCACGCAAGATCGGCAAAGGCGCGCCGACACACCCCTGACGATGGCTTGCACCTCGCTGCGCAGCAGGGGTCCACTCTGTCCTTGCGGGTGAAGTCTTTCGCTCGGCCTTGAGGCTGGGTACTTAATTGCGGGGCTCGCAACTTGGTCGCTGAGTTCTGCGGCGCGGTTCGGCGAATTCTGCGCCGCTGCGACCATTCCGGACCGGAAGTCGCCCGCTGCACCTCTCACCTCGCTGTTAGCCGCCGGAGGATCTTTGCTCGCCGCCTGTTGCCTGCACTGCGCTGCTCACTGCTTATGGCCTGCTCGTCCGCACCGGCAGCGGAGACGGTCTTTCCTTTTTGCTTGATGGTTGTTGCACGGCTCCCGACGGGCGGTCTGCCGCTGCGACAATTCTGTTAGCCCCTCTCGCTTCTTCCGAAGAGAAAGCGCGTGCTCGCTCTGGAAGCCTGCATGCTAGACATCGGAGGAGCATTCCGTCCAATATCGCGCACAATAAAATGGCCTCAGCGAACCGGACAGAGTTAGTTCTGCCGAGATCGCAAGTTATAACGCCGCACTGGGCTCGAACGTCGAGCTGTGCCACCCGATGCCGCTGCCTGCGGGCGCGGGAGAGCGTTCTCCTTGGGCCACTCGTTCCCTCTGTTGTAGTAGGGTTTGAGATCACAGACATGCACCGGTCGGCTGATCGGTCTTAACTTCAAGTCCGCCAGCCTGTACACGAGCGAAGAGACAGTCTCTCGCACCCGGTACGGTCCTGTCCATTTTGGCGCCAGAGAAGCTGAGAATTTCTTACTGGCGTCGCTCAGGACGTGATTCCGTCTCAACACCAGGACGCCCACTTCGTAGTGAACTTCCCGATGAGAGCGGTCGTACTGCGCTTTCTGCTCGGCACGTGCAGTGCTCAGGTTCCGCCGCGCTTTTCGTAAAGCCTCCATTACCTTCGCGCGCAGCCCAGTCGCATAATCGGCGCGTGCCGACGAAACAACGAGTTCCGTGCTGCTTCGTTCCTGTAGAGTAAGTTCTACCGGACTCAACAGCTCCCTCCCAAGGTTGAGGGTGGCGGGTGTATACCCAGTCGATCGATTCACTGTCGTCCTGATAGCAAATCCAATTTCAGGAAGACAAGCGTCCCCCTCATTGTGCGCCCCCGCAAATGCACCTAGCATGTGCTTGATGTTGCGGTTCACACGCTCAGTGGGATTCGCCTGGGCATGGTACGTGGTTGTTCTCCTGTGCTTAATGCCGAGAGCTGCACAAGAGTCTACGAAGAGTTTGGCATTGAAGTAGGACGCATTGTCCGTTATCAACTGCTCAGGATAGCCGAATCGTGTAAACACCTCGATCAGCTTTCCCATGATTACGCGTGCCGTCAGCTTCCGTAGGGGGAACAGTTCCACCCACTTGCTGAAATGGTCTGTGACTACGAGAAGGAATCGGTTCCCGCTCGGTGTCCTGGAGTAAGGTCCCATGACGTCACATGCCGCAATTTGCCATGGTGTTCGGCTATTGATCGGCTGCATGAGCCCGGGTGGTAGTCCACCACGCGGCTTCACGCGTTGGCACACGTTGCACGAGCGGGCGTAGCGCATCACATCCCGCTTCATTCCAGGCCAGGTAGCAAAGTGGCACAACTTCAGATAAGTCTTAGGGCCACTTGCATGCCCAGCCAGGCACGTATCGTGAAAGTAGCGTAAAAGTGCTCCTCTCAGCGTGCGTGGAATCACCGCTTTGAAGGACTCATGTGTATCCTTCTCCGCGGGGATATATCTCAGCAGGACGCCGTCAGAGTCTAGCAGGTAGGAATCCAACGCGCTCACAGCATTACCAGCTGTTTCGGAGCGCCGCGCACCCACAGCAATACCAGCTGCGTGCATGTGCGCCGCGGCCGCGCTGCCGGGCTCCCGGAGCCCCTCAAACACTTTCTTACAAAACGGATCCTCCCGCTGTGCCTCTAACAGCTCCTTTCTGCCGAACACGCTCCCCACTGAACTGACGCAGTCCAAGTGGTTCACGCTTTCGTCCTGCGAAGGGGGTTCGTCTGCCCTTCCTTCGGGACCAGCGCCGTCGAGCATTGTAACAGTTACTTTGCTCTTAGGCTGAGTCACTGAGGAGTCACGATGGGTATTAATGTTACCCCTCCTGACACCCTCAATCGTCGCAGCGGTTAGTCCGCTCTCAAGCTCAGTTTCGGGCGGGGTGAGTTGAATAGTAATGTTACTCTTCTCACAGTCAACGGGCGCGCGCGTAAGTGCGTCCGCCACAACGTTGTTCTTTCCTCTCCTGTAGCGAACGATAAAATCGTATCGCTGCAGGAGAAGTGCCCATCGCGGGAGCCGGCCGCTCGGCTCTCCTAAGCACCTAAGCCAAGTTAGTGCCATATGATCGGTCTCAATTATGAATGGGACTCCATGAATATAGTAGTCGAACTTTTTGAGAGCGAAAATGATCGCCAGACATTCCTTTTCTGTCACGGAGTAATTTTTCTCTGCGGGAATCAAAGAGCGGCTGGCAAAAGCTACTGGGTGCAAGCTACCTTCGTGCTGTTGGAGCAAAACCGCTCCTAGGCCAAGGTCGCTGGCGTCCGTATGAATGACAAATTCTTTGTTCAAGTCTGGTAGCCTTAACTCGGTGGTTTTCACGAGCGCGTTTACAAGGTTGCGCAGTGCCTCCTCTTGCTCGGGACCCCACCTCCACTGCTCACCTTTCCACAACAGCATTGTCAAGGGGGCTTGCAGTGCAGCGCAGTTTGGGATGAACTGTCGATAGAAGTTCGCCAGCCCCAAAAAGCGTCTCAGTCCGCCTATGTCTGCCGGTGACGGGTAGTTCAATAATGCCTGAACCTTGTCATCACACGGTAGAAGGCGTCCATTATCAAGTATAAACCCCAGTAGCGTTACTCGGGTTGCTGCAATCTGGGTCTTGGTCGGGTTTAGCGTTATCCCCGCAGACCTCAGACGCTCCAACACGTCCCTGAGATGGCGTAAGTGCCCATCAAAGGTACGCGAGTATACCACAACATCGTCCAGGTAAGCAAGAGCATGGTGCCACCTTGCGTCATCCAAGACACGGTCCATCAGGCGCTGGTAAGTCGCAGGCGCACCGACAAGTCCGAATGGCATACGGGTAAACTGGGAAAGTCCCCTGTGACAAGTGAAGGCAGTCTTCTCTCGGTCACAGGGATCTACCTCCACCTGAAAGTATCCTCTGCTTGCATCGAGCGTAGTGAAGTACTTCGCTCCGCCAACGTTGGATACGATTGAGGGAATGCTAGGAAGCGGATATGCGTCCTTGCGTGTCACCTCGTTCAGGCGGCGATAGTCAACACGAAGGCGGGGCGTCCCATCCTTTTTAGGAACCAACACCACAGGAAAACCCCATGGGCTGTCCGACCTTTCAACAACGCCTGTATCGAGCAGTTCGTCCAGAGCGCTGTCTAGTGCTTTCCTCTTAGCCAAACTCACCGGCCGAGGATCACACTTCCACGGAGAGGCGTCGCCTGTCTCAATTTTGTGCCTATATAGCGTAGTGCAACCAGGCCGCTCTGTGAATACAGCGTCATATTCAGTCAGAAGCGATGAGAGGCGAGCCTTTTCTTCCCCCGACAAACTGCTTGAGTCGTCCAGCAGCGGGTGGTATCGTTCGCCCCTCACTGCGGCACAGTCTGCCACCGCAGCGGGGGTTATGGGCTGGGCGGGAGGGGAGCAGTTCCGCTCCGCGCCTCTTTTCTCAGTGCGGTTGGCCGGACGGCATGTCGACCCGGCCGCAACCGTTCTGAGGGACCTTTTCGGGCAATCGTTTGGTCGGTCTGTGCGCGAAGCATCATCGAACGAAGTTGTCTCTGACGCTTTTTCAAATGAAACGAAAGGTTTCAGGGTGCCACATGCTCGCTCCCTATATCCTCCGTTGCGGACATCAATAACAATGCCCGTCTTGGCGAGGAAGTCTCTACCAAGAATTATAGGAACTGACAGGCCGGGAAGGTGAGCGAGGCGCTGTCACCTCACCCGTTTCTCCCACCGCACCACAAGCCTGGCAGCACAGCTCACGTGTGCCGTGCCGCTGGCCAGTCGGAAGGTCACATTACTCTCTCTAAGTCGGATAGCGTTCCGATGGAGATGTTCACACACCTCGTCGCCAAATAGTGAAGCGCTTGCTCCTGTGTCTAACAGCGCAAAAAACCTGTGCCGGGCGACTGTAACCTCTATGAGCGGCGCTGGCGTGTCGCTGGATAATCCAAAACGACAAGCCAGCGGGGCAAGGAGTTCATGTGTCTCACTTCGCACCGCTGTAACCGCCGCCGGCCATGCAGCGTTGCTTACCGGCGGCCCCGCTCGTTTCCCGAAAGCGCGTGCTCTCGGTTCGCAGGCTGTCTGCAATCCCGGGCGAAGTGCCCCGGCTGGTTGCACCGATAACAGAGGAGAGCCGGCCTTTGTCGTGCTTGGCGTCCAGTGCCTCGCGCCGTTTGACCGTTGTTCCTCTCTATCGACTGCTCCCTTGCAGGCACGCTCTGCACTGGCATCCTCGAGCTGGCATGTCGGCCACGATTCTGCATACCTCGGCCATCGGCAGCGCGTGCTGCACGCATGGCATAAGTGTACGGGTCGAGAGCCCGGTCAGATAAGTCCCAACCGTTTCTCAGTTGTCCGTCACTGAAAGCAACCGCACCACCTCCACCGGAACGAGTGCGAAAAGTGTCCCCGTTCCACGCGCATCGCGACTCAAGTGCCCTCGACGCTGGGGGTGGAGGTCGGTATGAGCGCGAGGCGAGTATGTCCGCCTGTATGCGCTTTGCCTCCGAGGCCAGCTCATCCAAATCCCTGAACTTGCTGCCTCTTAGGTACGCTGCGAAGGTGGGATGAGCTTGTCGCGTGACTCTCTCCACCTTATCGCAGTTCGGAGCAGAAGGGTCGGCGGTACGATAAAGTTCGTCCATCGCCCTGACGTACTCGAGCAAGGATTCGTCCAGATGCTGAGTACGTAGCTCCAACTCGCGCCGCAGACGACGCTCGTAATCTGCGGGCAGGAATTCCTCACGTAAGGTCGCTCGGAACTCGGCCAGCGTGCTAGACCGGTGGCCAGTAAGCCGGAACCAGCGGGCAGCGTGATCAGTCAACGACACTGGTACGACGCGTTCCAGTATCTCGCCATCGGACAGCCCCGTTGCGCGCTGGTAAGTCAGCATGCAATCGAGGTATTCGTTGACGCTAACTGAATCATGATACCCGCTGTAGGTGGGTAAGTCCACCCTCACTCTCGGTCTAGCAGCTGCGGCAGATGTCAGCAGAGTGTTCTGCACGGCACCTGTCAAGCTCTCAATCAAGCGCATCGCATCGTGCAACAGTGCCTGCTGAGACTCGCTCTGGCCAGTAATGTCTGGCACAGGAGCGGGACGCGTCGAGCAAGTGTGCCGCTGTGGCTCCGTGCTCTCCGCAAACTCTGGCGAAGGGTTCGGTGTAATGTGCCTCACGCCTTCAAGGGTACATTCTGCCGGAGAGAGCGCCTCGTGTGTAGCGCTACCCTCTTCGAAGCTTATCAATTTCCCAGGGCTAATGTTTGCCGCAGGGCATGACTGAGCGGTAGCAGTTACCGCCGCTTCGAATTGTTGCCTGTTGGTAGCAACCTGCGACAGCGTATACAACGGCTGTAAGTCAGCCCCGTATGCTGCCATGGTTTGTTCGTGTGGTGGCAGTCACTCACGGAAACAGACTCAACCTGTCACACCTCTGGCCCCATGTTGGGCGCCAAATATAGGGGTATTACTCAAGTTCGCGCGTGCGCACCTGACCCTTCTCTGGATCGCACAGCGCCAGCGGAGCGGCAGTCGCTCCCTAGCACTTTCGCAGCAGCCCTAACAGTCAGAGCTGTGACCCCTAACCCGCGGTTCGCAGTGAGTTGCGACCACGGCGGGTTCAGGCCAGGGGGACAGGGTGAGTCTCGACCTAAGGTGTTTATTCACCTTAGCGTACAAATATATACCAACTGGCAACAACAGCAACAACACATACAAATACAACACAAAACAAAACCACAGCGGCGGAGCATTCCGCGCGTCTGGGGCAAAATAACCGCACAATGTGGGAACCACAAAAGAGGCTGATAAGAGTTCAGCTCACCCAGAGTGGATCCGCGCTCGGGCCCTGGGGCGGTCAGTCGCTCACAAAGGCCGAGCGCAACAGGGGGACGGCGTGCGGCGGTCTCAGCGGCTGAATTGAGATGCGGCCTGTCGCAAGCTCCTCAGCCGAAAGACAACGGTGCAACGGGGGAATAGCGCTTCTCCCCGAGCGGCAGAGAGGGAGTCTCCCCGGTTCCAAGAAAGGGAAAGGAGGGAACGAGGTGCCTTGGCTGCAGCGTCGCGGCCAGGCGCGAAGAGCAGCGGGAGCGGCGAAGGTGCACTCTCCCCGCTACCATCCGCGAGCGAGCACGTGATTATCGCGTGATAACCGCGTGGCCGCTCCGGAGATATCGGGATGCGCGTGCAATCCCCACAACCTTGGGACACTCGGCCCACACCAGATCGATATGCGTTGGCGTCTCGTGCTGCAACAATTCATGCAACACTTCACATTATCAAGATGTCCACTATAGCTGTGTTTTTAATAACTTCGGATTATATGCTCTCCCTAGTAGTCCGTTCTTGCATTTATTTTTTCTGAATGTATGAACAACGTTCTACTGTATTCATTAGTGTTGCAAAAATCTATGCCACTGAAA
Organism: Dermacentor andersoni; assembly: GCF_023375885.2. Lineage (NCBI taxonomy): Eukaryota > Metazoa > Arthropoda > Arachnida > Ixodida > Ixodidae > Dermacentor > Dermacentor andersoni. The sequence goes on from NC_092819.1 coordinate 1,155,654, forward strand.
CAAATATTTTGTACAACCAGAATTTTTTCTGGAAACCTAACAAAACGTTATAGACAAGCTTAAGCAAAAGCCAATTTTTTTTTAGAGAGTAATAGCTCTTCAATGCGTCTCCTAAATACCAGAAAGCGGCTTTCGTTCATATATATCTTAGCAAACGAGTTCTTGTCCATATGACAAGTGCATAGCCATCCAGCAAAGGTTTCATGAACATTAGCTTGAGAAAGGGTTCCCTGTGGCCTTTGTCTTTGTATTGGCATAAAAGAACCAGCCAGCTTCTGAAGACATCAACACTTTGTTGCAACCATGTTTCTACATGCTACATGTTACATGCAACCATGTAATGGCCTTTACAGAGATTTTCTGTCCAGCGGCATGATGTCCATGAACTTCTTAGGATAAAAAAGCATCACCTTAATCAGCAATGACACCATTGATGGCAGCGTTTACTTTCTGCACCAAATCCACGCTGTGTTCGTGTGAATTCTTCTCGCTGACTACATGAGTCCAATGGTTGCCCTTTCTAGAGTCAGTAGGAATGCCTCTGATGACTTGAACAGACCTTGAATCCTTAGTGTGGCCAGATCATGCTTACAAACTCGCCAGGCTCGCTTGCAAGAATTACGAAACCAGGGACGAAAGACTTGGAGCTTCGGACATTGCTGTTCTTCGATGATGTGACAATGCCAGTCTGTAGCATTTTCTATAAACCGCACAGTACACTTTTCACATCCAGCATATCATTATAGTTACCTGCTGTTTGAAAGAGGAAATTGAAGAAAGACTAGATAGGGTTGCTCAGAAATTTTCGTGTAAGCATGAACTAGAAGTCACACTCTTCAGCAGGTACCCAATGCACGGCCCACTTGACTGGGTTGTGAAAATCAGAGTGTGATGCATCTCTTTGCTAAGGAAATTAGCTTTACAATTTGTGTCTTTTGAACTTATACACTGACTGATTTCAAGTTCTAGCTAGTGCAACCTGGTGTCCTTAACATCGTAAAATTCTCTCATGTCCATGAGGTGTAGATGAATGCGCTGTATACAGTTGCTGACGTCCATGATAATAAACCACCTGTGTGCACAGTGTAGGTCATAAACTAAACTGTTGGGCCTACATTTGTCAAATATAGGATCACAGGTAAGTCCTGCTTGGTCCTTCATGAAAGCTATAGTCACAGAAGAAGAAAAATAGCTGCATAGCTAGTCTTACATACATAATCTCTATGTTGGTGGGGTAAACTTTGTGAGGAAGTGTATGGGCTTCACGGCAGACAGCTGCTATATGCTGCACAGTTATCTTATGTATGCATAAAAATTCCCTTGTTTTGGACACATGTTCTTTTTTTCATAAAAAATACGAGTGCACATTCTTAATTACGCAACTTTCAGCAAGGTAACTAGGCCTTAGCAGTTGCTATTAAAACCCATGATGTCATGTCGAGCTGGTGTGAAAACTCCAAGCAACGTTTCCACCTGTCTTTCATTTTTATGTCTTTTCTGGCTTACCAAGCCTTTCCTCATGGTATAAGTGGTTTTTCTGGAATTGATATGTGTTTCTACTAGGGGAGTGAAAATACTGACATATAACCGCATCGAATCAAATAGTGAACATTCAAATAAGGGGGGTAGGGTAAACGAGCATCGCTCTAACTTGCCGTGGCCCTCCACATTGCTAAGAGCACTCAAGAGTAGTTTCGACCACAGTGGAAGAATATGAGAGGTGTAGGAACTGTGCGGCAGCACTGTGGAAAGAGCATCTCCAGAACTAGGTATAGTTTCTGATGATCAATCAGTAGATGGCACGAGTAATTTGGGACCTGCGAGGGCTGCGCCATCTTTACATTGAGGTAATGAGAAAATGAGAGCACACAGTCATTTTGCATGTGCTTTCTGAGGGATGTGTTGAGCTTTTTAAGTCATAATGGGGGGAAAATGCTTTGTCCCGTATTTAGACTTGTGTGAATAGTGCTTTTTTGGTTCGAAGCAAATTCGAAGCGAATAGCAATTCTTCTCGAATAATTTCGAAGCGAATACTGTACTTCGAATAGTAGCAAGTAAAGAAAAAAAAAAACGACAGAGGGCTAAGGTCTGGGATTTATTCAAGGAAAGTAAACAACTTGATCATTTACGAAAACCTACAAATTTTCGTGCAAGAACACTAGCTGTTCCTCATGCTGGGGTTTGAGGTGCTCCCTTCTGCAGCTTACAACGGCTCCTGCAGTCGAAAAAAGTTTTTCACTTCTTGTCTGGGTGGCTGGTATCGAAAGATACCTACGGGCAGCTGCAACCAGGGTTGGGTAAAGGTGGCTGCCCTTGCTTTTCCACCACACAAGGGGTCTTCGGACTGGGAAAGAAGGGGGGCCTTCAAGTACCCAGCAACCTTGCCCAAGATTGTACGGCTTGACTGATAACGTGCATGCGAACTGAGGTGTGTAAAAGCACTCCACACAGAGTCCCCCGATGGGTCTGCAGAGCAGGTGCTGTTCTCACTTGTTGCTGTACCATGTTGATCAACTGGCACAGTCTCTTCTGCTGCCATTGTGAGTAGAGTGAATGCCCATTGCTTTGCAGGTCATTCAGCAAAACAGACATCTTTGTATCTAGGATCGACCAACATTGCCAATGCAGGAAGGCGTGACATCTTGATATCACGGAACCTCGTCTTGATGCTACGCAAAAGGCTTGAGGCAAGCAATGCTGCCTCACCACCTTCAGAAACATGTACAGCTAGAACCACCTCGGTACACTGCAAAAGGGGAATGACTTGTGACAGCGTGGGATATCTGTCCCCAGACAGTTCAGTTGTGGCATGGTCAAGTGGCTTCAAGACTTGCACTGCTGCATTCATAAGCTTCCACTCACTTGCGTTCAAGTTTAGAACTGCGTCATATTCTAAAAGTTCTACAGTGATGACCGTACGGAGCTTCACGAGCCTGGCCATCATGGCACGCTCACTGTTCCATCGCGTCGGGACATCTTGTATAACCTCAAGAGGGTCCAGCTGCATGTTTTTCTGAATTTCCTGAAGCCGTCCTCGGGCCTTGGCACTCCGTTTGTATCTAGCCATAATTGCTCTGGCCTTAGCACAGAGCTGCAAAAACCCTGACACTTCTCTTTTGGCATCACTGACACACAACTGAAGGGTGTGCCCGAAACACTGCACACCACTCCAGGACGACCGGGCTACTGCAGAAGTAAAGTTCCTTCCATTATCTGTAACGACGAAGATCGGCACAGTATTGTGGGCTGGAAGTTCCCACTTCTCGATGACACCTGCGATAAATAGCTCGAGATTTTCTGCAGTGTGAGAGTCTGTCATCTCCGTGCAAGCCAATGCATGCACATGTTGCACGAAGTCACTGTCCATGACGTGATGAGTTACACAAACGTAGCTGTCATTTGCCTGCGATGTCCAACCATCAGTTGTGATTGAAAGCGACTCCACTCCGCTTGCAAAAATGTCCCCGAGCTTCTTTTTCACCTTCTCTTTGCTTGATGCGTAGAGGTCTGGAATAATGGCTCTCGAGAACGTTGTCCGAGACGGCACAGCATAATCCGGCACAGCGAACTTCATCATGACGAGGAAACCCGGTTCTTCGACAATGTTGTAGGGGTGCATACCCCGAGCTACGAAGTGAGCTATCATTTTTGTCATCTGTTGGGCTTTTGGGGCCGATGCTTTCATTTTCGGCTTGAAACTATCAGCTATGGATGGCTGTTGACCACTTGCCTTGCTTGCCCCCTTGAGCTTGGATGGCCTTTCGCGTGCGTCCCGCTTCTCTTGGTAGTCCTTGTGCAAGTCCAGGTGTGTCCTTAAATGCGTTGCTAGGGTTGTTGTCGTACTTGTCCGGGTCTTCAAGATTGCCTTGCATTTAAGACATCGAGCTTCCGTTCCCAGTGGAATCTTTACAAAAAAGTTCCAAATTGGATTGCTGGCCACATGGTGCTCTCTAGAGTGGTCGAAGGCGGCTGGGATTGATCCAATGCCGCAGCGGCAGAGACAGAGTCGCCCACTAAATGCAATCGACCACACCACCACGCCGATGAGATGCATTTTTGTACGCCGTTGTTCTGAGTATAGTTCTGTTTTCCTGGCTTGGTTTGGATTGGATTGGATTGGAAAAAGTATTACTGAATCCAAAACCGAAACTTCCGAAAATGCCTTCTCCCTGCCGCGTGTGGCTATTCGTTTGAGCCGAATACTTCGAAATTTCCGGATAACAAAATTAAAATCGAAGCGAATATCGAATAGCACATTATTCGTTCAACTACTCAAAAATATTGAACATTTGCGCAAGCCTACCCGTGTTGTAATACAGGGTACAAGTCGTGCAAGGAAAAGTCCAGTTTCTTGTGCCAAAAGATTAAAGACATTCATGATTGTCTGAACAGTGCATGCAATCTCGAGGGAGGCTCATTTCTATTCAGCCAACAGACTATGTCTGCGAAAAACATTTCGAGGACGAAGTTGTGTGAAATGAATGGACAGCACAGCACAATCTAGTTTGTGGTTACAATGCATAAAGATATGTTCCCAAGTTCTTGCCGCAACCGCCAATAAAAAGTTTTTTTTTTTGTGCATGTTCTGTAGCTCTTGATCTCTGTGGTGTCTGCGCCCTGGGTGCATTTGCAAACGCCCGTGTCATCTCTGTTCAGTAAACGCTTGTACTCTCACAGGTGCCCCCAAAACAATCATGACATTTAATGGTTTCTAAGTTGCTACATCGAATCACATAAGTTCAATTCAAACACTATCTATACTACTTGCGTTATTGTGAATACACTCTCTGGCATGGATAAGGAACATGCCTGCCTGAATGGGTTTATTTCATTGCTACAAGTGTACAACTTCCCAACGACAGGCTCACCCTCCTAGAAACTGTGCGAGTTCACATGCACGATCAAATAAGTTGGACGAAAAGGTGGCAAGCAAAAATTAACATTCACAACTTGGTTGTTGATGAGCACTCAATTATTCATTAAATGTGAGGTTTAAGCCAATGCCTCATACAACAACGAGGGCCCCGTTTCCCAGCATGTAGGTGTGCAAACTATGCAACAATACAGCATAGACTACGGGCATAATACTTAAAAGCAATAAATGCTGACCATGCTCTTTTGAGATACTTAAGCTGAGAGAGCCGCTATTAAATGCACAAAGTGAAAGTGCCATGAATTTGGCTGTTACAATCCCTAAAAGAAAAAAAATAAAGGATGCAAAAAAAAAACAAACATTGCACCAAGCTCCTTTTGGTTCATCTTGCAGCAGCACATCATGCCAGAGACAGCATACGTGTAGCATCTGCGTGTTATGCTGATATGTGTAAGAATGTGTCTTTTTGCAATTCCCCACCAATGTGATTCGACTAAGGGTCTAGCATAGGCATACGGCTGTATTGAATTTGTGTTTCTAGCTTCGTTTAGCGGTTGTCATTATTACATCGGGAGATAAATTAATGTACTACAAACCACCAAGTGGAGCAGCCGCCTCGATATCCGTGTTTTTTATGCCCATTAATACGTGCCTAAGTTTGCTTTACCACATTTCTCACCATAGACAGTCCATAGTCAGTACTTGAAAAGAAAAGAAATGCACGAAAACAAGCTTCGGTGCACACTATATTACATATTATACTGGGCATGCTTTTATAATGCACATATGCCAAGCCGGCGGAACCCCGACATGCAACATTAGCAAGTCTTTTCTCTCACTTGGATGCTAGAGTTCATACTCTTCTCATATTGTTCCATCGTGGTTTCAACTATACCCCCAGTCAAGCTTTTCTTTTCAGACTCCCCAATCTGCCCAAAAGTGGTTAACAATAAATGTTCAACAACGTGTAGAAAAACTTTCGATCAAATTGATCAAGTTCTATAGGCATGGTAACAAGAGTTAGTAAGAGTAGATCGTACTGTACATCTTGATTTCTATGTACCTAAATTACTGATAGCTTCCTACATTCTTGTTATGCAATGCAGGAATACTCCCAAGCAAGCATGTGCAGCATCGTATTTTTTTGCCGAAGATTTGTAGCATTAAGTTTTGCGAAACATTTTCTGACATTCGCTTCATATTCAGCTTTTCTTTCTTGATTCAATTTGCTATTCAATTCAATATCTACTATTCGGCATTCGCACACCCCTAGATTTTACTACTGCACCTCAAATTTTTCTTTAGTGTCCATTTAAGGCCAACTGAAACGAAATTACACTTTGGCTAAATTTGTTATATGTGAGCAGTATATACCACTGAAGCAATTTTAGCACAATGGTTTTCTTGTTAGCACCACTTAAGCAGAAACACGTGACCCTGGTGATTGTCCCAGCACACTGCCTCTGGAATTTTTGAGCGCACTGTGGGCAGCATTGCCTTAGCTCAGAGGTCATGCTGAGGAGTCACATGTTAGAGATTTCTGTCGGCTCATCCAATCCATCTTCTGGCAAGTTTACTCCTCGCTAGGAGGCCTACAAACTCCATTAGCCTATGTTCAACAGGCAGAAATATTAAAAAATGGCGGTTGTCGGTCGCAAGTTGCTGCATGTCATCAAAGCGCGGCTTTTATTTAATTGAGTCATCAAGTTCCAAAGATTATTTGCTTCTGCATGAAAGCAATGAGAGTAACAGCAATGTTTTCAATGCTACAGACATACAGCATTAAAATATATAAACTGTCCTACAAACATATAACAAATGGTTTGATTTTGTCGCTAATTCAGATCCTTTCCCAGTTACACTGTGTGTCCTCCAAGGATCCGTGTTCGGACCCATTTTATTTTCATCATATGTGAATGACCTTCCATTAATGCTACATAACTTCAATCCTGTCATGTATGCAGATGACACTGCTCTCATTTGCGTACATGGGTTCATGGCTGAAGCTTTTCGTGCCGCTAACAAAAAAAAAAAGGAGGCTAATTTATGATTGATTCCACGCCAATAAATGACTCCTAAACATTAAGAAGACAAAATATACTGTATACTGTATACTGAGTATATACAAATATACTCACGAGTACACGGGGAAAGGATGTAACCATATATTACAATATTTACAGGCTGCTGCTACCGCAGAATGGTTCACAGCATCTCACACGGTATGTCCTGTCTTCTTTCTCTTCACGGAGCGAAGCAGTCCATTAAGGGCATGCGCTCATACGTGATGCCTCGTAACATCACTCCCGGCGGACTAAGCGCCACCACAGCACCTTCTAAAATCAGTCATCACTGCTGGAGTCCACAACACACTGGACGAAATAGCCGAAGCACACAAAACAGCGCAACTTGAGCGTCTCTCTGAAACGAGAACCGGAAGACAGATACTGCGGGACCTTGGCCTTGAACCGAGGGAAGGCAAGCAGCAGAAAGACGTACCTATACCGGATAGCATCAACAGAAAGCTCAGGGTCTGCCTGATCCCGAGGAACGTGAACCCCGAGCACAACAAGGAGCGGAGGTTGGCGAGGGCCAGGACTCTCGTGGACCTCCACGCCAGAGAAGAAGGCGCCGTCTACGTGGATGCGGTGCAGAATCGAGGGAGCAGCGACGCATATGCAGCGGTGGTTGTCGGGGCATCGACGGCTGTAACGAAGACGGCGGCGAGCGTCCAGACTCGAGAAGCGCACCGGGCGGAGGAGGTGGCCATCGCCTTGGCCGTCTCCGACCCCAGATGCATTACAGTGTTGTGTGACTCTAGAATGGCCGTGAAGAACTACGCCTAGGGTAGGGTATGTAGTGAGGCAGCGCGCATAATGCGCAAGGTCGAAGACATTGGACGCAAAAGTGCTGTGGTGATCAAGTGGTTTCCGGCCCACATGGGCAGTGACGTGTCGGAACGCGGGAACGTGAACCACAACAAGACGGCCAACTCGTCCGCACGAGGACTAACCAACCGCGCAGCTGCAAGCACGGCCGACTCGGAGTGTTGGTCGCGGTGCAGTGCCTAGGACAAGATGACCACCTTCAACAAAATAGTGAAGTGGTACAGACTGAACAGACAGACTATGCCGCCACCTCAACCGGGGCTTACCCGGAAGGAGGCAGTGTTATACAGATAGTTACAGATGGGGTCCCTGTTCACCCCGGTGCTAGCTAAGCACGTGTGTCTGAGTGTGTATGCGAGTGACATGTGTAGACTGTGCGCAAAGGAGAGAGCCACCGTGGCTCACATCCTTTGGGACTGTAGCGTAAACCCGCGAGAAGCCAGCGAGAAGACGACGATCCCGCCGCAGCTAGAGGCTGCAACGAGGAGCTATGATCAAGAGACACAACTCAAGGCTGTCCAGCAGGTCTCGGCAGCTCTAGAGAGGCAGCGACCGAGCGAAACCAAGGAGAAAGGGGGCAGCACCCCCAGGAAGGGGGCGGCGGCCCTCTCGGACCCCCAGAAGTAGCGAGGGACCAAGACCTCGAGGAGCACAACGCACGAGACTGACATAGTGGCCGCGTCGCGGTAAAAGCTTCTCCTCCCCGCGTGGAGGGAGCCTAACCGATTCTGCAGGCATTTTCAATAAAGTTGTTCTCTCTCTCTCTCTCACTGCTGGTGAAGTAGCGTTTTAGCCACGACACATGGACAACGTCAGTAGCACACATAAAAGAAGACGGGCGATGTGGAAGCAGAGTGATGAGGTAGGCAACGTCTTTAAACTTGCGGAGAACTTTGTAGGGTCCAGTGTAGTGAGGGAGGAGCTTCTTGCACAGGCCTTTGCGTCAAGACGGCATCCAGAGTAAGACAGGAGTTTAGGAGGGTACTCGACTTCATGGTGCCGGTTATCATAGCATTCTTTTTGGGAGGTTTGCAACGCACATAGCCTAGTGTGAGCAACCTGGTGAGCTATTCTGGCTCGAGAGATGAATTCTTGAGCACATGCGGTGGGTACGGGGATATCCTAGGGAGTTCAGCTGAGGCACTCAGTAAGATCTGTGGATGGCAGGCTGTCGTAAGGCAGTACAGCAGCTACAAGGAATTTCATTAATGACCTTCGCTAGGAAATTGCGGCCACAATCCGTAAGGAGCTGGTGCGGGGCCCCATGTTCAAGAATGACGTCACTGAGCAGTAAGTCTGCAACATCTGTAGCACAGTCACTGGGCAGCTACTGGGCATAATCAGATCATATTTGATTGTATAGTCAGTTGCGACGGCAGTGCATTTGTTGGCGGATACTGACGTAGGGAAAGGTCTGAGCAAGTCAAGGCTGATGCGAAAGAAGGGCTCCGATGAAATGTCGACAGGTTGAAGCAGGCCAGCCTGTGGAAGAGCAGGATGTTTGCGCTGTTGACAGTACTCAAAGGCAGCAACGTATTAGCACACAGAACGATACAAGCCAGGCCAAAAGAACCGCTGTCCCACGCGGTTGTAGGTGCGTGAGGAACCGAGGTGTCCCGAAGTTTGAGCATCGTGTAGATGTTGAAGACTGGTGGTATGCAGGTGTCGAGGAATAACTAGCAAAACTTCCGGCCAGTCAGGTTTCATGTTGCAACAGTATATAACTTCATTGTGCAGGACATACTGACATAGAGAAGGGTTGAAATGTGCAGAACAGAGTTGCTGAATGATGAGCTTTAGAAATTCATCTCAATGCTGGTCGGTGCAGCTGATGTCGCGTAAGTCAGATAGGGCAAGCACACAGGAATCATTATCATGGCCAGCGAGGCCAGGACAATGAGGCCTTTCCACCGGACCGTTCAAACTTGTGAAGCGGAACTTCACCACAGTTTAGCCCATGTGTTAGGCTGCCATCAGTACGTGATGCCACCTGTGACTTCTCGAGTCTATATATATTTGTGCGCAATAAAGGAGGTGTGTTCTTTCATTGAGCTGCAAAGTGCCTCCATGTCACTTGGTCCCTGTGTGCATGTACTCCCATGGCACAGCACACGAGACACTTCCTATAAGCACGTATACTAGAGTCAATGTCATCTTGCATACCAGGCCAGATGGTACCAAAGATAGTCTTCCTTATGTACTAACAAGACCAGATGCCTACAGGTAAGCATTTCTTCCCCATGACCATTCACAACAGATAATTTACAGCCAACATTAAATTCCTATATCCATCAAATCCTTGAATTTCCCTGAGGTAGACATTTTGCAAGTTCCACAGCTTACAAAAAGTAATGGCCTAGTGATAACATATCTGAACAGAGCCATTAAACACAACAGTGAACACTAGCTTACTGGCAAGAGAAAACCAAAATTACAAGGCCAATACATTGTCATGGTGTAGTGATGGTGAATAAATAATGAGCCTGACAATTCACCATGGCACGCCCAGAAAAATCAGAAACAATAAAGTGACGACAGCAGTGGTGAGCACAATATGCAGTTGTCAAATCTAGTCTCACAGCTCGAGTCAGTCCAGTGAATTTATGCACACATTACCATATGTTCCAGAGCAATGACTCGTGCTCTGTAATGTACCTAGATTTGAAAACTTACACCACTAACACTATTCACATCATACTTGCAACTTGATTAGACACGGCTTCCTAATTCTTGATTTGGTGAAGACATTTGTAAAGCTTCACATACACTAAGCATGTCTTTCTCGAGAGTGATAACTTGGCAACAGTGGCAATCCAGTAAAAGCAGTCACCTTCTCGAAATAAAACAGCGCATACATGACAATTCACCAATGTACTCGGAGCTGCACTTGAATGTTGCCATGCAAATTTTAAGGTAGAGCACTAGTATCAGCAGCAAGTGAAAATGACCCGAGTGAAACAAGATGGCAAACATAGAAAAGGGTAAGTATACTTATATGCTTACTTTGACAAGCACAGAGAGGAGTGACTCTGGGCCCAGCAAGTTGTCAACTATAACAGCTTCCTGGGACACATGACGGTGTTGTGGACAGACCATCTTTCTCTCCTGGACATCCTAAAGAATCAAAATGTTTAGCAACAACAAACATGGTGTACTTTTCCTTAAGATTTGCAATAGCATTGATACACACATTTTCTACAGTCCACAATACTGGGAAACTGGCTATTCATAAAGAATGCTGGAACCACAAACACAAGTCATTTCCATTAATACAAGACTTTTGCAATAATAAAAATTAGGCACATATAAAAAGTTCGAAGGGCAATCATGGTAGATGGCAGAAAAAAAATTAGTTAAAAGAAGCACATAACAAATTTGACAGTTTTGTGTTCATCAACAGCTATAGCAAGGTTTAGCATTGATCTTGAACTCTTTGGACGATGTTTCAACTGTATGCGGGTGTGACATACTCGCTCAACATAGCACACAACGCTGTTGGGCAGAAGAAACAGTGCCCCGACAGCTGCCAGGCATCTTGCCACGCTGGCGTGAAGAGCACCACCAGTGGCATTGCAGGCGTCGCACCTCGATGGTGCACAAGATGAGATGACAGGAAACTATCGGGATTGGCCAGTGCTCATTAAAATATTAGACAACATTAGCTTGATGTTTATTGCTCGTACAGCTCAGACCAGTGCATACACACATCAGTTCAGCAGCAATGCTAGTCTGCTTATACTGCGCATCTATGCAATGCTCATGACAGAAGTGAAAGGCAGAATACTGCACTGGCTCTGCCACTGAGGCATAGCGTAGGTGGTGCATCCATGCAGCTTCATATTTCTTGATGCCAATGCACTCGCATCTTGGAGACCCTCTGACCCTCCTTGCACAAGCTGCGCATGCATGTCAATAGTGTGGACATACCACAAAGGCACCAACAGCGTGAATGTGCCTCAAGATGGCTATCCAACCAAAACAATAGCGGACATAATTTGAGGTTTAATAGTCAGAGATAACACCGGGCTATCAAACTGAATTATAGTGGAACTAATGGGTATCTCAATAAAATCACTTAGCAATAGACAAAAATATAAGCCATACCACTACTTATAGTTATCAGTGGGCCAACCATGCTCAGAAATAGAAGCTGTGCAACATTATCCATACCAAGACACACAGTCGGCACATTGTTGACCAATCAACTGCCAACTTCCAGCCTTGCAGTACACCAGTCATAAACAAAGCACAACCTCGAAGGAGTGAAGTTTTGGCGTTCTCTCCATCGAAGGCCACTGCGAGGACGCCAACCACTTCTGCAGGGCATGTCCTTACCTTGGCCACGGAGGGCTTTTTGCCTCATGCACCCTACCCACGCAATGGTGAACGCCCACTCAAGATCGAAGTGTACTTCGCAGATATTGCAACGGGGGTGTTCGCCTAGCAGCGCTAGTTCTAGGCTATAGCGGTAGGCTTAAACAAGTCGGCGCTATATAGAAACGGGGAAGCAAGCACTTCTCGTTGTCGTCTTCTCTTTCACCAGCACCGTGCCCACTGCCTTCAGTACAATCACTCCGCACGGAAAGCGTAGCCATCCTGGCGACCTAAGGACAGGAGCACACAGGGGGGTCATGGCACTGCTTGAGCTGGGAGACGTGAACAATCTCCTGGCCACGACGACGCTGGTTGCAAGGCATTTCCATTGGCTCGATGAGGTAGTTGACTGCAGATGTTTGTTTCAGTACCCGATAAGGACCGTGGTACTTGGAGAGCAGCTTAGAAGAAAAGCCTAGAGGAGTAGAGGGAACCCACAATCAGACCAGCGAGCCAGGAGCAAAGTACGCAGCCATAGTAGATGAATCGTGGCGATGCTTTTGGCGCCACTGGTCCTGGGATGTGAACGAACGAGCGAGCTGGCGACATTCTTCGGCGTAAGCAACCGCTCTAGAAACAGTCGTCCACTCCGAAGCATCTGACGGGCAAGGTAGAATCGTGTCCATAGTGCACGAAGGTTCATGTCCGTAAAGGAGAAAGAAAGAGGAGAACCCAGTGGTGCTTTGCGTGGCAGTATTGTAAGTGTAGGTGACGAAAGGCAGAATGCGATCCCAATTCGAGTGGTCAGATGAAACATACATGGCCAACATGTTGCCAAAGGTGTGGTTGAAATGTTCCGTCATCCCATTATCTTGAGGACGACATGCCGTGGTAGTGCGGTGAATGATGCGACACTCCTTTAGCAATGCTGAAATGACATCTGAGAGGAAAACGCGACCACGGTCGCTCAGTAATTCTCGAGGTGCTCCATGGCGTAAAAGCAGGTTTTGAATGATAAAACTAGCGACGGCTTTTGCTGTGGCAGATGCTAGGGCTGAAGTTCCAGTGTACCACGTGATGTGGTCGATATAATCAATAATTCAGCAGTTGCCGCTTGGAGTGTTGGGAAGCGGACCGTAAAAGGTCAATGCGGACGCGGTCGAACATACGTGCGGGGCATGGTAAAGATTGCAAGGGGCCGGTGGCATGTTGAGGTGGTGTCTTGCGCCGTTGGCATATGGGGCATGACCGAACATACTGGCGAATGAAACGGCACATACCGCGCCAGTACCAAAGCTGGAGGCGAGAGTATGTCTTTAATACACCAGCGTGGCCGCATTGTAGGTCGTCGTTGAACGTGGCGCAGATGTCGGATCGGAGGTGTTGGGTTATAACAAGAAACCACTTGCGGATGCTCGAATTGTAGTTGCGGCAGTACAGCAGGTTATCCCGAATTATGAAGTGCGTGGCTTGACGACGGAGCGTCTGAGAGATCAGTGCTGGCGACTGGCTAGACAGGAAGTCAATAAGCGAAGAGATCCACGGGTCTTTGCGCTGCTCTGATGGCAAGTTGGAAATGTTGAGGGCGAAGGCTCCTTAGGTGGAAATATACGAGTCGACAGGACCAGAGGGGAGGGGTGACCGGGACAGAGTGTCTGCGTCTGAATGCTTTCGGCCTGAGCAATAAACAACGCGGATTTTGCACACTTGTAGGCACAATGCCCAACGGGCGAGCCGACCAGCTGGATATTTTAGTGAAGATAACCAGCATAGGGCATGATGGTCGGTCACAATGTCAAATGGACGCCTGTACAAATAAGGATGAAATTTTCTGATAGCCCAAATGATGGCTAGACATTCCTTCTCAGTAACAGAGTAGTTCGCCTCGGCTTTGGTAAGGGTGCGGCTGGCATATGCGACAACATACTCTTCGAAGCCATCCTTGCGTTTGGCAAGAACAGCACCAAGCCCGACACCACTAGCGTCCGTATGGATCTCAGCTGTAGCAGAGGGATCGAAGTGTCGCAGTACTGGAGGAGAGGTGAGAATGCGTCGCAGTTCTTGGAATGCGTCGTCACACGTCGGGGACCAGGCTGATAGGTCAGAGCTGCCGGTGAGAAGCTGCGTCAAGGGGGCAATGATAGAAGCAAAGTTACGGATGAAGCATCAGAAATATGCGCACAGGCCGATGAAGCTGAGAAGCTCTTTCGTGGTGGTTGGTTTAGGGAACTCAGATATGGCGCTAAGTTTCGTGGGGTCCAGGAGGATACCGTCTTTTGAAACTACATGGCCGAGAATACTAAGCGTGTGAGCGCCGAAGTGGAATTTCTTCAAATTTAGTTGCAGTCCTGCAGTGGAGAGGCACGTAAGGACTTGTTCCAGGCGGCTGAGGTGCGACGCAAAGTCAGTGGAAAAGACCACAATGTCATCTAAATAACAGAGGCACGTTTTCCACTTCAGCCCTCAAAGAATGGTGTCCATCATTCGCTCAAAAGTGGCAGGCGCGTTGCAGAGGCCGAATGGCCTGACGGTAAATTCATATGGCCCATCAGGAGTTAAAAAGGCTGTCTTCTGGCGATCGGCCTCTGCCATTGGCACTTGCCAGCACCCGGAGCGTAGATGCAGCGAGGAAAAGAATTCCGCTCCCTGCAGACTGTCCAAGGCATTGTCGATGCGCGGCAGAGGATAGACATCTTTGCGCGTTATTCGGTTAAGGCGGCGATAGTCGATGCATAACCAAAAGGAGCCATCTTTTTTTTTTTAACAAGGACAACCGGAGATGCTGAGGGACTGTTAGAGGGCTGGATGATGCCACGCTCCAGCTTGTCATCAACGTGCTGGTTGATGATACGGCATTCAGCAGCCGACACCCGATACGGACGCTGGCGCAATGGTGTTTGTTGACTGGTGTCGATACGGTAAACGACTGCGGACGCTCGGCCCAAGGATGGTTGGTCAAGGTCAAATGAGGAACGAAAACGTTGGAGGAGCTTGATGATTTCTGTGTGCTGCGCAGGTGTGAGTTCTGCATCGATGGCACAAGCGAAGACGACTACAGGGGCATCGGCCGCGGTTGGAGGAGTGACGGCACAAATCGGAAGTGATACCGTATCACCAAACATGGTGGCCGGGAGAACGCAATCGAAAGCTTCAGAGGCACCCAGGCACTCGCCGCAGAGTAGGGATGATGGGCAGGCAGACGGATTGCACATGTAAAGGGCAGCAGAACTGTCGCAAAAAGTGATGACAGCAAATGGAAGCAGAAAGTTTCGGCAACGCGCACAAGTGGCCGACGGCGTAAGGAGAACAGATGGGTTTGCAGCAGAGTTACATGACACAGGAACCAGAGCGGCAGAGAAAGGTGCGATATTGATGTCAGAGGCGGCAACAACTTTAGGAGAATAATGGTCGTCAGGGTCAAAGCACAGCACTGATAACGTAAGTTCGGCACTAGTGCAGTCGTTAAGAGCTTGATTGACAGATAGGAAATTCCATCCAAGAATAACATTGTGCGAGAAACGAGGTAGGACGACAAGTTCGATAGCATACATGACGATTTGAATGACGACCCGGGCTGTGCATGACCCGGGTGTGCAAAGGCTGAATGTGATGCGAGGTTGCCGTACGCAGAGAAAGAGAGGTAAGGGGAAGAGTCACTTTGTTCAAATTGCGACAAAGCTTCTCACTAATAATAGAAACGGCGGCTCTGGTGTCGATAAGTGCGTGTACGGTGACGCCGTCTACGGACAGTAATTTCGTTCGCCAAGGCAGAATGAGGCCTTGAAATGTTCAATGTAAACGCACTTCTTGCCTCTGGAACTGCGACTGTTAGTTTTCCTCTTGGGCTGGGCTAGGTTGGCGAACCATCGGGGAATTGGATCAGCGATGTGGGGAAGGTGACTGGCGTGAATCGAAGGGGAGGCGACTGTAAGACGAGTCCGGAGGAAGGTTAGATGGGTCCTGACGCGGAAGTTGAGCAGGCCTGTAGCTTGAGGTGCCCCTACTGTCGAGTAAATGGGGGATGCGACGGCGGCAGAATCTTGCTACGTGGCCTGGAAAATGGCGGGAATAGCATATTGGCCGGTTATCAGGTGTACGCCATGGGTTGACGAGAGGGGCTCCAGCGGCCGAGTAAGGGACGACAATTGAACGCGAAGGTGGCGGCGGCACATGGAAGGTGCCGGTGGCCCGGTAGGCATCAGGAGCTGGCGGAGCGTAAGGCCGGGTGACAATGGCACCTTAAGTTAGCGGTCCAGCTGCAGGCTGCGGAGGTAGGGCAGATGACAGCGCAGCAGCAACTTGTGTCTGAATGAATGCCTGGAGGGTGGATGGTAATAAAAGGTGTGAAGCAAGCAGAGACAAGAGATGATCCGGCGGGAAGCAAGTGATGGTAGTTCAAGTGTACGTTTTAGTGCGGTTATGCTGGTATCACGAGAGTAATTGGAAGTTATAAACCGAGCAGCGTGATCTTGTATCGCTTCTATGTCATAGGTTAGATACGATTGGGAAGGGTGCCGGATAGATGACGCATATTCTAACTGCTGACGTACGAATGTTAGATATGCTAGCTTTCTAATTTCTGGTGATGCGGCTTTCAGGTTGCATTTTAAATATCTAAGGGTGCATGAAGCATTAGAACAGATGGTGTCAATGTGAGTTGCCCATGACAGTGTCGCTGTCATGTGAACACCAAGATATTTATAAGACAGGGCATTATTGGTAGGAGCTGAATTTATGGTTTAGGTGTGACTGGTTAATAAGCTGTGGTTGCGGGTGAATGACAGAGCTTTGCATTTAGTAAGGTTAAGCGGCATGTACCATTTCTCGCACCATACTGTGATGGAATCGAGATCCTGTTGTAGTGCGGTGATGTCATTCAAGCCTTTGATTGGGGAATATAGGACACAGTCATCCACGAAAAGACGTAATTTATTCTTAATGTTAGCAGATAAGTCATTGATGTAGATGAGGAAAAGTAGAGGCGATAAACAAGCGCCCTGTGGCACACCCAATGTTACGCTGCTAAGAGATGAATTATGATTCTTAACAAACTCGGCGAAGGCTACAGTTTGGCGGATGATATGCTTGCTGAAATTTGCCGTCAATAACGAACCACAGAAAACACCAATGCTGCACCGTGTGCTTAGTTCGGCCCGCCCGCATAGCCGGCTAGAGAGGAAGTGAAGCTGGGCGCGACTGCAGTGCCACGAAGGTGCGAACGGGTGGCGGTTCCGCGCAACGGTGCCGAGTTTGAAAACTGAAGCTAGTCTAGTAACGTTGGGTAAGGCAGAGCTGGACATGATGCTACCACACATTCAAAGATTTTGAATGAGGCTCATGCCATTACAGTACCAGTAAAATGTTTGTATGTCCCAGAAAGCTCTTGGCAACTGCATATACCCTGTCACGTGCTCCAACTGTTGCATCAAAGAGAAACCAAGACACATAATGCCTGGAGGGAGAGGTTGCAGTTATAGAAGCCACAGAAGCTATAGCAATGACTGTGGATGCCCTCCTCAAACACTAGCAAGAAGATGCTGTTTGTGTGGGTCTTCTCAAATTGTGCAAAGGTGGCTGGCCGGACCATCCATCGGATGTGCCTCAACTACTGCTCGACTATTGGAAAGAATGAGGCAGCTTATCTGTCGTCAAAGAACTTCTGCTGGAAGACTGCAGAATAGTGGTTCCTAAGGCCCTCCAGAAAGCTATGCTGCTGAAGATTCCCGAGGGACACCAAGGTATGCAAGGCCCTAGCGCATGATTCGGTATGGTGGCACACTATCAACAGTGAAATAGAGAAGATGGTGACTGGTTGCATGAATTGTGTGCAAACAAGAGTCCAGCACAGTGAGCTTCTACTTAGCTTAGTGTCTACTCCTGCACCCAAGGGTCCTTGGGAGTGAGTAGGCGTGGATCTTTTTGAACTCAAGGGCAAGCAATACATGATCCTTGCAGATTACTCCTCGCAGTTTCTGGAAGTGATGAGCCTATCCTCAACAACGTTGCAAGCAGTGATTACTGCCATAAGAGTTGTTCTGCTCGTTTTGGTATAACCTTCATTGTGGTTTCTGACAATTAGCCACAATTTGCTGCTGAAGCTTTCATACCCTTTAGTAAAGCATATGGCTTTTTGCACGTCACTGCAAGTACGCATTACCCACAAGCCAACGGGGTAGTGGAGCAAATAGTGCGCACCATGAAAGATATGATCTCAAAGTCGCAGGATGTTTACTTGGCTC
Organism: Dermacentor andersoni; assembly: GCF_023375885.2. Classification (NCBI taxonomy): domain Eukaryota; kingdom Metazoa; phylum Arthropoda; class Arachnida; order Ixodida; family Ixodidae; genus Dermacentor; species Dermacentor andersoni. The sequence goes on from NC_092819.1 coordinate 1,173,968, forward strand.
TTATGACACTGAGATACACCCGGTGTTACAGGCTACAGCCCAGCACAGCTGTTGATGGGCAGACATTTGAGGACAACAGTTCCAAAGGTCAATGACGCAGTAACTCCAAAATGGCCGCCCATGTTCAAGTTCAGGAAGAAGGACGATACAGTCAAGAAAAAGCAAGCATACAATTTCAACAGGCATCATGCAGTCAGGCAGTTACGCTCTTTGGAACCAGGAGAAGAAGTGTGGATACAAGGTATCCCTTGTGTAGCCAAAGCGGTAGCCCGGTGCAGAGACCTCAGTCGCACATAATCGAAACACCAACAGGAGTGATCCAGAGAAACTGTAGACACCTGGTGCCCTTAAACATGAAGTCAAGTGATAGTACCTCGTCGCCCTTGAAGACATCGATGCAGCACCAGTGGGCAAATATCCATGAGAAGAGCCAATGGATCAACACACCTATCGAATGTGGACTTGCCGAATTGTCAAGAAGCCCGAAAGGCTGGACTTGTGATCGCAACATGCCTTTCAGGCTGAGAAGGGGGAGTGTAGCGACCCCTCGTGAGTGAACACTTGATTTACGCAATGACAATTGTGTGAGCTGCGACAGAGGGTGCATCCAGTCTATATGTGCTGCAAGGTCGTGGCATGTGTGTTCTGTGTAATAAAAGGGGCTTTTGGTGTTTGGTCACAAGAGTGTGCAGTCGTGCTTGTAAGGCGTTCCGGCATCGGCAGTGCCTAGGTCATGTAACATGCGACAGCACCTAAAGCACACAGTGAGCAGGGCGTGATAGGATCTTATCGCACTTGGACTTTATATGGAACATGATGCGGCTCCACTTCAGCAGTGGCTCTTGTCGCGTAGCACGCTATTTGAGAGGTGCGTTTGCAAACAGCCACTTGTAATTAAATCATTTGACCATCTGTGTCCGTGGAAGCTTCCATTTATTGTCTCGACATTCCTTTGCAGCGGCAGTGAAATTTCATTATATTGAAATGGCATACAAACACACTTCGTTATATTGAGGTTCTAAATACATGCTTTTCTATGGACAAGAGGTTATGAAAAGTTAAATCCTTCGTTATATGAAGAATTTCGTTATATTGAAGTTCGTTATATCAAGGTTTAACTGTATTATTAATCACATCGCTCAATGTTAATGATTCAACTCTACCTGCACACTTCAATTGTAGCCTAAGTTTGCTTTGTACAGAAATTGCATGAAACTGGTACCTTGTGGTATGTATTTAAAGTAACGTGCTATAGATGTGTTCCACATTGCTCTGTTTGGTGCAAAGAAAGAGCCTTTTCTTTCTTACCACCAGTGAGGCCAAGCAGTTGCATTGCACATTATTGCTGCGGTGTACATTGCCGCCTTGCATATTGTTGTTACAGTGTACAATAAAACCTCATTAAACCATACCCACTTATACAGTAGCTTCGTTGTAAAAGCAGTAGAGTTAAATCCCCGATTCAGTGGCCATTGAAAATAATGCATTTTGTATCTGCATAGACCATACCAGCTTACTGCATACATATCGGTTAACATATAGTGTTTCCTCTTTTCGTCTCGCAATCACGGCGGTGCACCATCCCCATCGGGCGGCCCAGCAGAACAACAAGCCTCAGAGATCAGAACAACAGCCTCCAAGTGTCCTGTGCATTTGTGCCTGAAGCCACATAAACATCAACATCATTTCACTGCCTTGCCAAAGAGCGTTGTGGCATTGTGCAAGCTAGCACTCACGTCATGCCGAAGCTCGGATAAAAACAACGGGTGCTCAGCATAGAAACAAAATTGGACATTGTTCATGCTATCGAATGTGGCCTGAAGAAGTCGGTGCTGGAACGTGACAGGGATCTACCATTGACTACGGTGTGCAGCATTCGGAATGCAGAGAAGTTGCTTGGCAGCGCTGCTGTGACTGCGGAGCGATGATGGCTACGAGGTTCAACTTTTGGCCATCATTGCCTCTGTTGTTGCCAAAGTGTCGCCTAACGACAGTGATGATGACAACATGGAAAGCGACAGCATGGACCATTCAGGCCCGACAGTGGCAGAAGCTGCACATTACATCAGCCTCATGAATGCAATCGTCGCAACGAGAAAAGCACCCTGCAATGAAAAAGGCGCCCCGCGACTTCTGCAGCGCTACTGTGCCCGTGCAAGGAGAATATGCAACGCCAACGAGAAATCTGCAATGTGAGCATTTGCCGAGAAGAGGGGGCTGGCCGAAAAGCTGGCTCGCAGCTTCAGTAAGTTTGAGGCCGCTGTCGTCGCTGCTAGGCCACCACTGCATCAAATGAAAATAGCAGACTTTTGTCGCGCGAAATGAATAAATACTGCATGTTTTTGCCCTTTCATCGCACTCTCCCCGAGTTCCATTTTTGACAGGTAAGTGGGCAATCTCATGCTATTTCGGTTAAGCACTACTACCGTTTAGTACATACTTTTCCTAGCTCCGGCCAACTACAGTTTAACAAGGTTTCACTGTACTGCATGGAGCATCACACCTCACTACAGCATCAGAATCCTAGAATATATTAAAGTGCAGCCCTAATTGCTAGCAATGATGCATTTAGGATCATCCAATGCCAGTTTTGACCACAAGACATGGCATGCAACTTTGCTCTCTCCTGATGTCCCTGTGCATTACACATTTAACATACAAAATGTCAACCAGTGAATTTGATCATGATATTATCATGAAATTTGTGTCATGTGACCCCTTATGTAATATCCCGTTACGGGGTCATTAAGGAATAAAAATGAAATGAATGAAATTAAATTTTCTTGTAAGATTTTATTCAAACTGCTTAGAGATGTCATTTACGCTGAAATAAGGTCTATTGGAAACTTGTGAAACATATAAACTTAATTCACATTTTCAACATAAGAAAGTTTTCAGCAAAAAGTATTTGATTATATTGAGATTTGACTCTAAGTAAATTGATTTTTCAATCTAATGTGTCTTTTTAGAAATATCAAAAGACTAAAAAAGAAATGTGGCCTACATTCCACAACTTGAAGAAAATTCTGGCTGCAGTGGAGGTGATATTGATGTTAAGATGGTCCCGAGAGTCAGCAAGGATGTATGTTGCAAGAGGAGTCTCGCTCAAGGTGTCTTCTGCTCCGTCCCGAGCATCACCTGCAGCAAACAAATTGAAATTGGCAAGTCTAAAGAAAGTCCAAGAGCTCCAAAAAAACTTTCCAGAATATATACAGTCACTGTTTGCACCTTTTTCACTCCCAATATGAATATAGGTTCAGTAGTAGAAAAATTTGGGAGCATGATATGTAAATTTAATTGACGTATGCCTTCGTCATTAAAATCTGAAAAGGCAACACATAGATTACCTCATTATTTGCTACTAGTCGGGTCAAAGAATGTAGAAAGTGATTTATCTTCAAATCCAAAGGAATATGTCCAAAGGAATATAATTATGCTCTTCTTTCTGCTGCCACGCTTCATTTATTGTATCAACATGAATCTCTGAGCACCTTTCTCAAGAAATACTGGCCGGTCATCTGCAGTAGAGAGCTCGTTGTCAGCCATTTCAGTCTCTTCGGACTCGGACTTAGGCTCGACAGCAGCCTCATTATCACTCCGCTCGTCGTCACTGCTGTGGTCCGAGAAGAGGTGCCCAAACGCATGTGCAATCCTCTGCAGGACGTTCTCATCAGTCTCGGAATCAGAGTCCACTGCCACCAGTGTCGAAGACTCTGAGGTGCAAAACACTTTGGTAAATGTGTGCCCTCAGCGTGAGCCCCTCACCGGACGCACCCTTAGACTTGTGGCTGAGCGCCCTCTTGGCCCGTGTGATTGGGTGCCTTCGGATAACGGTCATCTCAGTTTCTTCCTCACTGGCATCATCTGAAGTGCTTGCACTGCCAAAGGAACCGGTATTTGACACTCCATCCAGCCCATCAACAGCATCAACAAGCAGGTTTGAGCTGCGGTGGTCTTGTGCTGAGGCGATTGGGTAACTGTGATCCTTGAACACCTGCATGGCGGAGCACTCATTTACTGAACAGGAAACATTACTGATGTAACCATGTCAATACAATCACAAATGAGAATGTTCCAAATACAGTCGAATGCCATTAATCTGACACTAATGAAGCCAACAAAATTGATTGAATTATTCAGTGAATCAAATTAAGTGACATAACTGCCGTGAAAAGCAGGCAAGCAGAAGGCAAAGAGAACACACACAAGACGACGTATGTGTCTTCCTTTTGTGTGTGTGCTTTTATGTCACTCAGCAAGAAACTAGACCAAGAGCAAGTTCTATTGGAGTTGAATAAACAAGAGGCAGAAAAACCCAGAGATACAATGCAATCTTGCAGCCTAAATGAGGTGAAGCTTGTCAGAGTTAGCGAGGCAGCATAAGTAGCAGATGAGAGGAGCACAGCGTCACCGCCGGTAGCTGCTAGCTGTCTGCATCACGAGGACAAAGGTGAGGTACGATGCCTGTTGACAGACGAATGTTAATGACAGGTTATGCATACAGAAATACAACACATACCTAAATATACATTTACAGCTTCAAACCCCATGCATCACAGTGGCACACCCATTCTGGGAGAGTGGCCAGAAGTGGGCACATAGTCCAAGTTGTCTATTAGGCCAGACAGCAGCATTGGCCTAATAGAGGCCAGAGCAACAAGTTGTCTATTGGGACATGTACCCAGTGGCCCATGCAAGTTATCTACATATATTCACAAATATATCTGGCAAGGAAACAATGACTGCAAAGCCAAGAGACAAAGTAAGTTACGCTTATAAAAAATGCTACAACACACAGCCCATTCATTTGGCAGTATTTATCTACTAACACACCCTCAGATCAAGTGTGCACCTAATTTAAAACCAAACCACTCTTTGCTAGCCCGCCTTAGTTTTTTGTCTGGGTCTCGAACTATGTGTAGGGTGTTCCAACTATCATGCACCAAGATTTAAATATATGCAAATGCCACGTAGCTGCACAGAACCAAGGTAATGTTGTTTGCCGTCGCTTGAAGACGTGCAGATTATTTTTTGTATTCTGCTTAATTACATAATTAAACTTATTTAAGCTTTCCATTGCTCAATACGTTCTACGTAAAAGTGTTTTTCTAAATGTGCAAATATGTGCAAAGTGCCCCATGTGGCCAGTCATGCGGCACTACTGTTTGTAAACATTTCGTGCAATCAATCCCAGAATGACACCACTGGATATTTGCCAACTTAGTTGCTCTTTGGGCAACATGTTGCATTGGCTTTAAAGACTCTACTTCCTTCAGCTGCCCACTTTTCTAAGGAATACGTCAGGGATGTCATTTCTAGACCCTATGCAGCTTGTCAATTTGTCCACGAACAACTCTCTGCATTGCAATTATCCCAGAATGCTCAATAAGACAGCCAGCACAGAGGCACGGACTTCACACTGGGCTTTCTAGCTCTCCTCTGGTCGCCATGTCACTGTGTGGGTCTATAAGAGAAGCTTCTCTCCTGTTACACCAGGTCCTGCAACGTATAGAGTCACCTCGATGACGTCAATTATGAGATTGCGACAATGGGCCCTGCCTCCTGGGCTTCCCCACTACCTACTGACGTTGTGCATGCTTGGCAACTAAAACCACATTATGCATTCCACTAGCCGACGCTTACGCCCAATGTAGGAGAAATATGACCGTTTTTCCTTCTCATTTATGAACAAACTCGCCCACGCAAATGGTCTACTAAGTCATATTTCTCCTACATAGGGCATAAGCCCCAGTTCTGGGTATTCGTCTCGTCCTTGTTTGTTCCATGCTACTGTTTTTCCTTCTCATTTATGAACAAACTCGCCCACGCAAATGGTCTACTAAGTCATATTTTTCCTACATTGGGCATAAGCACTAGTTCTGTGTATTCATCTCGTCCTTGTTTGTTCCACACTACTGTCTTTCCTTCTCAGTTACGAACCAACTCGCCCACACAAATGGTCTACTAAGTCATATTTCTCCTACATTGGGCATAAGCACTAGTTCTGGGTATTCGTCTCGTCCTTGTTTGTTCCATGCTACTGTTTTTCCTTCTCATTTACGAACAAACTCGCCCACAGAAATGGTCTACTAAGTCACATTTCTCCTACACTGAGCGTAAGCACCAGTTCTGTGTGTTCGTCTCGTCCCTGTTTGTTTCCTGCAACCGTTTTTCCTTCTCATTTATGAACCAACTCACCCACGAAAATGTTCTACTAAGCCATATTTCTCCTACATTGGGCATAAGCACCAGTTCTCTGTATTCGTCTTGCCTTTGTTTGTTCTGTGTTACCATTGTTCCTTCTCAGTTATGAACCAACTCGCCCACACAAATGGTCTACTAAGCCATATTTATACTACATTGGGCATAAGCACCAGTTCTGTGTAGTCGTCTCATCCTTGTTTGTTCCACACTACTGTTTTCCTTCTCAGTTATGAACCAATTCACCCACACAAATGGTCTACCAAGTCACATTTCTCCTACAGTGGGCATAAGCACTAGTTCTGGGTATTTGTCTCGTCCTTGTTTGTTCCACACTACTGTTTTTCCTTCTCAATTATGAACCAACTAGCCCACGCAAATGGTCTACTAAGTCATATTTCTCCTACATTGGGCGTAAGCACCAGTTCTGTGTAGTCGTCTCGTCCTTGTTTGTTCCACACTACTGTTTTCCTTCTCAGTTATGAACCAATATGCCCACACAAATGGTCTACCGAGTCATATTTCTCCTACATTGGGCATAAGCACCAGTTCTGTGTATTCGTCTCGTCCTTGTTCATTTTGTGTTACCATTTTTCCTTCTCAGTTATAACCTTATCCCCCCCTCCAAAACTTTCTATATATTTCTCCTACATTGGACGTAAGCACCAGTTCTTTGTATTCGTCCTGTCCTTGTTTGTTCCACGCTACTGTTTTATCTTCTCAGTTATGAACCAGCTCGCCCACACAAATGGTCTACTGAGCCACATTTCAACTACATTGGGCATAAGCACCAGTTCTATGTATTCGTCTCATCCATGTTCGTTTTGTGTTAAAATTTTTCCTTCTCAGTAATGAATGAACTCACCCCCCCCCCCCCCCCCCCCAAACGAATTTCCTATAGTAAGCCATACGTCTTTTACATTTGGTGTAAGTGGCAGTTCTGTGTACTTGTCTCATCCCTGTTTGTTTCCTCCAACCGTTTTTCCTTTGCATTTATAAACCAACTCACCCACTAAAATGTTCTACTAAGCCATGTTTCTCCTACATTGGGCATAGGCACCAGTTCTGTGTATTCATCTTATCCTCGTTCATTTCGTGTTGTTTTTCTTTCTCAGTTATCAACGAACTCACCCCACAAAAAGAACATTCTATACTAAGCCATATTTCTTTTACATTGCGTGTAAGCGTCAGTTCTGTGTACCCATCTGATCCCCGTTTGGTTCCTGCTACTGTTTTTCCTTTTCAGTTATCAATAAACTCACCCACGAAAATGTTCTACTAAGCCATATTTCTCCTACATTGGGCATAAGCACCACTTCTCTGTATTCGTCTCGCCCTTGTTCGTTTTGCGTTACCATTGTTCCTTCTCAGTTATGAATTAACTTGCCTCCCCCCCAAAAAAGGTTCTATACTAAGCCATATTTCTCCTACATTGGGCATAAGCACCAGTTCTCTGTATTCATCTCGCCCTTGATCGTTTTGCGTTACCATTGTTCCTTCTCAGTTACGAACAAACTCGCCTCCCCCCTACCCCCCAAAGGTTCTATACTAAGCCATATTTCTTCTACATTGGGCGCAAGTGCCAGCACTATGTACTTGTCTCATTTTTATTTGTTTACTTCTACCGTTTTTCTTTTTCAGTTATGAACTAACTCACCAAAGAAAATGTACTAAGCCATATTTCATTTACATTGGGTGTAAGTGTCAGCTCTGAGTACTTGTCTCTACCCTGTTCATTTCGCACTACCATTTTTCCTTCTGAAAGGCACATTCAAGAAGTGAAAGTACGAATAAATCTCTCTACACACAAGTCTCAGCATGCTTTTGTTTCTTTTTGTGCAATGAGATAACAAATCTTTATTGTAAGCAGCCAAATCCTAATTACAGATACATTATTTATTTATTTATTTATTTATTTATTTATTAATACTGTCAACCCACATTGGGTCATTACAGGAGTGGAAGAAGTACAGAAAGAACATACAAAGTGTTACATTCCTTGGCAGGTAGTGGAGCATCATACATCAATGTTGATTTTCTAGGTACAAGAATAATATTCTTTCAGATGAAAACTAGGTATACAAGGTATACAAGATCAAGAAAGTGTGTTGTACATAAAGGCACTCAAAGTGGCATACAAAGGTGATGCATAGAAAGACATACAAAGAGTGTCCAGACCCTAGCAAAGTAATATCCGGTACGATTGGAACATTGCACTTCTAATACTATTTTCATAGTTGAGCAAATATTCTAACGAACGAACACTTTCTGGAAGACGCACTATAGAGGTGTACTAATGAACAAATAAAGGTCACAGGGGACAAATTATGTAAAATATATAGACCTAACTTTTTCCTGAAATTCACCTATTGATGGTAGTTTCACTATAGCGTCTGGTAGCCTGTTCCATTCACTGTTAGCCCTAGGGAAAAAACTAAATTTAAAAGCATCAATAAAGACAGAGGGAGGGGGGATGTACATACTGTGTCTATGCCTAAAATAGGTGTCTGGTTGGATGATCAAGTAATAGTTTCTAGTTATGCTAACGAGATTATAAATAACAAGAAAGAGAAATTTTAGTCTTTCGAGGGAAGTTTTTGATTCTAGAGAGGGTAGATTGGCAATTTTGTTAAGTTCTGAGGGGGAGTCATGCCGCTGATACTTATTGTAAAGAAACCTTAAAGCGAGGCATTGAATTTCATTAAGTTTAGATTTATTCGTTACCGTGTAAGGGTCCCATATTATTTTGGCGTACTCCAAGATTGGTCTAATTAACATTTTGTATGCTAGAATTTTTATTTCAGGAGTTGTGCTGTGAATGCGTCTTCTTAAGGACCATAGTGCATTGCGTGACTTGGTACACATGTCATCAATATGAACATTCCATCTTAAGTCGGACGCATTAGTAACACCAAAATATTTATGAGCGGAAACCCTTGTTAAGGAAGTGTTCTCAACGGAGTATGTATAAAACAGAGGTTTCTTTTTTCTCGTAACCGTCATGACAACAGTTTTATTTGTGTTTAATACCATTTGCCATGTGTCACACCAGGTTTTAATTTTTTGCGAGTTTAATTCAAGAAGAGTCTGGTCATCGGGTTTTTCTACCTTATTATACAAGACACAATCGTCTGCAAACAGCCAAATGGGTACTGTAATATTATTGGGCATATCATTAACGAAAATTAAAAAAAGGAGCGGACCCACAACGCTGCCTTGGGGTACAACAGATAGTACCCCTGAGGAATCAGAGTGACAGTTTTCAAGCACAACGTACTGTTCTCTGTTGGAGAGATAGGATAAAAACCATTTAGTGATCATCGGATTTTTGAAAATTTTATCAATCTTTAGGAGCAGTTTAGGATGGGAAACTTTATCAAAAGCTTTGGCAAAGTCAAGGAATATTATGTCTACTTGTTTGTGTTCGTTCAAAGCACTTGCGAGATCATGTGTTAATTCAACCAACTGAATTATTGTCGAGTGCTGCTTACGGAAACCATGTTGGCAGGGATTTAGGATATTGAAATCAGCAAGGTGTATGGACAATTGTTTGGAGACAATATGTTCTAGTATTTTGGCACATGTACTAATTAATGAAATAGGTCTATAGTTATTAACATCCAATTTATTACCCCTTTTATGAATCGGAACAATTTTCGCACACTTCCAAGCAGATGGGAAGCAGCCAGTAGAAATTGAGGACTGATAGATAACTGTAATGTATTTAGTGGTCCACACTGCATATCTTCACAAAAACTCGTTAGGAATGTTATCGGGTCCTGGGCTCTTTTTGCTATCTATCTATGTTCAATATGAGATTTAATACACCCTGTTCATTTATTTCAATGTCATTCATAGGGGGTTGATTGGGAACTTCGTCAAAATTAGGTGTGGAGCAATCGTTTTTAGTTTAAACGGTAGAAAAAAAAAACTGTTAAGAGACTGAGCTCTGTCTAAAGTATTATTCTTACAGTCAGTGCAAAGCGAGGGGTTTACATATCTCCAGAATTTACTAGGAGCATTTTTGAGGAACGATACCAAGGTAGTGTTGAATAAGTTAGTATTTGAATCTTTAATAAGTTGCTTAAATTCCTGGCTCATATTCTTGATAACATGAATGGAATGTGGGCTACCAGACTGTCCAAGCACCTGACGCCTTCGCTTCAATCTTCTTGTTGCATTAATAATGTCTCTGGTTATCCATGGATTTCTTTTTCTAGTGGTCTTAAGACAGTGCGGAACATAGCACTTTATGCAATGTTGAACCACGTTGGAAAAATGATTCCAGAGTTTGTCAACGCTCTCACCAGAACGGTGCATAGTAATGAAGTCTTCAAATGATAAGGCAAGGTGATCTATTATGCATACATCATTAGCATCTTTAAAATTCGGGATCAACTTTTGCAAGCGGTCCGCTGAGATCCTTGCATCAAGCCTAAAGTATGTGATAACCATTTTGTGGTCAGACATTCCATCCTCAACCGAGCAGCTAGAAAGATAAGTATGTAACGGCTCAGAAAGAAATACAAGATCTAGGATTGAGGAAGTATCCGCACACACCCTAGTATGTTCTGAGACAATCTGGGATAAATTAAAGCAGAAGGTCAAATTAAGCAGTTCTTCACAGGATCGAGGTTCAGATGAGCCTGGATCCATTATTACTCAATTGATTCCAGGTAAATTAAAGTCACCAATCAAGCATATATTATCTGTGTGGCAAAAACTCGCTTCTATAAATGCTCTAAGGTTTCCCATTACGCTGTCGGTTGAGCCAGGAGGTCTGTAAAATACACCTATGCAAAGTGAACGATTTGAAAGTTTGACTTTAATCCATAGAGCTTCGATATTTCTGAAATCCGGCAATACTGTGTACGTAATGGAATTTTTTAGAAGTAATCCTACGCCCCCTCCTCTACTGCATCGGTCCTTTCTCAAAAGAGTGTAACCGCAGGGAGTAACCTCAGCCTCAGAAATGTCATTGCGGAGCCATGTCTCCGCAATGCCAACAATATCTGGCTGATGTTCGAGTAGAATACTTTCTAACACATCTAATTTGTTCAGTATGCTGCGGGCGTTAAGATTTATGATCTTTAAACATGCAAGGTCGTTTGGTTGAAGTCATGCATCCCTGCTCATTGAAGGATCCGAGCACGCGTACCGTTTATGATTTACGTCATCCCAAGCGTATACGGTGTTATTAATTTTTATCTTATCAAAGAGGAGCTTAACTTTAGCACCCCTCTTTTTTTCCTCGAGTGCCGAGTTCCACAGGCCCTTGCGCGCATTATTAACTCCCATAGAAAAATCCTCCTGGACGTTGAAATGTGTTCCCTTAAGCTTCAAACAATTGTTTAGTACCTTCTTTTTTTCCCTGAAATCAGCGAAGCGCAAAATAACCGGCTTGTTTCTTCCATCGATCTTCTTACCAAGCCTGTGGATACGTTCAATCGAGTTCAACTTCACTTTCAGTATTTGCTCAAAAATGTCATAATTTACCTTGCGCATGAAATATTCGTCTGTTTCTTTGTCCTCTTCTGCTATACCTCTAATTATAAGGTTATTTCGCCTTGAGCGGTTTTCTATATCATCAATTCTTTTAGCCAACTTGCCCATCTCACAATCAAGTTTACTTACAGCACAATCAAGCACCAAAAGATGCTTATGAACATCGTCTAAGGATTCAAGCTTTATTTCAATAGCTTGAAGTCTGCTGTCAACCTGCGAGAGGAAAGCCTCTGGTGTTGCCTGCTTATCTCTAATTTCAGTCACTTTTTCAAGTAGTCCTTTTTGAGACAGCATGAGCTGTTCAAGCATGCTATCCTTAGGTCCTCGGTTTTCTTCGATATCCCCAGAAAGTTTCAGTAGCAGGCTTATTACGGATAGGCAATCAGTGATACAAAAACCAAGGGTGCGTGGACACTGAATCTGTTGCTTCAGGACCTCCTCCATTAGCCCCTACAAGTGCTTCATAATTAATTTGTCCCTTGATGTCTCTTTGTCCACACATGTAGGCAACATAAGAAATGAGGCTAATTAGGTACATTTTCTGGTGCCATCACCATAATATCCAACTACTGTCCCCCTCTATCAAACATCTAACTGTTCCCACATCAGGCCTAAAGTGAAGTAAGCATGTATCCTTTAGGATTTTTACCAGCCTAATCACATGAACTAAGAGTGTGTGAATACCGAATAATAAGTTTTGAGTTGAATATAAATTTGAATTTGAAAAAAATAAAGCAGAATATTGAATCAATATCAAATATTGAAAAATTTATCCCATAGTTTAATGCTTACAAAGTTTGTGCAAGATGACACTGTGCTGAACATGTTCAGGAGTCTACTAGCATTGCTAAACAAGGATGTTGCAAGCGACCGAGAATTTCGGTACGTGGGAATGAATATGTACAGTGTGGTCTACTCTTAATAAAAGGAACACCAATTTAGTATGCTTGCACTGATTACAGCTAAATTCTATATAAAAGTCTGGAAAATATTTTTGCTTTTATCAATAGAATCAAGTGCTTTTTGCCCTCAGAAGTTGAAAAGTGCTGAGGTTAAGTTCTACTGAACATTCTATGAGATTTTCTGTTTAATAGTGGACCTCTGTTTTGTGGGCAGGTGGATTCCGTGGGTTATAGTCAGTGTAGGAAATCAAGGCTCCTGATGCACAGAAAAAGGGGTTTAGCATAAATAAACTGTAGCCGAACTTTGTGGGTAGCTGCTGGTGTGCGTTGTCCGAAGCACGAGAGCCCTTCATCTCCTTCTTCATCATCCCTGTTCTAACAGTCAGATCATGAAGGTCATCCTTCGCAACAGATGAAAGCGTGGGTTGCTTCACATGAAACGATCACTGCTTCATGCATAGCCATTGTTGGCGTTGTGCAGGCCCATCTGCAGTAAGAGCAGGGGTTTTTTCGTTGTCAGCTCCATTGTCATTTGTCACCTGTCAATGGTTCTGAAATTGGGAGGGCCACAGCATGTTCAGGCGAGGCACCCATCTTCTCCTTCCCATCCTCCTCTGTGTCCATCCACTACTGCACACAGACGGTCAGCACAATGGTGACAGGACACTTTCGCACTCACTGTGTAAATCTGAAATTAGTCTTATGGGGGGTTGCTCGCGCTAGAGAAAAAAAAACTATGTGCGTCTACAAACGACATTGGGAAGAAGAGGCTGTCATACAGTATGTGGCAAAGATGGTGGCCGTAAACAATGTCAGTGCTATCCCATACACTTGTTGACGTTGACGAGGCAGTTTGTCCGCTTTCCGAGTATACTGTGTGGCTGCTGCAAATAGATGTGTGTTGATTCAGCACCAAACTAACTTTAGTGGCCAATGTCCAATGAAGCAGCGTCGATTAGGCTTAATGGCCTGATCTATGATTGTTGAAGCGGCATTCAGGTTCACGTGCATGCATGCCAGAATTCTTCTATGCACTTAAACTTGTGTGCGGACAGAAAGCTCTGACTGCATGAATGTGTTTGTAAACACATGTACCAGATACAATCTGCATGCCTTCTGCAGGCTAACTGGCCCGATCTTCATGCCTTCTGAATTTGCAGTGCTTTTGCCACCACAGCGCCTGTGTCCCGTCCTCGCTACTTTGTGGATGCGTGTGTTAGCACTGTAGGAATTTTGAAATCAAGTATGCACCAACTCGCCCAGAAAGAAGTTTTAATGAATTTGTCACCATTCCTGGTCAGTGCCACATTATCAATTCGATTGGTTTTGCCGACTGATGAACCTTGTACCGACTGTGACCAGTCACCATGAAAAGGCCGTGCACGTTAGGCACTGACCACTTCGGATATTTCATCGAACATACTCAATATTCGAAAAATCAAACAGTAGATATTCGATTCGAAAATCAAATTATTCGTACGTTCCCTATTCAACTCGATTCAGTGATATATGAGTATTCACACACCCTTAATATTAACATACATGAATCCGTGCACAGCTGCACAGTAAGGTTAATTTTCTCCTGCTATTTGTATACCTCTAGCTCGTTGAACCTCAAATTGTAGGTCAATCTCTCCAGACATGCATCACGCCAAAGTCACCCATCTTTCTTCCTTCCACAAATTTTACCACACATCACGATAGGCAGATAACGCATGTAAGCCTACCACCACTCAAGCCCCAGAAACCATGATGTGCCTGTACTATTTCCCATGCTTCTATGTCTAGACATAAAAGGACTGAAATAACCATCCTGCCAATGGCATGCTTCCACCACACCTAACTCATTTGAAATGCATCATTGAATAAATCATCTGTGAAAACAGTCTGCCCCTCAGGTCTACATAAATGTTATAAAATAAATGTAACAGAAATGTACCACCAAGCACCTAGGTTAAAGTTGACCACTTTTCATTAGCAATATGCGAAAGGTACAGCCACTCAGGTTAAGCTGGCACAATCTTGGTCAGCCAATTAGTATACTGATGCAGCCATCATGATCAGATAAATTTGAACAATGGCTATGTGGTCCGAGCAACCTCACAAGATTTTAACTTTGGATTTACACTGCGGGCATGAAAGCGTCATGGCCGGTTGCATGCATTTGAGCAGATGGCAGATTTACTAGGGGGAGGGGTACATGGAACATGTTACATCTACCTTTCTATTGTCCTCTTTTTTTTTTTGACAGCCGTTTTACAATCATCATTGTATAATCAGTGCAAAACTGTCTATCATGTCTATAGTAGGTCATCATGAACAATTCCCTATTCATCTTTCAAGAAAATTGCTCAACACGTGCTACATAAGTTTTTATTCCAAGCATGAAAGAAAGCCCGCAAAACATGAAAACGTGCTTTCGCGTGCTTTTGTGGGTCTCTTTCAGGCTTAGAAAAAATGTTTATGCAGTAAGTATGTATAGAGCAACAAAAAGAGGGATCAGGAACTATTCACGATAGCTTACAATTTTCTGATTGAAAATATTTGTCTGGTTATAATATTTGAGAATAATACCAAACGTACTAACATATTAAAAGCATAATTTAATAATGTTGCCACGTCAGAAACGCCGAGATCAGGTAAACGGAATTTCGCAGCCAACTTTTGTAGGCTGTGCATCCATGCTAGCAGTCGTAGCAGCACATCGGCTGGGGTGGTGGGTTTGACGACTATGAAGCTACTGGCACTGGGCGCACTTTGTCCACATTGCAGATCCCTTTCAAGATATGGCGGCCCCGCTGTAAGCAGCAGCCGCCGAAGTAGAAACCCCCCTCCCGCCTCACGTGCAAAAAAAGATGGCACGCTTCCGCCCTGCCTTCCTCCCTTGGGCGCGTGATATTGAGAGCAGCGATTGCCGGTTGACCCTCACAAGTAAGTTGTCAACCCGTTTAGACAAGCCAAAAGTCCGTTTTACACGACCGATATTGACAAAAATTGCCGCTAATTTCATTTCCTGTAGCTCATAGTCTGTTGTAGCACGGTCCATTAAAAGCAAACTTCGTTGCATTAATAGAATATGTAGAGCAAACTAAGGTTGAAATATGGCCCATCATATCCGAAAGTCTGTTGTACGCGGGTCCGTTGTAACAAGCGTAGACTGTATTATATACAGTCGCCGACTGATTTTTTGGACTCCCAAAATTCAGACATGCTCGATTATTCGATCTGCTTCGCGGCACCGCCATTCTCCCCATAGACCATAATGTATAACAACTGCCGAAAGTTCAGACAACTTGCAACCTCTCATCTGATTTTTCGGACACTCCTTGGGCCAACTCAATCGAGAGCATCATGCACAGACTCTGACCGCTGCATGGTTCGCCTTGCTGAACGACATTTTTCTTTTGAACGGAGCCTCCTTGCTGCCACACGAAGTGGCGCTACTGCAAATCCTCGCTTATCATCATCGTTTCTGCCCGGTTCGATAGAGTGGCTACCGCAGTTCCAATCTCAGCTTAGTAAGCCATGTCAAGACAATCCAGCAGCTGATTTATTTCTTCACGCACGACGCTGCAAGTAGGCCACGTTTTTCGTTTGTGCGACTGATTACAGCGTGACGGCGTGGTGGTGTTTGCTTTGTGTGCTGTGTCGAGGTTGCGGAAATCCAACGCGGCATACGGAAACATCACGTCAAGTGTCTAATGGCACCGACAGTACCCATGCAGACTGCGCTGAGGAATGCCGGCAAGCGGGTGCCGGGAGGTGTAAGATTTGTCGCCTACCGATGTGCTCCCTACTGAAGCCGAAAATGTTCTGCCGAGACCTATGCAGTGGTTGCATTGCGATTCTGGACACCGTCTCATTTGACAGTTTCACAGGTGCTGACACTGCTGTACTGACTTGCGCAGAACTCGACGACGGTGAGATCATTCATCAGGTTTCTGCTGCACCGCCGGACAATGACTCCGAGTCGGAAGATGACGCACCATGTGCTATGCGGCCATCGCATGCGGAGCGTGTACAAGCAGTGACTGTGCTTTCAGCCACCTATAGTGACCGTACGACCCTCTCCGAGATTCAGGCTTATCTGATTGTGCTATGCTGCCATCGCATGCGGAGCGTGTACAAGCAGTGACTGTGCTTTCAGCCACCTATAGTGACCGTACGACCCTCTCCGAGATTCAGGCTTATCTGATTGCGCGTAAACGGAACAGCATGCAACGGCAATTCACGATTTCTTCAAGCCTGCTGCCGAGCCCGAATAAGTGTGTGGAAAGAAAGGATTTCATTTTTTTTTCTTAGTCTGCTATTTCGGACACCTGTTTATTCGGACATTTCCGCAGTCCCTGTGAGGTCCAAATAAACGGTCGGCGACTGTATAGCCTGCCACCAGGCGCTCGGACACAGTCTAATGTGTACACCAAGTGGTGTCAGACTGCGTCAAGGAGATGACATCTCCTTGAAATTGCTTGTCTCGTGCCCATTCTAGGTGTTGTTTTTGGATGCCAATTGTTGTCAGAGTAGCGGCTTCTTAGGCCTAAGGATTTTCAGAGCTTCCTGTCACACGTGGAGGGACACAACCTGGTGGACTGTGCCTCTGAGGTGTCGCATATGCTTCCCTCAGTCTAGTCACATAGCCCTGCACGATTGGTTTTTACTCGTTCAACTCAAGAAAGTGATCTTGATTCACATAAGCTTAGCATCTGAGTTTGAACCACTTGAGATTTTACAAGCCAAATTAAACATCGTACACATAAGCAGGAGTGATGGGTTTGATGACTGAGAAGCTGGTGGCAAAGCTGTGACAAGAGAACACTGGCAGCAGGCATGCAGTAAGAACAGGCTACGTATTGTCACGCTCACTTAAGAGCTGACGGAAAAAGAGACTGCGATAACGCTCAGCCTATTCTTAGCGCATACTTGCCGCCAGTGCTGATGCACAGGCACCTCTGCAGGCTCAAGAGAGAAAAAAATCGCAACTGGCTCCCTGCAACAGTAAGTTTATTGCAGTTTATGAACTTTATACTCTTACGTAATAGAAAGATAGCGCGCATGGATATGTGGCCGGGTGCAGCGCACAAGAGAGTGCAAGTGACAAAGGTGTGGCCAGCACGTGGTCGGCATAGGCATGCGTAGTGTTGAATTTGCATGTCTGTGGCTCGCTTTGCTACCTGTCTGGTTTCGCTGTGTGGGATGGGCCCCAACTCTAGTTATGCGCCTGTGACGGGAGAGAGTTTATCTGCTCACAAAATGGAAATGCTAATCAGACACCGATAAACCGACATGTCCATCAGCAGGACGGCCCCACACACTGTGCTCGTCAAAACAACACGTGCCAAAAATCAGTGCTTTAACGGGAAATGGCCGGAAGCGGCTGCAAGGACAAGCAGTTATAGAAGCATGATGTGGATGAAATGGCCAGCAACCTGCACGACAAGTCTGGTGGTTTTGTTGCAGAGCGAAGTGCAATAGTAATGCTTTTACGGTTAGCAAATGTACATGTGTATTTTTACAGTGAAGTTATCTAATGCATTTTTAAAATCATTACTGTCTTACTTTTCAATTTTTGCTGTTGTGAAAAAGTTCCCATAAAATCTACCGTGCATAATAAACGCACCCCTGAAATTTGCTTGTTTTTTTTTGCAAAATAAAGTGTATTCATTATGCAATTACATACAGTACCTAATTATGCAATTAGTCAAAATACAAATAATAGTTGGACTTGCTCCAAGCAATGGCAAACAACATTACCTAGGCTCTGTCCAGCTATGTGGCACTTGCATATTTTTAAGTTTAGGCACAAGTTACGTGGGACATCCCGTATATATAAACATCATGCTCTGTGTGGTGTATGCCTCGTCCAGTTTAGTGCAAGTGAATAACAGTGTGCTAATGCAAATATGTATGATACAGGCACTACTTTGATATACCCGGGTTCGACTGTGGTATGACGTGATGCAGTATTTCAGCATTACATCATTAACACCAGTGGCAATGTGGCACAGAATGCATTAGTGTCTGTACAATATGTGGAGCCTTGCAGGCCTAAAAAGCCACACAAACATTCACCCACTCACCTTGATTACCAGTTCCCAAGGGCGATAGCTATTCTCACACTCCATTACAGGCTCGATGAGTGGCTCCCAAGTGCTGCGTTCTTCACTGTAGTACAGGGCCTCAAGCTTCATATCTGCTGTCAAGTACACCTGCAGAAACAGTAAGTCTCTGTTGGGTAAGCACAAGACGACGGAGTAGCGCAGGCAGTAAATGCTTGGATAATGAGAAGCACCTTTCTAGACCAGTCATGTATGTCAGCCTTCAGTGAAGCTTGCAAAAACAAGGTGGGCACTTTCCCTTGCCCTGTGTCTGTCTCCAGGAGTACGGACACTTTTGGTAGGCTGATTTGCAGGGACTCAGTTGAAGCATGTGATGGATAAGCAGCTTTGCGACAGCCCATCTGCTCCTCTTCTAAAAGTGCGCACAGAGACGGAGTCATCAGCAAGCTGCTAGACAACACAAGAAGGCAATATGCCCTCACCCTGGTATGCTGGCGGCCTCACCACTTTCGGCGACCATAGCTCAAAGAGGTCAGACGAGCCCTGTGTAGAGGATGCATCCTGGGAAGCCTCCTAGGTAAAGAGATCGTATTGAATGTAGTTACTTTCATGTGTCAAGGACACAACCAGTAGTCCTTAAGAGATGCACAAATAGTTGATTAGACATGCTCAACATTGTGAATATTCAAGTTGTTTATTATTAACCTACACCACCATATGAATAAATGAGAGGCCAATGTGTGAGAAAAAGGTATTAACAATCTGCCAAAGGTTCAGGTAATGTACCGTGCAGTCAGCCTGCTTTGGAGTAAATCTACACACACCTTGTAGGGTAAGATCATCGTAGTCGTTTTATGAACTCACCTGCACAGTGCACACAGGCTCTAGGCACAGGTGGCCACAAAAGTTTAACAATCGGTACAATTTTCCAAAAATATGTCATTGTTCGCGATAGTTCACTGTACTAGCTTGACTTATCAATGGTCTCACGACAAAAGAGGACATGAAAGAGTTCACAGCACACAACACTGACTACTTATAATAGTGTTTATTGCAGCGACAAGATTAATGTCCTGAGGCAGTGATAGTGCGCTTACAGAAGCACTAGCTGAGAACATGAATGAGAAGAATAAAATTTCTAAGCATGACAACAATAGCAGCAAGTATGGCTGGTGATTGTGCAAATATATTGCACTGCTTAACTTTTTCGCTATATATACCATCTGTCACCATACAGTACTTAAAACAGTGTTCGCAAGATGCATCAAATCCGACTAAAATGAACAACTCTCACCAGTGAAGTGACAACGTTAACAAATGTTCCAGTACAGCAAACTCATTTTGAGTCAGCACGAATATAACAGTGATGATTTGCTGAAAGCAACTACAAACAAAAGTAAAACAATGCAATTGTGCTAATTTGTACACTTAAGAAATAGGACAGTGGCAGAGCCCCATGTCCGGTCTGTTCTTTCATGTCCCATTTTCTTAACCAACCTACTCATGTTCATAATATTATCACTTTTCATATTCTAGCCTCCAAGCAAGGATGAAATCTACCTCCCTAGAGAAAGGCACACAACCAAATCATTCCAGGCTATTGACTTGGCTGTAAGATGGCTTGTTCGTTGTGCCAAAACAAAGAAGATATCCCTATAAATGAGTGCAAATTAACTGCCACTTTCCTCCCCTCCCTCTTTTTTCTTTTTTTTTTCTGATAGCAGTCAGACTTTGCAGTTTAGTAAAAAAAAAAAAAGTGGATGGGGGAGAGCGATAGCAGGGGGTGTGGCTGGTCATCATCAAAGTTTCGAAAATGCTTCATCTCCCCTCAACTCATAAATTGTCTCAGTGACCCAACTGAGTCCCCCATATAGTGGCGTAGCAA
This sequence comes from Dermacentor andersoni, assembly GCF_023375885.2. Classification (NCBI taxonomy): domain Eukaryota; kingdom Metazoa; phylum Arthropoda; class Arachnida; order Ixodida; family Ixodidae; genus Dermacentor; species Dermacentor andersoni. The sequence continues at coordinate 1,194,517 of NC_092819.1, forward strand.
CGAGGGGGGGGGGGGAGAGGGGGGGGGGGGCGTGGGCCCCTGGTGCAAGGGGCCAGTGGGGAGGCATGGGGGTGCCATATACGTCTGAAGACACCCGGAAATTGTCGACATCCTCGCCTTCCTCGACTACACCCGGGGGGGCGAGTGGGGGGGGGGGGGGTGACAGAAGACCTATGGGCCCCGGGTGCCAGATGACCTAGCTATGCCACTGCACCCATATTAGTTAATTTAGTTAGTAAGTGAATGTTTACAATTTTATACAGCCGACAAAACTACTATCCTTACTTAGCAAAGCTGTCTACTAATTTGCTATCACAATTGATGCTTCGCCTCTCGGGTGAAACTGCGGCTTTTCTTTTGTTTGCTTTTTTATTTTGGACGTTCGTCCCTCACTTTTTGCAATAACATTGTTACCCATCACGACCAAAGTTTTGGTAGTGAGGCGTTCCAGATATTTCGGACTTCAGATAAAATGGAAATTTTTTTTTCGGATTATCAAGGTCTGTAGTAACGAGAGTCGACTGTGCTAGACAGCCCCTAGCCACACCCATGGCCCGTGGCCACCCGGCTCCCAGAGCCACTACTCCCAGAGTAAAAGAGACAAAAGAAGCTATTAATGAATTGGCAGTCTTAGGATACTCCATGCATTTCATGCATGCATGTATGTATGTATGTATGTTTGCATGTATGTATGTACTGTGGGGATGCGCGACCCTCGCGCCTCCCCTGATGTTTTTCCTGCATAGCGCGCCTCCTGTAGTGCGGCTTCGCCGCGTGGCCTGCGTGATGCCCGCGGCGGTCGAGTGGTACAGGCGCGGTGCGAGAGATGGCGCGACTGTCGCGCTGCTGCGGGGTTACTTGGGCGCCGAAAGGGAAGGCGCTTGGTCTCTTTGGGTTCGGGAAGCGAGCGCGACGGACGTGCCGCGCCGACGATGCTTCTGCGAGACCGCCTCGCGTGGCGGCCTTCGAGCGCGCCTCCGTTGGCGTGACCGAACACGCGAACGACCAGGCGTTGGGATCCAGCATGGGGCGAACATATTCGCTCGCTCGCGGTGAGTCGGACTTCTAGATTTGTCGCGCGCCCATCGGCATGTTTTGTGGATAGCCACTCGGCTAGCTGGCATTGATCTATGATAGGTGCAATAAATGCCCTTGTGATTGTTTGCACTACTGTGTTGTCGTTCCTTTGTCCCAAGAGTACGGAGGAGAAACCCGTATCTCCCCACAGTACGTACGCATGTATGTATGTACGTACGTGCGTACACATATATGTATCTGTGTTTGTATATAATCATTATATCACCAGCCTGGGTTGCTGAGTTGTCTGTGGTCGAATGGGTAGCGCAGAGGGCTGATGTGCTGAGCAGCAGTGTTTGAAACCAACCATCAGACCAACTTGGGCCACTGAGCATGAGGCAGTACGTATGTACGTGCCACTCTTCAATGATCCTCTTTCGTGCCATTTTGTCACTGTACGATGCAGAACTGGGTAAGTGCCGCTATTTTTCGACCACCTCGACCCCGACTTTGTGGGGATCGAGGTGCCTTCTCGCGCCTCGTCCCCCAGCTCGCGTGTTGTGCTTAGCTCGATCTCCTCCGGGAACCGCCACCGTACTGGCAACATGGCAGATGCGGCTAGCACACCGGAGCTAATCTCCCACGCAAACCGTGCTTTTCTCTCTCCGGCTCGAAGTGGTGGGCCCCGGGCGCCCTCTCCGCCCCAGCTCTCTTCCGCCGAACACTTTATCACCGCGGCAGATGCTCACAGGCTCGCAATGAGTTCGCTACATGGGACCTTTGCTCCCACGACTCCTCGTTCTCACGCTTGGTGGACCGCTTACTGGTTAGGCCTAGCGCAGTGGGTACTCATACTCGATCGGTCTTGCGGTGAGCCTTTGCCCGTAAGCACCGTTACTGTTGCACTGTGCTGTATCTCGCGTAAATAAACTCGCATTTGTTGGCGATCTGACTCTGGAGCCTTCTCTGTGCCGTGTCGGAGAGTCAACACCGCCTGCCGTAGCATCTTTGTGCATTGCAGAGTGGAGGAGCGTCATGCCCTTTCCTGACCTTTCCTGGTGGGGTGAGCTTTGCGCAAACCCATCTCCACAACTTGAAGCACTGGGTACGTGCCACTCAGTCTGTGCTGATCTTCAGTGAACCTCTTTGATGGGTCACAAATAGATCCCTTAAATTTTTCCAAAGTTGAGCCGAATCAAATCCACGTCACAAGGGATCCTCAAGGACAGGAACTCGATGCATTAGCAGGCTGTGCCACAAATGCACTAGGTATGTGCTGCTGTTCAAAGAATGCCTTTCACGCAAACGCCTTAGTGAGCTGCACCATGAATGCGCTAGACATGTGCCGCTCTTCAATGACGCTCTCGCCAACTTGGGTCACTGACTATATGCCACTGAGTGTGCAGCAAGCAAGGGAACCATACTCAGGGTTCGCAGGTACCAGCGTGCCACGCTTCTAGTCTCAGAAGCCATGCACTGACTTCTGAGCAGGGCCACTAGATGGCACAGCGTGTCCAAAAGAAGCACGAGAGAGGAGCCTGGTTGCCGCATAACAGGTTTCTCAGCGATTGCACACATCAGTGCACCATGCATTTTGGAGGCCACGTTCAGGCTTCGTGGCAAGGGTGCAAGATGGCGCCGAGTGTTCTTAGAGAAGTGCGAAAGAGGAGTCTTGCTGCATACATACATCAGACATATCTCATTTCAATGGTGGCAATACATTGTGTCACTATATTGATAAATGCCAATGCTTATTATCGACAGTCATTGTGAGATAGGTTTTGCCGCAATTTTTTCTTTAGCTGTAATGGTTGCTACAGATGGCGCCACAATAATATCAAATAATGTCGCAATCAAGTGTATTCAGGTTTAATCCCAGGTTAATCACAGCTGCACCATCAATAAACAGTATGAAACGATACTAACTACCAAATGTGGGCGAAATTTGACTGTGAAGAATGATAATTTAGCTGGAAAAGTCTTTGAGCTATGCAGTGCGCTCTAAATAGATTTGTGTTCCTTATGTCTACTGTGCCAGTTGTGAAATTCGCTTCATTTTTGCTTCATTTACATGTTCAACAGTGTACCACAGCTATCAATGCAAAGTATTTAAAGGCTAAATAGATTTGCATTTGCGAATAGTAAATCTACAATTCGAGGAACAGACTGAGTAAGACAATATTAGATTAGAAAATGTTGGATATTTGCACACTCCTATCAATAAGGCAGCCAAGAGCTCTCTTGTATCCTCATGTTTGTCTTCCTGGCATGACTACTGACACACGTGTGAAGGCACGGGTCACAATTAGACAGTGCAAGTACCCATGCCACCTCACGACATGAAAGGTTGCTACAGAAAAACCACATTAATTCGACTTTTGTTAATTTGAAAAATTGGATAGATCGTGCACCGTCCTCTGGTCCCAACAGGTGTATGCATTATATAATGTAATCAATCTCTTTCATTAATTCGGATGTATATGGCTACACATATTTGTTAATTTGGACAACTCTCGAAGCTCAGCAGCACGTAAATATGCATCAGAAAAAAGCAGGAACAGTGTTAGCGTCCAACCAAAATGAAGCAGCGGAGTTCGCATTGCCATGATTGCATCGATGATCACCCCGATTTCATTCACAGCAGTTCCAGCAAATGGTAGTTTCATATTGAATCGGCACACGTAGACTGCATGCCTTCTAAACTGTGTAGTTGCGATCCATTATCGCGTGAATAGCAACTGAACTTTCATCTGCAGTTGCTGAAGCAAAGGGTGGTTGCACTTTGACTTGGTGCACGCATCGGCTGCATGCCTTCAGAACTGCAAGGTCGCCACCCATGATCGCATTGATAGAGGTGGTGCTTCGTCCGCAGTGGTTTTGGCAAACAGTAGTTTCATTTTGACTCAGTGCAAAGCTGTCAAGGATGAAAAGCACCAGCTAGATCATGATGGATAATCTGTTGGCGACCAGCTCACTGGCTAAAAAATAATCAGGATGTGTACGTGGTAGTGAAAAGCATGTTTCAGATGAAAATATGTGCCACGGACATGCTGAGAAGGAAGTCGAGAGGCCTGCTGCTGAAAGCGCTAATCAGTCATGAGATGACAAGAATTGTAGCTTCTACACTGCCCTGGCTGGCAAAGCAGCAGACTTTATCCCTGGGAGTGCTCCCCGACATTGGCCCGATGCGGGGATCAGACACACAGCACCCAAACACCCCACCATAATTTGCAGAGCGGGGCATTGTCAGTTGAGGTCGACTCTATTGCCACAAAGGTCGTCTATATTGACAGGATTGATTGAAATGATAACGGGACATGGACAGAGAGAATGGTAACAAAAGCAAAACAACAGTATGAAAGCATGTGCGAAGGTCGGGCCAATTAGCAACCCGTCACAAGACTAGCTTTGGATTTACTTGACAAGTGCGAAATTGTTGTGACCCTGTTGCAAGCATTTACGCAGATGGAAGATAAATGGGGGAGGGGGGGGGGAGGCATCGCACCAACTAGTCGTAACCCTTCAAATTCATAATCTTTGACAGGTGGCAAATGACACCAAACCTGACAATGAAACAGCATTGATGGCACCTGCTCTTAACTGTTGGTGATGGCTACGCTTGGGAGCGGTAATGCATGATCTTTGTGTTTGTCCCACAGATTTGCCTTCATGCCGTAAAGTTGGGATAGCCCTTCTGCATTCTGAAAAAAAAAGCAAAAAAAAACTGCAAAGCAAACTTTCTATGCAATAAATAAAAGAGTGCTACAAAACAGAGGTCCGCTATTAACTGAGAAGCTCAGTGGTATTAAGTAGAGCAGAACGACACTAATTCATTAGTTTCAGAGGAAACAAATCACTTGATTGCATTCAACAGAAATTCTACTGATAAACAAAATATATTTTCTAGACCTTAATAAACTAAAGCTGAGCTGTAACCAGTGCTGGCATATTAATTTGGTGTTCCCTTTAATAAGAGTAGACTGTAGTGTACATCCTGATTTGTAGGTACCTAAGTTACTGATATTTTGCTACATTCTTGTTATCCAATGCTAGGATACTCTTGAGTATTGGCAGCACCTTATTTTTTTGCCCATAATTTGTAACCACAAAATTTTTAAAAAGGTTTTTTATATTCGATATCTGATTCAACATTCGGAATTTTTGTCCCCAATATGAACTGCAAAATCTACTATTCAGTATTCGTGCACCCTACTTGTTACCAATTGGGCACGGCAGCGCAGTTGCGATGGTGGCATCTAACCCTTTTGTCTTCGTCGTGCAGCTTTGCTTCGTCCTGCTGTGTTCCGTGGCTGGGGTGTGCACGGACCATCCTGAACATGCCAGCTTCGTGCAGACCGACCAGACCAACATGCAAGCTATCATGGTCGAAGATTTGCACGTGCAAGATGGTCTTCGCGATTCACTGTGGGACTGCAGGATACGTCACTCGACAGCGCCTGCGCAGTTGCACGACCAACAAGCAGCGCCTCACCACAGCACCCGTATAAAAAGGCCTTCCTCGGCACTATGGCTTTATTGGGCACGGCAGCGCAGTTGCGATGGTGGCATCTAACCCTTTTGTCTTCGTCGTGCAGGTGAGACAATATGGTTTATGCTTTTGGTCAAACGACCCATTTCTGCTATTGCTGCCGTGCCCACGGTCTTGCCTTTCCATTGATTCGGTCGATTGTATATTGATTGTTGTGATTGTATATTGATTGTTGTGCGGTGATGTAGAATCTAACCCGGGACCTGACATAAACCAGATCGCCAAACAACTTAAGGACATAGCCGCTGATATTAAAGATATTAAAGAAGGACGCCTTGTTCAGATGGACCAAAAGTTAGACGTGTTAACAGCAATCGAGGCAAAGGTGTCATTCTTTGAAAGTGAAATAATAGATATGAAGGTGCGGTTGCAAATGATTGAAGAGAGAGCCGAAGACCTCGAAAATCAGAGCAGACGAGCAAATCTATTAGTATATGACCTCCCTGAAACACAGGGAGAAAGCAGTGAAAGCCTAGAAGCAGCTGTGAACGACAACATAATTAAGAACACTCTTGGTCTGGAACCCGTTGGTATTGAGTGCATCCACCGTTTAGGTAGATACTCAAGAAATAAAACCAGACCAGTCATATTCAGGCTTCTTGACACTAGACAGAAGACTCAAATATTATGAAAAGGCTACAAGCTCAAAGGCTCCAACTTGTCTATCCGAGAGGATTTCAGCCGCAAAATGCGGGAGACTAGAAAAAACTCTGGGAAAGTGCAAAACCCAATCGGGAAAAACACGAAAAAGTCTCTTTATCATATGACAAGCTCTACATTAATGATCGCGTATTTGTTTGGGATCACGAAAAAAATGAGAGGGTTTCACTACAAAAAAACAGAAAGAAATCGTCCATCAACCCGAAGTCAAACAAGCGTGAGACCCTAACAAAGAAACTTGAGACCCTAACAGTGCTTAATATAAATGCGAGAAGCATAGTAAACAAAGTGGAACTCCTGGAAGGACTGTTACTAGAACACAATCCCGATATAGTGGCCATCACTGAAACCTGGCTATCCCCAGATATCTTCAGTCACGAGATATCTCCGCCAGGTTCCTCTGTTATTCGTAAAGAAACGCTGTCTCGTGGTGGCGGCGTGGCCCTGCTCCTTAAGAATGATATTCCATTCGTTCCACTCCCTGAGGTCTCCAACGTGGAGGCTGTATTTTGTAAAATATCGTACAATGAGACTGGTATATTTGCTGGTTGCATCTATCGAAGCCCTACTAGTGGATCCGAAGGCGTGCTTGCCTTGCAGGAGTATATGCAGTGCCACGTTCGTACCAGCAGAGTAATCCTCATGGGGGACTTCAATTTACCATACCTGAACTGGAGTACCATGGACTACACTACAGCCACATCCTCAGCACTTATGTATATAATGATAAATTTCAACCTTTACCAAGTAGTCGACCAGCCAGCTCGCTCACAAGGCTCTACGAATAGCATACTTGATCTCATACCCATAAGTAACCATTTCCCACTTCACGCAATTGAGATGGCAATAGTCGGTGATATATCGGACCACGACATACCTGAATGTAAGCTCTCGCTTGAAGACAACATAAAGAAGCTAAACCTGGAGCGTGCTGTACTTGATTTTCGTAGAGCAGCTCATGACTGTATTCTCACTCACCTGGCACACGAGTTTGATGTTTTCCTCCAAGCAGCTTCAGAAACGTGTTGTGATGTCAACAATTTGTGGCATCAATTTAAGTCAATCGTGCTACACTGCACAACAAACTTCATCCAGATGAAACGTTGCAAACCACAAAAGCAAAACCCATGGATATTGCGTGAGGTCCTTCAAGCGAAGTGTAAAGTAAAAAGACTTAGACATACTATTGAAAGAAAAGGGCCGAATGAATCTCTGAAAGACAAATTGACCTCCGCTCTAGCTGACTTCAGAGGAAAGTTAAAAAATGCAAAGCATCACTATTTCAGCATAACATTCCCCGACTTCATTACCAAAAATCCACACAGGTTTTGGAAATACTTTCGCCCGTGTTCAGGTGTGTCACCTGAACAGTCTGTAGAAGAGAAAACGGCTGGAGCAAACACATTCAATAACTTTTTCTTTTCGGTTTTCATTTCAGATAATGGCTTAATTCCCTCCCTACCCCGTCCACCTAAAACCATCGATTCATTAAGCATTACCAATGCCGGAGTTCTTAATCTATTGCTTAATCTCGACATCAAGAAAGCTAACGGGCCAGATAATATCCCGAATGAGTTTTTAAAAACGTATGCAGAATGGTGTAGCCAATACCTTGCCATTATATACCGCAAATCACATGCGTCCGCACAACTACCAGATGACTGGAAAAAAGCGAAGGTGATTCCTATACATAAATCTGGCGACAGCAACGAACCTTCTAACTACAGGCCAATCTGACTTATCAGCACATCTTGTAAAATATTGTAACATATTATCTTCAAATACATCACTATATTTCTCGAGCAAGAACATATATTAATACCTCAACAACGTGGCTTCAGAAGTGGTCTCTCAATGGGCACACAACTAACCGAAGTAGTGCATGACCTTGCGCTCAACCTGAACAACCGAAGCCAGACAAACATGATCCTCCTTGACTTCAGTAAAGCATTTGATTGTGTAAGCCATGCAAAATTAGTTGCAAAACTAGAGGCTTCGATCGGGGACGGTCAGATTACTGCATGGATAAAGAACTTCTTATCGCATCGAATACAGCACGTTATTGTAGATAGCACCCCTTCCAGGTCTGTAGCTGTCACCTCCGGTGTTCCGCAAAGGTCAGTACTGGGCCCATGGCTATTTTTTATCTTTATTAACGACATTGCTGCTAACATTGAATGTGACATTAAGCTCTTCGCGGATGATTGTATTATTTATAAAGAAATTGCCAGTTACGCAGACCACTTATTATTAAACAGAGCACTCGATTTGGTGTCCAATTGGTGTAAAGAATGCCAAATGTCAATTAACACTAGTAAATCTGTATGCATATCCTTTACAACAAAAAGAAGCCTTCGGAATTCACTTACGCCCTCGGTGGCACTTGCCTGAATAAAGTAAATAACCACAAATACCTAGGTTTGACATTCTCTTCTGACCTTTCATGGAACTTACATATTGATAATATTACCTCAGTCGCATTACGCAAGCTTTTTTTTCTTAGACGATGTTTACGCCTTGCGCCGAAGCACACCAGACTACTAGCCTATACAACTTTTGTTCGCCCTATATTAGAATACGCTAGCATCGTCTGGTTCCCGCACACATCAACTAACATATCAAAACTAGAAAAAGTGCAAAGAAAAGCTGTGAGGTTCATTTTTAACAAATACGGGCCCTATGACTCCCCAACAAACCTCTTAGCTAACGCAGGTCTTAATACACTATCTGTTAGGGCCAGAGAAGCCCGCTTAAAGTTCACCTACCAACTAATGCACGACAGTTATAAGATAGACCGAGCTAAGTACATTACTTTGTCTGCATCACGTCTATCGCGAAAAAATCATCCGTTTACACTAAACCAATACAGTGTTTGCAATGACACGTTCAAGTTTTCACTTTTCTCCCGTGCGATCAAAGAATGGAATCTCCTCCACTCAGACATAGTTTCCTCTCCGTCACTTTCATCATTTATCAACCTACTAGACACATCCAACAGAGAAGACGCCACTCAACGCATCTGCATATAATAAAGTGTAATACTTACTTCTGCACGTGGGATGTCTGCCTTTCAACCCCCAAACTGGCCGCTTCTGCACGGTTATCTGTTAGCTTTATAGCTTCTCTAATCTTACATGGGTCATTTATTCGCTAATTTTTATATAAATTCTAGTAATACTATATTATTATATTGTTATACCAACTATGCTGTTATACTGTTATGGCCATATTGTAGTGCCAACCAAAAGTATTGTACTTCACATCATCATTGGTGATTTCTACAGTAGTTAAGGAAACTTTTTCTCTTTGCTTTCTTTCTTTTACTGTGCCATGTATAATGACCTGTTTGTTTCTTTTTGTAAAACTGTGCCCCCCTGCTTTGGTCTCACTGAGACTAGCAGTATTGCAAATAAAATAAATAAATTCTTAGATGTAGGACTTCTATACAACTCTAAACTATTTAAATTACTTCAGGATGCACATTCAAGAGCTCTGCTACTTGACATTGTGTTGAGTGCATGCCACGTCCAGTGTGAGTCCTAATCTGCTTGCCTTCTTGCAAGGAAATTCAAAGATGTTACATGAAACTTGTTCCAATAAAGTGGTATCAACAAGCTGCTTAAATATCCCCTCTGCATTCTCAAACATTACATAATTTGACAACACCGGTGTCTCATCCATTGACAAGCTGTACAGCACGCTAGAAGAATGTTTTGACACACGCTGCATAGTCAAAACAGAGAACAAGCTTCACACCACGACTCAATGCTCTGCAAGGAATGACATACCCTTTTCTTGTGGAAAGTAAAATAGAGTTTCATACAATAATTACTAGAGGGAACTCTGGTGCTGCGATCGTTCAGCCACCATGGGAATGCTGGGAAGTACCTGGATTAGTCTGATCTTCGTACTTGCGGATTCAGACATTCTTGTGGTGCTGTTTGTTACACTTTATCTGTTTTCATTGTCCTAAATTTCAAAGCGAGCTATACTTCTCTAAGTGCAGAATAGTCTGCAAACACGCACAATCACTACTAAGTGCAACGGCTCAACCTGTCAAAGTGGTCAAATTGAAATGCGCCAAGCATCTAAGCGCGCTGCTTTGCCCGCAAGAAAATCATAAGGGCATTCTATGCCGCTTGTCAATGCATGTGTCCTTGGTGCAATGGTTTCAATATTGGGCTTCTGTGCCAGAGGTCCTGTGTTCGAATCCTACCATCGGACAATTTTAATATTGTTTATTAAATTATCTATTATGCAGTACTTTGTCGAAACTGGCAAAATTACAAAGTCGTAGGGCCGTTTGAAGCCAGAAGGACAAAGTCCTTCTCGATGTACTTCCCATAATTTCCATGCTGGCTGAACCACCCTGATTGCAGCTCCTGTAGACAATAGCGCCAGAGTTCCCTTGAGTAATTATTGTATGAAACTCTATGGATAGAAACCCTTTTGCCTAATGCTCTCACGTACATACAGTAGACTACTGTTAATTCAACTCTGGTTAATTCAAATTTTCGCTTAATACGATATTGACCAAAGGTCCTGGCTGGTGTCCATAGGCCTAAGCTTTCCTTATTTCGATCCTACAACTGGCCTTCAATGGATAATTTGAACTTGACCAATCAGCCCTAAAAAGATATTCAAGCAACAACCATAGCTCACAATGTCAGATTATGGTCAATGTGACCTCGTCAGGCTTTACCGCCTTTTGTCGCAGTTCCCTCTTTCATCTTTGAAAGAAAATAAACCTCAACTTCAACTTCATACAATTGTAACACACACCTTTTTTTTTTTGTTCGGAAAATTGCTCCATACTTTCCCAGCCAGGTGCAATCGGATACAAAACCAAAACTGCCTTTGTGACGCTTATCTGCTTTACCGCATAACATAAATGTATTGCCGCAAAGGTGACTTTAAAAACCATGCTGTGAAGCTGATTGAAGAAAACCAGCCACCATTATGCGACAAATATTAGACCCTTGCCAATTCTTCTTGCTAAAATATCGTAAAAAGCATTATATTTTTACCTTGTTTGGGAGATTTAATATCATTTCTATGTTAGTTTTTACTTTGAACGAACACAAGGTGGTCCCGCATTTGATTCAGTGTGTTAGACTTGGGCAAATTACTGCCGAATGAATCAGTGGTATGTTTTGACGTTTTTTCTGCAAATTGTTTAATTCGACCCACTAGATAATTCGGTCAATTTCAACAGTCCCATCAAGGATGAATTAGTGGCAATTGACAGTATCGACATGTATATTTGTTTAGCTTTTTCCAGTGATTACGTTTCACCTGCTACACATGTTAAAACTTATCGCTCAGTGCAAGACGCAGCCGCATGAATCAGAACATTCTTGATCATTCTCGCAGATTCTATCTGTTGCGAATGCTGTAGCCGAACCTTGTGTAATCAAATTGCATGTGGAATGACTTTTTTATGTACATAGTAATCCTTTTGCCAAGCGTTCTAACCCACATATATACAGGACTTTATAGCAGCATCACTGCCTGCGAAATGCATATAGGCATCGAAAATTTTCTTGCTGCCTTCTAGATGGAGCTATGCTACCTTCTATTTATTTTTTGGTTTTGCCTACAAATTTTTTATTTTCAATATTCTTGAGGTCACTTTCAACAAATCTGTTATTTGACAATATTTGACAATAGCAAGAACTTGTATAGCCACCCCCATGCAATATTATATAAAGTGAAGAATAAATTAAAGCACCTTCAAGTTGGACAGAAGCTCGGTGACTATGGATGCCGCCATCGACATGACATGTGAGGACAAGTGGATGCTGATGTCACTGGCCTTGGCAAGAAGCGAGTGCTCCCCACTGCTTGGCTTGTATGACTGGTTCACTTCGATGCTGAAAGGCTTGGCCACCTGGCAGATAAGAATGAGAAAGCATCCACAGAGGCTGTTTGCATCACTGTGTAACATGCCTAGTATAGACAATGCCACAACAAGGAGCGAGTAAAAATATCACATGTTGGTGCATTTCATTGGGAAAAACATTCTATAACTCCAACATGTCAAAATGATTTGTAGATCATATGATGCAGGTCACATGATGAGACTTGCAGGTCATATGATGCTTGAACCCAAACCCTGGGTTCAACAACACACTACTGAATGCTTCAGAACAAGCAATAGCATATTTTTCTGCAGTATGTTGCCTAGGACTGGGTAACCCTGGCCAATTGGGTTCAATACTTGATGCGATGTTAAAACTTAGCTTGGAAATAAATGCATTTTAGCATTAATGCTCTGGGTTGCTGCAGTGACAGGGCTTAAATGAGGCCTCAACTGAGGGAGGATACACTGGAAGTTGCTCAATGCACATATGCCAGGAGAGTCAATTACTATATTTCATTTGCATGTCAAACATCTCATTTAATTTACTAGCCAATTCCTAGCAGTGATATTGTGAAGCAAATAGTAAGCTAAGGAGACTAGTAATTAGAGTCTAATAATTTTTAAGCGAATATTTTGAATAGTTGTAAGATTTGCATAGAACCTTTGCATAAGAACCAGATGTTGGCAAATCTAAGAAAATTTAGTTTCTTACTAGCACATAAGGAAACAAGGTTCATCTCCGGAGTCAGTTTATTTTCAAAGTGCAGTTATTCAGATATTTTCATGCAAAAATGCAAGTTCAATATTACTTACAACTCCAGCAGCATAGAAAATTTGTTTACAGGCTCTTACTCACTGTTGTGCTTCAGTCTACTTAAAATTTTATGGCGGTTGAAGCTGTGGGAGCATACTGTGTTCACCCACTGTGTGTCATTGCAATCTTGTGAAATGCAATCTTGACTGTGCAACACCAGCAGTTATGCCACACCATTCAAATTAGCTTGTTAGTTTCTATCCACGCGCAAACTTAACTCATTCCATTCTGCAAGCACACAGACGAACTTCTTAGGATGCTAGCCGCTTTTGCAGTCCTCAGTCTAGCCCGTGTGCATGATCTGGGGCCGGATCACCAAAGAGCAGCAAAGTTCCTGCGATCGTTTGCCATCTGACGTGGCTGTTAGGCCTGATCAGCACTTTCCGGCCATGTTTTGACCACCAAAGTAACAGTTTAGTGCCATGCCAACACAAATCTATTTAGAGTGGCCATACGGCTCCTGGGAAGCTGTATGGCTGCTGCGAGGAATGTTTGAATAATTGAGTAGGCGATAGGCAACTGTAAACGAATTCGTCTTTGCTTTGTCTTGGCTATGAGCTATGCGATGCGACTTGCTCAACTGAAGCTGTCGATAATACAGGTTTTAAAATTTACCCTATTTTTATGCATATAACAAGCACCAAAACAGTAAAATTGCAGCGTGAGCTACATGCAAATTTCGACTTAACAGTGTGGCTTCACAACAGTGTGGCTCGTGGTGCCCTGAAACCACCTTTACGGCATGGTTCTCCACTATCAACATCGACGAAGAGGTGGGGAACACAGCTGCTGCTCGAAGATACGATGAAGATGATTCAGCATCCGCAAATAGAGATTGTTTTTAAAACGATTTGGCCATTTACGCAGTTATTTGCATGGGTTATACGTGCAATCGTTTTTCCTTCCAGGGTCTTGTGATTGGGGATGCGCCTTATAAGTGGAAAAATGTGTATATTTGTTTACTTCAAATACCTTATTTACCTGTTTCTAATGCTCCCTTGAAGCTAATGTGCACCACATTTTCACTGGCTTAAAGGAATAAAATAAAAATAACCTGAATGTTCTGAATGTAACATGCCACCAACTGATAAAAGAAAAATATAACCATGCCTCCCACTTCTGATCAAAAAAAAAAAAAAAGAGATGTGAAGAATTTACCTGCACATACGGGAATGTTTTTTTCTTAATGAGCTTTCATAATGAAAGTGGGACGTCACCATTTGCATTTCATTAGTTGCAGATACGAAGTAGGAGTGTGCAAATATTCAAAACTTTCAAATCGCGAATCGAATAGTGTCCTACTCGATTCGGTGTTCCGAATCGAATAGTCACTATTTGTAAATACGAACATTATTTATATACTTTTCCAATATGCAGCAAGGGTTGCAGCAGCGAGCAAGCAACTAATTTTGTCACGATACTTTGTACAGATTGCAATTCATGCCTGCTGTTATCGACGGTCTGGTGGACTCAAGTGGCATCAACTGGAGTGACATCATCTGCTGGTTCATGTCACAACTCATGCCAGCTGTTATCTGCACTCATGTGAAGTCAAGCGACATCTACCGGAGTGACCTCAGCCACCAAATCACCCACAAATAAAGGGGCTGCCCATGTGCTCACCCGTCACTTGGCAGCAAGGGTTGCGGCAGCGAGCAAACAACAAATTTTGTCCTGATACTTTGTACAGGTTTGTCTCCTATAAACTTGTGCATTTCCTATTCCATTTTTGCCACTGCCCTGTTGCCACAAGTGTTTGTGTTTTTTTGAGGATGCTGTCATGTGCTGAGCTAGTGATAGAAATAGAAACACTACGTGCCAAAATGAAATCAATGCAAGAAAGCCTTAGCAAGTTTAACAGACTGTATGAATACTGTATGTGAAAGTCCAGAGCGAGGCCATCTTGTTTTATTTATTTATTCACATTACCTTGCAGGCCCATTGAAGGGCATTTGGTAAGGGGGGCAACAGTAATTACATGACAAAAATAGCCAAGAGCAACCTCGTTATACAATATTAATAGGCAACAAATTCAGGTTATCACGGAATGTTTCACGATTGGAGATGGATGCAATGTGATCCGGGAGACTGTTCCAATGTGCAATGGCTCTTGGTAGTGGCGATGAGTTAAATGCCTGCGTTTGACCATGAATGCGCATGAAACTAAATGCGTTGTGAATGCGATGAGATGTGCGCACAGGAGCCTGTAACGGCAAACAGTGAAAGTTATTACTATAAATGTACCTGAGAAACAGACATAAAAGAGCAATGATGTGACAATCTTCTAATGACTGAAATGCAAGGTCTTGTTTTATTCGGGTAGTGCTCGAATGATAGTCATAGTTGCCAGAGATGAATCTTGCTGCCCTATTTTGAACGGCTTCCAACATACAGATTACTTAATCTTGATATGGTAACCATGTGTATGAAGCATATTCTAGTTGTGAGGAAACATAAGTAATGCTAGTTTTCGTACATTATAAGGCGCGACATGCAAGTTTCTACACAGGTAGCTGAGAGTTTGAGAAGCTTTGGATCAGACCGTTGCTACATGTGTTGTCCAGGATAAGTCTGATGAGAGATAAACGCTGAGATATTTGTACGATGGAGCAGTCAAACTACGGTATTATTAATCAAAAAGTGGAACACTTAGTTAGTACAATTTCGACTAAATGAGATTAACTTGCATTTGGAGGTGTTATGGGACACCTGCCAAGTTACGTACCATCTATAGGTTAGTTCAAGGTCATTTTGGAGAGTCAGATGATCATCGAAACATTTAATACTGCGGTAGATGACGCAGTCATCAAGGAACAACATAACTGAAGCTCAAAAGTTAGTGGGCAAGTAGTTGATGTATATTCAAAAGAGTAATGGACCTAGCACACTGCCTTGAGGGACACCGGACGTGATGTCGCAAAGGTTAGATGAAATGTTGTTGACCACTGTAAATTGCTGACGCGAAGGCAAGAAGTTACATAGCCAAGAGAGTGTTAATGAGTCAATACAAAGGGCAGACAATTTGGAAATTAAACAGAAATGAGGTACAGTATCGAACGCCTTCGCGAAATCAAGAAAGAGGCAATCGGTTTGATTGTTAAGAGTTCTTGTTAAAGTGAAGGTCAGTCATGAATCCAAATAACTGAGTGTCACATGAGTAGCCTTTTCTGAAGCCATGCTGATTAGAGAAAAAAAGTTATTTAATTCAAGGTGACCATAGATATGAGAAGCTATAATATCTTCAAGTAATTTGCGGCATATGCATGTTAGTGAAATGGGCTGATAATTACAGGGCAAGTACTTGTCACCGTATTTAAATAAGGGAACTACTTTACCAATATTCCAGTCCTTAGGCAGCTCACCTGATGATACAGACTGGTTAAAGAGGAGACACAGAAAGCGACTGTAAATATCAGTAGTATTCTACAGTATTTTAGAGTTGATGTGATCAGTGCCAGATGAAGTAGGAACTTTATTTACAGTCAAACCCGGCTATATCGAACTCACAAAAAAACGCCTATCAGTTCGATATAGAGCATAATTCGATATAAGCCTGCTAAACAATTGGATGTCATAAAAGCACATACCATTTATGAAATCACTTTATTGACGAAACTAGCTTAGTCTCGCATAAATTAGTCCTGCATTTTCTTCTGCTTGGGCAATTTCGCTGCCTGCGACGCACACACTTCCCCACATTGTCTAAGGAGTCCGAGCAGCTGAGGCCGCAACCTTCCGCATTCGTGCAGAAGCACCGGACTAATGCGAGTGCACCAATCACTTCGGAGGATGTGGGCAAAGGACCGTAGTTGCATTCCTCAACGTGCCTACTTTCATTTGTGCTCTGTACGATGTCGGCGATGTAGTCTTCGTTTCGGGATCTACCACCGTCGCGACACCATCATCTGCACTCATAAACTAGTCCACCGTTGATTCGAATGTCCCGGAAATTTTGGCAGCTCGCTCCAAACTTCAGCAACACCGGCAACGGCTTCGTCGCATTCATCAGAATTTACAGTCATCACCGAGCACGCGGAAACCGGCACGTATGAAGAACGCCTCGTACACGGCCGTGTGTACGCGTCGGGCGCCATGGGCACCGGGTTGCGAGTCTGGCCACTTTAGCCCTAATCGTGCTGAGAGTGCTCCTCGGGAATCTTGCAAGCTGCGGGGACATCGCGTTCGACGCGATTTATGATTTCGATCTTCACGACGAAAAGCGAATTCTGCCGCTTCATCACGGCAACACTGCGGGAGAAGGCCCACAAGGCGCAAACACGATAAACCAGAGAAGCAGCCAGACAACTCGCACTTTCGCCATCTTGCACGAAGAGCACACAAGAGCCTCTGATTGGCTGTCTGAGCAAGCACTCTAGGCGGGCCAGGATAATTTTTGCTGGGGAGTGTCGATAGATAGTGATCTAAAGAAAGGAAGGACGCTTGATTCTGCAACCCGTGAGGGAGCACGGCGAAGCGTCGTCAGGAAGTGAAAGATGATAGAGAAAGAGGGAGGATAATAGACTTCACTATGCGCGACAGGGGGAGTGTCGACGGCTTGCCCAAACAGCCCGAGGCAGCGCGGTCACGGTAGTACAGTGTAGCCACTGTAACGGCAGGGAGAGCGGTTGGATGGAGCCGCGCTGCCGGGCTTCCCCGCTACCGCGAGGGAAAGCCAACTTCTGGGGGCACTTTTCCGCCGCTTGACGTTCGATATATCGGGAGTCACTGCAATATTTGTTCGATGTAAGCGTAATTTTTGCTATATATGCTCATTGTAACTATACCGTGACCAGAAATTGTTCCGATATATAGAATAATTCGATGTGAACGGGTTCGATATAGTCGGGTTCGACTGTATTCATGATGAGGTTCGCAATACCTTCGTAAGTGATGGTGATTGAAGCCATGAAAGGGAAGGGTTGTTCAGGAACAAATAGCACATTGGAACAATCTTCTTGTATAAAAACAGACGTGAAATATGCATTGCAAGCAACCGCAGAATATTCATCAGAAAGCAGAGATTGTTTTGAATCGTGTATTGTAATGCGATTAGTAGACTTATTATAGGAAGAAATTATTTGCCAGAATTTTTTAGGATTATTTCTAATGAGTGAGGGCAAGTCCTGCGAATAATATTTTTTCTTGGCTGCGCCTAATGCTTTACAGTAAACTTGTAAGCAATCCTTGTACTTATCCCAGTAGGAGGCAGCATTCTTACGTTTTGCAGTATTGTAGAAACGTTCCTTTTTATTTCATAATGTTCTAAGTTTTTTAGTATACCAAGGGTTAGTTTTATCGTTGGATATAGAGATTAGCGGCACAAACTTGTCGACTAATTCTAAGATTTTTTTGCTTAAAAAGAACCCAATTCTCATCCACAGTCCATGAGGCAAACGAAGGCAGAAAAGGTTCATTATAGAAAGCTTCTAGTTCGGTGTTGAATCTATCGTAATTACCACAGTTATAATCCTGAATAGTTTTAGTCGCTGAACTTGTAAAAGTTAAAGGTAGACTAATTTGGAAATTAAAGAGTTTGTGGTCACTAAATCCTTCTATGTAAGAAATCAGACTAGTAGTCAAATCAGTAGTTAAAACCAGGTCCAATATGTTAGTACCGCTGGTGAATTGGTTAAGAACTTATGTTAACCTGTGCGGCAGCAAGGGTTGCGGCAGCGAGCAAGCAACACATTTTGTCCCGATACTTGGTGCAGGTTTGTCTCCTATTTCCTAGTCCATCTTTACCCCTGCCCTGTTGCCACAAGTGTCTGTGTTTTCTTGAGGATGCTGTCATGTGTCGAGCTAGTGAAAGAAATAGAAACACTACGTGCCGAAATGAAATCAAAGCAAGGAAGTCTTAGCAAGTTTAACGGATTGTATGAATTCATGAAAGTCCAGAACGAGACCATCTTGAAGGAAAACAAGTTGTTGAAGGACGATAATGCGAAGCTGTCTCAACGTCTCATGTCTCTCTAGCAGTATTATCACCTGAATAATGTAGAAATAAAAGGCATTGCCGTCACCGAAGGTGAAAACTGCCTGGCTCTAATACAGACTATTGGTGAAAAGAATGGCTGTCCTGTCATCCCCTCCGAAATTGACATTGCTCATCATGTGCCCACAAAGAAAGACAAGAACATTATCATGCGTTTCTGCTCTAGATCGAAGCGAGCGTAATTCATTAGTAAAGCGAAAAAGGCTAAGCTCACAACATCAGCCATTCGATTTTCGCGAAACAGTGACTCCCCGTTTTTCATGAATGATCCCCTCACGCCAGAGAACAAGCAACTTTTCATGCAAGCTCTCAATTTGAAAAAGAATAAAGGATGGTGGTTCCTCTAGATTGAAAACTGCGCGATCAAAGCCAGAAAGACTGAGAATTGTCGTGTTTGTGGCATCTTGAACATAAAAAATCTGGGCATCTTTGCATAATCAGTGCGCCTGCACTTGCTTTTTTATGTGTTAAATCCTCACCATGAATAGAGGCACGTTTTCATGTGATCAGAGGAAAACTTTGCTACATGACAATTCACCTAAATCATTCACTGCAATATTCAATGCCTCCGCAAGCGTCATGACAACCTTTTAAGCTTTATTTCTATACTTAACCATAATTTTTCTTTAATATGCCTCTCTGAAACATGGCTAACACCAGTTGATGACAATCTATTTGGCCTGCAAGGATATATCAGTGAATATAGTTACAGTGGGGTTCAGTGAAGCGGTGGATCTGCCATTCTTGTGAATTCGTCGATTGCATACACTCGTTCTCATGATCTTTCGTTAGGTAATTTGTTCTGAGAATCTGTCTGGTTGAAGTTCGACCGGAATGTCCTGTCACTCAATAACTGGAACAAAATCCTGGCATCCGTGTATCGTTCCCCATCATTGTCTTATTCGGATTTTTGTTCACAGCTAGAAGGAATACTCAGTGTTTAACCAACGAAGACAAGAACATCATCATTTATGGTGACATTAACCCTTTCAGGTGCTGTGTACACACTTGTGTACACCAAGATGTTGCTCAACAGCAAAAGCACTGATGGAAGTTAAAATATTTAGATTGTGTTGTATACATGTTGAAACACTTCTGATTGGAACAGTGCTGCAAGTTTGAATAACAAGCACAGAATGTTTTAGTAAAACGAGTGAGAAAGCATCAGCATGTCATTAGTAGCAGGTTGACTTCTTTTGTGGTTTTTCACAATGTTTTGCAGCAGGAATTATATTGAAGTGGCTGGATAGGTACATTTCAAGCCTACTAGACATGAAATAGTTGATGTTTTTATATTTGAAGTTCCTGTAATGCATTTTTGCATGGAGTCCACATTCTGTAGACCTTACACAACTTGCTAAAACATTCAAAATATGCTTTTTATGATTATGAAGAAGTAAGAAATGTGGTGAATGCAAGTTTTCAATCAACACAATTAATCAGCATCTAAAAGGATTAACATAAACATTGTAACGAAGAAGAGTAGCCTGCCTGCGCCACAGCCCCATCGCTACCGGCATGAGCTCGTGGTTGCTCTTTCGCCAAACGCTTGTGACGGCTACCCGTTCGCGCCCGTTGCTAATAAATCTCTTGGCAAGTGGTGGAGGTGCGGGGTTTCGACCGCCCTGGAACTTCGGAGTTGCACTCTACCCCCCATCATGCCCGACGACGCACGCACTCCTCCAGCTCCTCCAACGGCGCCAGCCACCTTGGTTTGTGCCAGTGCCTTGCGTCAGCGAGATCCCCCTATCTTCTCCGGCACAGATGACAAAGACGTTGAAGATTGGATCTCGTCTTATGAGCGAGTGAGTGCCCATAACCAGTGGGATGATGTTACCAAGTTGAGAAACGTCGCATTTTGTCTTACGGACGTTGCCAAACTATGGTTTCTAAACCATGAAGCCGACCTCACTTCGTGATTGGTCTTCAAGACCAAGTTTACCCAAGTTTTCGGTCGGCCTGCAGTAAGAAAGCTTCGTGCAGAACGTTTGCACACACGATCCCAAGAGGCCGGAGAAAACTTCACGAGCTACATTGAGGACATTGTCGACCTTTGCAAACGGGTGAATGCGTCGATGTCAGAGGAGGAGAAGATCAAACATATATTGAAGGGTATTCAGGACGACGCATTTCAAATGTTATTATCGAAGAGTCCTCACACTGTCGCTGAAGTGATAGAATTGTGCCAGAGTTACGACGAGTTGCGCAGGCAACGGCTTCACACCCGACGTCCCACCCCGCCCGCCGACTCTCTATCAAGCCTTGGAGTCGACGACAACCATGCTGCTCTCTTCGTAAAAATCCAGGAATTCGTTCGCGCAGAGGTCGCCCGCCAGCTATCTTTGATATCTTCTGTCCAGGAACCACCACCTGCTTTGCATCCTACGATCCGCGACTTCATTCAAGAACAAGTATCTCAAGCCGTTCCTCCAGCCATTGAGTAGACACCAGTCACGGCTCCTCTCACTTACGCTGAAGCAGTTTCCCGATCTGGTCCACAAACGCCCCTGCCGCCCTCTATGCATCGACCACCGACATTTTTGCTGCCATCTATGCCGCTTCACGACCGACGGCATTTTCCTCCTATGCCGCTGCCCGACCGACAGCATTTTCCCGAATTCTCAACCGCGACTCGGACCTTACACACACCAGTGGCGCACCTTCGATGACCGCCCAATATGTTTTGCTTGCGGTGGTGCTGGTCACGTGGCGCGCCATTGTCGTCATGGCATGCTTCCTCTTCAGAACGTCCGGCGAGCGCCACCTTTCCCCGCTCCGTTTTCCTCTTCGCCTTCCAGCCTTCCTACCTCTTCCTTTTCCCCTGACCGCCCAACTGCCTCTACTCGCCGCTCACTATCTCCCCGTCGTCGCTCGCTTTCTCCAATGCGGCGCCGTCCCGTGTCCACCGAGCAGGAAAACTGATGGCCGCAGTTCCCGAGGCACGAACTGCGTCCACGTCGCAAATGCCCAAGTCCTCGTCCCTCTCCAGCCAACGTAATTGAAGTCTCTGTCGAAGGAATTGCCGTCCTGGCACTTGTAGATACAGGAGCCGCCGTATCCGAATTTCCGCCGAACTCTGCCACACACTACGAAAGGTTTTGACACCTCTCTCCGACTTCTCTCTTCGAACCGCGAACGCTCAAAATATAACGCCTCTCGCTGCCTGTACTGCTCGCGTCTTCATTCAACGTCTACTGTATACAGTCGAATTCGTCGTGCTGCCCACGTGTTCCCATAACATCATATTAGGCTGGGACTTCCTTGCAAATAATAACGCCGTTATTGACTGTTGTCACGCCGAACTTGAACTTTCTGCACTTCCCGACATCGAGACAATCGAAAACGACCCTTCCAGTGTTAAACTGTTTGTTTCCGAAGACAATTCCATCCCTCCATGCTCTTCCCTGCTTGTGCCTGTGTCGTGCGCCGCTATTTCTGATGCCACTGTTCTCTTTACGCCCTCTGAGCTGTTCATTCGCCGCCGATGTTCTCCGCTGCCCTTTGCTCTCCTTACTCTTTGCAATGCCGTCACAAAAATGGTCGTCGACAATCCGACAGCCTGCCCTTTAGCTTTATTTCATGGTGAATGCCTAGGCCTTGTTCAACCGGTCGACACCTTTTGCATCTTTGATGCTCCTGCCGTTTCTACTTCTGCGGGCCTTGGCGCACTTACTTGTGACTCTGCGGTTGATCAGTCACTCCTCGACGCTTTCCACTGCTACATCGACGATGGCACGTCATCTTCAGAACGAAGCCAGCTTATTGCTCTCCTGCAGAGGTTCAGCACTTCTTTCGACAGCCATGCTTCCGGTTTGGGCTGCACATCGACCATTTTTCACCAGATAGATACCGGCAGTCATGCACCTTTACGGCAGCGCCCTTACCGAGTATCCGCCTCTGAGCGCCGTGTCATTGACCACCAGGTTGCTGACATGCTCAAGCGTGGCGTTGTGCAGCCTTCCAACAGTCCCTGGGCATCACCGGTCGTCCTCGTTAAGAAAAAGGATGGCTCTATTCGATTCTGCGTCGACTACCGACGTCTGAACAAGATAATGCGCAAGGACGTTTACCCGTTACCGTGCATCGACGACGCCCTCGACTGTTTGCAGGGAGCTGAGTTCTTTTCTTCGCTGGATTTACGCTGGATTTACTTAATCCCAACTGTCAGTCATGCTCTGATACTTAGTTGGCACGGAAGCAGCATTTGGAGCACCATGGCTCAAACAGCGCACCTTTCCACTTCGCAGGCTATCTTCGGGTTCTTGCTGCTGCTGTGTCCGTGCACAGCGTATTCGAAGTATGACCCTTCGCAACCACTGCTACTATCAAGCAAGGCCACAATATACCAGCAGACTGGCAACTACCTCCACATCGACCCACTACAACTGCTGCGCCCAGCCTTCTGCACACTATCGCCATCAACTGTGTCGTCACATCGCAGTGACAACTTAAGCGGCTGTCTGAGCGTCAGCCCATTTGGTTGGCACAGAAGCAGCATTTGGAGCACTATGGCTCATGCAGTGCGCCTATCCACTTCGCAGGTGTGTAAAAGCGTTCCGCTTTATGCTAAGAAAAGTGACGACCCATTTTTGCTATTGCTTCCATGCCAACAAGTGCTCTGTGAAATTGTCGGTGATTGTTTCTCTATGGCGTTGCTGTTAATGCGCTCAGGTGACATGGAAACTAATCCGGGTCCTACTACGCGTACTGAGGCATTACTTGAGCTGCAGAATTTGCCTTCAAATCCTTCTGAGCAGACGGAAGTTATTTTCCGGATTCACGGTTTTGCCACAGGCGCCGCGCCATAAAGACCATGTGAAACGACGACTGATATTTCGTGCACTGAACAATGGTTTATTAAAATTTTTGTGCTCAATCTGCGCAAGTTGTGTCGTGAACATCGTTGCCGCGAATGCAATTTCGGAGGTTTGCGGTTTCGCCAAACGTTTAATTATGACCAGAATTTGTCTGCTAAGGTTGACTAAATATGAAATTTTACATTCTTGGCTTGCGTTCTGTGATGGCAAGAGCCTGATTTTGTGAGGTGTGGCCAGGCAGAAAGTTGTGTAGCCTCAGTGCACACACGAATGGCGATTGCAGTTGCCATTGTATATTTGTGACCAAGAAGCTTCATGAAAGCAAGCAGGTCATTTGTCGGCGTGCCGCGCTATCACCCCCAGTAGCCGGACATAGTGCACGTACGGAATAGATTTAGAATGTCACGCACACAGTGTTCAATTCACAGATGCTGGTTCTTTTCATCGAGTGAAAACTAATACAGCCAAAATAGTTCACACCACATACACACACAGCGATTGATGATGCACGTCGCATGTTTGCTCAGCCAAGATAAATTTCTGCATACTGTAGTTACTGCTGCGCTGAAAGGCTACACAGTGGTTCTATGACGACCTTGTATGAACTGACACTCCCTTAATTTCCATGTAGAACGAGATAAAAGGCCTCCAAATCATTTCACGGCATGCGACAGCAACATTTTCTAGCAGCGCTGCGCTTGCTTGCACAGGCCAGAGAAAAGAAAAAGCTTGCCGCGCGTCCTTTCCTCCTAACCTGATGAAAAGCTCTATAAACTTGTACTGAAGAATATGCTTGTTCTCATTTGATCTACGGTAAACCCCGGTTAACTCAAAAATGTAAAAACCAGAAAAAAGTTTCCAAATAAGCGAAGTCACGAAAATAGAAGAACAAGTGAGCGGTGATAGATAAAATTAATAGGGAAAGATAAGCCACGAGTGCAGCCAGGCATGGCGTCTGGCTCAGCTAGCAAGATCCTGCCAGGTGAAAAGCAAATGCAAGCAACATTGCCAATGCTGCCCTTGTGCTGGCCTTTTCAATATCTAGGGTCCAGTGCAAGAACTATTTGAGGTAAGAGGTGAAAAACACATGGGTTGACAAAATGGCTAGAAATAATTTTGAAATAATCGATATTTAAAAATATCAGAGTTCAAATTAAAGTGGATTTACTGCATAACACATGCTGCATTGTGGGAAAATTATGGGAAGAATTGCTTTGGCGGTGACTGATGTCCGGCAACTTTGTGGGGTCTCAAACATGCTCTTGGGACAATAAAAGACAACACGGTAGTGGAAACAAACAAAAGGGTATTTATCGTGCCTTCTATACACCAATGCCAGCTAGCCGAATCACAACCAGCATGCCGATGGGTGCTAACAAATCGATGAAGTCCGACTCACCATAACAGGGTATCGAGCGAATATGTTCGCCCCAAGCTTAACACCAATGCCTAATCGTTCGCTTGTACAGTCATGCAAATGGCGACACATTCGAACGATCGTGTTCATCCATTCTGGTACCCTGCTCCAAAGCCTCTCGTAGGATGGTCCCGCGAGGGGCGCGAGCGAGCCGCACATCCCAACTTCCAAACAAAATAGACACTGAGGAATGTCTGCCTAACAAGGAACCGGTGCTGACACACCCCTGATTTTTATTCTATGCATTATTTGCCTTCATTATTTGCATTCATGCCATGTAACCAGGGGCCCCAGACCCTGTCAAACTACTGGCTGTAGCTTTTTGTCTGGGGTCCCTCCCAAATCTTGGGAGAAT